>NC_090268.1:80375293-81089460 GCF_040414725.1 Anabrus simplex | reverse complement strand
AAATTGGGTACAGGTTATCATCCATCTGGATGTTCGTTGTTACACATATAAAACATTGATCAATTATCATTTTCACTTTGATTATACAGTATTATTTACATACAGAGATTACATTTCTTTCTCACTTCTGTCGTTTCAAACGTTCATTTAGTGTTCAAAAGTAGTTCTCGAAGACCTTTCATTATATACACTTTCTCCAAGCACTGGAGGTTCTTGCACTGCCGTGCTTCACTTATTATCACAACACACGATAATTTCACTGAAGTCCTGTTCGCAATGCCAGCTTCATAAAACATGGTGAATTAACATACATACATACATACATACATACATACATACATTATCATTATAGACTGTTATGCCTTTCAGCGTTCAGTCTGCAAGCCTCTGTGAATTTACTAAACGTCGCCACAATCCTCGATTTGCAACTAGTGTTGTGGCCTCATTTAGTTCTATACCTCTTATCTTTAAATCGTTAGAAACCGAGTCTAACCATCGTCGTCTTGGTCTACCTCTACTTCTCTTACCCTCCATAGCAGAGTCCATTATTCTCCTAGGTAACCTATCCTCCTCCATTCGCCTCACATGACCCCACCACCGAAGCCGGTTTATGCGTACAGCTTCATCCATCGAGTTCATTCCTAAATTAGCCTTTATTTCTTCATTCCGAGTGCCCTCCTGCCATTGTTCCCACCTGTTTGTACCAGCAATCATTCTTGCTACTTTCATGTCTGTTACTTCTAACTTATGAATAAGATATCTTGAGTCCACCCAGCTTTCGCTCCCGTAAAGCAAAGTTGGTCTGAAAACAGACCGATGTAAAGATAGTTTCGTCTGAGAGCTGACTTCCTTCTTACAGAATACAGTCGATCGCAGCTGCGAGCTCACTGCATTAGCTTTACGGCACCTTGATTCAATCTCACTTACTATATTACCATCCTGGGAGAACACACAACCTAAATACTTGAAATTATCGACCTGTTCTAGCTTTGTATCACCAATCTGACATTCAATTCTGTTCAATTTCTTACCTACTGACATCAATTTAGTCTTCGAGAGGCTAATTTTCATACCATACTCATTGCACCTATTTTCAAGTTCCACGATATTAGACTGTAGGCTTTCGGCACAATCTGCCATTAAGACCAAGTCGTCAGCATAGGCCAGACTGCTTACTACATTTCCACCTAATTGAATCCCTCCCTGCCATTTTATACCTTTCAGCAAATGATCCATGTAAACTACAAACAGCAAAGGTGAAAGATTACAGCCTTGTCTAACCCCTGTAAGTACCCTGAACCAAGAACTCATTCTGCCATCAATTCTCACTGAAGCCCAATTGTCAACATAAATGCCTTTGATTGCTTTTAATAATCTGCCTTTAATTCCATAGTCCCCCAGTATGGCGAACATCTTTTCCCTCGGTACCCTGTCATATGCTTTCTCTAGATCTACGAAACATAAACACAACTGCCTATTCCTCTCGTAGCACTTTTCAATTACCTGGCGCATACTGAAAATCTGATCCTGACAGCCTCTCTGTGGTCTGAAACCACACTGGTTTTCATCCAACTTCCTTTCAACGACTGATCGCACCCTCCCTTCCACGATGCCAGTTAATACTTTGCCTGGTATACTAATCATTAATAATGAAAATTAATCAACAAACTCACATGATATATTTCTTAAGATTTCTTATATTGTATGTGCCTACGATATTTCCTTCCTTGTCTTCTAATGAATAAGCACATTTCCCAATCCGTTTCACTACGGTGAAGTATCCCTGATATAACAAGAAAAACTTAGAAAAATTGACCAGCTTCTGTTGATGACGGGAGTGGCACTCTGAGTAAAACCTTGTCACCAAGCTCAAATTCATCCAATATAATCCTACAAAAATTATCATGCACATAAATTTGTGTTCGTAAAGATGTGTTCTACCAGGCCGATCGCTAAAAACATCACTATGTGATATCAATAATTCACACAATTCGTCCTTCTGACTTTCCGCTAAATTACATTTCTCCACTGTCTCATACAATTCATCTCTAGAATCTCTCTGTATGGACACATGGCAGACATCAATATTTTTCCTAATATTAGGAATTTCACAAGATCCTTCCGTACTAGAACACACTTTATTCGCACTAATTTCTGACAAAACATCATATGGTAAACTGACTTCCCTGCTACTCTTTCCCCAAATAAGATTGACATTACACAGATCAAAATTTAATTTAGCCTTGTGACACGTTAACCAGTCGGTACCTAAAATAACGGCATAAACTAAATTAGGCACAACTAAGCATGGTTGGAAAATACATTCTCCACTTATGCTAATGGGGACAGCTATTTGTTTATTCACTCTTTGAGACTTGTTTCCAACAGCTGTTACGATGAACGTATTCCTCACTGGAATTTCCGCTACCTCATACTTCTCTCTCAAAACTTCCTCATACAGCTTGGAATTTACACATGACTTCTCACTACCAGAGTCCAACAAAATCTTAACTTTTCTGCCCCATATCAGCAGTTCAATCGTCGGTGTAACAGTAACACTACTTAAATTATCCTCATTACATAATATAAGATCACTTAACAAATCTTGCCTTATATCTAAATTTAAATTACACTTATAAAATTTATTGTCTACGATTAAGTCGTCATTTAAAACATTTGAATTATTGCTACTTAGGTCACAATCATGTTCACTTACAACTATAGGCTGGTCGACATTAACATACTTATCTACCTTATACGTGAACTCACCATTTACGGACTGTCTCAGTGACCTGTTTATACAGTCCGTTGCGCGTTTAAAGTACTTGGTTCGGTTACGACTTGTTGGTTACACACCTCAGTCGGCCTCCCCTGTTGCCTATTTCCTCTAGGTTCATTATTATTATTATTATGGCCTGTATTCTCCCGCCTCCCAGCTTCTGGTTGATTACCATAATCACGCCTCCCAGTCCTGAAATTTTCCGAACTATTTTGATAATTTCTCTCCCTGTGGAAATTATTATTAGGTCTCTCCTGATCTTCTCTTCTGTAGTTACGATTATTCATAGTCCTGTCCTGATTATTAGATTGTTTACCCCTTCCTTCTACATTCCTATTAGGTGTCCTACTATTATTCAAGCTACTACCTAAAGCATCAAAACTTTCCAACAAAATCTCAATTTCCTTAATAGTCTCCACTCTTTGCATACAAACAGCTTCTCTTATTCTGTCGGGATAGTGCTTAGCCATAAGTCTAACTATATCAGCCTCAGGTCCAATACATTCTAAATTTCTCCACACCAAAACATGAGCCAAAAAGTATTCAGTCATTCTAACACCCTCGTTAGAATTATACCTGCCAAACATTACTCTCTCTCTCTCTCTACTCTGAACACCTTCACTCCAAAATTTAGCCATGAATTTCTCCTTAAATTCAGTTAGACTAGACATCGAGCTTTTATATACTTGAAACCAAGACTTAGTCTCTCCTACGAAAGCATTAGATAAGATCTCCAATACAGTTTCCCAGCTAATAATATTGTCTCTTAATTGAACAGCAAATTTCTTCTCTACTACTCTCATAAATTCCATCGGGTTGAATTCTTTCCCAGAAAACTTAGGTAAATCAAGATCTCTAGTGATTAAACCATTATTTACAATTATTTCACGTACATTACTACTGTCACGCACTTCTTTCTGGAGTACTCTCTGGCAACTCAGAAATTTTTCTTCCACTGTTTCCTCAGCCTTCTCTTGAATTTTTCTTAATTCCTCCTGCAACTTTTCTTCCGATTCTCTCACCTTCTGTGATAATGATTTTTGTTCACTCTCTAGATCACCTACTTCTCCAAGTTTTCTTTCCACATGTTCTACCCTACTAATACATTTCCTAGTTTCTTGCCCCACTGTATTGGTTATCTTTTCAAACCTTTCTTCTACTAACTCATTGATTTCTCCTTTATTAGACTCGATCTTGGCGCCTAATTCATCAATCTGTTTGATGCATGTCTCACTAATTTGCTCTATTTCCGTATGGAGTTTGCTCCGACCCAATTCCATCTCAGCTCTGATGTCACTACACTCCCTATTTACCTTACTTTCTAAATTATTAATTTGTTTACTTATTTCTAACACCTTATGATCTATCTTATTACTAACATCATCAATCTTCTTATTAATACTATTTATGACATTACCCTGTACTTCAATTTTCCCACTCATAATATTATTCTGAGATTCAATTTTCTCACTCATAATATTATTCTGAGATTCAATTTTCTCACTCATAATATTATTCTGAGATTCAATTTTCTCACTAATGACCGCTTCAATTTTCTCACTCATAATATTACTCTGAGATTCAATTTTCTCACTAATAACCGTTTCAATTTTCTCACTCATGGCATTATTCTGCTCAGTCATTTTGGACATCAGCAAATTAAATAAACCCAGGTCAATCACCCCTTTACTTTGATCTTGCGTGACAGCGTTTTCCTCAGTTTCTACTATTTTCTGACTTTCAGCAGGTCCTACCTTAGTCACCAACTTCCTATTTATGTTACCACCTTGGATTTCCTTGGACACAATAACCTCAGCCTCATCACCTGACTGCATATTGCTATCCTTGTCCATCTTCGGTTTCCTACTAATTTTTCGCGATCTCAAAGCTATTTCCCCTTGCACTTCCTCTGACATTACCCCTTAAATACAAACTTCAACAAAATGACCTTCCTAACATTACTCGGTGAATTTAACATGTGCGTACTCATTAAAAGAACTGATCCATGTATATTGCCATTCAGAAACACTATTTCTGAACCTTTCGAGCCCCACGTTGGGCGCCACTTTGTGGCTACTCTCACCACTACTCTTGTACTTACATCTCCTTCACACAATATACATAACATTTGTTTGAGCGTCAGTTGCTTTTTTAAGAAAAACAACAAAATTCGGTAGAGCATACCTCTTATAACAATTATCTCAAGGCGTGAGGTGATAAACTCACATATCTGGCAATATACAGGGATATGGATCAGGACAATATTAAATTACTGTTGCATTTCCACAATTGAGGATTGTACATGGAACTGGAATCACTTATTATAATTAAAAATAAAACTGAGTTTATGACTAAATTTACGTCACAATGAACAATCATTGACGTCTTTTAATTTAACAAAAGAAATATATCGTGAGATTTGCGGTACTAAATAAAAGGAAAATTTAATCTAAACCAAAAAAGCTATAGGCATGAACTTGAAGTGAGATGTGATATCGCCGCTGATTACATTCTTCTTCATGTTATGAATGCATAACATGTCTGATGCTTTAATTACCTGTTGTCTGCATACACCGCTGTTGAACTTGAAATTCTTGGGAAAACCTGTGAGCTGAAGTCGGGAGCCGTCTGCTGTAATCTGCTTATATAACAAGGAGTTGGCCTACATACCATGTACGCGTGTAGGGAGCTCCAATGTAATTACGTCCACTCAATAGATTATAAGAAATTTGAAAATATTATTGAGACATCTTGTGAAGTCCATCCTCACAAGAAGATGATGTTTCTTTATCAGCATAGTACCCGTCCCTGCTCGGATACAACCACCACTTGTAGACCTCCTCGATAATTACAAGACCTCTCGAAAACACAATTCTTAGCTCTGACCATCACACTAAGACCACTTCTTCCATTTGATACATCTGACTGTTACATATGATCTGCACAATCTGAACTGAATACTATGAACTGAGTACTATCAACTGAGTGATATCATCTGAATACCTCTCACTACCGTTGCCTTGACTTATATAACCTCGCGATGACGACTCATCTCCCCACTCACTCTTCATCCCTTCCACTTCCACATACAGTAGCTGGCGAATACTGACACTTGGTCGCAATCACGTGTCCACGCACTGATGTCATCAGTCATGTGTCGTCTAAGCGTACCCAAGCGGTTCGGGAATGACTATGCCGAATGCGTCACCGGGAAATCTCCTTGCACAGCTAAACATAGCCTCGATTGCAAAATACTATGCCAGCTCATCTAGCCAAAGTTACAAGCCACAGCATGACAATATGAAACCAACAAATCTCACTTACTACAATACAGCATACTTACAAACAAATTTCACTTAACCTATGATTAAATCCAATAATATACGTGATACCTAACTATTACAGTCTAAATGATGAGAAACAGAATATATAAAATCAAATGAATCGGGTTAATAATAATAATAATAATAATAATAATAATAATAATAATAATAATAATAATAATAATAATAAATACTGAATGGAATCTGTAACCCTGTTGTACGGTTACAAGCTGCATGAAATGTGTCCCGCAGGAGTTCTTTTACTCGTCAGTAAACCTACTGACACGAGGTTGGAGTACCTTCAAATACCACCGACCGGAGCTGGGATCGAACTCGCGAACGTGGACTCACCAACTCTTTATTTAAAAGTACGGAATCGCATTAAGAAGCGCTATTAAAATTGGTGGCGCATTAAATACTATATACTAATGTGTTTATTAGAGATTAAGGTCACTGTCTGCCTTGGCGGCCGTGAATCACGTCCTCGGCTCTTACTGTGTTACTGCCCATCACATCCATGTACGATAATGAAGTACTTGCCTTGCTTTGCTGTACCCAGCTTTGCGAGCAGGCCACTTTGATGACGGTCTGGCGCGCCGTGTAAAAGCCTGCCAGCTCTTCATACGGATATTTGCCTTGTAAACCCGTCACTTGTGAAGTTTCATACATCATTACGTGACCAGGCATACCAGTTCAAGTGCTTGTAATAAAGCTTGAATTTCATCTCCGTTATCATAAAGGGAGTTTAGTTCATGTCTTTTTCAGATTGCTATAGTTAGTAGCAGCTCGCATGGCCTGGGGCCATGCGTGGAGGCACGTCCCCTCGTGTGATCCCCTTTAGTGGATGTTTAAATATACTACTATTCCCTAGAAAACGTGCTTAAAGGGGCTGCTGTTTGTAGCCTGCATTAATGCACTGCACCCTGGGTAAGAAGTGCATCATATTTCCACTTCCCTGGCGGTGAAGCATGAAGCCAAAAACTAAACCGGGTTTTGTTCCTCTTTGCTTGTTTTGGACTCATCTTTACTATACTTCTCTTTCGACTTCCATTGCCCATTTCCAGCTCCAGCTATATTCACATTTTCTAGGTCGTGAGTGTCAATCTTCCTACCTTCCTTAACATGACTGATTTTTTTGTCAAAAGAATGTTCTTTTTGACTTACACTCTCGGTAACTTGGACACGCCCAATTACAGCATACCCTGCCTGTTATGATAAATATGGAGTATTTTTCTTCTGCTGCCGCATTTACTTTCTTTTTTTCCTTTCTGATTGAGTCGTTGGTAAAAATTTTATTTCACATGCAGAATTGGCCCTGTTTCACGGCTGGACACCCTTTCAATTTTCACAATACGCAATTTTCCTTTCATCTTTACCCGTAATACTGAAAGAGGCATTCTAACAGTTAGGGCTGGATGGAGGAGCATCGCACGTGCCATTGCACGGTGTTGCCACATTCCTGCATTCCTTTCTCCTTTCCCTCTTGTCTTGCTCACTTGTTCGTTCATACCGCTTAGAAGTGAAAGGTTTGGCAACTGCGAGCAACTCGACCCGGCCAGGAGGCTTATCTACATGGCAACTGCAATGGGCACGCCCACGTTTCCATGGCAATCATACTCCCTACTCCCTTCTTCCCACGCAGGCAGGCAGTAAACGGACCTCTCTCTAAGAACTGTCAGAATGCATCTTTCAGTATTACGACCATATCTTCAACTAAACACAGCGTAACCATAGCCAACAGTATGATCTTGGAAAGTGCAAAGAAGCAGGTCATAGCATCTTTGCAGAAGCGTTCCGAATATAACTTCCGAGTTGCCGTTAATCCGTGGCGAGGCGTATGTGGCCATTCTGTAGCACGAAGCACATCAACATGGACTTGTATTGTTAACTGGTGTTTTTCTTTAAGATTTTGTTGGTTTTGAATGGATTCGGCGTTGGATAGGGATGACTGTACTTCTACCTCGTCACAAAGAAGAAAGCCATCATTTAAACCCGAGAAGGCTAAAGAGAAAAATAAACGCTTACGTGCATATAATGCAAAGTAGGAAACCAACACGCCTTACTTTTCTCCTGATCGAAGTAACATCCACAAGGTGTTCTGTAAACTTTTCAAGAAAACGTTTAGTGTTTCTCATGGACGAAGGGTCTTCAACCGACAGACTGAAAAAAAAGCACAATACAGATGAAATATATCTTTTATGTTATTACAAAGGGAGTTCAATATAAATGCAACACATTTTTTTTTCTAAAAGCAGGTGGGTTTTATTGAGGATTCAAGTACACCATGTTATTCCTCAATCCTTTTGCTACAATACGCTGTTTTTCAACACATTCTCCGTTCAATGCTACGGCCTTCGGCCACCTTAATGTGAGGGCCTGTATGCCTGCATGGTACCACTCGACTGGTCATTGTCGGAGCCAACGTCGTGCTGCATCGATAACTTCCCCATCATCCACATAGTGCATCCTTCATTGGGCCAAACAGATGGAAGTCTGTGTCGGTGCGACGTAAAGCAAATTTAAAATAAAACATCTGGTGATGAGGAACGTTCGAATTTGGAAAAAAATCGAGTCATAGGCCTAAATCAACAAAACCGATTCAAGCTCCCTTGCTTTTAAATTTTGAATTAATTTATTACTACATTCACTGTTATGTCGTGCGCAGTAACCTGTCTCCAACCCCTTCTTTTATCTTTATAGATGCGCACTCAGGGTCACTTTCTGATTATTTATTTATAGAATTTGGAAACACTGTTTGAGATGTGAGCCAGCGATATCAGTTTTACGGATGATTAACTTAATCCCATACATGCAGGATTTTAAAATGAGAAATCACGTTATTGAGTTTCGGATTCCAAATAAAACTGGAAGTCCTCTTTCTTCTTTTTACGATATCAACAGTAACGTAGAATTGCTAGCTTGCATGAATTTTTAAATTGCTTAATTTTAAGTAGACTTACTTTGTTTAAATAATTACGATTTGTTCGACAATTTCATTTTCATCAGTAAAATATTTGATGCTATTTCATTGCTAATTTACAAAGAAAAAGTCGTTTACATTTACTACTACATTGAAATCATTACCATAATAGCACACTTCCAGGAACGTACGAGTTTTGTGAACTGTTTCTAAAAAACCGTAAAATGCGTGTAAAACTGTATTAATTTGAAGTATTCTTCTTCTTCTACTACTACTACTACTACTACAACCGAGCTCGATAGCTGCAGTCGCTTAATTGCGGGCAGTATCCAGTATTCGGAAGATAGTAGGTTCGAACCCCACTGTCGGCAGCCCTGAAAATGGTTTTCCGTGGTTTCCCATTTTCACACCAGGCAAATGCTGGGGCTGTACCTTAATTAAGGCCACGGCCGATTCCTTCCCACTCCTAGCCCTATCCTGTCCCATCGTCGCCATAAGACCTATCTGTGTCGGTGCGACGTAAAGCAACTAGCAAAAAAACTACTACTACTACTACTACTACCGAGCGAGTTGACCGTGCGGTTAGGGGCGCGCAGCTGTGAGCTTACATTCGGGATATAGTGGGTTCGAAACCCACTGTCGGCAGCCCTGAAGATACTTTTCCATGGTTTCCCATTTTCACACCAGGGAAATGCTTGGGCTGTATCTTAATATGAATGCCACGGCCGCTTCCTTCCCACTCCTAGCCCTTTCCCGTCCCATCGTCACCATAAGAGCTATCTGCGTCGGTGCGACGTAAAGCAACTCGCAAAATAATAATAATAATAATAATAATAATAATAATAATAATAATATAGTCTCATTTATCGTGTCGCAGACATTACATTTTACGCCATTTAGGCTGCCTAGATGTCAATTTCTACGTTGTGTTTTAATGTACCAGATGACAGAGAAGCCGATATTGTCTTGGGCGGTCTTTGGCTGAGTTTTACTTAATTTTGTCTGGTAAACACCAAATTTGTCATCAGAAATCTTTAACGCGGAGTGGCTAATGGACTTCTCGTTCCACCCTGCAAATATCCAACTCCTTAGGCCGGGATTGAATACACAATCTTGGAATCAGGAGGTTGACACCCGACCATTAAATTACAGAGGAAGCTAATTTGAAGTTAAAGGGGATAATTTGAACTTAGGTATTTTACTGGATCTAGAATTGAAAAACTTCCTCTGTGACATGAAGAAAAGTACCATCCCAGCATAAATCATAATAGATGCCGAAAATCTCTCTGAAGTTCGACAATTACTGTCGCAGGGAGTTTTAAGGTAAATTTGTTTAAAACTAGTGTTTTCAGTGGGTCGGCAGTACTTGGATGAATGTTTCTTCTCTGTTTTGTATAGTTTACCTGCTAGCTATGTGTGGTAGTAAATTTCACGTTAACCAGACCGTATATCGGCATTCATTTAACCATCAACTGGCAGGCTGTGCACTGTTTGAGGTGAGCCGATAAACAATCGTCTGCTAGATTAGGAAATATTGTAATGTTCCGAGCATATGTTACACACTGAGCATCATTATCGCTACAAGAGCGAAATAAAATGAATGTCCCTATGTCTAGTTACACTTGATTAATGCCTCTCAGGATACAGAACATATGCGCTTTGCACGGAAGGCCGTATTTGTCACGTCATGTGTGCTCCGTTTGCAGATTTGAAATCGTGAATGAGGTAAATGATGAATACTGCGGAACAGAACTCCAAAAAAGTTCCTTTTTTATCAACTGTTTAGCGGATCTCGATTGGAATAAAGGATTGGCATAGAATATAAATGTCTTGCCCCTTACTACCCGGCTTAATATTTTTAGTTTGAAATGTCGCGCGAACTTTTTTCTAAAAGTCGAATAATTGATGATGCAGAAATTAATGGCTAATTGGTAGACAAGAGATATTTCAAATACCGTACTACAATTCTCCCACAACGGGAGATCTCAGTTAATTGTATCGACAATCACGGTGTGTCAGATTTTTCTCGTCTACAGTAAGAAGACTGTGCAATAGCTTAAGAGTCGATTATTTCAGAAACCAGTCAAGTGCCAAGTCTGTCATTTTAGGGAAAATGAAAAAAACTGTCCAGCATCAGATAAAATGTTATGGTAGGGGTTTTAATATTTTAGCTTGAAAGTGTTATATCTTTTAATACAGGAAACATATTTTGTGCTTATTAACTTTGCTGAAAAAATCCGAAAAATTCCACTTGACTGGTTTCTGAAATATACAAGTGTTGCAAAAATATTTTAAATGGGATAATTCTTTAATTTTAAAAGGATTTTGTCATAAAACCCATATTTGTGGAAATAGAAAATATTTTAATAGGTTTAGACTACATTGCTGATACAAATATAATTATTAAAAGGATGAAATCAGCAATGCCTGCTCATCATGACAGGAGGTAATCAATACTCATAAATAAACGCCACAGTACATTCTGTCTCTGTAGTAGGCCATTGTAAAATGCTGTCATAAAAGTGTTCATATCCCATCAGGTAACGTTTTAAGGCATTTAGGTCACCTATATTCTTGATATTGATGGGCACCTAAAACAAGCAATAACAAAGAATAATGTAGGGCTCAGGCCAGGTACTTCCTCACCCGAGTAAGTAATATAACCTTCTCATTTTTTCCCTTGCATTCCGAATAATATTACTCGTGTTTGTTTGTCTACCACTCCTCGTTTCCTTTTAGATACAGGTTCGTCTTCTGAACTGTGAGACATTATAATCACACTGCACTAAACAAGAGAAACACTTTTTCAATTAGTTGTTCACTAACTTTGAACACGCGATTCTAGAAACACAACAATGACAATGAAAACAGCAGGATTCTGGATTCAGAACAGCAGCGCCAACAGGCAAGGTGCGGCACATCACAAAATGTACCAGCAGTGTACTACAGAAACCAGCCAAGTGGTGTCACTTAACTGGTTTCTGCACTAAATACGAAATTCAACGTAATACCTGACCAGTATAGGAGGACGTTTCTTGACTGGTTTCAGTAACAAAATGTGCGCATACCGAGCTCGATAGCTGCAGTCGCTTAAGTGCGGCCAGTATCCAGTATTCTGGAGATTGTGGGTTCGAGCCCCACTGTCGGCAGCCCTGAAGATGGTTTTCCGTGGTTTCCCATTTTCACACCAGGCAAATACTGGGGCTGCACCTTAATTAAGGCCATCATCGCCATAAGACCTACCTGTGTCGGTGCGACTTAAAGCCAATAGCAAAAAAAAAGTGCTTATACCCTCTTAGTAACATATTCTGCCAATAACCTTTTTTGGTGGGGGGGGGGCTCTTGGCTGCTTTCTGGAATAATCGATTCAATTGAAGGATGACTTACATTTCTGTTCTGTTTGAAAATATTGTCATTTCAAGACTGTTACGGTAGACAACTGGTTGAAGCATAGGCCTAAATGTTTTAATTTGCTTCGGGCGGGTAATTACGTTAAGAGTGTCTGAACGTGAAAAGTTACCAAAAATTCAAATGTTGGTATTTCACTTCTTTGAATAGAGCATTCTGAATCCATATACAATATATAGAAAGTGGTCGGAAACAACGTGAAATAGAAGGTTGGTCATACTGATAAATAATTCGAAAAATATTATTTGATGTCTCGCATCGTTGTCATTTTATTAGCTGCTGAAGTTAACCAATTGGATCGCTTCGCGGGCGAATTCAAATGCGCTTTGTGAGGCGGTGGTTTAAGATCGGCTTGAGAGGCTTGCCGGGAAATCAGCATCAAACACAAACACACCAAGGATTTCAGCTGATGTAATCCTAGCGTACTTGCCTTGACGCGATCATGTCAACTACTGCTACTAAATTGTTTTCATTCCTCCCTTGAAGGGGGAGGCGGGCCTCTTAGACGGTGACGCCGTCTCTCAGGCCGGGAGATTTCTTACGGTGAAGGAGATGGTCGGGGAAGGTGAAGGGGTTGGCGGCCGTGGCCTTCGCCTTAGTGCAGGAGAATGGAAAACCACAGAAAACCATTGAAAACTATTCTCAGGGCAACCGACGGTTGGGGCCAGCCGTGAGGTCCAGCCCTGTTCCGTCTCCCGAATGCAGAGGCGTAGAGCCACGGTAGAGCTATGGTGACCCCTCCTCTGCTCGGTTGACCGGTCGGAGTGCAGAACTGTTGGACCACGGCTCCAAGACCCACTCTGCATCTACCGACGCCTGTCAACTCAGAGGTCCATGTTCAAGTCACTCCCCTGGAGAAGTTCTTTTTTATTTTATGGGTACTCTCAAGCCACTTCCACTTAATCAGGAACTGTACTTGTATTCGCTATAATGCTGCCACTACGGAGCTCCGAAGTCTCTTGAATGCGCGTAATCGAGCACTCAAACCACGAGGCCATCGCGGGGAGAGGTTGCTTCATCGCACTAAATTTGTCTTTGTGGCATTTGGCTAAGGCTGTGAATTACCTAGTGATTTCAGAATATCGAATGTATCACTTACAGTTTCCCAGAAATAGCTTCTGATAAACATTCCCTATGGGTGGGGGCTGTAGACTACATCCACGGTATCCCCTACCTGTCGTGAAAGGGGACCCGGGGCTTTCATCTTGGGAGCTTGTGTTGGCGACCCCCCTCTCCCCAACCTAACCGGAGTCTACAATTGCTTCCACTTACTTGTGCTAGGCTCCTCGTCATCTTTCCTGTCTGACCTCCCTTGGTCAACTCTTGTTCCCGAAGGTATTAGTTTTTCGAGGCCTGGAAAGTATTTCCTTCTTCCGCCCGTCGTGACCCTTGTCTTTTTTTAACGACGCCATCATCAATAACATACTTTAAGGGAAAGTGCTAGGAAGGAAAGGGAGAGGAAGACCTAGGATGTATTTGGACGACATCAAGAAGAGGTTAGGTTGTGACAATTACATGGAACTGAAACGAACAGCCAATGAAAGAAAAGAGTGGTTGCATCGATAAGGCATTAGCCTTTAGAATATTGATTGGCTTCAGTTTTCGAAATGTCGGACCGCTCCATAGGGGACGATTGCCTAGTTGTACTTCCTCTTTAAAGCAACAATTATCACCTGTGATAAACAGGCTGATCTTAGTAACGCCAACTTTTCACTCATGCAGGCTTGCAGAGTGAGACGTTTTCATGCCAGAATAATAACTCCTCATGATTTCCTGTCCATTGAACGTTGTAGGCCAATAGTCTATCCTAAGACTGCTGTTGGATTCCTCATCCGCACTCAAGTCCTGTTATTGATTTGACCGCGCTCTTTCGTACCAGTCGCTCGTCTATAATGGTTTTGTTGTGTATTCCATTTACTAGCTCACTAATAAATTAGTGATGTAGATTGAATCTGAACTCGTGTACTTTGGGTTCGAATATATATTTATGAGTTACGTACCCTGATATTGCTAGTTATGTTTAACACAACTGTGCTAATGATTTTATTTTCGCTACATACATATATATATATATATATATATATATATATATATATATATATATATATATATATATATATATATAAAATAAGAGTTTTGTCTGTACATTGCTCAGAATGTGAAAAGAATGGTATTTCTGTATCGGTCATGTCCATAGTAACAAGCAAATGCACTTTTTACTGTTCCGTAATGTCTGTCTGTCTGTCTGTCTGTCTGTCTGTCTGTCTGTCTGTCTGTCTGTCTGTCTGTACACGCATCACGAGAAAACGGCTGAAGAGAATTTAATGAAAATCGGTATGTGAAGTCGGGAGATGAGCCACTACAATCTAGGCTATAAATCATTTTACTCACGCTGAGTGAAATGGTAGTTTAGGGGAAGGCCTAGAATTTAATACTCAAATATTTATATTATTAGCGGTCCTTTCGATAAATATTACATAACTAAAGTTATATAGAATTAAATTTCCGATCATTTTCATACATTGTTACCGTAACGGATTTGATAACACAGATATTCATGAATTTGTATTTTTGTTGCCAAGTCCATATCAACGCCAAGCCACGAGAAAATGGGTTAACAGAATTTAATGAAAGTCGGTACATAGAGTCGGGGAATAAGAAACAGATACAGTAGAGACAATACGCGACACTTACGGATTTAGCCTTGTTAAAATGGGAGACAATTCGACGGTGGCGCTCCTAGTGACTTGACCTGAAAAATCGCGCTAAATTCAAATATCAATGGAAATACATATACGAAAATGGATAAATACATTACGTCTAGAAAGAATTACTGAGATATTACCTTCGAAGTTGCTAAATCAATTCTGGATAAATGAATGAAGAATTATTTAAAAGGTTATTATTTAAAGACTGGAATTAGACATATAAACAAGATGTGAAAAAGACTGCTGTGAAATGGGTTGATCTTTCATTAATGCATTTTTTTTTTTGCTTTAGCATTCCTGCCTGAACTTTTACGGTTAGATTTGTCTTTTTTCTCATTTAAAAACCATTGTATCATCACATTAAGCCACTTGTCAATAAAAATATCGGCACATTCCTTACACACATGATGCAATGCATTAACATTTGGACAATTTTCCTCTTAACATGAAGCCTACGAACAGAAAGAAAATCTATAAAATCCCGGCTTTAATCTGAGAAGAGGGATAAAAGAAAGAAGAGTATGAAAATGCTGTCGATAATGATGCTTTGAGGAATATTTATGTACAATTAGAGTAAAAATGTAACATACCCTTGGCTGTATAGTCGAGGATTTTTAAAGTCGCTGGCCTGGAAATGATCTGAACAGATCTTATAATTCTTATATAAGCGTAACGTCCCTTCTTTCTTGTTCACCTTATCCAAATCACTTCTGTGACATTTCAAAACCCACAGAACACACCTACAACAACACATCGGTATTGAAGGTTAACTGCTGCACTATACAATAAAATATGCGTATTATATTTTAAGCCAGTTAAAATATGGGTCGAGCAGGTTAGAAGATTATGAAGTACTATAAAAATCTCTTTGACACTGGAAGAATATATATGAAAACACAATATTACTTACATTTTCTTGTCACGAGAGAAGCGAAAGAAAGGCCGCGCTTTCTTCTCTACTTCATACTTACTGCAGCCAAACATAGCACATACCTTTCCCGTCATGTTGAGAGGAGATATCAAGGAATGGTACACGCTACTATTTAATTATGTCCACTCACTGAAAACGCATAAATAACATCAAAAACTTCACACAAAAATACACGTGCTCTAATGACAGAATCAGTAATTCTCAGGTCTACCCGCTAGAGAGAGCTCTAATAGCTGTCCCTCGATATCTCGCTGAGTGTCGCGTATTGTCTCTACTGCATTTGTAAGAAACTACAGTCTAAGTTATAAACAGTTTTATTCGCCCTGTATGAAATTGTGGTTTAGGGGAAGGCGCCTAAAATTTAATTTTTAAATACCTATATTATTGGTCCTATCGAAAAGTGCAACATAACAAAAGTTATAAGAAATACAATTTCCGAACATGTATTACATTTTACCGTACCGACCGTGATAAGAGTGGTATTTCAGAGTCGGAAGAAAACTAAATGTGAAGGCCTACAATATGTAAAGTGCATAACATTGATCAACAATAACATTACATTGACCATTGTTTGTGGTGAAGTTCTTTGTCTCTTATGCTGCCGCTCAACTCCGATAGATGGGATTACTGCTGCGTACCGAGTATAACAGCCTGACTGAATATCGGCGAGAAATAGCTGGGGAGTTAGAAAACTTTCTTCTTTAGCATGGCATTCCTCTGGTTCATACCTTTTTTGATACCGTACTCCTGGTATGTAACTCACTGGTTCGTCATAGTATTCCAGCTATTCGATCCCTACTCTGACACGCTGTTTTGAATGAGCAGTGTGCCCTCTTAAGGTAGAGGGCTCACTTAGTAGTATGACGTGGTCTAGAACTACAATTTAGGCATATTCCAAATTATAGCACCACAATTCACTAAATAACTCAAAATTCAACCCTAAAAAGAGCCGTTTCTTAAAAAGAGCGACTTCCTCTTCACGTTTATTCAATTCTACATTCATTTTATTCAAAATTAGCAGTGAAGAGGGCGTTTCTCCTCTGGCTTGGAGTCAGATAGATTTTTCCGCCGCCAGTGTAGTGAATTGAGATTTTCCGACTCATCAGGTACTCCTAGGAAACATATTAGTAAGAGGGCATAGTTTTTGCCCTGGGACTCTCCACTATTCGACCTCCCACCCCCACCCCCACCACCGAAAAGAGACTAAGAGTGTTCACGGATCACGGCTGTCTGTGGCCTGGTTATTCCAGCTCTAGAACTTTGGACTGTTAGATCGGCAGCGTACTACTGTTCGTTAAAAGTGAGAAAATGTGTGGCTTTTCATTTAATCGAGTATTTCATGTGAAATCATTGGTTTCACTGGCGCCATTCCTACTGACCGTGCAGTCGTGGACGCTGTCGACCCGTGCAAGGTAAGTCCTCAGCACAGTAGGCATTCATTTTGCAGTTCTTAGTGCGAACCACATCATGAAATTTATCCACACTACATGTCTGGTAAATTCTCTCGTTAGTATTTCGTCCTGTCGTAAAATGGCTATGTTGACACTAAGGCTAAGAAACAAACAAATCGACGTCTGGCACAACAGACCATTAGGGTGTTGCGCTATGAAGGCGACTGCTACCCAGCCAGATGGCCCGCAGATACTGGAGTGTCACGTCGTTTGCTTGTCGACATGCTCAGCCTATTGAGCTTCTTGACCAGATCCACTGCCTCTCACATCAACATTATCTCAGTTAAAGTATGAAGGCTTTCACGGCCGGTGTCAATATAATAAAAATCTTCCGGGCTATTATGCCAGCGGGATACAGGAGAGCGTATCGACACGACGCCACAGAAGATGACTACCGCAGCAGTAGTCGAAACGTCTGGGAGAAGCGAGAGGAGTGGACCATGACATAATAGCCCGGAAGATGTTTATTATATCATCTCAGTTGTTCTCACGACGCTAAGTGAATTCCGCTCATGGCCTCAGTCCAGAGTTCCGGGGATTGCTCCCGGGTTCTCCGAGTAAAAGATAATCACGCAACCGCTCCACCAACATAGGTTAACTTTCATAAAAACAATACTTTCTTGCCGATGGTATAACTTCAGTTGCTATGATTCGTGTCCTTCAACTTTATTTAGCTTTCAAGAGGAAATATTACTTGCAGATTTGTACATTAACTTCCGGTTGAAGGAAGTACTGTATCGATATCGGACACTGCTGACTGGAGGTTGTAAAACATTTTTTAATGTGTGCTTTAAAGTGTAATCCCTGGCTCATCTCTGCCTCTTGTATGGGCTAAAAACCAGTTCGTTACTTTCATCGACCTGTCTTAGTATAATCTTCGGCTCTGACATTATAAAAGCAAGTGAGGTATGAGTGACGCTTCTTCTTGTTCTTCTTCAGTCCTTCGATTTTCAAATTCTGTCGGTTTCAGTAATACTGTACTATCACTAGTGTATAAGAATGTATACAATTGTAATATAAAGGTAAATGTTTGCCAAATTCACATTCTGAACAAATAACAAAGCCGAAGATGACGCATTAGAGACTCGCCTACACACTATCTGTGCAAGAATTACTATGTACAGTATATAATCCAATAACATGTTTGTATATATATTCATAAGTGTGAATAACCCGAAGAAGAGTCGAAAGACATTCTAAGAAAAATTCTCAGACAAAATACAGTTTTGTACTTGCTTGTAAATATGTAAATAATGTAAAGCATTTTTTTCTCAATACACGGCGGGCTAGCGGGGTCCACTATGTCGGGTGCGGTGTGATGCGGTTTAGCCTTGGGATGCCCCTCTTTTGGTGGTGGTGATCCCTGCGCCAGAAAACAAAAAGTCCATAACAAACAGCGACTTATGCACATACATACACCCCAAAATTCGGATTCAACAAGCTAACAGTACCTTCCTTACAATAATCCAAGAGCCACTGGTTTGGCTGACCACCCACCTATCCAGTCAGATAGGAATAGAAATAACATGGTTCGATTCGATTCGAGGAGCGCTTGTAATAGGTAGGCCTATAAAATTCCTTATGCAGATAGTCTCTGTAATAAATATTGTGCAGATATTTCTTAAACATTTTAATGATTTTATTAGACTGATATATAATAGTAACATGTGACTCGATGAGGAAAGCAACGGAAAATTCCTCCACTCCTCGTCCCCATAGTATACCTTTTCAGTGACACCTATCTAGGCTTTCTAGTCTGTTGGGAATATGATCGGCCTTCAGGCCGGAAACTCTAATATTATAATAATAATAATAATAATAATAATAATAATAATAATAATAATGAGAAGAAGAAGAAGAAGACATCATCTCGTGTGGCTATTACTAGTCTGGTGCAGCCCTTACACGGGCAGATCCTCCAACAAAGGTGGGCGACATTTGCCGTATACAGGAAACTGTTATTATGATGAAAGTAGAGTTGGGTGTGAGTTACAGGAATGTTAGAGACAGAACACACGACTAGTCTCCGAGCCAAGATTAGTAACTGTTTACGATTAAACTCCAGAAATCTAACCCAGTAGTCTCGAAAGCTACGACGCTGACCAGCCAGCTGCAAAGATGGGCTTGTCACTAGCAGAGTGAATTCTTTGTTAATTAAGTAACAGACCTACACATCAAACCGTAGATACAAATCACACACACACACGCACACACACACACACACACACACACACACACACACACACACACACACACAAAACTTACAAGATAAGGGAAAGAGAAATAAAGTAATAAAGAATGTTATTGGCTTTACATCCCAGAATACATGCCAGAATTTAGTCGCACAGGACTTCTTTTACGTGCCAGTTAATCTACCGACACGAGGCTCTGACGTATTTGAGCACCTTCAAATACCACAGGACTGAGCCAGGATCGAACCCGCCACGTTGGGGTCAAAAAGCCAGCGCCTCAACCGTGAGAGCCACTCAGCTCGGCGAGAAACAAAGTTACTGTAGAAATTTCAGCTACGCGAGTCTGACACTGCTATGGTTAATATTCCAAGTTTTATACATTAGAGCAGGGATGGTGAACCTATAACCCGCGAAGACGACTTCTGTGGCACGACTAACATCTTTTAATGTTTTTGACATGGAATAAAAATAGTTCTAAAATCTTTGCAACATAGCACATTTCAGCATTACGCTTTCATGAAGAAGTATGTCACATTTAATTCTTGGCCATATTTTTTACTAATTTTATTATGTTAAAGCAAAGATATATCTTATTCCTAAAAAAATACCTGTTTTTATAAATATAGTCTAATATTCAATGATGTTTGCAAAATAAAACCATGAAATATTCAGTCGAATGGATTTATATGTAATGCAAACTAATACCTAAACGAAGTCAAATGAGGGTGTTTCATAATGATTTTGAAGGAAAATAACCGGTGGCACACTAGACAGTGAAATGTAATAGACAAGACCTTAACTGATACGCTAGTCGGAAAAGTTTTGCCATCCCTTCACTAGAGCAACGAGCAAACAGTAAGTACAGTACCCTGTTACCGTCATATCAAAAATACTACATTTCCTTCTACATATCACAAGGAAAGGGCATAATGACTGTCAATATAAAACAATTATTCATCATCGCAATCACATATTGTATTTCCTCTTAGTTATGGCTTATAGCCGAAGTATACAGGCAGTTGCCGTCAGCTGCTCTCCAAAACAAATGATCATCACATTCCAATAGAATCAACTGAGAAGGGAAAAAGAAGACAAGGCAAGGAAGAAAACAAGAAAAAAAGAATTGGAAAAGTAATGAGACGATCTGAAAGAAGGGTCTTCAATCTGGAAATTGTCTCAAGTCGACGCTTATTTTCATTAAAGGCGCAGCGTTCCCTCCATCCTCTCGATCAGCCCATTCTCATCCCATGTCCCTCATGAGCGGCTAAGCGTCCCGAAGGAGGACAGTGGGAAAAGGGGAAGTAAATGAGATCCATATGGCCGACACAACGCGGGGTAATCCGCGAGGCCATAATGGAAACACAAGGGCAGAATCGGTTCATGGCGGAGAATATTTAGCTTGTCCCCTAATTGTACTCGTGAATTTACAGCCAAATTTTCTATCTAATCGTACCTACAGAAGAAATATTGTATAGGCTACTCTATCAATCATTGGGAATTATTGGGAATATACAGCATGTCACTTTCTTATTCATACAGTTTCATACTGTGAACAGAACAGTATATTTTGGACATTCAGATGGATGTTATAATAATTGTCTTTTAAGAAATTTATTTCGGGTAGATTTCTTTACAGTACCATATAAAATAATATTGATAACAACATATAGTACAAAATACTCGACAATATAACAAAACATGACATTTCCCTAACTCACATTGTTATTCATACAAATGCCAGTTCTTCAGCTAAACATATGAATGAAATGAACCATAGCACCAATCCTGGTACTTTGTGGAGTAACCCTTGGCCTTAATGACAGCTTGGCACCTATGCTGCATGGAATTTACTGTACCATTCTTGGGTCACCACTTGTTTTAATTCATCTTTCTACTTTGAACCCTAGACTTCAAAAACTCCTATAAATATTCAATAGGGTTTAAGTCAGCAGACTGGGGAGGTATTTCTAATTGTTTTGGAATGTTTCAAATTAACCACTCCTTGTTCAGAGCAGCGGTATGTTTGGAGTCGTTATCCTGTTGAAACATGAAGGTCGGCAACATTCCCAATTTTTCAGCACTTTGTTTAACATTGTTCTTAAAATATTATTGTAGACTACTTTATCCATTGTGCCTTCAATAAATTGAATATTCCCTACACCTTGTACCGACATACACCACCACATCATAACCGATCCACCTCCGTGTTTCACTGTGGGAATTGTATTGGCCACATCGTTGTTCGTATTGGTCTTTCTCCACACCCTGCGGGCACAATCGAAAACCAAACAGGTTGATTTTAGTTTCATCGGACCAGATGACATTATTCCAAAAATCCTGGCCCTTGTTTACGTGTTGTTTTGCAAAGAGCAGTCTTGGAGCACGGTTCTTCTTACTAACATAGGGCCTCTTATTTGGTACACGGCCATGGTAACCGTGTCGTAAAACTCGCCGGACCATCTGAGTACATATTTTCTTCCCAGTAGCAGCTTCTAGCTCTGCCCGCAGCTTACGATAGGATTGGATCTCACTCGCCTCACAATAAGTCTTTCTGCTTGTGCACTTAGTTTCCTTTGTTTAGGTTTTCTTGGCACATTCTTCACTGATCCTTAGTACTTAAACTTATTCATGACATATTGAACAGTGGCATGACACTTCTTCACCGTGAGTCCTATTTTTCACTGGGAGTGCCCTCTAAGTGCTAGTTTGACAATTATCTGTTTCAGCGTATAGCCAGGCTCTTTACCATACAGGTCTAAGACGAACACAACCTGCAACATCTTTCCTCTCATCACACCTACTTACGTACGCCCCGTTCCATGTAGTCGGATGACGCCATCTATACTAGTGTATGAATAAGAAAGTGACTTGAAATTTGGAGTTTATGGAGTTTTTATTTGTGTAAACACAAATTATTTACACTCACTAAAAATTTGTGCATTGAGCGTTTACGTCATGTTTTTACATTCACGACACACAATTATAAGTCAATAATTTCCATAACTATACAGGCACATGGAACGCTTTATAACGAAATGGATTGTGTATGAATAGGAAAGTGGCATACTGTATTTGGATTCTAAGTTAACCTGGTAAACTCACAAAAGTTATATAAAAGACTGTCCAGAGGGTTATTTTTTACTTCGAAAACTGAACGAGTCAGTTAGTAGCAATCAGATGTGTGCATACTGTACTTTCTTCCATTCACATTTATCATATCATTATCATTTATCATTATGGAGGAATTCGACAGCCCCACAAGATGTGTTTAAGTGGCAAAAAAGACAATAAGATGTATAAAAGGTAAGGTCAATAGGGAGACATTAAGGCCTGTTTTTCAAGAACTTGCTATTATGACTCTCCCATCACTACACATATTTCATTTCAACCTTAATATCAAAGAAAATCTGGGTGATCTGACATCTCGTAGAAATGTACATGCATACCATATGCTCATTCGATACACAGAGAAGGAATGCTTTAGATTTACCACGTTAAATTGAAAAAGACACAAGCAAATTATAGATACTTTGTATAATGGGATTAAATTATTCAATAAGCTACCTACCCAGTGGAAATACATGCCCTTAAATAACTTCAAAACATATCTAAAAAAGGCTGATATTAAACAGTTCGTATTCACTACCTGAATTAGAATAAAAAGTAACGATATTGTCAAGGAGCGAATATGTAAGTCAGCACCTTCGTAATAGGTAGTAACGGTGGTAGTATGGTCAGCTCCACGGTTACTAATCAATAGACTAATAGCCCAAAGTGTCATGATAAGCTTTCATTTTACTTTTCTGTGTATATCAACCTTTTGTATATAGTGCTCTGTTTAATGACCATTAGATGTATAGGATCGATGCATAAGTTCGTGCGGTATTCTTTTGGTTGTCAACAATGCGGCGTGAAGGGATTGCTTATCATTATTCCGTTGTCTTAACTGAGTTTGGAGTTTGTGTGACGTGAAACACAAGATTTCTTGATTGTTAACGTATTATTTGTGTATATATATTTGCTAGTTGTTTTACGTCGCACCGACACAGATAGGTCTTACGGCGACGATGGGACAGGAAAGGGCTAGGAGTGAGAAGGAAGTGGCCGTGGCCTTAATTAAGGTACAGCCCCAGCATTTGCCTGGTGTGAAAATGGGAAACCACGGAAAACCATTTTCAGGGCTGCCGACAGTGGGGTTCGAACCTACTATCTCCCGAATACTGGATACTGGCCGCACTTAAGTGACTGCAGCTATCGAGCTCGGTACGTATATTTCAGACAAACGGATATGGAATGTCAAGTTGAGAAAAGTGAGCATCTATTTTGAGTAATGGTAATCAAAATATCACAAGTCCATGAACAAATGCTGTTCTGATTCTAAACGCATATACTTGTACTGAGTTGAAGAAGAGTAAGCAGGACACTATGTACACTCCTCAACAATGGATAGACATAATGGAGAAGAGTGCTAGGAATATACACATTGTTCACGTTGATCAATCCATGATTATGGATTACAAAACCTTCCTTGCAAAAATAAAAGACTCTGTACCACTGTCTAAACATGAAGGACAGTGGAAAGTCACATCGTACAAGAATATTCAGTAACGCAGCAATGATGTGACTGTTAGCACATCAGTTAGTGGACGAGTGACACAGACATATAAATTTAAAGAAAAGCGTGTTTGTAATTTGGCAGCTCTAACGAAGGCTTACAACAGTGAACTTGAGTTGAAATCAACGAAAGCAAGAGGCATTTCGGAGTATATACTATCCATTGACGCACAGCATCGACTATACTTTGAGCACCTTCTACATTATGGAAACTCTGACAATGATAATGCTGCCTCAGAAAGTGGCGCCTGGGATTCAGACTGAAAATTTCTTTGGGCCATGTATTTACTGATGTCTTTGTGCATATGTTTTCACCAAAATTAAACTCTTACCATGTTTTTGTCTGCAATTAAACGGATGTAAATAAAGGTAATATTAAAAAGAAATCCAATGATTTCCAAAACAGCACAAAAATTACGGTTTTATATACTTTTTATTCTGAAACCGTTCGTAGTTTTGATGTCATATTTTACAAGACAAATACGCCTTGTAATATCTGTGCATAGAAAAAAATCAAAGAAATAGTTTCAGCAGGTTAAAAGATATACAAAAAAACATGCTCATCTCAAAACTTGATGAGTGGACTTGTGCTGTTACGGAATTCACGGCTTCAATATTGTTGAAAGAACAGCACAAAAAGTGTTTTCCCGCTTTCGAGCAGGACGATTTGACTTGTTTGAAGATCCACGTTCTAGAAGACCTTCATATTTTGACGAAAATCGCTTGAATGAGTTGCTTCAAGAGAATACTCGTCAAAAAACGCGGGATATGGCGCAAGGTTTTGAATGTGACCAGTCAACTATTGTACGCCATTTGCATTCGATGGGTAAGGTACAGAAATAGGGTATTTGGGTACCACATGTGCTAAATGACAGTAACAAAAATCAACGAGTAAACATCTGTTCGCCATTGCTTGCCCGGCACCGGTTGCCTTGTGATAGGCACGAAGCATTCCTTTCGAACATTGTTACCGGCGACGAGAAATGGTGCCTGTATGTTAACATGAAGAAGAGGAAAGAGTGGCTCAGCCCCATCAAAAAAGAAAACAATTCCCCGTGCCAAGGATAGTGCCCATCCACAGAAAATCATGTTGTGTGTTTGGTGGAACAAAGATGGCATTCTCCACCATGATCTTCTTCCGAAAAACGTAACGATTACCCCTGCTGTGTACAGTGACCAGCTAAGACTGCTTGCTGTTGCTATTGACAACAAAAGGCAAAGACAACAACCAGTCTTATTGCTCCGGATAACGCTCGTCCGCATACAGCGCAATTGACCAAAGGTGTGATTGCTGAATTGGCTGGGAACCTCTTCCTTATCCTTGCCCCTTGAGATTTCCATCTTTTCCGCTCTCCTTCTAACCACAGTCACGGCAAGTGTTTCCTGACGAAGCTTTTCTTGACCAATGGCTAACAGATTTCTTCCATTCAAAACCAAAACAGTTCTACAGATGAGGCATTCAACTGCTAACTGAACGTTGGTAGAAGGTCATAGAGAGTGGAGGTGAATACATCACTGAGTGATTGTGATCTACAGTGCGTGACAGTGACAGTAAAATAAAATATAAAATATAAAAACCGCACGAACTTATGCACCGACCCAATTTATATTTACATTTTTAAAACTTATACATTGTATATGACTTTGTCTCTTGCAACTGTATGTTGTCTAACGGTAATAAAGTATATTGTATTGAATGGTAGCACATTGGTTTGCCCATGTGAACTGACGGGTCTTCAGAGTCCCGAAAATTTAACCGTAATACAGAGTGTCCAGAAATTAAGTATCGATTTTGTTTAATTACAGAGTAGTGACGGTTTTTTTAATGTTCATAATGATACAGGTTTATTTCATGTTACATTCAACATGAGAACCATTCACAACGCGAAATGCCTCCCATCTGTCGACTGTGGCACGAAAGACGTTCTGGAGCACTCATGGTGTGGCTGCAGCAGCTTGAAGAACTCGGTCTCGGAGCTCCGCCAGTGTGGTAATGCGTTGGTGAAACACACGTCCCTTGATAAATTCTACACAAGGAAGTCCATTTGCGTCAGGACATGAGAACGCGCAACCCAGCTCATGGGTCCTACGCGCCCAATCGATCTTCCAGAAAACACGTCTTTCAAAATGTGCGAACCTCTAGGGCATAATGGCATGGTGCTCTGTCCTGCTGGAAGTAGACGGTGTTCACGTGTTCTTCCTGGACAAGCTGTGGTAAAATCTTGCAACATATTCAGCCACATTACCCCCGTTAATGGTGTTTTCGGCGAAAAAGAACGGGCCGTAAATATTGTCATTGGTTATTCCCATCTGCACATTAACTTTCTCGCTGGACTTCTAGGTGCTCCACTGGCGGTGTACCAGCCCAGATGATGCAATTATGTCTCTTCACATTTTATACAAAAGTGGAAGGTTGCCTCATCGCTGAATAGAGCATGCTCGAGGATGTTGTGAACTTCATTTGTGCAAGCAAATCCACGCACATACTAAAACGCCCTGCCAAATCCTCGTCATGTAAAAGGTGCAGAGCTTGTACATGCTACGGCTTTCTCTCCAGCGTGTAACGCAGAACTTTATGAACCGTTGGGCGTGGAATGTTTAGTTCTCATGACCAACGCCGTACCGACTGTGGACTACGTTCAATAGATGTCCTAACGATTCCAATTTTGTTATCAGAGATTGATGAATTGCCTTGTCCGGGTTCGTTCTTAACAGTCCCAGTTGTTCACCGCCAGTTTGATTGTTTTGTCTGTAGGTCCAGGTTTATGGAATTGGCGATCAAATTTCGTCCGAATCTCACCATAAGATGACCCTTGCAATCTACGCATAAAAACTGCTCTCTCTGACATAACACCATGCACGTTCAGATATCTGTAATAGCCCAACACACACTGAGCTGCGTTCATGAAGCCAGTGCCCCGATTCCTGCAGGAACTACAAGGAGCGTTCAGTATATAATGCGACATATTTTATTTCTCGGCCAATTTCGGTTCTAAAAAAAATGGAATTTTGTTTGGGACACCTTTGAATATTCCCACTTCGTCTCGTACAATTTCATTAAATTTGAATACGTGGCAGTGCTATAACTAGATATAACTGGCTTCTGTAACGGATGTGCGTGCCAAACAGAGAGTAGTCATTGAGTTTCTTTTGGCGGAAAACCAGTGCATCACAGATATCACGGCGAGCCCTCTCCACGAAAACGCAAGACCTCACACAAGTCTGCGCACCCGACAGGAGCTCACAAAACTTCAGTGGACTGTTTTTCCTCATCCACCCTGCAGTCCAGAACTCGAGTCTTCTGATTTTCATCTGTTTAGCGAAATGAAAGATGCACTCCGTACCATGCAGGCATACAGGCCCTCACATTACGGTGGCGTAAGGCCGTAGCTTTGAACGGAGATTATGTTGAAAAATAGGGTGTTGAAGCAAAAGAATTGGGTAATAACATGGTGTATTTGAATCCTCAATAAAACCAACCTGCTTTTAGAAAAAAAAGTGTTGCATTGTATATTGAACTCCCTTTGTATAACACACCTGCAATGCACTGACCTACAAATATTAACCCTACAGCACCGTTCCTACAAAATCGAGACTATTTCTGGACACCTTCTATAATTGAAATGACACCTTCTCGAGTCTGCTGAACGTGTTACGTTTCAGAGTCATCGGTACATAGTATAAAACTCTCGCAAAACAAAAACAGGAATGCTACAAAATTTCCCTTTGGGAGAAACGAATGTGTCAACATGTGTGACGCGATGTTACCTACTAACCGTGCAGGCTGTGATGTCAAGTATTGATGGATGGCCATGACATACAGATCCATGGCCTGTGCATACCTCAAGGTACTGTTGCTAGGTAACATCGCGTCACACAATCTGTTACATGTCACTATTTCGTTATACAAATTTGCGGATAACCCTCGGCTCGAAAACATATTTATGTCAAAAAAACGAAGTAATGTTTACATATATGTACAATTCGTACATGTCCTTTTGAGAGTAGCTCGAATGAAATCCATGCTGGACAAGATAAGGGCGGGGCAGGTTTTTATCGAAGACTACGGTTTATCCTATTACTAGAGCCCGGATTTTTATGCATTAATAGGTTAGAATGCAAAGTTCCTGAAGCAAGCAGCAATTATAGTCTACCTTCACAACGATTATGCTATGGGGTTTGCATAAACATTAGGGTACGATCCATCACAACTCCTATAATTTATGTTACTCATGCTGCATTATGGAAGAGCGGGTGGCCGACACTTCCTATTAACCGAATTTAGTTTGCAATCTAACCTGTTACGGCATGAAAATCCGGGCTTTGCCTAGTACTTTTACACCCATAGTGCGATACTTCAGTTGATTTAACCAGATATATTTATTTCAGTGATACAAATATATACTCTTAATTCTATGGAAACATTTCGCTTAGTGAAGAGGCTTTCTAGATTTGATGGCCGCCTCTCAGTGTGTCGCCATCCGTACGTTGTGTTGGTCCATTCTTTTATCTTCTGCAACCATTGTTGGCTACTTATAAGATCAGATTTTCTCTAGAGAAGTTGAAATCTTTGTCTTGGTCACGTCTCGGAGAGGTTGCCTCGATCTGATGACAGTTCAAAGTGGCTACTGTTGAGATTTTACCAAAGATTCTGCACTCCAGTATGTTGCAACCACTGCATTATTCTTCTGTATCAGTACATAAACGGAGGTGTTCATGTCTTACTCGCAGGCAGCCAAGGGGTATTTTTTGTAAACACGTCACGAAGTTTCTACGCTCAGAATTGGGAGAATATGTCCAAGAATATCGTAGTTTCAATTACTGTATCTGGTATTTTGAAGTATGAAATCGACGGCGCTGTCTGTCCTTGTAATAAATAAATAAATAAATAAATAAATAAATAAATAAATAAATAAATAAATAAATAAATAGTCATCACGCTATTATGTTTGCATATTTGACGTAGAATATGTGTGTTATTTCTTCCCAGTACTAGATCTCTCTGTAAAAAAAAATCCACGCGACCCAAAAATGTGTATACCACTCTATCAATAATTTCAAATCTAGTAAAAAATATAACTGACTTGGAAATAGCAAGGCTCTAAAAGTATATCCATTTTCCTTTCAAGATTAAATGGTTCATAAGTGAGCGGCGCGCGCATCGACCATTTACTAGAGAAAGCTGAGTTCGGCACGTGCCATGAAATTAGTATAACTCGGAACCGCGATGTGTCGCTCATTTTGTTTACGCGAGTTCTATCGACATCTGTCACGATATTTGTGAGAAAATTTGACTAGGTACATGAAAAAGTTTTGAGATTCAGTTAGAAATCAAACCCAAAAGTTAAGAGCAAATGGCTAGCAATCAACGTAACATCAACCCGAGTGGATGCAGATTTTTTACGAAAATATCTTGATACAACGTAAATTAATTCAGAAGTGCGTTAAATCTCAGAGTTATTCTGAATTCTCTGTTACATAATACGTACATTAAGTTAACACTGAAACCATTCACAACCGTACAGGCGTACACCACACGTACGTACAGTACGTACATCCAGTGGAAAATTATTCCATTTTATCCTGCGGTAAAGTTTGTAATGGGCGTGGACATTTTTATTGTGATATCCATGCAATGACGTTTTAACTATTGAAGTGTTTTTGACATGTCCGTGATTATAATTTTAGAACAGCGTTGTCCCCATCAGAGAGCAGCTCTGCCGCGGGCAAGGCGACTTCAAACATGGACCGTGGCCAATAAGTGACAGGAGCCATGTGATAAACTCATCCGTTTCATCTTACTATTTTTAAAAGTATGGCTTACATCTTTTTCGTTTCACTGACACACACATATACAAACATTATAATGACTGTGGACGTGGATATGCATGGCCTCGCAGCAAATAAGTGGGTGAATTACTTGTGACTACTTACAAAATATAGGTTATTAAAGGAACAAAGAATCAATTCGTCAAGTTTACGTGAATGTCTAGAGTAAGTTGTCACCGAGCCAGCTGCATGTTTTGTTCAAGCCGTGCAGCTGTTTGCTTGCATTCAGGAAATTGTGGGTTTGAATCCCACGATTGACGGCCCTGCAGATAGTTTTCCGCGGTTTCCCGTTTTCACAACAGGCAAATACTGGGGCTGTGCCTTAACACATTGACGACCGGCCCCGGAGATCTCCGTAGTACTGCGGCCAGCGGTTGACGACGGGCCCCGGAGATCTCCGTTTTTACGCACGGGTATCGTTTGTAGCTTGTTGTGCTATCTGTTGGCTATAATTTTAACTACTTTCAGTCATGTCATGGAGTAGAGGGATCGTAGATTTTAGTGTCGATGTATTCTTTCTTTAATTATACGGTCGTTGTAGTCATGGAACTTCGTATATGCACGGGTATTCTTATGCGCCGGGAATCATTTGTACAAGATGGCGCGCCCATGGCAACGTGCCCTATATGACGACAAACTATTTCAGCATTTATATTCAGATTCATTAATATATTGTATTATATGCTATACACGAACCTTTTCTTGAGCCCTGAGCCCCCTAGTGCTGAATAGGTAGACCTCGGTTATATTCGACATCCATATCGGCAACCTTTGAAACACAAACTATGAATCGCTTATTCATCGCTGTGCGGCATCTGGCGTACACTTTACGAACTAGTACTGTTGTTGTTTACACTGCAAAGCCAAACTATATAATTCGTGCTAGTAACAAGATTCGCATCAAGAAATGTTATATAATGTATGTGTGTGACAGTTGTTCACGTAAGATAATAAATGTTTAGAAAATTCATATCGATCTATCATATTATCGATTAAATTGAGATTTCATTTCCATCCAGTTGGCAGTATAATCGGAACCGGCAATGCTCCCTCCTTACTCCTCACCCCGTAAAAATCGGGCTCAAGAAAAGGTTCGCGTATAGTATATTATACAATATATGTAAATATTATTATTAACTGATGTGCCATATGGGTGACGAGCACTGAAATTCTCGTAGTTTCTAGCTGACAGTAGGTGACGAGAATTCTCGCTTTTATGCACCTTGTATTCTCTTGATTATTGATGAGATTATGAGTTCCAGATGGTGTAGTCTTGGAATATAAATTATTGCTGCATCTTTCTCTCTTTAAATCTTTATGTATTTAACAAAATATTGTTGGATATATAGAGCTATTCTCTGGAGCACCCGTACTGATGTCAACATGGCGCGGCGTATTCAGTTGCCGACGGCTACCGATAATTGTGATTAATTAACTGGTTATAATAGGTACCGAGTGACTGAATTAGGTATTTCTAATGATTAACGACTGACACTAAACGGGGAGTAGCCGTAAAGGGAAATACTTGCATACTTGAAAACAATGAGTATACGAATGGCACAAATACGGCATTCATTCTACACTGTGCTGAGAATGACTATCGAATGGAGCCAAAAATGGTATGGCTTTGAAAAGTATCACAACGTACGGACTACGAAGCAACCTAGAGTGTACACGTTCCAAGTTTGAGGTCGATATCTTGAATACATTTCGAGTTACAGTGGTTTGAGTGCAGCAGTGTAATTTCTTTCTTGGAGGCTTGATCTGTCCGGTCTGCATGGCGTAGCAGCCTTCGTAGCGGCGCCCGTCGTTAATTTGTTAATTAAAGGTGCGGTCGTTTCCTTTCCAGTCAAAGCTCTTTCCTGTCATATCGTGTCCGGCTTCATAGCTGAGTAATCAACATCTTGTCCTTAGATGGACCCGGGTTCTATTCTTGGCCGGGGTTGGGGTTTTTAATGTTGAACGATTGAATCCTTTGGCTCCGATACTAGTTATTTGTGGTCTCTCCAACATTCCTGCAGCTCATATCCTGCCTTTAAAAACTCAGTTCAAGCTCATTCGTCGTCTAAAGTCATTCCACGCCATGTCTCCGCTGACAGCTCGGAACATAGGCTACCGCTTAGACGAGAATCTCTTTCTCCTGGTGCCAAGTGGTCCACGCCCAATGTTTGCAACATTTTCGTAATACTACTATTTTGTCGGAAATCACCCACTACAAATCGTGCTGCTTTCCTTTGGATCGTTTCCAGTTCTCCAATAAAATAATCCTGGTGTGGGTCTGATACTCTGGGGCCACGCTTTAATTGGGGTCTTACCAGTGACTTATACGCCCTCGATTTTACATCCTTACTAGACCCCAAAATACATTCATAACCATGTCACGAAATTCTGTAGCTTTTATTTACAATCTCTTGTGTGTGACTGCGTACTTGTATTGCCTAGTAGTATTTTAAGGTTTCCACCTTTTATCGTTGGTAGCCTACAGTTTGAAGAATTAATAAACCATAAATAAATAAATAAATAAATAAATAAATAAATAAATAAATAAATAAATAAATAAATAAATAAATAAATAAATAAATAAATAAATAAATTACATGCATTAATTCATTAATGAATTACTCGGTAAAAGTATAGGGGGCGCTCGAAATGTCACCTCATTTCTTAAAGCTACGCATCTGGTATATTAGGTTTAAAAATATACGCACAGGTTCGTTAGTCCATGGAGATGACGCTAGGTAGCGTTTTATTCCACAAATATTAGATCATGGTAATGGCGGATAAAGGAAGTTCGACTACTGTGCTTCTATTTGCGGAAACAAAGGTTATTATAGTGACCCAGTGACGTTTTTACGATCACTGGTACATAATGAGCCTCCTGTCCACAGACCGTAGGAGTATTTTCTTGTCTATTTGCACGTGATGGGACTGTGTTGAAGAAGTGCTCACGCAATCCAGCAGAAGTTCTAGCCGGGTGAGTGGCTTTGACTCGAAGTCCCAGTTAGTCAACAAGAAGAGCCAGTGTTGATTTTGGGAATTTCACACCGATCTGCGCAGCAAATCATTCATTGTTTCCTGACAAGATGACAAGTGGTGCATAATGTAATGAACAAATTGACTGAAAGTCTTGAGGATAGGCGAACGTGGCCACCCTATACGCCGGACATTAATCCATTTGACTTTTCCGTTGGGGGTTCTTCCAAGAACATGTTCACCACAGGGAAACTCGAAAATTCGGTGCAATGCAGGACCATCATCGTGAATTATGGCCTGCGGATTTGAAGATTTGTGTTGGAGAGTCATCATCATTGTAAGTCATCTTGTGATATTTCATGCATCACTGTTACTAGAAATATTAAAATAATTTTGCATATTTTTTCTACAATTTTCTTTACGTCGCACCGACACAGATGGGTCTTATGGCGACGACCTTTGCATAAAGCTACTTTTCGTTCAAGTCAACGGCTTACCCGTAAACTCTGCCGAAAAATAAGAATTGTCTAAAGCCTACATTACTGTATACAACAACCGTGGCAATCAGTTAATTGTGAAAGGACAGAACACTGGTTTGTTGACAATGTCCAGTCATGTCATGAAAGAAATACATCACGTGTCCATTCACTGAATTAACGCTCACGAGTACACAACATTCTGGCCACTGGTTCACAAAACATCTGAACGTTTTCCCATACACATTTGCTCACGTCAGTGCATTCAAAATTGAACAAATGGAAACCTTGTTCCTGAAACACGGCTCTGACAATGAAATCAAACTAGAGATTTTGTAAACGATCACATATTCACAAGATATTATCGGTTGCTGATATACGATTTTGGGAATATTTTCCATTAATACCCGTTCAACATCAATGCTCATATTATCAGCGTCTAATTTTAATTACGTATTATATTACTGCATTCTTATAATATTGGCCAACGGCCGTAGCCGTGTTGAAACACCGGATCCCGTGAGATCTCCGAAGTTAAGCAACATTGGGCGTGGTCAGGAGTTGGATGGGTTGCCACGCGCTGTTGGTGGGGGGTAAGGGAATGGAGGAGCGGAAAGGAACTGGCCACCCTACCGCACGTAAACTCCGGCCCAGGAACACCTCTGCGGAGGTTCGGACCTGCCTTCGGGCAGAACAACCCTTACCTATCTTATAATATTGTGTTAATATCAAAAGCAAGCAAGCAATATTGAAGTTCTGCCGTAGCCATGGGTGTGTTGATATCCTTATGTGTATTTTATTTCGATTTCTTCATACAACATTTGTCGATTGACAAGAGAACAAAGAACGCTGTGGCATTCTGTTGGAAAATCTATATAATTAAAGTAAGAATTATGTCTGTAGACTATGTAACTTATGACTTAAAATGCTTCGGCCAGTAGTGGCCATTGAGAGTTACATAATAAATACCATGTAATTAAGATCCTACCCAGAAAACTCTAAGTATTTCATTCTTCCTATGACAGCGTCGACAATGATAATTATCCTAAGATTTCTCTGTGATCGGTGGTGGTGGTGGTTATTGTTTTAAGAGGAAGTACAACGAGGCAACCATCCTCTATATAACACTAATCAGAGAGAAAAAATGGAAGGGGTCCGACACTTCGCAAAATGAAGGTATCGGCCAAAGAAAGACAAGAGCCATGAAGGGTGTGAAAATGAAAGACTCTCTAGGCCTCCATACGTAATACCGTCGGGGTCGGAAGAGGACAAGAGTTGACCAAAGCAGGTCCGATAGGATAGATGAAAGTGAGGAGCATGGCACAAATAAGCCGAAGCAATGCCAGGACTCAGCTAAAGGCCCCGTGCTTGCCAACCCACGCTCCAAAATACAGAGTACCCGGGGTCCCTTTTAGTCACCTCTTACCACAGGCAGGGGTACCGTGGGTGTTATAACTTCACGCTATAACATGTCGTCGTTAGACTCGCATCCATTTGTTTGATGGAATATTCTGCTTAAAGAAAGTCTCGTTTTCTATATGTGACATATTACTCCAGTTTTCAAATTCCTAGAATCTCAACTCGTTCTTGACATTCCTGGTATCAATCTGACCTGTCACTTCCAGTGAATTCTGCCAACATTTGTAATATTTAATGATGCAATCCTGTCAGAATCTTGAGAAAAACGTGTTGATTCTGATGCTTCTAGAATATGATTGGTTGCTAACTTACAAATGTTGCGTGTAATCGGACCTCGTAAGCAGCATAAAATATTCCCAAACATATTGAGGTGTTGAAAATTATGAACTGTTATCTACTTATGAAATAGAGTGTGTGTGTGGGGGGGGGGGGCGGAGTGGGGTGATCTATGAGTAATGTATGAATTCGTATGTATTTCTTCTGAGTTCATCCTTTCAGGCCTGAATTTATAGAAAGAAGAAGTGTTTTAAAAACATTAAGTTCTTTTGGCTTTTTCAATGGTGAAATTACCAGCGTTTCGCCCCAGTGTAGCAGTGGGCTCATCAGTTGGATTTCTAGAGTTTTCCAAGACGCTGGCGGCTAGTGCGCCGATGAGACACTACTGCAAGCCTCCTATGTAGGAACATTGCAGTGACAGTGCACTAGGGGAAGAAGTATTTTAATCATTTTCCCTCTTTGAGGTTCCATATTGATTATTTCTTCTTCTTCTGCGCGAATGGGTCATTTAGGACCACGCGGAATCAACATTTGTTGATCTTTCCTCCTTGCCCAGTAGTTCTTCATTTTCATAGATTGTTTTAATTTCCGTTCGTCCGACCAAGTCCGCCGTGTTGGTTTCTTCTCATTTTCCTCAAATCCCCTTGTGTGAACAGTTTTCCTGATTACATTCCTATCGTGCGGATTTGATGGTCCTATCAGTGAGGTCTTTCTCTACTTGCTTTTACAATTTTCATCTCGTACGTTTGATTTGTAAAAAATCGTGTATTCGATAAGTAAGTCTATTGTTATTCATTCTTTCCAAATGGCTTATAAATTGAATTCGTCACGGTCTCATTGTGTTTTTAAGTATATTTGTGAGTTGGGTTTGGGTTAATGTATCCCTATTTTAATTGTTGACCCTAATATTTTTCTCATGATTAACCTTTCTGTAATCTCTAATTGTTCCTTTAAATTTTTATGATGTAAATTGAGGGTTTCTGAGTCATAAGGAGCCTCAGGTGTGATCACTGTTAAGTAATGACGAATTTCACTGTTCCAGGACAAGCATTTTTGGTTATAAACATCATTTATAAAGAAGCAGAATATTAATTTTCATCATATTTCTTATAGATGGGTGCAATCAGAAGGTACCTTACTCACATTCCAGGCTTAAACCTATTACTCTATGAAGCCATTTCATCCGTGCTTTCCCACTATATTTCACAATTTCAGGTCTAACCTATTCCTTCTGCATAATAGTATTGTAGTTTATTTATCATCCTTTCTACTTTCTCAGGCGTAATATCACAACCTTCGTTGTTCTTTCCATATATTCCATTGTTCGGCACTTCCACGGTGAGAGATGATATTCCCTCCATCTGTCAGGTGATTCCCTAAGATCTACTATTAGTTCGCCTAATTTACCCAAAAGACTATTAATTTTTCACTTTCTTCCCCATTCTAAGATTCTTTATTAATGTCCAGAAAGATTTCCCTGCCCCTTAATCAAGGCTTTTCAGGTTATTACCGATTTCTTCCCGTGACATCTTCTTGGATTCCACAATGATTAGTTTTGCTCTGCTTCTTTCATCTACATAGAATTCCCTATTTGAATTAGTTCTTGTTTGAAGCTACTTTTGATATGCCTTCTTTTTACGTTTACAAGCTTCCATCAGGACGCAAATCTTCTGATCTGAAGCCATCTGGAAGGCTTGCATGTCTCTTTTGGTGTTTCGTTTTTCATTATTATATCGCACCACTGGACTTCATTCAAGAGCCCCCGCCAGCGATACTAACTCAACATATATCAATTAGAATGAACGCATAATGTATTTCCATTATTCTATTTAGCGCCATTATCCGGAGGTCAATTCATGGCACAGACAACTGTCATTACTTCCAGTGTTGAGCAAGTAGTGTTTATTGTCTTTTCATTTATAAAACGTATTGGCATTAGGTTGGATATGAACCATTGTTCTACAACGTACGATGTAAAAGGAATTACTTTTGGTCTTATTAGACGTTGCTTATTGAAATCTACAAGATTTTCTCAGCTCAATTTATTTTATGCTGTATTGATTGCATGGAATTTTTGTTCGTTTCAGGCTGAATCTCCCCACAATTTTGTACCTATTGTGCCTGTATAGTGAGGAGATGGATTCCGGAAAGTAAGATGGAGAGCGGGGTAAGGGGTGCATTTTTTTCTCCTATTGTGCTAACTATGGCCCATGTTCTCTATGTGCTGCCGTCTAGCGAATGGAGCGGAAAACAAATTCAGACTGTGAATGCTGATGCAGAACCACGATTCTCAAATTTCCTTCCGTACCATTTGCGTGAAGCATCCGTGCTCTTTGGCTAGGAGACAAGCGAGCTACGCTTGTATGTTAATAACATTGTTTAGGTCCTTCATTGGAAAGAAATGTATGACCCAGTTATATCTTTGTACATTCTATACTAACTTAATCCCGGAGGGACAAAGGCCACTTATCAAGGTAGCGAGAGGGAAATAAATGTTAATTTAAAGGAATTCATTGTGGAGATTTAAAATGCGTTCTGTAACTATTTTACACGGGAAATTCCGTGCATAACATTCCAGCCAACTATAGGCCTAGTTTTCTCTATACATCAGTGGTAGATTGTCGTTCCCGGATTCCAAAATCGTGGGTTCAAGCCCGGCAGAATAGTAGGATTTTTGAAGGGCGAAAGAAAGTCCATTCGGCATACCGTGTCGTACGATGTTGCCATCTGGTGTTTGTCCAAGAGAATTATTTGAAAATCTCCCATGGATCGCCCAATAAAAATCTGTTTTTCTGCCATCTAGTGGAGTAAGGCGGAACGTAACAATTGACACGCAGATTGTCTTGATGACGTCAAATCAAAATGCCGCCAGACGGCAGGTGAAACCATACGATAATTTATTTATTTAACAATAGACCTCTTTTATGACAGACATTCGAAAAATGTGTGCTTATTAGCGTATAGGTACAAATAGACCAACGATACTACCACTCTACGGTTTTAAGTAAACTTTGCGTATTATTAGAGCTATAAAATGTTCGACACGTATTTTACTGTTTCTTCATTGGAGCAAGGTTAAGGCTTAAAACTACGTCGTGTGTTTACAGGGAGTTTCTCGAGTATAACAGGCATAATTACAACCGTAAAATGCTCTACGGGGGTGCTTGATGGTACTCTAGGCTAATAGGGAGTTCGAAACATTAAAATTCCTAGTCTCAGAACCAATACGGCAACTACTACGGGACGTTCTCTCACACAGTGAATAATCTTTAGACCTGTTTCTCACGTTTATCATTATAATGTTTTAATGTATTACGTACGGAGATATGACCCATTGATGCATGTTATGCTGGACAAATACCACGTGCATTCTGGGAGTAACTTTCGCCCTTAACATACGCCATTGCAAAAATAACAAAACACGTGTCGATCATTGCACATAGCAGTACTGATATGCAAATTTTCATTAAAACCGGAGTGTGAAAATTACGTTGTTAGACTTTATTTCCTATCGAATGAGATAGTAAAGCAGTCGACAAGTAATGGCTATCGAGTGCTTAATGTGTTTTATTTCTTGCTATAAGCAGTTGCTGTTTTAATGAATACGTATATCAAAATAAGAAACTCGAATTGTTGACGATGGTAGGTACTAGCCCACCATTAACCTGCGTGTTTTAGGTGAAGCTTCATCAGAATGGCCATAGCAATTCACAAGGACCTGAATTTTATTCATGGACAGTATTAGTTCCGATTAGTGAGAACTTGGGCAGGTACAGATGCCGACGGAGCAGCCACGTACATATTGTTACAAGTGGGCTATACTTCTCTTCTCCTGAGCTGAATTGAGGGAACATTGGAAGAAATTATCATTCCATCATTTTATCTGACTGTAAGTTTGTTTGTTCGAGTATCACGTGGAAATAGCTGGACATACTTTTATGGAACTTTACATGTGTTTTACAATTTTGTTAGCTTAAATGTTGAGCGACCTGATATTACGATATTCAAGCTAGGAGGTAGGTTAAGAGGGGAGTTGAAATGGTTTGTTGTTGATATTTCGGAAACAGTCAGCTTTATCTATCTATCTATCTATCTATCTATCTATATATATATATATACAGTGGGGGTCCAAATAATAGAGCCACCTGGCAATGGTTTGGAATTAAGTGCAAATTTATTACTAGACATGTTTGTACTATGATGGGAACAAAATTTTACGTTGTACAGGAACCATTACAACAGAATCACATTGTACCACAGCCAGTTATATAGATAACACAACTCAAACTAATCAATAATATTCAAAAGAATACCAGACCACAGGGTCAAAAAAATAGAGCCAATTGACACAAATATTTTGTACTTGATCTCACTCTTATGAAATTTACAGGAACAGTCGTTTCTGCATAGGAGTGCATTAGTACTTCGTGGGGTAACCCTTATTTTTGAGGATTGCCCTGCACCTCTTACCAATAGAGTCGACTAAACGCCTGCATTCGTCGCTGCTGATCACATACCAGGCTCTCTGGATTTCATCCCAAAGTTTATCTAAAGATGTAGCTTTTGAGCGGTCAACTTTCTTGTCTACGATCTCCCATAAGTTCTCAATGGGTGATGCGTCAGGATATTGAGGTGGCCACTCTAATACTTCGATATGGTGATCTTGAAAAAACTGCCTTATGATCCTTGCAGTATGCTTTGTATCGTCATCGTGCTGGAATTTCCATTTCAGTGGCATTTCCTCTTCAGCATAAGGCAGCATCACATTTGCCAAGATGTCTTTGTACATTTCTGTGTTCATTATGCCATTGATACGGTGTATTGGACCAATGCCGTACCATGAAAAACATCCCCATACCGTAACACTTCCGCCACCGTATTTCACAGTTTTTAAAGTGTACTTGGGATTAAATTCCTGGTTTGGTGGGCGGCGCACATAGACTTTTCCGTATGAGGCAAACCTTATATACTTGGATTCATCGGACCAAAGGATGTTCCTCCACCAAATATTAGGTTTTTGTTCATTTCTCCGGGCGAAGGCCAACATTTTCCGAACATTAGCTTTTGAAACATGTGGCTTCTGTCTCGCAATGCGCCCATTCAATTTTGCGGATCTCAGTCGTCTTTAAATCGTTGAGGTTGATGGTTGAACATCATTTTTGTCGCTAAAAAAAATGGCTTTCAGTCGTGGTGTTGACAAAAATGGGTCTTTCTTTACTTCCCTAGTGATGAGTCTGTCTACGCGAGGAGTAGTTACACGAGGTCGCCCCCTGTTCTCCACCTGCGGCTTTGTTTGTTTTGCCAGTCTAATGGCGTTCTGGACTCGTTTTCGCGAAACGTGTAAATCTTTGGCTATTTGATTCATGGACATCCCACTTTTGAACATCCGGAACATTACTATACGCTCATCATCACTCGTATGCTTTGCTCTGCCCATCTAGAAGAATGTAAACAAAACCAAACGTCAATTTACATACAAAATAATATTGAGTGGAGGTTTGTTTACAAATAATATCGCTAGCCCCCAAAACAACTGCAAAAATCAATTTGAACGGGACTTCTGTAAAACGGCTCTATTATTTTGACCCATAAGATTCTTACCTTTATGCCTCTTTTCGCACGTCTAGCTCAAACGCTTCCTTTCGCACGACTACAGATAGCAGCGATGTCGTCCCTGATGTTGTCTAAAAGGGACTGACAACACGGCACTCGTGGAGATTTTGCGAACCACCGCCGTCTCAATCCTATATAGAGATTGAGACGGCGGTGTTGCGAACTAATCGATATCCTAGTTCTTAATCCCGTCAATAGAGGTGGCTCTATTATTTTGACCGCCACTGTATATCAATGGATGTATGTGTGAATGATCCAACATAGCTCTCAAACGCATCTGTCTTCCTATCTGAAAAAAGAATACTGTAGGTTAAGACACCCCTGTCCCCACCCCTAAGGGTGGAGGTGGGGAAGGGTGATATGTGAAAATTAAGGAAAACGCTACGTGCTAGTGTTGAATCCATAGTTTTCGGAGTTTCTAGGCTGACAGTCTCGATGGCAGTTGGAAACGTATACGTCGTATCTATAGCGTGTAAATACCTACAGTAAATTATTACACCAGTGATCTAAACGTTATTACCACATTTAATGGCTTTTTTTAGCCGATTCCTACTTATGCCGAGCGATGACAGCCTTTTTTTGTGCCCATAGGTAACGCTATGAAGGGCTGATAAAATCGTTGTTTGGCCTCTAAAAATACAATCACTAGCACACGTTGCCCCAAACCCCTACAAATGAAGCAATATGAGCAGCAACCTGCGGAAGGGAGGTGTGTGGTGGTACTGTTGTTGTTTACGGCTTGAACAATACCCCATCTTAGTCGCAAACTGAATTAGGCTTGCATGTACTGTGCTTCACCGTGCCATTGGATGAAAGCCACGAGCTTTCAGTCTCTCAGTTAATTAAATTGCGGCAACAGACCAGAATAATGTTAACCGAACATGACGAATACTTCTCGTGGGAATGGACTGGACTGCAAGGCGCGAATAGTTATTAAATGGATATAATTTAGTGCATTGGGAGAAACTGAGATAAAAACACTGACCGTACAGGAAACTCTCGGTTATCCAGCTTTCGATTATATGGTTCTCCGCACTCTGTGGAATGTAATATAACTCATTAAATAAAGAAGGTAACGTCATGCCGTATATACAATGCTCGAAAAACGTTTTGCATATTCTGGCATAGTTCACTTTCTATTTTAATATGTTTTGTTACGTATATTTAGCAATACTATGTAATTTAGTAAGTAAAGTAATATTCAGAAGATCATCCGAGATTGCATTTTCAAACACGCATGTCCAAGATCTATGAGCAAGCCATAATAATAATACTTTATTAACGGTAATGCCATGCTCCGTCATTCAAAATGCCGATCCAGTACACAACAGCAGAGTGTAAGAAAAGTGCTGGGAACCCGGAGGGGGGCGTGGTAGGTACAGAATAGGATAGCAGGCTCTATGTCACATTCCATGGAGTTGTTCTCTTCTCTTATGCTATTACCTTTGCAGTATAAGGTTTCGCAGTGTTGTTGTGTTGTAACCAAGGTTGAAGTTTACAAAACACAACTTTTATTGCTTCACTTTATGATATTTACACAAATAACTGAAATTTATTTTGAAGCAAAAAGGAATATTGAATCTTGAGAAAAGTCTGCCTTTATACAATATGTACAGGTTTACAGTCTTTATATACACTTCTATCTTGAAAAGATAGTCTTTGTGAATTGACACGTTGATAGTCGAAAACTATCTGGCACACTAACATAAATGTCTTTGAGAGTCCTTGTTTGTTGAAGTGCCTGAATTCCTAAAAAGCAAGTTCAATTGATTGAAGAAATTCCACCTAGCGAAACTAAGGGAGCTTGCATAAATTAGGGAATGAAAATGGCTTGTAAAAGAATTACGGAACATAGGCAGCGGAAACAGGTAAGGGAGCGGTGACCAGAGGTGAAACCTCGTACTGCCAGAAATTCAGTCCACCTGGTCGAAGCACATTTTCAAGAGGAGTAGCCTCCGTGCTCGACGTAGGGTGTATTCTGGAGCTGGACACCAGGGCAAGTGGGCAATTGAGCAGGCAGGGAGCTCCTATTTATAGTACACTCGATGGTCAGGCACGCGCACTGAGGGCTGCGCGTCGAAGCTAGCAGAATGATACACAGGCGCGCGTGCAGCTGGCTGGTGGAGCGAGACGGGAGCGCCGGACATACAACAGTTTCCACCTGGATATTGTTTCTTTCTTGTCACCAATTACAGTTCCCTGTGCGTCTTCAATCACCCATATACGTGGTTTGAACTCTCGGGTGATACTATTTATCTTCTTGTAAAGGTCACGTGTTTCATTTAGCTTGTGATGGTGGTCTATTTCATTACACATATTGGTACGATACTGTGTTTTGTCAATTCTACAATTACGCTGTATTTTTCAGCAAAGTTCTTTATATGTTTCCTCGTCTTCTGCAGTTTGTATACCCCGTTTCTTCAATGTGCTTCTTTCTTCAATTAGTAGTAGTGAAGATGTTGAAATCCAGGGATGTTTTGCTTGAGGGGTCTTAGGAACTAGTTCGGGAAGGGATGAATAGATGGTTTCCTTCATCTTGTCCCATGTTTGAGAAGAAGCCCTTTACTCCTGTACTTGCTGGAATTTTGTTCTTATTCTTTCACCAAACTCATGGAGAATATGTCTGTTAGTAATGCGTACCTGTTTTACTCTCACCTTCTTCAATGATTTCAATTTTATCCGCATTTTCATAGCAGTATATGATCACTACCACGGTCTGCTCCAGGATAGGTCTTACAATCCAGGATAGAAGTCTGCCAAACGTTGCCTCACCAAAATGAAATCAGTTTGATTCCTGACCTTATCCCCAGAAGAAATCCACGTGTAGCGACGCCTTGAATGATGTTGAAAGGGGGTGTTACAGATATATTTTTTATTCACACAAAATTCTAATAAACGCTCTCCGCGTTCATTTCTCACCCCCAGACCGAACAGTCCAACCATAGGTCTCATATGTCTAGCATCTATAGTCTTACCTGTCTTCACGTTAAAATCCCCTTGGATGACTAATATTTCCTTTTTAGGTATCCTACTGATGGTATATTTCAGATTGTCATAAAATTCTTCTACTTCTAGTGAAACTGAAATGGGGACGTAAACCTGAATGATATTGATATTACAAGGAGAAGCTTTCATCGTAATACGGATGATTCTATCAGATGGGCTCAAAACCCATAACGGCATTGTTAAGATTCTTTGGAATTATTACAGCAACACCATTACGACTCATATCCTCACTTCCAGAAAAATATACGGTATTATTTGTTTGAGTCATAAAATGGCCACAGCCTCTCCAATGTGTCTCACTAAGTCCAAGTATGTCCAGATCATGAAGTTTCATTTCTTTTTCAATGATGTGAAGTTTTCCCGTCTGCAAGAGACCTCGTACATTCCAGGATGCTATTCTTCTGACGACTCGTAAGGATGGTTTAGATAAATCTTCATATGCCGAAGCTCCTCTCAGCCTTGTTCCCCCCCCCCCCCCCCCCCGGATATCCGACTGGGGGACTTACTCCGGAATCTAATTTGAGATTGAGTAAAGTCACGAGGTTGTCTTGGGAAAATAACAGTGGTGGTTTCTCGTTGCCTTCCACTGACCCACCATTCCTGTCTGCTCACCGACCCAGTTTCCCGCTGGGATTGGATACCCAACCTTCCACTGGGTTGCTCGGCTTAACAGGGGCACCGCATGTAAGCAGAAATGGAAGAATTGAGGTGTGAGAGGCTGAGAGAACTCTCTTGGTGAGTTCTTATAATCGCATCACACCCCCATTTAGCCAGAGTCTCAAGGTGGTCGCAGAGACTCTGCCTAGGTCGCTTCCCAGGGCCCAAAGAGTGTACGCTTCCACCATTCTCGATTCCATTGGCTGTGAGTTTTTGTCCACCTCACATCATCTGCCCTAAGGTGTCGTTGAAGAGGTGGTTTTGGCACAGGCCTCCTTGATAACAGTGTAGCCGATTTTTCACTCTCTCATCTGACACATTCACTGCGGTGACCCTCCGAGGACCCTGGTGAAACGAGGTAGCAGTACCAGTGGGCCTTTGATGTGCTGAAACCTACTAATACCGATCCTCCCTGCGAGTTGTTTTCCGTCTGTTGACGATCAGCAACCGTCTGTCTCTCCCTGAACTTTTGCCAACTTCTGACTGACTCACTCCAACACGAGCGGCTACATCAACGTGTCGCCATCCTTCTTGTAGCAAAGTCACAATTTCACTACGGTCATCAGTGGAGGTTTCTACTAGTTTCTTCTTAAATAATTTCAAAGAATTTATCGAACACCCTCGGTTTAGAAAACCGGAATCCAAGGATTCGCCGCACTGGCCTTACATCACCTCATAATCTGCAGGCCTTTGGGCTGAGCAGCGGTCGCTTGATAGGCCAAAGCTCGTCAGGGCTGTAGTGCCATTTCTTTTTAATTAATTTTTTTATCGAACACCTCCCTTGGTAAGTTATTCCAATGCTTAACTCCTCTTCTTACAAACGGACATGTGCCCCAATTTGTCGTCTCTATCTTCATATTGTGTTCTTTCCTACTTTTAAAAACGCCACTTGAACTTATCCCTCATTCGTCAGCAAAATGATTTAATATTTTTGTGGAATTTTGTTTTGTTGTGCTTCGTGTTCCCCCATCTCTCCTTTGAGACCTCGGAACATACCGCTTGCAGTGCTTACCTAATTATTCGGTCCGTACGCTTGTAAGTCATAAGAATTAGTCTAGTGTCAAAGGTTTGTGAATACAGAAAACACATCTGTAGTCTGACAAAATATCCAAGATGTTCCCAGGAGAAGTCGATACTTAGGGAAGTAATACCAGGAGAAAAGGCTCGTAAATCATATGTACCGGTCTGAACCAATTCCAAGGTAGGGGTCTTGGATGATTGAGTAGACAATTTCATCATTACTGATGAAGGCTTACTTTCCTTTTTGTGTTAGGTCTTGAAGATGCACATTGTGAAGATTAACAAAATAATATCAGATATAATTCTCACCGAGCTCGATAGCTGCAGCTATAGCTCACTGAGCCAGCAGTTGCTATTACATATCAGTCGGCCAAGCCCACTGTAATGCATGCACCAACCGACCCTATGAGCAACATTTTCACACCATTCATAGCAGGGACTGGCTGCATAAGGAATGGCATTCTAGTATTGCACTCACCTGTCACTTTCATATTGTCAAAGCCAAGGATAAGACAGACAGATCAATGAAAGTAACAAAATTGCTCTAGCCCACTCCAGAAGACATAGTGCAGTGTAAACACTAGGTGTCGCCAGCAAAGGCATAATGAATTCACTGCTTTCTTTTGTTATGGGATAAACAGGTCAGTTTCGTTTTAGAAGGAAAGTTCAAAATCTCTGTTGATTGAATTTTCTGTACTATCCTTAAAGCAGCGCGTCTTTTTCCTCAGTGACACCACCACCTGTGAGAAAAGCAATGGCAAACTACCTCACTCCTCATCTTGCTTAGTACTCCTCATGTTGGTGCTGCCATTGCATTTTGTGATTTTCCTATAACTGCATAGCCTTTGGTGGTGCTATTTCAGGATCCAACCAGCCTCTGGGCTGATGACCTAACAAACAAACAAACAAACAAACAAACAGACAGACAGACAGACAGACAGACAGAAGAACCATACAATCAAAATAGCAAAGCAAAGTCACCTCCATACAGGCCATGAAGGCCCTTGGAGGAGTGGAAGGTAAAGGCTTCCACCATTGTTAACCTCGGCACTTGATGGGGTAGAGTGGTTAACTCTATGCCCGGCCGCCTTTGCCCCCAGGAATTAACCTGGTACTCATTTTTGGTGTAGGCTGAGTGAACCTCAGGGCCATAAGCACCTCCGGAAGTGGAAATCTCATTTCTTAAATTTTACGACTTCCTGGCGGGGATTCGAACCCACGTCCTTCCGGGCGAACCGAGCACGCCTTTACCGCCTCGGCCAGGCAGCCCCTAAACAATCTAAATAAGAACCATTAAATGTATTCAAGGTGGGAAGTTTTGAAATTAACCCACGATATATTAAGGGGAGTTTAGTTTGGTCAAGTATAAACAATGAACACAAATGCAACGAGCCGGCACTGTTATCGTTACCGTCAGCTCAGTGCCCGCTCCAGAACACTCTGTTATAATGTCATAGCGCAGAGATGACAAACCTTTTCCATCTAGCATGTCAGTGAAGGTCTTGTTTATCACGTTCATTGTCTAATCTGGCATCGGGTATTTTCCTTTAAATTCATCATGAAACCCCCTCGTTTGACTTTGAGTAGGTATAACGTACACATATAAATCGATTCGACTCAATGTTTCACGGTTTTACTTTCCAAACATTACTTTTTTTTTTTTTTTTTTTTGCTATTTGCTTTACGTCGCACCGACACAGATATGTCTTATGGCGACGATGGGATAGGAAAGGCCTAGGAATGGGAAGGAAGCGGCCGTGGTCTTAATTAAGGTACAGCCCCAGCATTTGCCTGGTATGAAAATGGGAAACCACGGAAAACCATCTTCAGGGCTGCAGACAGTGGGGTTCGAACCCACTATCTCCCGATTACTGGATACTGGCCGCACTTAAGCGACTGCAGCTATCGAGCTCGGTCCAAACATTACTGAAAATTACATTTTTAAAACTGGTGTATTTTAGGAATAAGATATATTTTTGGTTTAACCTAATAAAATTTGTAAAACAATATGTCCAAATAATTAAGTGTGACATATTTCTTTTATTAAAGTGTAATGTTAAAATATGCTATGTTGCAAGATTACCGAGCTATTTATTGCATGTTAGGAACATTAAAATGCTAGTATGTTGTGCGGCGTGTCACAAAGTTGTGTTCGTATGTCACCTACTGGCATGTGTGTCATAGGTTCGCGATCCCTCTCACAGGGCATTGAGTTGAGCCTGCCTGCTTTACGGACTCACAACTTATGGGAAGTGCATAACAAAGTCCTTCGTAGTCCTCTTACTTGCTCCAGGTTCCTTCTTTTGTCTTCCTTTGTCAATATTTTCTTCTCCCTATACGGACGACATGAAGTTTACGAGAGCTGGATAATATTTTAATATTTCTCATATGCACTCTGTAATATTGAAACATTTCTTGTTAGATTTTTTTTTCAAACGCAGCTGTCATTATTAATGTTAATCCTTCATTCATCGGCAAAAATGGTGTAAATTTTTTTGCAGAATTTTGTTTGTTGTGCATCGTGTTTCCCCTTCTTGCTCTGAGATCTCGAATTAGGAGTGTGATTAAACTAGTCTCTTGTGTCCGTGATTGAGCTACAAATTCCTTCCACTGACTCTAGAGGAAAGTTACACCCATCCTTCACTCTACTTCACCGTCTCGCCCCTGAGAAAGCTAAACAAGGTAAGGAAACTCTTCACCAAAATGCCATTAACACAACAAGAATTCCTTCGAAGATCCGTGACGTTAAAAAAGGAAGTATACCTCATCACATCCATCTATTGTATGCACGTCATGATAATTAGTCGATTTCAACATCATCTTCTTCTTAAGCTAGCTAAAAAAGCTAGAACATCTGGCCATCAAAATTTACCACTTTACAGACTACGCAGTATCTATAACAGTGCATCTCGGAAAAATAATGCTCTTGATTTCAGCACAAACATGTCAATATTTTTAAAAGAATTCACGATAACAAGAAAGGTTATATAATTGATCGCACAGTCAGAATGGATCATCACACCGTTCAGCCTGCGGAGGTTAATGTTGAAAAGAGGAACATCTACACACCTACCATAGAATTTTACAGGGGAAAGTACCAGTTAAAGAGCTCGAATTATTGGGTTTAATGATAGGGGCAAGTGGCGCTATAAGTTTTCTTAATGAATTTCTGCAACAAATACAGCTTACAGAAGTTCAGAATCAACCTTTTGATAATCTCCACTTTACGAGGATCATTGTCAATAAATTCGCATCCACATTCACAGTTATTTCCTTTATATTCTCGTTAATGTCCTAATAACCTATGTATTGTTCTTTCTTTTTCTTTTTGTATTTCAAAATGTTAATGCTGAATACTGTTCAAATTGTTCAAATTTAAGTTTGATCCTTTTTTATGTAGTTAAAATTTGTCCTTGTAGCAATCCAGAATGTCTGAAAAGTCGTTCAGTTTTTCAATAAACATAAAGGATTAGATTAATATTAGATTAAGTTAGGCTCGGTAATATTAAGTAATAATTATTTGTAATTTCACTGTATATCACAAAGACTGGTGCTGTAATTGGAATGAAAATCCTGTAGCAAGCAATAAAATAAATTATAAATTCTTCTTCTTCATTAATGGAAGTTTGTGACATGCTGCATTTCTGTTCGATTGGTTGCTCTGTGTAGCAGGCTGTAGAAAGTAAGTGGTCCTGCTCAATGCTTTATATTGTATAGCCGTGATGCTCTCCCCTCTCATTTTATTTTGTCTTCGACCTTCTCTTCTATAATCAACTCTGGACGACAATAATTAGAATTCTGCAACACATATTCCAGGTATTGTCTTCCTCCTTTTTTAACTGTAACTAGGGTGATGTTCCTTGGTTGAATGGTCAACGTACAGGGCTTCGGTTCAGAGGGCCTTGAGTTCGATGCTCGACCTGATCGGGAAATTTAATATTAAATTGTTAAAGATCTTGGCTTGGGGAGTGGCTGTTTGTACTCCCCCAATATCCTTGCACTCACACACAACAATATCCTCTGTTGCAATAACAAGAGGTTTTACATACACAACAGATACCGCCCATCCTCGCCGGAGGGTCAGCCTTGCAAGTGCTCACCAGGCTAAAAATAAAGTCATTTCCGTACAGGCCATAAAGGCCCTGGGAGGATTGGAAGACAGAGGCTTTCACTATTCGTAACTTGGTGGGGTAGAGGGATTAGCTCTACATCCAGCCTCTTTTGCCCCCAGGAATTAACCTGGTACTCATTTTTGATGTAGGCTAAGTGAACCTCAGGACCATGTGCACCTCCGGAAGTGGAAATTTCGTTTCTTAAATTGTTCGACTTCCTGACGGGGAATCGAACGCACCTCCTTCCAGGTGAACCGAGCATGCCTTTACCGCCTCGGACAGGCAGCCCTTAGGTTAGAAATAGCTAGACGATATTATTATTATTATTATTATTATTATTATTATTATTATTATTATTATTATTATTATTATTATTATTACTAGGACTGTAAAATCAACTCCATGTCACTGGTTAGCTGTGTTGTCAAGTCACATCCCTCCACCACACCTAAGGCGGAAACAAGCTCTTCTGAGCGAGGCTAAGAAAATCTTCGCATCCCCTTCTTTACCTCTGCATCAGGAATTCTGCCATCCTCCACAGCAACGATTGCGGTCAAGAAGACCATCAATTAAAAAGAGGCAAACATCATGAACGATGGAGTGATGTGGGAACAGAAGAACAGACGATTGAACATCACGTCCAACACTGCCCTCTTCATTCATGCTATGGATTTCCTGATGACTTATTCAGTCTCTTTCCAAATTGAATTAAGTGGCTGGAAATCTCGGGCTTTCAAGTGTAATTTTGTCTTGTGTCTATTGTACATAGTTTGTAATCACCATACGACTAAATAAATAAATAAATAAATTACTACTGTAACTAGTAGTGCTCTGATGTTTATAGCATAGTTGCAGAGACTGCACGTGATTCTAATCCAGGGGTAACTTCGAAAGGGTTAGAATAACGACAGTAACATCAGTTGATTGATGTTATTTGCTTTACAGTGCAGTAGCAAGTTTACAAACATTGTATAATACTAGCCGTAAGAGGAGAAGTTACGATCGCTCGAGGAATAAGTTTATCAATTAAAAACAGGTAAACATCATAAAAGATGGAGTGGTATGGGGCAACTACGGTACAGTAAAATTCATTTGTAGAGTTTTAAAGAGAAGCATGTACAAGTGGAATAATAAGTATTAACAATAAGTTAGTAAATATAAAAAGCTTGTTTAGAGAAACCATTTTCTTAGCAAGTGATGTACCCATTTAATCATTAAAAATCTCATTTATTTTGTGGATTGAAAGATTTAAAATATCATTTTTTTCTATTTTTGTACGTTTTCAGTTCCCCCTTGATATTCACTGCCTCTTATTTGTAACTAATTCATTTTCTTCTCTTCTTTACAGGTGAGATTTCTGCACTGATATGTTTACGAGAATTTAGGCAGACAGTGAGTAGGTGCCTTTATTATTCATTTGTACACTGAAATCCATATATGTCGTCAGCTTGTCATTTTGTTTAGAGTCAGTAGAACATCCTTCCTTATGCCGTAGTTTTATAAGTGTTCACGGTCCTGTCTCTCCTCATAATGTGAAAGCTACATCGGAATCATTATAGCATAGTAAGGTAGGAAGATTGTCGTAGACAGCAACACAGGGGAGCTGGTTACCATAGATGAGATTCAGTGTGCATTTGTGTCCTTTCTTTGAACAATATATTGGGCTGATATACTATATATTTGGTGTAATAAATCAAATCAAATGTACCCCTTGTGGGTGGGGGACGCACGTGAAGAATACACCCACAGTATCCCCTGTCTGTCGTAAGAGGCGTCTAAAAGGGGAGACCATGAGATTACCCGTTATTAGTAGCATCGCATGAGGAACGCTATGGGTCGACTTCACTTGTGAATAGTACCGCTATGTGAGGAACACCATGGGTCTGTGATTAGTATCACCGGGAGGTGGATCACTGTGGGTTTACAGTATCCATGGTTCGTACCACTATATGCGGAACACCATGGGCTTACGTAGCATGTGATTAGTAACATCATGTGAGGAACACCACATGTGTGAGCATTGGCTGTGATTAGTACCACTATGTGAGGAACACCATGGGTTTGCGTTACCTGCGATTAGTACCATTATGTGAGGAACGCCACGGGTCTGGGCAGCTCCTGTGATTAGTATTCCTACCACTGTATGAGGAAGACAATGGGTCTGCGTTACCTTTGAGCGGTGGCATTATGTGAGGAACAACATAGGTCTGCATTACCTGTGATTAGTACCGCTATGTGAGGAACACTGTGGGTCTACGTTACTTGTGATTAGTACTGCTACATGAGGAACGCCATGGTTCTTACTTTACCAGCGATTAGTACCATTATGAGGGGCCGGTGACTTGGTTTTGGACCCCTTTAGACAACAAGCATCATCGATTTAGGATTTTGCTTTGGAAGCAGTCCCTTGTTCAGTTTATGCCATTGTTTAAGTTATTATATGGTAAGATAGGGCATTACGGGTCGGATCCACTGATTGTTTTAAGTTCATAATCATTGTTCATCGTCGTCTTTTTGAATTCTAGTCAGTTGATGCATTTTGGAATTATTTTAACTTTCAGTACTATGAACTAGATCCTCTGATTATTTTAAATTCATATTCATTTATTCTTCATATTCATGTTTTGAACTCTGGTCAGTGGATGAATGTTAGAATTTTAATTGTAATTACATTTCGTCCCATCTCGTATCATTAAGGGCCGATGACCTAGATGTTACGGCCCTTTAAACAACAAGCATAATCATCAAATCATATATGTTTAATTAAATAAGCATGGTCGGAAATAGAAAATGTAAATACTTTTTGATATGATTGATCATGAAAGCATTAGATTTCAGTTTATTTTCTATCCTTTACAAAATACCATTCAAAAGTGCGGCCTCTTGCTGCAATACAATCACTTCAACGACATGCCATTGCCTGTCGTACACGTTCAAATACTCCAGGAATGTGCTGTAGACAGTAAGAAGCTGCAAACATCCGAACGACGAGCTCTTCATCCGATTCAGTTGAAGTCTTGTACACCAGAATCTTCAAGTGGCCCACATTAAAATGGAGTAGAATCAGGTGGGACGAGATCGCAGGCCATGCAGTGGGTCCACCGCGGCCAATCCATTACTCACCGAATATTCAGTTCAAATGTTCTCGGATTACAACTAAATTAAAGTGCAATGTACTATAGCTAAGATATTAGTAACTTTTCAGAAATTATCAGGAGATAAACGAACCACGATCCATTTATTATTTTTAACGTTGAGTGCACGTAAGAGATTTTCTGTACATGTATTACTATGATTATATGTATTGCATGTATAGTCGCGACTGATGAGAAACCGCCTCTAGTGGACAGGGTTGGAAGTTCTTATCCGGTCGAGAATTATCCTTATTTAGGTTTTTGTATAGATGGTTTATAATGTCTTGCCAGTAAACATCGAGGACATTTATAGTTGTGTACTAAAACTTCTATACCTTTAAGTATATACACGCTAAGTCTTCACCCTGGAGGGTGGTTGAATCCTCAAATAGCACCACCAAAGGTTATGGAGGAGAGAAAGCGCCAAAACGAACTGCGATGCCATGATGAGGCACACAAGACTTACTTGATATAATTCCTTAAACTTCTGTTAAGGAGCAGAGGCCCGAGCCAAGGTTTCGCCATCTCGTTCTATAATGAGCCAACTGTTTCAGCTTTCCCCATGTATACCCAAGCTGCCCCCTCTTTATCTTCACTGAGCTCTTCCATGTCACCTTAGGTCTTCTACTCCTCTGGCCCTGAGGATTCTACTCGAGAGCTTATTTAGCTATGCCGTCATCAGGACTACGCAATGTATGGCCAATCCACTGCCACTTTCATTTCTTGATCTGCTGTTCAATCTGTAATTGGTGCATTCCCTTCCACAATTCCTCATTTCACAAGGCGTACAAGGCTTGATGGGAAATTATATATTTTTGTCACAGTCATAAATGAGACAGACTTCGGTAGAAGCTATATATTTTATGGCATGTTCCTACAGACAGAGGAAAAGTTATTGCATCCATCAAAAAATAGCAACAGGCGGCCCTTGTAGCGTATATGGTTTAGGGCCGGTTTCCCCAAATGAGTTTAAACTAGGTTTATTTTAATCAGGTTTAAGTCTGAGTTTAAACTAATATTCATTTTCCCCATATTGGTTTAAACTTTGTATCAAGTTTAAACTTGGTTCAAAGTTAAACCTTCTGTATTGTAGGTTTAAACTGCTGTTTATATTCAACCTTCTTGACATTTTATTAACGTATCTGTGATTTTCCTAGTAGAAGGGTTAGTTTTGACTACCAGTACTGCAGCACTTTAATAGAAAACGTACTAAAATTATAACCTAGTATTAGAATGAGAAAAATGGGAGAATTTATTGAAGTCTTTGGTTAAAAAGGAAATAATTTTGATGTTTAAGTGAGGTTAAGAAGCCGCATTCCAACAAAAGTTTACAATCTTGGAAAATCGGATGTAACGGAGTTTTTATTTTATTTTTATGGATTTATAATTCATAACTGAACAAGGATTGTCTAGTATCGAAGAAGGATTCATTTAAAACGTCAACTGCACGAAATAATGCTATTTCGCTAGAAGCAATGATTCTGGTTGCTTTAAGATATGATGCAGCAGGCATTTTTCTTATTAACAACGGGACCACAGACCGTAAGTGGCAGTCTCCTTATAATATTATATACTGTAAAATACTGTTGGTGGTATGAATACTGTAATGTGAAGCATAAACATATTCTTACATAAGTCGTGTAATACCGCTGCCCTCCACGCCATGTTTGGTAGTTGTGGTCGTTAAAGCGTTAGATCAGCATCGTCCGAATCTGTGACTAGACGGTTCGAATCCAATTTGTCGAAAACATTTTTACCATCAGTATGTTGACCGGCACGGTAGGAGAGGCGGTGGTATACAATTTCTAATCGCTAGATTATATATTTATAGGATCAGAAAAACAATAAAGTGTTTCATGCTTGCTAGTAAACTTGTAATAGAATAAATTATAGTTAAGAATGTTTCGTCGTAACTATTGCCAGCATACCAGCAATAGAAATATTAATGCTATAGGGAGAAGAGTATTATGCATACAGTACGACATATCGCGAACTTGGTTATGTTATAAACGAATATGGAATCAAGTAATACATCTCCAAATAATATATCCTCAGTGGTCTGTCTTCTGGATCCAAGGTTTGTGAGATTGATCCCGGCCGAGGGCGATGGTTTTTAATAGGAGATAGATCCCGAGCATGCTTGGAATTTGTTTACTTGAAATTCACATAAATGTTGATTTTCTGAGGAAAGGAATACCCTAGGCCTATTGCTGAAAGACCAGGATTTTAATATTTCAACGTTCCCGTGTGTTCCGTAAGACAATACAGACATCAAAAGACACGTATTAGGCCCATGGTACTTATTTATGGTAAAGCATGACAGAGAAAAATAAGAAATAAAAGTGCGTTCCAAGAAATTGTAGACAGCAATGGGTAAAATTATATGACACAACACTTCGCACAAATGTAAACAATTTATTTGTCAATAAAGCTAATATCCCGCCGAATTTCTTCTTTATTCACTCCGTACGATAGCATTAATTCGCCACAAACAGCTGATATTATTACAAAAATGTCGGTCATTGAATTACTTGGCTCTGATTGGCCAATTCCAATCGACCATGCCTTCGACTATTCCTTCAGTGCAGCCAACGTTAGCGCCAACGACAGCTCGCCCGTTTAAACTAAACGAGTGTCAGAAATTGGTGGAGAAAATGGACCCAAGTTTAAACTAGGTACTAAAGTTAAACGGGTTTAATTTATACCAGGTTTAACTCGATTTGGAGAAAATGGCCCTTATAATTAGGTCTAGTCATGTTCTTATAAGGTCGAAAATTGTACTTTCATACTATTTAGGTAAGTGCGGCGTATGATCTGATCTGTATTCTGAAACATCGAAAATTTTACTTTTGTACTGTTTAGGCATGTGCAGTAGCGGCATTAGAAGTGGGTTGGGAGTGATGAAATGTACAGATAACAAAAAGTACCCTGGTTTGTGGGGGGGGGGGGGGCATCGAAACTGAAGAAAAAGGCTACAAAATGGTAAGGGTTTTTTTTTGTTCTCTGAGCGAATTTCGACAGAGAGGTAAAGGTTGGCGTTTTACCAACTTAAGTGTGATAATAATAGTTTTTTTCTTGAGATTTTGATTCAATACTATTGAATAAAACTTTCACCAAAGGAACAGTATTACACATGTGTTACAATTAAGCAGAAGTATGGCGAGATTATACAATCAAAAATCATTTAGTATTTGACTACACAGTATGAAATTAACAGACACAAAAGAGACTGCCAGACTGGCGAATGCTTGCGGCAATGTCCATGGCCTTGGGGAAATAAATATATGCTGTATATGTATACATACCCCTGCTACCCTTCTTCACAGCACATGCAAAGTCTCTACTAGTTGCTGTGGCACGATACAGATCGGTTAGTCGCGACGGACGACATTTTGTGCCCATTTCCGCTGATAATTTTGTTAATAATTAAAGGAAAGAATCACCTGATAAGACAACAGGGCTTGTACAAATTGGTTTTTAAAATAATTCCTCGTTTCAGCCGGCTAAAGTGGAGTGAAAAAGTAATGTTTCCTGCACAAAGTGCCGCTACTGGGCATGTGTACGGTTTATACTCAGATCTTACCAGTAAAGTCGAAAATTTTACCTCTTAGCTTTTTTTTTTTTTGCTATTTGCTTTACGTCGCACCGACACAGATAGGTCTTATGGCGACGATGGGACAGGAAAGGCCTAGGAATGGGAAGGAAGCGGCCGTGGACTTAATTAAGGCACAGCCCCAGCATTTGCCTGGTGTGAAAATGGGGAAACCACGGAACTCTTTGCTGTTTAGGCATCTGTAGTTTAATAATTAGTTCTTGCCAGTAAACATCGTCAGTTCTAAAACATCAAAGATTGTACTACGTAGACATGTGTGTGTGTAATTTATAAGTATGTTCTGCTAGCAGACACTGATAGTTGTCTTCCAGAATCTCGAAATAGATAGCGTGATTTATAATTTGAACTTGGCAGTATCGCTCGATCCAGTTCAAGCTGTGCGGTGTATTCTCTGTAATATGAAGTCACGGCGTGTTCTCCCAGTCACGTGCTCTTGCCGCACCTTGCCAGCTAATATCTACGCCGGCAATGCTTTCTGCATGATACCACTGCGAATTATTTTGGCACCACGGAGGGAAGAACTTCTACCCCCTTCTTCTTCTCCTTTCTTTCTTTCTTTCTCTTCTTCCTCTGGCCTAACTTCAACTACTTTTTATACTTGAGTGACTGCAGATCTTTTTCGTTTTCAAAAGATTTGTTTATATTTCCGTCACGTGCCGTTGTCTCAACAGGCCAATTCTCGCCCTCGGCCCGGTCTGCCGGGACGTGAGTGGACTGCGGATCCGAGCGGGCCCCGGGCCGCATCCGGTACGCGCCTGCCTGCTGGCTCAGAAAGAATCTTTCAAGAAGACGAGAATATAAAGCTATGCTGGAGGAGAGTGAGTACTGAGTGACTGAGTTAGGCATTGAAACAAGTTTGAAAACAGCCCGCATTGCAAAGACCGTTGTTGGTCATCACTGACTCTAGAAATTGGTAATATTGTTACAAATAAAACTCCATCTTATCGCGTATCTTCAGGATATACACAAGCGATAGATGTTACAGGACATGGGGTGTACAAATAAACCAAATTCACCAATAAACAAGAGAAATGGAAGCACATTTACCTTAAGTCAGTCCCAGTAAAATGTCGTGATAATAAACAAAGCAAACTAGGCCCAAAGAGGTCAGGCGGATTAAGTTAAAACATTAGGAAGCAAATCACTGTCTGAAATAAGAACATCAGTTTAAGGTAAACTATAGAAAATTGAATTAGGAAAAAAGAATTAAATTAAAATTATCAGTCAATCTGACGTAATTACCAAATAAAAATTGTGATTTTTAAATCTTCAACATTTATTGGTTTATAATCAACAAATAAATTAAGAGGATAAGAATTTCAAGTAAATTATTACAATTTCAAAATTATTCAACCGAATTAATTTCAAAGAATGACTAGAGTGTGAAATAGTCTCTTTGCGACTCGCTCCAATGCAATTAATAAAATAAGATGGACACATTTTTGCCATCAAGAATAAGTTGCACAACAAACATGCATATATTATGTAACACCAGAATAAATAAGGATGTTGAAATTATACCGACGATCAAATGTAAGGTAGTGCTCCATAAATTAATACCATTCAAAGGAGCAATTCAATTAAAACCAAATATCACTTTTCAGATCCGGGCATCCACTAAATCAAGCAAACTCATTAGCATCAGAACAGTCAAGCTTGGACACAATGGTCGAATGTCAAGTGTCAACACCACAAACAACGGACACACCCCAAAGACTTTTGGAACTTATCGTTATAAATTTAATTTGGGCTTCCTTTATTGTAATTCAAGTAATCATATTTTTCGGTAACATGTACAGTATAAAACATTCCTTGGAGGATATATTGTATGCATCGTCCATGTGGACGTTGTTTGGTAACTGTATTATCTGGGGATGTCTATTTCATTATTACATTGATTCGATGGTGGTATACGTTACTTGATTCTCTTATAGCAACACGATCACGTGATCTGAGGAAAAGAACATGGCGGCCCATATCATGATTGAAGAAACGATTTTCAACTCATTCATTTAAATCTTTGGTGGTATTTAAGGAATAACATATAAATAAAGAAGAGAAACAAGTAACTTACACCACCATCGAATCAATGTAATAAGGAAATAGACATCCCCAGATGTTTAAGTCCAGTAGTCCAGTAGATTGAAATTACAGGAAAATGAAATGGGGCTTTAATACCAACCACATATTAACACATTTCTTAATGTTTACAGACACAGTTTCAGACACATGTTTCAGAACACGTTATAATCCGTTCATTATTATAATTTATTTCAGGATGACTCAATAAATGCACACACACACACAAACACACATACACAATTCTAATCAGCTATGAAGGGCCACACTCACTAATTACTGTATATTTGCAGGCGGTCCAGCCCGTTGCTATACCTGCGGATGGTTAATCCTTACATTCACTTCCCCAAGTCCAGTCACCTCATGCAGCAGCTGCATATGGGCCACTGGATCTGAACACAGGGCTACGGGCCACTCGATACACGACGACTGTTCGTTGGTTCGACTCCAGAGACAGTCCAGTAATTCACAGAGTCACATGCAGTGAACAACTAAACAGCTCAGCAGTATTCGACAGCAGGACGATACTCACAACAGCGAACATTAACACAGGTCCGTTTACCTTTACACTCACGATACCGGCTTCCCTCGCTGACTTGCGCCGAGCCTCAGTCCACAGAAATACATGAACACACAGTACAGTCTTCCGTTCCGTCGTCTCCAGCCCACCGAATCACTTGTCTATCCGACACCACAACAGCAGCTCCTCGTTCAGACCTCGGTAGGACACTAGTGACAACCAACACCTCTGTCGCCCTCAGCCCATCCATCGAACCCCGCCACACTGAGTCTCACACTGACTCCACCACGGAGCCCAACTGTGTCTCGCTGTCCGCGGCTAGCCTCCCTTTTTATAGCTCGGGTGATTTGAGCCAGAATTTTCGCGGGGTGGCTAGAGGCAGCAAACACCCGTGGAATCTCCAGGAAACTCACAGTTAAACCGGCCGACGAGAACAATACACGGAAAGGCCGGCCCCACCACGCCACCAGCCGGTTGGGAGATCCCAGGTCATCTGAGTCACTAGCCCCTTCTTGGAAGTACCGAAAGGGGCTACCACGAGGCTGGCACGTAACAATATGATTTTCGTTTCCTAGATCCAGAATTCTTCCATTCTTTCCCATATCGGGAAAGTGAAGTCCTAACAGCCATAATGGGTTGGCTGGCTTATATCACCCAGAAGCTAGGGTTCACGACCGACGTCTCGATTAATACATAAAAAGAATTACTGAAAATTTCTCCTCTGGTCAAAAACCAGGAAGGTCGGTTACATTCAGGATTGAGTGAAAGATCACTGAAGATGCCCTATTGGACGTTGATAAACTCCAGAAATGCCTGTTAACAATGCCTTTCTTCTGGTTAATATTAAGGCCATGCGTGAGGCTGACCTCCCAAATCGACCGGCATCTAGTGTCGAAACGCGACCCACACGGAACTTGGTGCATCATTCCACAACGGTGGTTTTTGACAGACATACTGCCTCACACACAGTCTTCATTCTCCGAGGGATGTCCACCGGTGTTTGTTCTTCGGCAGCCAAGAACAGAATAACAGCACGTTGGTCCTGTTTGGACGCATTTGGTTTGTTTTTGTAAGAACATTCATTTATAAGTATCCCATAGTTATTGTAGTGTGGGTATTCTGTGTACGTGGCTGCATTTAACGCATGCATCTCGGCGCGAAACGGCTGCCACCCTAATCCCTTTGTCTACATATCCGTGCTTGTATACCCACATCGCAGTTGCGCTACGTTGCATGTCCGCTGTAGCAACGCCCTCAAACGGAAAAATTTTCATCTCGCCTTATAATTGTGTGGCACTAGTTGGGGCTCCTCAGCGAATAGGCATGCACAGAAATTATGTCCCGATATAAACAAAGCATGGTATCTCCCCACCTCCTCGCTTAATACATTGGTAGAGGTAGACAGCCCACTACAATACTTTGTTGTGATTGAAATGGGCACAGTGGTGGATGTATAGCAATAGACACACTGTGCCTTCAGCACTTATATACCCGTTAAATTACTTCCCCTCCTTTTCAGTACTGGAGTGAAGCAGTGATTATTATTAATGTCGGGACACAATTTCTGTGCATGCGTGTACACGTTGCCAGTGTCGGCGCACTTCGTTTTATTTAGTCAACAGCTGAGTACTGTGTAAGTATAGCTTAATAATCTGTACAAGAGAATAATCGATTGGATAAGATCACATGTTATCAGTAGTTGTAATCCCACCTAGTGGCTGTGTGCTCTGAGTCATATATCGCAAGATGAAGGAGTCTTCTTCCCTCGCAGCTTTCCCGATGATTGAAAATCATCAATTGCTACAATTTTATGATGTAACTGACTTGCAATAAAACAGACTAAAAATCCAAATATACGACGATTCCCACTACCAAAGCTCGACTGATCTAGAACGTCAATATCTTCATCTCCTTATCTAATGTAAACAATACTGGCTAAGAAAGTTGTCCTCCACAATGCCGAGAAGCAGCCTGGAGCAAACCTATAATGTTGACTTCGATTTCCTCTCTGTGACAACTAACGGAATAATATAGACACATGTTTGTGATTATTCATTTTTATATTACATTGTGATCTGATATTTCCATACCTTAAGCGAATAAAATAATAATAATAATAATAATAATAATAATAATAATAATAATAATAATAATAATAATCTCATAGCAGAAAACTCACTGCATGGAAGGATCTCTTCGGTACCTAGATGGACAACCAATGAAGAACCCAATATGGCAAAATATCCCAAGTGTCTAAATTCAAATACCTAGGACAAATCATCTAACCTTCGGGACTGAATCTTCAAGCAAACAAAGAGAGGGTCTCTAAACTACAAAGAGCATACAGACTCACTTGGAGCAGTTATAATTTTAAAAAATCCATATACCGAATTGCAAAAGTAAGTTATTATAGCATTGTATTCAAGCCTGAAGCACTATATGCATCTGAAATACTGATCACTGGGGGCAGATCATTGATTAAAGATGTAGAAAAACAAGACAGAAAAATCTTAAGGAAAGTTTTTGGACCCGCCTGTACACGGGGAATCTGAATGATAAGGAAATCTCGTGGCCTGTACCTACAGTCAGAGAAAAGGCATTTGAAATTCTATGGTGATATTCTCAGAATGAGTAATCAGATATTGACCAAAATAATTCTGGATCTTGCCCTATCTTTGACGGTAAAAACCAATTGGGTGCTCGAAGTTGGAAAAGATCTTCAGGAAATAGGCATCATAGATGACATTGTGTTAGACAGATTCAAGTTCAGGAAATTAGTCTACAATCGCCGCTTTACGCTTCATACAAACACTACCGCCATCAAAACTTGGTTAGAGGATAGCAAGAAAAGCCACAGCGAGAAGATGAAGAGATTTTGGGAGAAGAAAAAGGCAACAACATCAGCTAAATAAGTTCAGTCGCGCTCCTGAGTTGGGCATAACGGAGAATAATAATAATAATAATAATAATAATAATAATAATAATAATAATAATAACAATAATAATAATAATAATAATAATGTATCTAAAAATCTTAAAATAAAGCACTAAAACACAGTTGTGAAACCAGAATTCCTATATGCCAGTGAATGCTTAGTACTCAATGATAAACTTGAAAGATTGGAAGTACTAGAAAGAAGAATTATAAGAAAAATATTAGGCCCTCTAAAAACTACAGAATTTTGGAAATTAAGAAGTAATAACGAAACTTATCAGAACATAGAAAACATATCTATAACAGTACGGAAGAAGAGACTGCTATATTTTCGACATATTTACAGAATGAACGACAATAGACTAACCAAAAAGATCTTCACGTATCTTTGGAGGAAAAAGTCAACAACCACCTGGATTCAAGAGATAAAAAAATAAAAAAATAAAAAACTTGGAAAGAAACATCAGAGAAGAAGAAGTAATGGAAAGAGCAATTTTCAGCAAGAAAGTTTTAGAGATGGAAGGATTCCAAGGGAGGGAGGCAAAGAAAAACCGGCACAAAGTGGCCTGAAGAAAGAAAAAAAGAAACATAGTGAAACAATTAAGGAATATTGGAAGAAAAGAAAGGAACAAAGGATGAAATTGGAACGTAGTCCCTAGTAGGCCTTAACACAAGAAGAAGAAGAAGAAGAAGAAGAAGAAGGAGAAGAAGAAGAACCCGAGCTCGATAGCTGCAGTCGCTTAAGTGCGGTCAGTATCCAGTAATGGGGAGATAGTGGGTTCGAGCCCCACTGTCGGCAGCCCTGAAGATGGTTTTCCGTGGTTTCCCATTTTCACACCAGGCAAATGCCGGGGCTGTACCTTAATTAAGGCCACGGCCGCTTCCTTCCAATTCCTAGGCCTTTCCTATGCCTTCGTCGCCATAAGACATATCTGTGTCGGTGCGACGTAAAGCAAAAAAAACAGAAGAAGAAGAAAAAAACGTTATTGGCTCAACATTCGGCTCCTTGGCCGAATGGTTAACGTTGAGGGTTTCGGTTCAGAGAGTTATGAAATCGATTCCCGGACGGGCCGGGCATTTTAGCTGCGTCCGGGACTGGGTGTTGATGTTTTTCCCAGTACGTACCTCTTCATACACACGCGAAGCCCCGTGCTGCAAATCACCACAGAAACGCGCAATAGTAAATACATCCCTCCACGTAGGATTGTCGTGAGAAAGGGAATCCGGACGTAAAACAGGACCAAGTCCACATGTGCCACACGGTTCGCACCCGTGACCTCGCCAGGGTGTAGGACAAGACTTCAACAAAGAAGAAGAATAATTATGAAGTAGAACATACAGCGCAGTGTTCTGACCGTTGTTGTTATTGTTTTTCTTGCAACAAAATGAAAACATATCGATATTTTCACATTGAGGATGGAGATTTCAGTTACTTTGTGTCGTAAACAATTCTTTTCCAATCACTCCAGGTAATTTGGACTGTCACCGAGCGAGTGGCTGCGTGGTTTCTGTCACATACCTGACAACTTGCATCCGGGAGATAGTGGGTTCGAACCCCACTGTCGGCAGCCTTGAAAATAGTTTTCTCTGTTTTCCAATTTTCACACCAAGCAAATGCTGGCTGGGGCTATGCCTACCAAAATTGAACTGTCATGTATAACTGCCAGATTGTCGTACAAATATTTTGGTATTTATATTTTCTTTCCTTGATGGTTGCTCACATGTAATTTACCTTGATTTCGTTCTTATAAAAGGAGATTTTCCATTGTTTTGTTGAACTGTAGTCTGTTACTTTTCATTCTGTCCTATTCTGTTGTCATTCTTTTCTACTGTATCTTCTCTTTCCCTAGTCTGTTATGTTCTGTGTTGTTTTATTCTCCGTTCGGTGACTCAAATTGCCTCGACCAGAACTCGCTTTGTCTATATCCGTTTTATTTTTTGTTTTGTTTACAAAGGATGCGGGAGTTGGGTGTCAAATGTGGTTATTTTAATAATATTCAGTCATTTATTAGAAAATACGCATTTCATTGACTAGAATGTGTCGAGAGATTTGCACGGGTGACTGTTATCATCATCGCATCATACTTTCCATCTCTCGGGAGCTTGTACTCGCACTGGATAATCCTCGCCGAAAAGCAAGAACGTCACTAGTGCGGAATTTAAAATTACTTTTGCATCGCTTTAATGGGTTTCCTAATCTCTTGCTGCGTTATTTATTTATTTATTTATTTATTTATTTATTTATTTATTTATTTATTTATTTATTTATTTATTTATTTAATCGTGTCAGAAACATACATTATACTTACAATAATAATAACAGGACAATAACAAATCTGGTACTATAATCATTAATCACTTCTGATGATGGCAGTGTAACGATGCGTTACTTCCCTCCTACAAAAGAAACAATTGTATATGCCTGAATAGCTGTGTTTTCTTCAAGGGGAGTATTTAGGCCTAGCCTGGTAATGTTAAATATAGCAGATTCACATCCCGGTTTCTCTGGAACTGTCCCAGGTAATAAAACAAAATGTTGATAGGATGTATATTCATATCTTATACATTTACTGATATACTTTCTTAGTTATGCCTTTATTAGAAATCAAGATATGGATATTTAAAATCAAGTTCTAAATTTTTAAATTAATTTATTTTCTAAACATTTGTGATCAAACTATAAATGTGATATCTCTATCATTGAAGATCCATATAAAACAATAATTCTGTTAATGATAGGTGAACATTTCAGAGCTCTAGCTTAAGTAGTTTCTGAGAAAGTAGAAAACATTCATAAAAGAAATTAGTTCTTCAGAAATCACACTTGAAAGTGTAATGTCACTTATGAAACATGGATGCTACCATGTTTCTTGCCACCTATACACCAGATACGAAGTGATATCATAGCCAATTTATGCAGCAGGAAGTTTAACATAAATCAACATAAATTTCTGCCTTCTAGAGCAAATATATCTCCGGGATATTTTGTCTTAACTGGCGGAGTGCTAATGAAATCTGGAGAAATGGGTTGTGCAGTATATTTTTTTTTAAATTTATAAATACTTGAAAACATCCTCAATCAACGAAACATACATCTAATTAAAGAGGAAACTCCAAATAACAATTTTCCATAAAAACTAAAATCAACATTTTTACCAACACCACCTTTTATCTCCCCTTAAAATAAATGCAGTACTAGAAAGTAGAATCACGAGAAAAATTATAGGACCAAAGAAAACAACAGAACAATGGAAAATAAGAAGTAATAGGAAAATATACCAGAACATAGAAAATATAACAGAAACGACAAGAAAAAGAAGATTGCTATTTTTCGGACATATCTATGTAATGTGTGATAACAGATCGACAAAAGGATATTCAAGTACCTTTGAGAAAGAAGTGAATAACGAGCTGAGTACAAGAGGTCGAGAAAGGTTTACAAAGAAAGAAAATAAGAGAAGAGGAAACTATAGAAAGAGAGATTTTTATAAAGAAAGTTTTAAGAATGGGTGGATTCCGAAGAACAATGAAAAGGAAACCCGGTCGAAAGAAGAGAATGATCAAGGAATACCAGAAAGAACGGAGGAGGAAACAAGGAAGGATGAATTGAAATTGACACGTGTTCCCTAGCACGCCTCATCGTAAAGAAGAAGGAGAATAGAGTACTTCGTTATTATTCTATGAATTAAAATATTTTTGCGTTTAAAAAATAACGTCTCATGCTGAGGAAAAGACGTAACCATGTAAAAGGCTCTCTATCTTCGGCCGGTAGATGAAGGGAAATAATGTGTACAGAAGGGCAGTCGTTCAGATGAACCTAATGATCATCATTGTGGTGAAAAACATTTTAAAAGCCCATCTGAGCTATCTACGAACACTAAAACAATTTTTTGAACGTAGAATTCAACCACTCATGTTCGGAAAGTTTGCGTCACGAAATATTGTTGTAATGCTCGTGGCGGTTACTCTTCAAGCTGTACCATTGTCTTTAGAATGCATACTTAACAAATACTTTTATCTCGCTGACATCTGCTGACCGCGGGAGGAGCTGCTATTTCGAGCAGTTCAGTAGGTTTTGGAACAGCTGCAGCGAGCGAACGGCTCATCTGATCGGAGCATGTCAGTTTGTGCGTGAACACACTAACTTATACTATAGCCAACCATAACAAATACTCATAGTGACTTCACATCCAAAGTAATCATCAGGGAACGGATTTCTGTTTAAATACATATTTATTTAGGAAAGTAAAACTAATTATATTTTGTATTTTGTCAATAGTCTATATTTCGGCTAAATAATGTTAATTTCTATTAAATTAACAGTTCTCTCAATAGTGGAGAAACAAATTAACAATTTATATTTAAACATTTAGTATTTTAACTTGTGTGTAGCTCATCACTCAACTGTGTGCCAGTGGTTTCCCGAGTATTTCATAATTCGGGCGTTCCTTTTTATTACTTCGTGGGACTCTTGTTATAAACGTTCTGCATTCCTTGGACTCTGAAAATCCAGCCTCACTTAAGGCTGCAGAAACAGTTGTCTGTGACACCACAAGTGTGAGGAATGACTTAAGTTGCATTCAGCAGACTTTTTCATGCATCACAAAACCACTCAAAAGGTTCGTAAACTTGTATCTGTCGTTTTCTGAAAGTTTAGAAATTGTGAATAATACTGTGGAACAACTGAATCCTGGTAGAGGTAAAGTTGCAGATAAAGCAAAAACGAAGGCGGTCGCTATATTTTCCAGGAGCCCTAGATATAAAAAATTCGGAAAGGATGCTGCAGTGTTGTATGGAAGCTAAAGTCAGGTTCAAACATGTCCCCATTACCTCTTCTCACGTTGAACGCAGTTTCTGTCAATATAAATCTGTCGTCGGAGAAAACAGAAGATTCACTTTCCAGCACTTCAGAGAACATTTTTGTAATCCATTGTTTTGGCAACTGAGAATAAAATATTGTGTTTTCTTGGAAGATCATATTAAAATGACAAGTGCAGCATTGTTTCATGTAGAGCTACTTCGTTTAGCTTCATTGAATTTGAATATTGAATAGAATTTTTTTTATAATTTTAAGTCCATATATAATTCCATATTTCAATAAAAGCAAGTAAATATATACGTACATAATTGATTAATTATTAGTACACATAAATCTGTTCCATGGTAATCATTTTATGTGCAGGTTATTAACCAAATCGGCAATTTATCCGTCAAAATATCAATTCCTGCCCCCCCTCACCCCGCCATTTGGGGCATAATTAGAAAGCTATTTCTGAGTCCAACATGATGGTACCACAACGGTCTCCCAACGACCCGTATGGAAAAAGTTTTAGGGGGTAGAAATTGTGAGAATTTCTTCATTTACTTCAGAATGTAAATTCCGTCTCATGATTTGTGCGTATCATTGAATAGAGAATCTAACGCCCAACGAACAAACAATGGCATCATTTTGGTGCACTTAGGTGAATTAGAGCAGAAGGTACATTGTGTACGAAATTTTGAAAATTACTGAATTAATTAATTTATTTATTTATATATCATGTATGCCTGTAACAGAGTTGTCAATTACATACTGTTGAAACGTGTTGTGATGGCTCTGAATGAGTTGCCTAGTTAATTCTATTTCACTTTAAAACTCTGTTGCTTTTATAAAGAACTTTTTATTTATATTTTCTGATATTATTTAGTAGGCAAATTTTGAACTCTGATAGGGGCATTGAAAAATCTAAGTTGTGTTTCTTAACTGGCATATTAAAAGCAGAATTAATACATTACATAAGGGATAGTAAAAGCATTTTCGGCTACGTAAGTTTGATTTATTTACGTTAAAATGAATTCTGTCCGCCTCTGTGGTGTAGTGGTTAGTGTGATTAGCTGCCAGCCCCGGAGGCCCGGGTTTGATTCCCAGCTCTGCCACAAAATTTGAAAAGTGGTACTAGGGCTGGAACGGGGTCCACTCAGCGTCGGGAGGTCAACTAAGTAGAGGGGGTTCGATTTCCTCCTCAACCATCTTAGAAGTCGTTTTCCGTGGTTTTCCACTTCTCCTCCAGGCAAATGCCGGGATGGTACCTAACTTAAGGCCACGGCGGCTTCCTTCCCTCTTTCTTGGCTATCCCTTCCAATCTCCCCCCCCCCCACAAGACCCCTGCTCAGCATAGCAGGTGAGGCCGTTTGGGCGAGGTACTGGTCATCCTCCCCAGTTGTATCCCCCGACCCAGAGTCTGAAGCTCCAGGACACTGCCCTTGAGGCAGTAGAGGTGGGATCCCTCGCTGAGTCCGAGGGAAATACCGACCTTGGAGGGTAAACAGATGATGATGATGATGATGAATAAGAAAATGAATTCTGTTGATTTCTGTTTCACTACTACCATTACTTGTATGGCCTCAGTTAACCAAATGCCCGGGCTATATAATGAGCCATCCGTACCACTAGGCACACAACAAATTACGTCAATAACGTGACAGCCGTAGGGATAAAATCAGTTTTTTGTTTTTTTGTTTGTTTGTTTGTTTGTTTGTTTGTTTGTTTGTTTGTTTGTTTGTTTGTTTGTTTGTTTGTTTGTTTGTGGACGTAGCAGTTGCCCATTACGATGCCATTCGACTCTTGCTCTGGTTATCATTGGCCACTCGTAAAAATGTCTTTGAATTGACTATATGACGTGTCTTTCATTTCACCCGAAGTCAGACTTCCGCCATGGGACGTTGTTACGAAACTCCAGTGGGACAGTCCCTCACCTGTGTTTTTTTTTTTTTAATTCTTACATTTTAGTATCGTATATATGCAGTTGTCCAAAAAAAAAAAAAAAAATATGGTTCGAAGTCTGAATACATGTAGGCCTAGGAAGTAGGCAATCATTTTAAATATTTTCTTTACCATTAAATAGATCTATCTTTCGATATTTAGTCTTAGTAACACCTATAGGTTATATTCCACTACTACTATTACTTGTTCGGCTTTAGTTAACTATATGCCGATATTTGATTTGACGCCACTTACCCGGCCTACGAGTCAGTTTCGATGTTCCGTTTTACTCTGCCCGATCCCAGAGAGACCGAACTCTATTGGGCAGCGTACTGCTGAGTTGAATGAATTTTGCCGGATAAATACCGACCGTCTTAAATGCTGTCATCGTACGATATCAAACGCCGAATAGACTTTTCCCGCCCTTCATAAAATAATGCTACCTATGCCGGGTTTGAACTCACGATTTTGGGACTGGAGATCGGCAATACTACTGATCTTCAAGAGGGAGTTTATTCTTCTGTGAAAACATAAAAAATATAGCTCTGTTGTCCGAGGTATTACAAAAAAAGATTCTATTCAGAATGTATGCTTATGGATAGGGGAACAACAAGGAAGACTGAAGTAAGGTACATTAAATGGATTCAGATACAAATTAATGTTCACGCGTATGGATCAAATTTTCACCATCTAGTGCCATACTCTTTAGGAGGCGTGTTGACTTCCTTTATCTATTGCAGCGGATAAAATATTTGCTCCTGGAAGGCTGATTGCAGCTTTTGCACGTTAGTTGTTTAAGATGTTTACAATATTTCAGACACTGCCTTGTTGGTAGCCCCCAGTTGCCTTTGGGAATCCATTGTATAAAAATCCAGACTATAGGGTGGCCATGAAACGGTGACTATGAATTCAGGATAGTTGGCCTAGAGATAGGTGATAGCTACTGTACAGCACATAGATGATAAGCAATGTCGCTTTGAATCTAGCTGGCCGTGGTTATGTTAGCACGCAACTTCCACCGACATGAGCAAACAAACGCCACTCAGTGGCAAGGAATGAACAAACACAGAGCTACCTACACTAGTTACTCAACGAAGGGCAACATAATATTCTCTCAAACAATTCTGATTTTTTGCAGTTTCTCTCAAATACGCCACATAGAATGAATAAATATACACTGACTGACAGAGCAAATGCAACACCAAGGAGGAGTGGTTCGAAAGGGATGAAAGTTGGGGGAAAAACAGAGACGGCACGGATGAATAATTGATGTTTATTTCAAACCGATATGCAGGTTACACAATGCGCACGGCATCGACTCAGTAGGATGTAGGACCACCGCGAGCGGCGATGCACGCAGAAACACGTCGAGGTACAGAGTCAATAAGAGTGCGGATGGTGTCCTGAGGGATGGTTCTCCATTCTCTGTCAACCATTTGCCACAGTTGGTCGTCCGTACGAGGCTGGGGCAGAGTTTGCAAACGGCGTCCAATGAGATCCCACACGTGTTCGATTGGTGAGAGATCCGGAGAGTACGCTGGCCACGGAAGCATCTGTACACCTCGTAGAGCCTGTTGGGAGATGCGAGCAGTGTGTGGGCGGGCATTATCCTGCTGAAACAGAGCATTGGGCAGCCCCTGAAGGTACGGGAGTGCCACCGGCCGCAGCACATGCTGCACGTAGCGGTGGGCATTTAACGTGCCTTGAATACGCACTCTAGGTGACGTGGAATCATGCGCAATAGCGCCCCAAACCACGATGCCGCGTTGTCTAGCGGTAGGGTGCTCCACAGTTACTGCCGGATTTGACCTTTCTCCACGCCGACGCCACACTCGTCTGCGGTGACTATCACTGACAGAACAGGAGCGTGACTCATCGGAGAACACGACGTTCCGCCATTCCCTCATCCAAGTCGCTCTAGCCCGGCACCATGCCAGGCGTGCACGTCTATGCTGTGGAGGCAATGGTAGTCTTCTGAGCGGACGCCGGGAGTGCAGGCCTCCTTCAACCAATCGACGGGAAATTGTTCTGGTCGATATTGGAACAGCCAGGGTGTCTTGCACATGCTGAAGAATGGCGGTTGACGTGGCGTGCGGGGCTGCCACCGCTTGGTGGCGGATGCGCCGATCCTCGCGTGCTGACGTCACTCGGGCTGCGCCTGGACCCCTCGCACGTGCCACATGTCCCTGCGCCAACCATCTTCGCCACAGGCGCTGCACCGTGGACACATCCCTATGGGTATCGGCTGCGATTTGACGAAGCGACCAACCTGCCCTTCTCAGCCCGATCACCATACCCCTCGTAAAGTCGTCTGTCTGCTGGAAATGCCTCCGTTGACGGCGGCCTGGCATTCTTAGCTATACACGTGTCCTGTGGCACACGACAACACGTTCTACAATGACTGTCGGCTGAGAAATCACGGTACGAAGTGGGCCATTCGCCAACGCAGTGTCCCATTTATCGTTCGCTACGTGCGCAGCACAGCGGCGCATTTCACATCATGAGCATACCTCAGTGACGTCAGTCTACCCTGCAATTGGCATAAAGTTCTGACCACTCCTTCTTGGTGTTGCATTTGCTCTGTCAGTCAGTGTACATACTCATTCAACGAAGTTTGATGTTTCAAAGAGTATATAATTATTGCTGTTTACCACTATGAGAAATACAGGTTTTCAGATTTCGAATCATATAATAAAATGTCTTGCTTTCTAGACCATATATGGTAAAACGCTATAGATTTGCGGATGAGTTCAGTTTCTTGGATAAATATTTCAATGAAATCGAAACTAAGGGAGACATTAATCTATCAGCAGGTGACGATTGCGTAAGCCAAGGCGATGAAGAGCATGATTCTCAAATACGGCAGAACAACCGGAACCCAAGCAGCAGCCTATACCTCAGGATGAAAACAATACGAGTATACATACAGGAAACATCAGTCATAAAATTGACTCCTCAGCGTTTTCAACTCCTCGAAGGTATTGTAAAACAAGCAAGCTACAGGATGAACGAATAGCATCGTCGATATTGAAGAAATATATCATCGAAAAAAAAAATTCTACGCTGGGCTCAACTACACCTAACCAGGCCTCTGAACGCCTGCAACACTCAGTTGATGCCTTTTCATTTGTAATTTCCCCAATGATGAAGTCACTGTCTCCATACTGTTTGAGTTCAGCTAAATAAGAAATCTTTGCAACCGCACATAAATATGAAATGGTGATGCTGACTAAGCAAAGTACCAGCTCGACAACAGCCTCTGGCGAGAGTGCATTTCAGCCCTTAGAGGCATTACCAGAAAATGCGAGTACAGATCCTCCCAATGTTTCATCGTGTTCTACAAACAACAACGATGAAGATAACGTACAGGGGTTTTTGGTAGAGTGTTGGTAGAAATTGAGCCCAGTAACATAGCAGTTACTGTATTCAACATCCTAGAACATTCACGATTTCAATTAATGTCTTCCCTGTTGTTTCAAGTACATATGTCTTGAATTTTGTCTCGTAAAATTTACTTTTATGTTCTGTTACAAAGTATTGTATTTTTGTACATCCACGTTGTAATAAAAGTTTTGTCATGAACACGGATGTGCCTATTTTATTTTCATCTTATTTTAATATCACTTAAATCTACTCGCCGTGGGCATACTGCCAGTCTTTCCTTCGGTGTAATTGCAGGTCCCCAAAAAGTGACCTCTTAAAAAAATTAAAGGTTCGACCTCCTTCAACAGCATACTGAGTACATTTCTGTTCATTGTGAAATATTCGTGGTTTTATTTCGTCGTCTATCAAGCCCTTATATAGAGTAGAAAACTCTTCTTCTAAACCATTGCATTCTAACAAGGTTACCTGTGATTTCTACCATTAAGTGAGAAACACCATGGATCTGGGCGTTGCCTGTGATTAGTAACACTATATGAGAGACACTGTTGGTCTGCGTTGCCTGTGATTTGTACCTACTATGTGAGGAACCTCTGCGGGATAGTACGAGTCCCAGTGATTAGTACACCTATGTGACGTGCACCGTGGGTTTGCGTTGCCTACGAATGGCACCATAACTTTTGGAACACCGTGAGTTTACGCTACCTTTGATTAGTACTGCAACTTGAGAAATACCATGATTCTACTTAACTAGCGATAAGTGCTATTATGAGGGACCGTTGACCTGGATATTGAACTTGTTTAAACAACAAGCATCATCGATTCAGAATTGTGCTTTGGAAGCAGTCATATAGTTTCTGGAAAAGTGAGGCATTGCGAGTCCGATCCATTGATTGCTTTAAATTCATATTCATCCATTCATTCTTCATCATCACGTTTTTTTTTAAATTTTGGTCAGTGGATGATTTTATACCATTAGGGGCCGATGACCTAGATGTTAGGCCCCTTTAAACAACAAGTATCATCATCATCATTAGCTCTAAAAATAAATGATGTAGGAAAGGGTAAGTTTATTGATCCTATTGAAAAGAAAATGTGTTCGTCTTATTTCCGTAATTTTTGTACATTCCTCTCAATCACTTCCAGGTCGTGAATGACAGAATGGAACAGAATAATGTGAATTCCTACGATATTCTAAATTCTTTGCATTTTTATTGAAGACTTCGTTTCGTAGGCCATGGATAGGGGAGACAAGCCTCTACACTAGAAGGTCTGCCGTCAGTGGGAGTTAGTCACAGTTCATTCAGACCCCGAAACTAATTAATGTACATTATCCTTTGCTTTTATTTTATTTCATTAGATTCCTGAAAATTACTGTATCAAGGCTGCTACAAAGACAAAGCATAACAAAGGTAAAAAATGTGGTTAGACCATTGCTAATAAAAGGAAAGTAGAAGAGATTAAGAACAATAAGACATTGTAAGATAGTATGTAAGTGATTTCGCAAAATAGCGACGAATCCCTTAAGTGCCGTGTGTGCAATTTCTTTTGTGGTATTATTTGGGTTGCTTAGCATTGTGCAGTTCTTAACAAAAAGGTTTGGTTTGGAATCATTCCACGAGCACCCACCATCAATCCAATTGCATTAATATGTTCAAGGTTGTATTTATTTTTATAATTGGGCTCTGTAGGTTCGTAGAAGGCCTTCTCATTACCAACCTCCTGTGGCTGTTCTGAACAGAGTTAAAACCTCACAGTTGGATCTAGTACATAGCCAGTTTCTGAGCCATCTCTAAAAGCTATGATACCGATTCGCTTCGTGCTCCCTTCCAGAAACTTCCTCGTGAGTGGTATATCCTCTCCATTGTGAAGAGTCGGCTAGCATGTGATGGATAGAATGGTAACGGGCATTGCGAAGAGTTGGATGTGTTCAGAAAGTACTGATTGCCTTTTAAAATCGCGCAGTGATTATTCAGCATTATCTAGTGTATCAAGATGGCTACTGCCGCACACTTATTCTGCATTACATCAGTGTGTTCACAATGTATCAGCATCATGGAGTTAATAATTATTTCCTGTTCAAACAAAAAGAGAATATATTACATTAAAATGTGAAAACATTATTTATTGCTAGATTTCAAGATTTTTAGTATATTTTGTTCATAATCTTATGAGGTTTATTTTAAAGAGACTTACGCATTTTAAAAAATCGATGTAATACATGTAATATTTATGTTCCCTTATTAGATAGTGCATGTCCTACTATAATCCTTATCGTCGCCATAAGACCTATCTGTGTCGGTGCGACGTAAAGCCCCTAGCAAAAAAAAAAAACTATAATCCTTTTCTATTTTCTTCAAAAGACACGCAATTATGATCCATAATACTGTACCATGATTATACTTACTGTATAACAATAGATACTGCATTTCTAATATGCTACATGTAATCAGGTTTCCTTTTAACATATTTTTTTGCATATAATTTATATTTTTGTTGTGAAAAGAGATCAAATTATGTATACAAATTGTGTAATGTGAAGTTTTTTGCGCTCATGTAATTTATAAATCTTTCCACTCATGCAAGTAAAAACGTCCATTTTCTGCACAAGTTGCATAAATAACTATTTTCGTAGACAACGCAGAGAAAGAGAGAAGGGTAGTCGCAAGAAGCAAAAACACCTCACGACCACAACGGCGCGTTCGTCTTTTTGCTGTCGTTCTCTTCTCAAGATAGCAGATACCAGATTCTAGCCTGGCTGAGCTCGGTGGCGTTGGAGAGCGTGTTTAAATGTGATTATTCTGCTTAGGAGACTTGCAGTATAGTAATGAACTGCTCTGGGACCAAATATTGACACCGCATTGTTTTTGAAACCCATGAAAATTGAAGAAACTCTCAACAGATAACATTTGCAATTATTATTATTATTATTATTATTATTATTATTATTATTATTATTATTATTATTATTATTATTATTATTATTATTATTTTGTTGTTGTTTCCGTTAGGGTCTATTATGGACCACGTTAGGCATAATTAATTTTCATATCTGGTTCTTCTGTGGATCAGTCCGATCACCCCAGTATTTCTTTCATCCTTGGGACTTGGTGTTGCCGGTTCGTTTTCTATTCGTGTGATATTGGTTGCTCTTTTGATCTCGGAATCCCGTAATTTTTTTTGGTGTTCAACCTATAATAATATCTATTATATACTGCATCCTGTGGTTTGTTCTTTTCCTCCATGTCCTCCTACAGTCGGCGAATCTTTATCTGATCCTGTAATCATTGAGAGGGGAATTCCTCAACGCAGTATTATTGAACCTTTATGTTTTCTTATGTGTATAAATGATATGAGTAAACGACTAGAATCAGAGGTAAGGCTTTTTGCGAATAATGTTTTGCTGTATAGAATAATAAATACTCGTAAGTTACAAGATTGTGAGCAACTACAAAAGGACCTCGACAATATTGCGAGACGGACACCAGTATGATGATGAACGGGATTAAGTCAGGTTGTGAGTTTCACTAACAGGAAAAGTCCTCACAGGTATAATTACTGTGTTGATAGGGTGAAAGTTCCTTATGAGGATCGCTGTAAGTACCTAGGTGTTAATATAAGGAAATATCTTCATTGGAGTAATCACATAAACGGTATTGTACATAAAGGATACAGACCTCTGCACATAGTTCTCATGGTATTTAAGGGTTGTAGTAAAGATGTAAAGGAGATGGCATATAAGTCTCTGGTAAGACCCCAACTAGGGTATGGTTCTAGTACATTGGACGCTCACCAGGATTAGGGCGTACTTGATTCGAGAACTGAAAAAAAAATCCAAAGAAAAGCAGTTCGATTTGTTCTGGGTGATTTCCGACAAAAGAGTAGCGTTGCGAAAATGTTGCAAAGTTTAGGCTGGGAAGACTTCGGAGAAAGGAGACGAGCTGCTCGACTAAGTGGTATGTTCCGAAATGTCAGTGGAGAGATGGCGTTTAATGACATTAGTAGATGAATAAGTTTGGGTGGTGTTTTTCAAAGTAGGAAAGATCATACAATATGAAAATAAAGTTGGAATTGAAGAGGACAAATTGGGCAAATATTCGTTTATAGGAAGAGAAGTTAGGGATTGGAATAATTTACCAAGTGAGATGTTGAATAAATTTCCAAATTCTTTGTGATTGTTTAAGACTAGGTAAAAATAACAGACAGGGAATCTGCCACTTGGGCGACTGCCCTAAATGCAGATCAGTAGTGATTGATTGATTGATTGATTGATTGATTGATTGATTGATTGATTGATTGATTGATTGATTGATTTATTGATTGATTGATTGATTGATTGATTGATTGATTGATTGATTGATTGATTGATTGATTGATTGATTGATTGATTGATTCCTTTAACCCATTGAATGTGTGTCTTCCTGTTCTCCATCTATTCTAGAATTCTCTTACCTTTTCTTCCTGGCGTCATTCTTTTGATGTGTCGAAAGAAACAAAGTCTTCTCTTTTTAAATGATGATATGATTTTCTCTGATGTTCGTATAACTCCGCATTTGGACGCAATACTTGTCCTACTTTCCTAGGCCCGAGTTTTTTCTTCATATTATTATCTGATATATAAAACGCTACCGTGTATGTTAAAAGGTGCGGTTTGTACCGAAATCTTCCAAATCGTCTCAATAGCACAGAAAAATCTTGCATTCCTCGAAAAATCAACGGAAACACATTTTCAAGATCAAATCATTAAATGATCACTCCAATAATTGCAAGCAAATGCTTACCCTAAACCGCAATACATTCTGTATTTAGCAGGTTGATAAGCTAATAACACTTGCATTAATGATTACTATCAGTCAAACCAGAAAGAATGCACTTCCTGTGATGAAGAGCTGTTCTCTGCTAGATACTCTTTGATTCTTTGACCTTCCCCAGCTTCTGAATATACTCAACAGATAGCAAAACGTTCCTAATAACTTTCATGCTGGTAAGATAAAACAGTCTACGTAAGTACAGACGGGAAGGTATGAAGTCGACTAGCCTTCTGTATGAGCATTAATAAAACACAGGGACAAATGCTTGAAAGCAGTATTCGGCCACGGCCAGTTGTATGTTGCACTATCTCGGGCAAGATCGTTTGAAAATGTTAAGATCCAGACACGGCCGAATGGTCGAAGCATGGAAAAAAGTGTCATGAACTAAATTATGAATGAATCAGTTATTATATACTGGTATTAAATGTCCATAAAATTATTGAAAAGGGCAGGCAAAACAATATGACTGCGACAGACATATCAAGACGAGTTATCTGACGTATTTATAAGGAATGCTGTGGAGCAGCACGAGTTCCCTAGTTTATTGTTGTTGTTGTTATTATTATTATTATTATTATTATTATTAGACTATTATTATTATTATTATTATTATTATTATTATTATTATTATTATTATTATTATTATCATTATTCCGGGGATTCTGTGGAACGCAGAGGTGAAAGAATGTGCGTGCATGAATGGGTGGATATCGAACAGTCAGAAGATTAATTTAAAACTTTAACATTGGAGGTATATTTCTTTCTCTTCTTTTTTTTTTTTCCCTTTTCAAATTTTAAATTTTACACATTTGCTAAGCAAATAACAATTTAGGTACAGAACTAGCTCGTTAGCTTGAGTACAATGTTGGAAAAATCAGAGTAAGCAACAAATCTCCAATTAACAACCTGAGCTTGAAGCTCCTTAATTACAATTTTTACATGAGTGCTACTGATCCTTTCAATCAGTAGTCAAGGAGACGGAACTTCCAATTTTTACATCAGTGGAAGAGCATCCTTGCTGTATCAATTTACACTTTCCAGGCCTGACATATGTACAACCTACATTTAACAAAATTAAACAGTAATCACTGTATTTACTGCTCAACAGTCTGATATCTTCAACATAAAATTAATAAAGTAGAGTACCCATGCTACATGGCCTTTGAAAATAACAAAAGGTTAAAGTTACTGGCCAAAAATCAAAATGGCAAGGAGGCGAACACTTTCAGTCCTTGAAATTTACATGAAATATTTAAAACCCTATTTTGGCTTATGGTCCGAAGTTACAGAGGCTAAGCCTACACTACGGAGGTGACCAGATGGAGAAAAATATTTAAGTTACAGAAGTTACTAGATAGATTTTAAAGGTTACAAAATCATATTCACCTCATTATCAAATTGAGAGGTAATACAAGTTCTTTCGACTTGCTTGAAATTTACATTTCAAGTATGAAATCTACATTTGAGAAAAAAGACATTACTAAAATTTGGAAACCCTCCCCTCGAGCTAGCTTTCGAAGACTATCACATTGTTAATCAGAACATGCCATTACCTTGAGCTGGTGGACCTCCCGAAGATGGACGAGGCATACCCCACCTCCGTTACGAACACACTCTAGACTGGAGCGATCACAAAGACAACCTGGCCCCAATATGCCAGCTTTTATAGCGGAGAGGAAGGTTCCAGACTTCTCTGAGTCGAACCCTGACACACCCTCAATTTTCATTGGACAATCAAATAAATATAAAAAACCGTGATTGGTTGCTTAAATAAATGTACAAATTTTCTCATTGGCCAACATCTTAAGTTGGCGAGAAGAGATAGAAGTGTTGACAAACAAACTATAACCAATTCAGTTTAAGAAACATTGACATACAAAATTACTTTAAAAATTAATAGTTCATCTTCACGCCAGAGGGCGCGACATAAGTTGATAGTAGCGTCATCTGTTGAGAAATGTCCAAACTTGTTGCACTAGTAGTTTCAAGGTTTACATTACAGATGGCCTGATACAAGGCGCTTAATTTAAATGTGGGGGCGGGTTACTTCTGGTACAATTATTATTATTATTATTATTATTATTATTATTATTATTATTATTATTATTATTATTATTATTATTATTATTATTAAAAACTTCCACAGGAAAGTCAATAATACAACCTCTATAAAGTCATCCTCGGTAGAGGATAAGTCATAGATGCTCTAGGCTGCACAAGAACAGGAGATATCATCACGTACGTCACAGGTAACTGTAGCTATACGTCCATGTCATGTCTTCCTTTTTATAGAACGTTGTATGTGTGTTTATCCTGACTCCCTGGGGCAAATGAGAGACGGCGAGTAAATGGATATAATGAGTAGACGTCATGAAACAAAACGCGCCACGAATGAGGTTAGAAACGATACTTCTGTTAACTCTTAGAAGTACACAGTACACAGAAAATCAGATCAACATTCTCGGGTGTAACATTTCATGGAGCATGGTGATAGCCTTAAATGCAGATCAGTGGTCATTGATTGATTGATTGATTGATTGATTGATTGATTGATTGAATTTCAACTTTTCGACATATTTACCTAAGGATATGGCTATCGAAAATACGATTTAGTACGTATAATAACTACAAGTGGACCTATATCTGTATAAGGTGGTCGGAAACAGCGTGAACCGAATTCGAGCGTTGGTCGTAGCCTACTGACAAGTAATTTGAAAGAAAAATACGCTGTTATCTCGCGCTGTTGTCATTTTATTAGCTGCTGAAGTAAACCAATCAAATAGCTTCGTGGCGAATTCAAATGGGCTTTACTAGGCGGTGTTGCTAAATCTCCACGTGGCTTGGTCGGGCTTGAGAACCATGCCGAGAAATGAGCATCAAACACTAACACATCGCCACTGCCACCGTAGCGTGCTTACTATGGGCCGAGCCTATCAGTAGGGAGATCCTTGTTCAAGTCCCTCCCCTGGAGAAGTTGATTTCTTCCATTGGCGCTCTCAAGCCGGTCATAAGTCACGTTCAGATTTAGCAACACCGCCTCGCAAAGCCTCGGGCTTGAGAACCATGCCGAGAAATGAGCATCAAACACTAACACATCGCCACTGCCACCGTAGCGTGCTTGCTATGGGCCGAGCCTATCAGTAGGGAGATCCTTGTTCAAGTCCCTCCCCTGGAGAAGTTGATTTCTTCCATTGGCGCTCTCAAGCCGGTCATAAGTCACGTTCAGATTTAGCAACACCGCCTCGCAAAGCCCATCTGAAATCGCCCGCGAAGCGATCTGATTGGCTAACTTCAGCACCTGATAAGATGAGAACGGCGCGAGATATCCACGTATTATTTTTTAATTACGTATCAGTATGGCCAACGCTCTAACGCTTATATTCCCGGTTCACGATGGTTCCGACCACCCTGTATACTGAAGGTCTTCCAAAATAATTTCAACTCAGGTGGGAAAGAAAGGTCATGTACTCTGCAGTAACAACATGTTTGGTATCATTCTCGTTCCACAGCTCAGTTTGAAATGCAACAGTCAGCATTCCTGATCTGTATGGAGACAAGGGAGATAGTAGCATGATGGATGCTGCTATCTCCTGACGGCTTACAAAAAAAACCCGACGCGTTTCAGAACGATAACGCTCTGGTACTTAGACCGAAAACAAGAACTTAATTACTGTGCAATTGTGGATTTTCATTTTTGTGTGCATGTTTTTATGATAAATATGTGACGCTTCAGTGCACAAGCCAAAAAAATAAATCTAGATAAATCTAATATAAATTTATTTTCAGCTGAGTGGCTCAGACTGTTGAGGCGCTGGGCTTCTGCCCCCAACGTGGCACGTTCGATCCCGGCTTAATCCGGTGGTATTTCAAGTTGTTCAAGTGCACCAACCTCGTCTCGGTAGATTTACTCGCACGAGAAAAGGAACGCCTGCGGGACAAAATTCCAGCACTTCGCCGCCTCCGAAAACCGTAAAAGTAGTTGGGACGTAAAACCAATAACATTAGATCTATTTTGTCTGGCTAGATAAGGCCATTAGGTCCTCTCTTCCATTCTTCTTCCTGGCCTTTTTTTTTTTCAATTTGTTGGGGTCGTGCACGATGGGGTATTTGGCTCATTTTTATAACAGGATGCCCTTCCTGACGCCAACACTGTGTCGAGTGATGTATTTTCTGTTGCGTGTTTCTGTAATGGTTAATAGTATACTGTATTATGTGTTGATGAAGAAAAGACGAAAACAGAAATCCAGTCTCCGAACCATAGGGATTAGCCATACGCAGTTAAAATTGCGGTCCCGGCTGGGAATCGATCCCAGGCCCTCGGAACCGAATACGCTGTCCTTTCAACCAAGGAGCCGGAAGGCCGTCTCTTCCATCCAACAAGAACAAACAAATACACATATAACATTATTAAGTTACAAGTACATCATTTTAAGAAACTTTCCTGATGCTTCTTGGTTTCTTCTGCAATTACAGTCGAAACCGTTTAGTGCGACATCGCTTTTAACGACGTACTGGATATAACGGCGAAATCTAACAGTCCCGCCTGAATTCTATATAAACACTGTATTCTAAAAAATCCCTTCGTATGACGTCGCTTATTACGACATATCGTGTAAAACGACGTTCGGGACCGTTACCGATTTCTACTGTATGTTGATATTTATGTCAAGAAGTGTGAAAAACACTTCCTTTATAGCAAAACAAACCATGCCTCTAAACCCTCTGTCCCCGCACAAGCCAACGTTCTCTACAAACTACCATCCGTAGGTTTGCAACTTGCCTACAAACGTAAAGGCTCCTACAGTACGTTTCTGCCTACAAGTGGCTGGTCCATGGTCCGACAGCTCTGGAGAGAAGGGGTGGCCACGCCCCTACTGTGGTTCTTCGCCTCTGAATTCGGGAGACGGAGAGGTGCTGCTCCCTGAGAATGGTTTCTGTGGTTTTCCATTCTCCTGCAACAAGGCGAATGCCGGGACAGTTCACGACCGCCAAACTCCTCTTCTCCGAGCATCTCCTTCTCCGTTACAAATCTCCTGGCCGGGGAGACAGCGTTGCCTTGTAGAAGGCCCGCCTCCCCCCTTCAGGGATGGAATGAAAACTTGTATGTATAGATAGATAGATAGATAGATAGATAGATAGATAGATGTATAAAACAAGACGTCATCGACACAGTCAGTCATGAACGAAAACTGTAAGATGACGTAAGGCGACCAGATGTCCTGGTTTGTCGGGACAGTTCCAGTTTTCAAAGCCATATCCCCTTGTCCGCGGCAGTAACGACCGGGACGCAGGGATGTTCGAGTTTTCGTAGGTCATATCAAATGACTAGTCTCATTCAAGCTAATACCATGTTATAATATTTCTACTGTAGTAGAATTTGTTTTATGCTTTATAGGTAACTGTGTAACGTGTGTTTTCTATAATGAATTAGGTATGGACATATGATAAAACTCATATTAAAGTAGATTAGCAACTCATGAAGCAATTCTGATGGTTAAGATGAATTTGAGCATATAGTCGTTTGGATCTTCATGATTCTTCAACCACTTGTTTAAAAAAGTAATTATTCACAAAAGTGTGTCACATTGGTTATATAGGCCTACGGTACAATTTGCAATTGACATACAAAGATAAAAATAATTGCAAAATATAGGCTATGTGCGTTATAAATGTTGTGCCATTTTGTATTGAGTGAACCGAAGTAGCTTGCACAGTCACTGCCGACTGTATTATTATGACGGCCCATCTTGTAACAGCGTGTTAATAAAATTTTCCATATACCATTTAGTTTAATTCATTCTGTCGTTAGCCCTGGCAATATACTGTAGTACATAGTAACAATATTGAGTATTGTTTGGACTAGACAGCGTCAAAAGGGGAGGTTGTCTTGCGATAGTTAGCCGTTTGGTTCCAGCTTTGACTCTCAGGAATATGGTCTTCTTGAATATATGACTGGGGGTTGTACCAACCTGCTACCCCTTTGAAAAGCCGCCCCTGCGTCTAGTAAGCCTAAGTTTAATTATTCAATCCTTGACCACGGCGATATTTCCCCCAAATACTTGAAGTAACTGCTGAATATTACTTTATTAGAAGTCCCAAAACTCCCGAAATCTCGCAAACCTAATACTGTCAAATTAGGGAGGAACGACCATGAGACCGTCAGATATCCAATATGAAACAAGAAAGTAAGGATCTCGGCACAACTGGAAGCAATGGTTCAGTCAGTTAGGGTTACCGCGGGCATCACAACAGTCTCTCACTCCCTGGGAACCGAGCTCGGTAGGTAGAGTCGCTTAAGTGCGGCCAGTTTTCTGTATTCGAGAGATAGTGGGTTCGAACCTCACTGTCGGCAGCCCTGAAGATGGTTTTCCATGGTTTCCCATTTTAACACCAGACAAATACAGGGGCTGTATCTTAATTAAAGCAACTTGTAAAAAAAAAAAACAAAAAAAAACCTTCTCTGTGGAGGAGGGAAAGGGGGGGGGGGGGGGAGTGGTAATGTGACATCCGAATTATTATTGTTGTGACGTCGAATTTTCATTCACGCCTTTTAAGGAAGAGCATTCGGCTTTAATTTCTTGGCTAATGGCTAAAGATAGTAAGACAACGAAGGCTCCACCCCATAAATAACTAAGATAAGCTATGGTACGATTTATTCATGAATCCTTACTGAGCAAGTCGGGTGTGCGATACGGATCGTACAGCTGCAAAGCTTGCATTCAGGAGATGGTGAGTTTGAACACCACCATCGGCAGCCCTGAAGAAGATTGTCCATGGTTTTCCAGTTCCGTTCCAAGTAAATACTGGGATTGCACCTTAATTAAGACCACGACCGCTTCCTTCCCGCTCCTTGCATTTTTCCCCCGCTGTCATCGTTGAAAACGTTTGAGAGTTCGTGAGCCATTAAACAGATAGAGTGTCTCCGAAAACCGTAAAGTAGTTAGTGGGACGTTAAGCTCATAACCAAAGCCCGGATTTTCATGCCGTAACAGGTTAGATTGCAAACTAAATTCGGTTAATGGGAACTGTCGGCCACCCGCTTTTCCATAATGTAGCAAGAGTAACATAAATTATAGGAGTTCTGATGGACCGTACCCCTAATGTTTATGCAAACCCCATAGCATAATCGTTGTGAAGGTAGACTATAATTGCTGCTCGCTTCAGGAACTTTGCATTCTAACCTATTAATGCATAAAAATCCGGGCTGTACTCATAACATTATTATTATTATTATTATTATTATTATTATTATTATTATTATTATTATTATTATTATTATTATTATTATTAAACAGCTAGCGAAAAGGAAAATTATTCCGTTAGATCTTATTACATTAGATCGTACGTACCAATTGTATACTGCTGCTTTACGGTTGAGCCGCATACTTCAGAATGGCCAAGAGTGAGATAATAACTCATCTTCCCACTGATTTATGCCAGGCTGTGACGACCCCGTTCCAGGTCTTGAAACCAATCTTAGATTCATGTCACCGCCGGGAATTGTTCCCCAACCAACTAGACAGGAAACTATATTGTTAACCCTTTGACTACGCGGTGAAATCTGCTAATTGTCGATAATAATTTCATTTGAAGAGTATCAACACGTACTGTCTATTTTCCAGCGTGTGTGATGTTTTTAGTTCACTCAGAATCATGTCGTTACTTTGATATACAAAATCCAGTGAATGCGTTCTACGCATTATTTAGGCCTATCTGCAGATTTAATATTATCATGAAAGCTTGTTTGTGATTTGCAAAATGCGGTATAGCAACATTGTGCTAGAGGCTAACTCATGTGCGCGCTGGAGCGTTCGCGCAGCGGGTAGCTTATTGAATCACAACGTGGATGCTGTGGTGGGATAAAAACCGGATAATCAATAATCGATTATCTCTGTTGTCTCCGTTATCGTCCTGGACCAAACATTCAACTGCTTTTTGCACAATCTCATTAATCTAGTCTTAAACCCTGTTCGGGCTACTGTAGCCCCACCAGATTAACACGATTTAAGGTGAGTGTGGTTTTTTTTTAAATCTCTGTACTCGGCCTTTGGGGTTTTACAATATGCCTGGTGTAGATGCAGAGTGACTGGCTCGTACTTGAAGGTCACAGGTTCGATTCACGGCGCGTCCTATGATTTTAATCCTGGACTAAATAGAAAGGGCATCTTCAGATCAACTGAGAAACTGTTGATGTGAGAGTTAGCGGACCCGGTCATGAAAGCTACGCGGCTTACGATCTAGTTACGCTGACCCAGTGGAACTCCAATATCTAATAATAATTATAATAATATTTTTACGTCCCACTACTACTTTTTGACGGTCTTCAGAGACGCCGAGGTGCCGGAATTTTGTCCCGCAGGAGTTCTTTTACGTGCCAGTAAATCTATCAACAAGAGGCTGAAGTATTTGAGTACCGTCAAATACCACCGGATTGAGCCAGGATCGAACCTGCCAAGTTGGGGTCAGAAGGCGAGCGCCTCAACCGTCTGAGCCACTCAGCCTGGCATTCTAATATATGTTGGTCATCTGGCTGGGCAACAACAGTCTTGTTAGTTCCAGCTCTTGATGGGTTGCAGGAACCATGTGGTGCACCCCCCCCCCCACTTCTCTCTCTCTCTCTCTCTCTCTCTCTCTCTCTCTCTCTCTCTCTCTCTCTCTCTCTCTCTCTCTCTCGCTGTTGGCCGAGTGGTACGGGCCGTGTAGTCATAAGCTTGAACTCCACCGTCGGTAGCCCTGAAAATGGTTTCCCGTGGTTTCCCATTTTCACACCAGGCAAATGCTGGGGCTGTACCTTAATTAAGGCCACAGCCGCTACCTTCCCACTCCTAGGCCTTCCCTATCGCATAAGACCTATCTGTGTCGGTGCGACATGAAGCAATTAGCAAAGCATCTTACCTTCTGTGGACCACTTCGTACCAGTTTTCTTTTTAGGTTTCTCCACGAATTTGTGCTTGGATACTATTGTACTAAAGGCTCTACGATCATCTGTGATGTCGTCCTTGATATTCATTTCTTGAAGGTCCGCCTTAATTTCGTCTAGCCAGTTTATTTTGTCCTTCTTTGAGTTGATTCGTTTAAATTATCTTTTGGTGAGTCCGCCGCTGTCCTTTGTATAGATGTGGCCATATAATTTCAGGCGTATCTTCCGTACGGCATAAGTGAACCTGTCAGTTAATGAGTAGAAGTCTGCTATTCTCCTCTTAATCCACATTCAATTTTCACTCGGGGAACCATAAATTTTCCCAAGAATTCTCTTTTCTTGCTTTTCAGTTTCTATAATTTTAGATTGGCCTCCAAGGGATACGGTTTCTGTGACGTATAAAGTTTTCGGCAAAACAACTGCGTGTAACGTCGTAATTTTTCATTGCGTGATATGACTTCCTTGTTGTAGTATTTCCACGTTAGTCTGTAAGCCTTCAGGAGTTTAGTGGCTCTTTCTATATTATTTTTATTATTATTATTATTATTATTATTATTATTATTATTATTATTATTATTATTATTATTTATCCTGTCCCATTGCTGACTAGTCATCATCTTGGCCCTCAGTCTTCGCGATCCTGACTTCTATTCCCGGATGGGTTGTGGGAATATAATCGTGAACGGTAATTCCCTTGGCTTAGGGGTTTAGATATGTTGTGTTTTAATTACTGTGTTGATGGGAGTGAAAGCACCTCACGGGGATCAGGGTAATATAAGGAAGGATTTTCATTGGGGACATCACATTAACGAGGTTGTGAGTAAGGGTTACGGCTCTTCATATGGTTATGAGGGTACTTACGGGTTATAGTACGGATGTAAGCAGAAGGCGTTTAAGTCTCTGCTAAGACCATAAACAGAGTACGGTTCCATTGCGTAGGATCCACATCAGGATTACTTGATGCGAGAGCTGGGAAAGATCTCAAGGAAAGCAGCAGGATTTGTTCTGGTTGATATCCGACAAAGGAGTAGTGTTATGAAAATGTTGCAAACTTTGAGCTAATAAGACTTGTGAGTAAGGAGACGAGCTGTTTGACTAAGTGGTATGTTCCGAGCTGTCAGCGGATGGATAGCGTGTAATAACATTAGTAGACGAATGAACTTGAGTGGACCTTTTAAAGGTAGGAAAGAACATAATATGAAGACAGACTAAAGTAGGAATTCAAGAGGACAAATTGAGGCAGATATTCATTTATAGGAATAGGAATTACAGAATGGAGCAATTTTCCACGGGAGAGTTCAATAAAATTCCAACTTCTTTGAAATCATTTAAGAAAAGATAGGTAAACAATTGATAGCGGATCTGCCACCTGGGCGACAGATCTAAGTGCAGTTCAGTTTTCATTTATTTATTTGTTTATTAATTTACTTAGTTACATATTATTTAGCGGTATTTATTTATTTATTTATTTATTTATTTATTTATTTATTTATTTATTTATTTATTTATTTATTTATTTATTTATTTATTTATTTATTTATTTATTTATTTATTTATTTATTTATTTATTTATTTATTTATTTATTTATTTATTTATTTATTTATTTATTTACCGAGCTCGACAGCTGCAGTCACTTAAGTGCGGTCAAGTATCTAGTAATCGGAAGACTGTTGACAGACCTGAAGATGGTTTTCCGTGGTCTCCCATTTTCACACCAGGAAAATGCTGGCTGGGGCTGTACCTTAATTAAGGCCACGGCCGCTTCCTTCTCACTCCTAGCCGTTTCCTGTTCGATCTTCGCCATAAGACCTATCTGTGTCGGTGCGACGTAAAGCAACTTGTGAAAAAAAATATTTACTTTTTATAGATGAGTTATCGAATTATACTTTTTAAATTCGTGTTTCAAGATTTGGTGATTTATTTTGAAATCCCTCGTCTGATTTTATCGGAGCAGAATGGAATGCATCCTCGTTGCCCTATAGATCTGCTTTTCCAGCCAGTCAGTTGTCTTTCGCATATTGTTTGTTCTTCCGGCAGTGGGCATAAGGTAAACTTAGTTTTAGAATTATCCGCTTGTCTACTAACGAGGTGTACGATCTTCGTATCCGCTTAGTCTGGAGTCAATTAGTGGCATATCACGAACTAGCTGATGTACCCGTGCTTCGCTACGGCGTTCTCAGAAAGACTGTCTTAATGGTTTTCTGACTGAAGTCAACGTAGGTTATTACAGAAATCGTCCTTAGGAATGTGGCGATTAAAAGCAATCCTATCATATAAAATATCCCATCAAATGAAAAACCGCACATTTTCTCACTTTTAACGAGTGCTGGAATGACCAGACCGCAGATAGCCGTGAACAATCCTCTGCCATTATTTTTGTAAGTGTGCACACCGCTCATTCCAGTCAGTGCCACAGAGTAGGGATTGAATAGCTCGAATGCTATGATGAACCAGTGTTTAACGTACCAGTAGTATCAGAAAAGTTATGAACCAGAGGAATGGCATGCTAAAGAAGAAAATGATCTAACTCCCCAGCTACTTCCCGCCAATATTCAGGCAGGCTGTTATACTCGGTACGACCGGGCGAGTTGGCCGTGCGTTTAGGGGCGCGCAGCTGTGAGTTTGCATCCGGGAGATAGTGGATTCGAACCCCACTGTCGGCAGTCCTGAAGATGGATTTTCCGTGGTTTCCCATTTTCACACCAAGCAAATGCAGGGGCTGTACCTTAATTAAGGCCGCGGCCGCTTCCTTCCCACTCCTAGCCCATTTCTATCCCATCGTCGCCAAAAGACCTATCTATGTCGGTGCGACGTAAAACAAATATAAATAATCGGTACGCAACAGTAATCCCATCCATCGGCAATGAGTGGCAACAGAAGACACAAAGTACATAACAACAAACAATGGTTAATGTAATGTTATTGTTGATCAATTTTATGAGCTTTCTGCATTGTAGGCATTCACATTTAGTTTTCTTTTAACTCTGTTATATTAGGGCGTCTCATAAAATTCGTTATAACGTAGACTGTAGTTCCTCATTCCCCTACTGTACATACCGATTTTCATTAAATTCTGTTCACCCATTTTCTCGTGACTTGGCACTTATTCGGACTTAAAACAACAAAAATCCAAATTCATTAATATCTCTGTTATCATAGCCGGTACAGTAAAATGTATAAGACACAAATGATCGGAAATTTAATACTATATAACTTTAGTTATGTAGTATTTATCTATAGGACCACTAAGAACATAAATATTTAAGAATAAAATTTTAGGCCTTCCCCTAAACTACCAATTCATTCAGCGTGAATAAAATTATTTATAGGCTAGATTGTAGTGGCTCATTGTCCGTTTTGTATGCCAATTTTCATTAAAATAAAACCGCTAATAACATAAATATTTAAGAATTAAATTTTAGGCTTTCCCTTAAACTACCATTTCACTCAGCGTCAGTAAAATTATTTACAGCCTGTATTATAGTGACTTATTCCCCGACTTTGCGTACCGATTTTCATTGAATTATCGTTAGCTGTTTTCTGGTGATGCGTGTACATCCATAACTTACATACATACAGGCAGACAGACAAAAATTACGGAAAAGTAAAAAGTGCATTTCCTTGTTACTGTGGACACGGCCGATACAGAAAAACCATCCTTTTGAAATTCTGAGCAATGTACAGACAAAACTCTTATTTTAAATACAGTAGGCCTATGTATAGATAGAAGACTGGTTTTAACGGCGTGCTCTAAACCTCAGCATTACATAGGAATATTTGGTTAAAATATCGTCCTAAGTTAACTAAGAAGTTGATCTCTATCAAGCTCGTGAATGCTGGTATCATATCACGGCCGAATTTAACCACTGCAACGCCCCTGGGTCCAAATAATTTTGCGCCCCTCCTTCCTTAAACGTGATAAGACAAAATGGCAATTACTGTTTTTGTTATCTCCTTATAAATAAAGTTGTTCGTAAGAAGATGTACAATATTATAGGGAAGGATCCACCTTTCAATACTCCGTAGTAAGTTGAACTAAAAAGTAGTTACAACCTGTTTATTGGGACCGGTTTCAACACATTTCAAGTGTCATCATCAGCCAATTAGCGAAGATCTTAAAACAACTAATATAATGAACACAGGCAAAAAATTAACATTGTATCATATCGTAGCAATTCAGTTAATGTTCAAAACACAATAATCACAGTCAAGAGAGTAAACAGAACATCACTATCTTGCGCCGAAAACAAATATAGCTGAAGTTCATAAGCAGATCAAGTATGCACTTATGTAAAGTCGTTGCTGGGCAGGTCTTGTAGGCATTTGTTTCTCCGGCCGAAGAGTAAAAGGTGACGTGAATGAAGTCTTAGGAAAACAGTGTAGGATTTAATTTCGTCAAATTCAAAGTGGATATATAGGTTTTAAAATAATTTAAAACGTTAAAAAGGAATAAAGCCAAATAAAAATATATTAAAAAATAGGAAGAAATAATGAAAGAAATACGAGGTTCAACTCGAAACAACTTGCCGTAGTAATTGATAAAGAAATGATAAATAGAGAAAGGGGGTGGGGAACGTTTATTAGAGGTTGGTGATGGTGGTGGTGGTGGTGGTGGTTATTGTTATTAGAGAAAATACAATTGGGTAACAATCCTTTATATAACACTAATTCGAGGAAAAAAGAGGAAGAGAACCGACACTTCGAAAAATGAAGATATCGGTTAAAGGAAGACAAGGGCCACCCTCCATCCCCCAGGGGCTCTGAACTTCGTAGCGTGGGTTGGTGACCACGGGGCCCTTAGCTGAGTCCTGACATTGCTTCAACTTACTTGTGCCAGGCTCCTCACTTTCATCTATCCTGTCCGACCTCCCTTGGTCAACTCTTGTTCTTTTCCGACCCCGATGCTATTAGGTTTGCGAGGGCTAGGGAGTCTTTCATTTTCACGCTCTTCGTGGCCCTTATCTCTGGTAAGAGCAAATGCTATAGGAAAGGAGAGTGAAATTGTACTGCAATCAAGGAGGTAGAGAGTACTTGGAGAAAAGCTCCCAGTAGCCGCTTTATTCATCTCCTATATTCGGTACCATTTATATCGAGCAGGAACAATTCCAGGACACAGTTATGTTCGGGACATTAACTTACATCTGAGTTGCCATTCTCATCATGCTGTCTGCCTCAATGCTACATCGACGAGGTAATGTTTCATATCCATTGTTCTCAGTCAGGGACAGGATGAGAAGTGGAGGTCATCCAGCTGGGAATACGATAGAGACGAGCATGCATTATTTTCAAAGGCAGAAGAGGGAGATTGAAAGCGCAATGTGCTGAGAATCTCTGCTTTATACGGTAGTTAAAATAGGCTTGGAATTAAAATAAATTTTTTCTACTGTAAGTTTAAGTTTTGGCAGCCTATCAGTGATATGTACAGTGATTTATATTTTACTAGATTTGTACTCGTGCTTCGCTACGGAATTCTAGATAAAGTCGTTCACACGTTGTGAATAAGATGTTATTAAATTGCATAATAAAGACAAAGACTCCTCCGTACAGGCCATGAAGGCCCTTGGAGGAGTGGAAGGTAAAGGCTTCCACCATTGTTAACCGCAGCACGTGATGGGGTAGAGTGATTAGCCCTACGCCCGACAGCCTTTGCCCCCTGGTACTCATTTTTGGTGTAGGCTAAGTGAACCTCAGGGCCATATGCACCTCCGGAAGTGGAAATCTCGTTTCTTAAATTTTACTACTTCCTGGCGGGGATTCGAACCCACGTCCTTCCGGGCGAATCGAGCACGCCTTTACCGCCTCGGCCAGGCAGCCCTTATTAAATTGCATAATAACATACTTAAATCAATTTCTAAAACTTTTTTCTCATGTGCATCATTTTAATACGAGGATTAATAAGGGAGATATCATTAACGGTCCGTTTTTCAGTCTAAGTTCGTGCGGACTGTGCCTAAAAGCGGGTGCCTGTAACGCATATTTAAACATTAAATTTTAAGCGCCTCCCTCTACACTACCATTCTGTCCAGCGTCAATAAAGTTATTTATATCCTGTACTGTAGTGTTTTATTCCCCGACTTTACATACCGATTTTCACTTCATTCTGTTTACCCATTTTCTCGTGACTTGCCATTGATATGGACTTACCAACAAAAATCGAAATTCATGAATATCTCCGTTATCATAGCCGGTACGGTAAAAATGATTAAGACATAAATGATCGGAATTTAATTCTGTATAACTTTAGTTATGTATAGAGCACAGATTTCCATGCACTATCAAATCTAAAAGTATGCATGCATTCATGCACTATCAAATGTCGGAAAATGCACAATAAACTAGAAAATATGCACTATCGAAATTCAGTTCCACATTGTTGTATTTTCATTTCCTTTTGAAACACTGTACAACAACCAATTTCTCCACATTTTCTTTATTTAAGTTTATGTGGCAGAATATTCCTGAACACAGAAAACTATGTTTCTTTGTCACAAGAAGTGACAGGTTCACACTTAAATGAAGACATTTAGGACGAAGTATATCTGAAGTTATCTCTTTTAAAAAATTAACTTAGAGAAATTCCTTTCCCTCAATCCATTTAGACACGAGGTCCCTTCGTAGACTTTTAACCGGTGGCATGACACCAACACGTCTCAGCACAGTCCAACACTAAATTACAGTTTGAAGCGTGTTAGCGTGCAGCTTTCCAACTCCCTACTTTTCTCATTTATTTTGGCCTCAGACGTTTGACCGGTGGGAGTTCGGAGTTCGGGGTAGGAAATTCTAGGGAAACAAAACAGGATTCATTGCAAAACCAAGGTTTGTAAGCTGCTATCTCAGTAACGCGGCGTCACAGAAGTGTTATTCAAGTTTTGATTTCTTCACTTAACGTAGACGAAAAAAAGAAAAGAAAAAAGAAATAGCAGTCATTTAGTCATGAAAGTTTAGGGTTAAGTTTTTACTCGGACACCTTATTTTTAAAGATTTGAGCGGTCAACGCGGGGTCAACCCGCTCATGTCAATCTTTACTCAAACAAGAGACAAGAAGTTGCTTGGCTAACTGGATTATAGGACCTCTATGCATCTAACTTTGGTTGTCAAGTAGTATGCCAGGAATACATTTTATTTCCCCCTCAATGATGGACAAATAACATGGACGGACGGTCCCAAATTCTACAAACCAATGTTTAAAAAAGGACACTATCACGTAAGTTAACAGAATATGTATATGCGTCAAAGTCAGAAGAAAAGTCGTATACTCCGATATACATGTCCAATTATTCGCTATTAAATGCACAATGTTCCAAATATCCATTATTCATGGATTTTCTCCAAAAAGGCCAAAACATGCAAACATGCACGGGAAAAGTACGGTTATTTGGAATTGATTAGTCATGAAACGAATATTTGCAAAGTTTCAGAAGTGTAACCAGCTTATTTAGGAACATGCATTTGCATGGAAATCCGGGCTCTAGTTATGTAGTATTTATCGATATGACCACTAATAACAGAGATATTTGTGAATTACATTTTACGCCTACCACTAAACTACCATTTCATTCAACATGATTAAAATTATTTATAGCGTAGATTGTAGTGCCCCATTCCCCGATTTTCATTAAATTCTCCTCAGCCATTTTCTTGTAATGCCCGTACATACATACATACATACATACATACATACATACATACATACATACATACATACATACATACATGACGGAAATTAAAAAGTGCATTTCCTTATTACTGTGTATATGACTGATACAGAAATACCATTCTGAGAAATTTACAGACAAAACTTTTATTTTTTATATTTATAGATGTATTTATTTAGTATAGCCTAGATATAGCGGTACTTAGCTAGACACTCCGCATGGTGGTGGTTAATATTGTATTAAGGAAACGTACAATTAGGAAACCATCCCTTCTCTACACTAATCAGCCAGGGGAAAATCAATTTTCATGAAAACGCCGTACGTATAATACCTTTTATAACAATGATACAACACAATCACATAAATGAAATGTTTGATTCCTAACAGTTTACTATCCGGCTATACACTTTCCCTTTTTAGAGAAACCTTTACTTATACCATGTTACAACTACCAAGGGATTAAGGTTGGGCATTATTGTTTTATTAATTTTAAAAGTTTTTATATGTTTTTATAACTATTACGAAATTTATTCCAATATACAAATTATTAATTGCCATAACACTATTTAAAATGCACAAATAGATAAATGAAACGTGTCAGTGAGAGCCTGTTCCGTAAGTAGGAACAATGTCAGACTCTGGAAGGGTTCCAATAGACGCCAATCCACACTCCCACGTTGGGGGATTTAAAGAAGTGATATCTTGTTTTTTTATTTTTTTTTATTACGATTTGCTTTACGTCGGACCAACACGGATTGGTCTTGTGAAGACGACGGGATAGGAAAGACTTGGGAGTGTGGATGAAGCGACCGTGGCCTTGATTAAGGTACAGCCCCAGAATTCGCCTGGTGTGAAAATAAGAAACCATGGAAAATCATCTTCAGGGCTGCCCGAATACAAGTTAATAGTTTCGTGACTCAAGCCGCGGGCCACCTGTTCGGTAGTAGTGATATCTACTGAAGATATCTTCACTTCTCTTCTTCACTTGTTTCAGTGCATTGACAAAATTATTGCTTCACTTTTTGCCGTTTCTTTCATTTTACTTCCATGATCCTTGTATTTCTGTTTTGTTTAACTAGCAAACACGAACGGAAGCGTTGCGCTTCGCCTCATTTCCATTTTTTATTTATTTATCGGAAGATGGTTAAATCGGCACGAGACCGTGTTTTTTCTCATTCTATTCCAGGTCAACTTTTCCCTTTGAACCTTAAGCGTTTTGTCCATTATTATACATCGACGGAAAGAATAAGGAATGGGCTTCAAAATGACACTAAAAACATCGAAATCGAATGAGCTGTTTGGAAGTTATGAGCAGCCTTAATCGGGATTTGAAATTTCCATTCGGTTTTGTTCGCTGATCGGCGAAATCTGCCAGTTTTCTGCAATTTTAAAGAATACATTTTTCAAAGTAAATTCCCATTAAATTCGGTACGCGGAATCCGAAAACGATATCGGTTTTTTTCGTGAGATAGAAGGGAAAACTGGATAGATTTTCTTTTCAATTTTCCGGCGCATACACTGTGTATGCCTTTCATTATTAAGTCAGCAAGCCTCTTTGAATGTACTATGCGCCTTCAAAACCATTTTTATTTACTACTAGCCTGTGTTTCTACACCTCTCGCCTTAAAATGATTAAATACTAAGTCTAACCTTCGTCCCCTGGGCCTCCCTCCTCCCTCTACTTCTCTTACCCTCCATAACTGAGTTCTTTATTCTGCTTGTAGTTTTCTTATGTGAATGTTGATATAGTAATCACGAGACATCCAGTTTTACGTATAATCCGAACCAAGAGGACGTACCCGAACTTAGAAAATCCCACAACCATTGGCCGGAATTCAAACTGCGGCCATTTTGATGAGAAGCCAGTGACGTTGGTTACTTGTTTATCACGTTCTTCTATGGTTCTTTTTTTCAATACACTGCATTTCTCCATTCACCTCATATAGGCTCACCTTACAAGCTAGTGAATATGCTCAGTTTTATTCTGCTATTTTCTTACCTCAGCCTTTATCTCTTCATAGATTACCCTCCTGCCATTGTTCCAAAGGATGGTTACCTCTTTGTACTTCCTCTAAAAAAAATCACCGCCATCAAATGTCATTGTTCCAACCTAACTTACGTGTACCTGAAATGATTCTCGCTATATATATATATTTGCTAGTTGCTTTACGTCGCACTCGCTATTTTAATGTCTGTTGCCACCAGAAAAGCAGTAATTCCAAGTCCAGGATGCATACACCACTGAGCCATTACATGATGGTCACCTAACTAATACAGTGTACAGCCTAACCACCTCTAGCTCGCAGAAGCGCGCCCACTCGGCGAGGCATCGGTTAAACGAGGTGGGGTATCTCATTGACACAAACGAACAGCAGGTCTTCCAGTTGGCGGGGCGGTGGTGATGTAGCACGAACCCATTTCTCCAAGTCGGACCATTAATGTTCAGTGGGGTTCATATCCGGACTATTTGGGGCCCACGGCATCAAAGCAAATTCACTGACATGTTCCTTGAACCACTCGTCCACAATCCTGGCAGCTTGGCATAGCGCATTGTCCTGTTGGAATTGGCCATCTCTAGATGGGTTCACTGTTGACATGAACGGATGAACTTGGTTTCCAGTAACGTCCACATACCGAACAAATGTAAGAGATTGGCGTAGCGCAATAATAGGCTACAGGGTGTGCCATGAAAACATCGGCCACCATCACACTTCCTCCACCAGCCTGTCTCTGCCCAACAGTGCAACCAGATGCTGTAGCCTCTGATGGTAACCGGCGTACACACTCTCAGCCATCGATGTGATGAACAAACAAAAAAATCTGGATTCAACGGAGCAGGTAACCTTCCAGGTAATCATCCATAATCCAGTGTCGATGACTTTTTACCCATCTCATGCGGTACTGTCGGTGAAGTGCTGTCGCCACTGGAGTGGGTCTTCCTATTCCGCGGCCTGATGCGCACCAGTGTTCGTCCTAGTCGTCACTGTTGTACCTTTGAGCTACTCCTCGAACTGTGGCCGTGCAGTCACTCCGAAAAATGCGTGGGAACCTCCGCTAACCTCTGACATCAATAAGCCGCTGACGACACACGACTGGACGACGTGTCGTTGCGCCACTTTAATTACGTGTTCACAACAGCGACTCGATAGCAGTCAACAAGCCGCGCCGTTTCCGAGATGCTGATACCAAGACACCTTGTCATCATAATTTGATCTCTATGAAACTCGGTGAGATCGACCATTTTCCCCATTCCGATGCCGAAGAGGCGATCAAATCAACAGCGAGTCTGTAGACCTACGCTGTACATACCATGCTACCGGCATATCACGTATACCGCTCTCCGCTCCAAACGCGGTATGTTTCCGGGTCGGGGTGGTCATAATAATTGCATTTGTATGCAAGTGAAAATGTTTCTCATGCGTATAGCTAACCTATTTCCCCACAGTGTCGGGTGTGACCGTCATTATGTATTTCAATCGGAAATTCAGTACTGTGACTGTTTAAATTCAGTTGTGATTCTGTAAATTAATCTTACTAGCGCTAGGTATTTGTGGACTACGATAACCCAAAAACAATTTTCTTCAATGTATAGGGCCTAGATTACTTTAATAAAACAGGCTTTCTCGTCAAAGAAAGTCCTTTTTTAATATTTTCTTTAAATTGTATTACAATGTTGGTGAATAATAATAATAATAATAATAATAATAATAATAATAATAATAATAATAATACCGAAAAAAGTAGCTGTGCGGTTTGCGTCACGTAGCTATCAACTTGCGTTCGGGAGATAGCCAGTTCGAACCCACTGTCGGCAGTACGGAAGAAGGTTTTCCGTGGTTTCCCATTTTCACACCAGGCAAATGCTGGGGCTATACCTTAATTAAGGCAACAGTCGCTTCCTTCCCACTCCTAGCCCTTTCGTATCCTATCGCCGTAATAAGACCTATCTGTGTCGGTGCGACGGAAAACAGATTGTAATAATACTCGTACATTATTATTATTATTATTATTATTATTATTATTATTATTATTATTATTATTATTATTAAATGGTGTCTTATCATCACGAGACAGAAGGAAGATTTTTCCAGTTTGTTAATAATACTAAAGTAGAGAAGATGGCGGTTGAGATACATCTGACAATGCGTTAATACAGTAATGGCGACTTTACAACTATGTCTATATAAAGCGAAAGAGTTAGAAAATAAAGTCTTTCTAGGAATTCGAACCCGAATTGTGGTCAGAGGAAGACATTCTTTCATAATACTGAAGGATTTTGGTGAAAAAGAATGAAATTTTGTTGTTGTTGTTGTTGTTGTTTCCCGATTTTATAACATGTAAATAAATGACATCAATTCCTGACGGCTTTTCAAGGATTAAAATGAGGCGGAAAGTGCCTCAGATTTGCGAAGTGCCAGTAAGTTCCAGTTCGATTTATTGAACGAACTGTTGGTTCATACTGTAGCACGCTCCGTTCCTCCCTCCGTGTACATAAACGTGATACTGTAACAGTCCCTTGGTGGCTCAGGTTTCATCGCAGGGATAGAATATTAATAGCTGGCGATTAGCAGCTGAAAACTTAATGATCTTCCCGCGACATCAATTATCCCAGGTAGCCTTATCAATTGTGGTGTTCTTGGTCTGGTGTTTAGGTGGCTAACTCTTGTCAGTATAATCCTGGTTCGATTATTACCTTGGTCCGTGCGTAATGTTTCTTTTGGTTTGGGAATCTGGAACAAATCAGCACAGGTCCGGTGCAAAAAAATTGAGTCACAGACCAGGAGAGCGCAATTCTGTTTTGAATTCTTTTAACAAACTTGATTTGTGTACATTTTCCAATTGAAAATTAATTTGTTTGCTTGGATTTCCGTGGTTTCACATTTTCACACCAGGCAAATGCTGGGGCTGTACCTTAATTAAGGCCAGGGCCGCTTCCTTCCCACTCCTAGCCCTTCCCTGTCACACCGTCGCCATAAGACCTACCTGTGTCGGTGCGACGTAAAGCAACTAGCAATATATATATTTGTTTGCTACAAAATTTTCATCCAAACTGCAGCAGCATTCTTTGTGTTACAAAGTAAAATTTTAAATAAGTAGTTACTATTAGCTAGCCTAATGTAACCGAGTGGTGTGGCCGCGCGTGTTAACACGCTATGGCTGTGGAGCCAAGCATCCTGTATTCGGAAGATAAGTGGGTTCGAACCCCACTGTTCCCTGTCCTGAGAATGGTTTTCTGTGGTTTCCCATTTTCACTTCCAGCCAAATGCCGGGACAGTTTCTATTCATAGGCCACAGTCTATTCCTTCCATCTTATTCAACTTCGTTCACCATCATTAATTTCATTTTCGTTAGTTCCCCAGCTGAGATTGGTGACAGGAAGGGCATCCGGCGTAAAACATGTCATTAAATTTCCTCTCTGCTCATCCCCTACTCAGTAGCAAGAAAGAGGACTAAGGGAAGACTTTTCTTTTTTCTTTACAAGTTGCCTTACGTCGCACCGACACAGATAGGTCTTATGGCGGCTATGGGACAGGGCAGGCCTAGGAGTGGAAAGAAAGCGGCCGAGGCCTTAATTAATGTATGAAAATATGAAACCACGGAAATCCATCCTCAGCTGCGCGACGCTAACCGCATAGCCGACTTGCTGGGTGTTAATTCCTCTAGCTCGGGGGATGAGTGTTTATGTTTGTCTCAACACATCACACTGCAAACCACAACAGAAGCACGCAATATTGAACACATCCTTCCGCATAGCGTTAGTGTCAGAAAAGGCATTATGCCGTAAAACTAGGCCAGAGCCGTACAAAGTACTGACTTCAGGTAATTGGGAAAAAGAGAGGAAGAAGAAATGTTGCGGGAAAATACTGTAGGTTAGTGTACACTCGACTATGTTTCGTATACGTCGGGGGGATGGTGAGGTCATCTTGAACACGGCTGTTTGTCTCTCACAGATCCTTGTTGACTTGTGTGTAACCCAATCAATAGTCAGACAAGCACTTGACTTAGCGATGTTATTGTTTTGATACGTAATGGAGTGAAAAGGATTACTGTAAGTAAACAAAGTTGTGGCTATGCCACTTAGCACTTTTGTTATTATTGAGTTATTGGGCTTTGTGTGTTCACTTTATTTACCATTACCATTAGACATAACTTTTTTGATCACAAGGATATCCTTGTTGAGTAGCTTTTTATTGATCTCTAACTCCTGCTGCCCAGTAATTTAATCTGAGCTCCAGTAAGACAGGAACATTACTTGGCATCAGGGACGATGTAGAAAAACTAGAAAAAGGCTATTGGTCTCTGTTTGTGCCATGATTCGCATCTAGGAGCATCAGAAACTACAACTTCTCATTCAACCGCGCATTGTATCTTCTTGTTTCTGGCTTTAGGAACCTCTCAAATGTGTGTATCTTGTTTCTGAAAGTGGTTCTGCTGTGGATGTCTTAATCCATGATGTTCATTTTTTGGTGTTAACAAACCAATTGTCGTAAGAGTTGCCTTTCCTATTGGACTTGTTGAAATGGTTCAAAAACTTCTTACTCGTTAGTGAATCTGTCGTCGGGCATTCTTGAAATATGTCCAAAGAATTTAACCCTGCGTTTGGGTATGGTATCTGAAATCCTGCTGCATATTTTATATACTTGTTTGTTACTGCGTAATCGGTATGTGTCAGCACTTATTTTGGTCCGGGAATTTTTCTTAAAATCTTTATTTCCTTCTCGATTTCTTGAATGCATTGTCTGGTTCTTAATCCTGAAACTAGTGAGACTAATGGCATTATACTTGTCGTATTCTCTTCTCCATTCTGAATCATCTCTATAGCATACCTTCCTGTCGGAATTATTACAAGAAATATTACTAAAGATATAAAAATGTCCATTGCTCTGACCTCATTTTAAACTCTTCGTTACATTCCGGTATCAAAAAATAACTTCCTTTCTGAAGCTCCTTGTACGTGTACCACATGAAGAAGATGACACTTTATTTTCTTCTTTTTACAGAAAAAGAGGGAGAAATATATACAGTATCATAGTTGTTACGAATTGGAGATGTCCATTGTTCCCCTGAGTGTATGTCTGATGCCAGGTTAGTTGTGAAACCCATACAAAACATGTCCTGGAAAGTTTTAAAACTTGCAAAAGATTGCTTGAATAAAAAGTTCTTCTCTGGGCCAGAACGTGTACGAAGATGTTAGAAGGAGAGAAAGCGAGAACTGTGGCGCTGTAAAGGGCCAGATAATAATTGAACGATGTCAGTGTTCGCAGTACGTCAACCGAGTTCGATAAGTAAAGACAATGGCTCCCTCTCGGTCTAGTCCTGCATAGAGAACGGAAGTGTGATTGATGTATTTCGCTTATCATCATTCATTGATATTGCCTTCATGGCACGGGAAATCCGTATAATATAGATTAAACTGAATCATACGTATGCCCCTGACGTGTGATTGGAATATATATCTGCTTCCTATGTGAGGATTTTAACGACTACTGTTTCTACGATTTTGTCCCTTCAACCTTCCGCTTCCTCCCTTCCCCATTTCCTCACATACCCAGTAGGCATACCACGAATGCTACGATGGTACGCACTCTCTAAAAATATATATTTTAACGTAGACTTACGTTCCTCAACAATAGGTTAATGGAAAGAATAATTGAAGCTGCTTTTAATGTTTGGGTAGATCGCGTATAACTTGCGATTATGTATCAATCGGCAGATTAAAAGAGAAACCTGCCTGTTGAAAAAAAAAAAAAATCCATAGTTCTAACCCTTCAGGGAAGCAACTCAGTGTTTAAAACATCCTAGGGATATGGGCTACGAATTTTAGGAAAATAAAATATAATAAAGTATGATAATACATTCTTTATTTATTCCTAAAAATTACAATCCTTTTTTTTAATCATCGTTATCCGGTCGATTAGATTAGCCGGTTGCCTTTTTCTGCTACTACGAGAACTAATGTGAGTTAGTGCAGAGTTTCACTTAAGGCCTATAACTACATTCGGGCCCAAGTGCACGAACCTTGTTTACCCTAATCAGCGTTTAAGATTCTGCCTAAACCTTGTTTAAATGAAAGTGCTAAGCATCATTCCTGATTATTATTTCAATCCCTGATTATTGCCGGTTAAAGTTAAACAGTCAAGTTTGAGCGGTTACCAGATAAACTGTGATTAGCAGTGAAGGTAAGATGGTTGCCAGATTTGGAGATGATTTTGAAGATGAACTGCTATATCTGGAATATTTGGAACCGAATGGAAATGGGCGCGAAGAGAAGTGATCCTTTTGAAGAACTTTGTGATAGGAAATATGCGGAAAGGTTTTGCTTATCTTAAAAAAATGTTTAATTTCTTCCGGCAACAATGCAAAATAACCTACAATTTCCAACGCAGAGAAATCACCCTGTTTCTGCTATCAACAGACTGCTCACCCACTACATTGAGGTATTACATCACTCGTTCCTTCAACAATTGTAGGTGTTAGTATCAAAATGCACAGAACAGCAGCAGCTCGGATCATACACAACGTAATATTATAGCTTCTGCAATAATGCCACAATATCGGTTTCAAAATGCGAAAAATTGGACGACCGTTTTCTCTTTTGTTCTTCCATGCTTCTAATAAATACTGTCAGCAAAGATGAAATGAACATTCCTCCTCCTAACAAAAGAAGCACGAAATCACCGAAGCGCGTTCACTATTCTTCACTAGCAAGTTAAACATCACGCTAGTGTTTAATTCCACTGCCAGCTAAACTTGCTTAACTAAACTTTGATTAAGAATGGTGCTCCACGTTTCCTTCTAACCAGTCCTTAAATTTAAACCAAGTTTACGTACACACTGGTTAGCCAAATTTTAATCAAGGTTGGTGCACTTGGCCATCGGTGTGGACATTTTTCAAAGATGGAAAAAAAAACGCCTGAGTGTATTGAACCAAGGAACACATTACAGAAATAACTATGTAAATAAGTTAATTTGGTAGGATTTGAATAAAAAGAAAACTAGTAAAGAAACAAGTGATTTTAGGCTGTAGTAAATAGCCTCACCAGTTCTGGATGAAGTACCTTTTTTCATAATTAATCTGGGGTTAATGTATGTTTACATTTAACTACATTTGTTTTCTGTACAACATGAAAAGCTCAAAACACTTGGTTTTTGCTGCCGATGCAAGCGAGTTCCTAGTTGTTCAGTTGGAGCAAGGGGAGCATGTAGTTCACAAGAAGTGAAATTAATGATATAAGGAATTATTTTGTACTGATGCTTGATAAAATAAAGCATGACGATGCTTTTGAAGTATCTCCCGAGCCTGCAAATAGTGACTTAATGTGAAGAAAACGTAGCAATTATCGGGAGTTTTATTGCAATTCAAGAGGGAATTAATTCTGACCCTGATGGGCTCGATTGTTGGACATTAACTCAGAAAAATGATTTCTTTTTAGAGAAACGAGTTGCTTTTATGCGAAAAACAAAATGCTAAGTTGTAGGATGTGCCAAGATATTACAAATTTAGGACCACAAAACAGATGGGAGTGAACATTTCTTTAGAGTGGGCCAGTGGTAAAATCAGTATCTTTGGAGAAAGTCGTAAAAAAATCAGTGAATGTATTTGAGGAATACGATATAGGACCATGAGGAAAGTAAGTACCGTCACCTTTGTGATTTGAAATAAACACTGAGAAAGAGTTTTCTCAATACTTTACAGTTTGTATGAAACAGTGTAACCGAATAGAAAACCAGCATACAACATATTTTTTTTAAGAATACTAGTATTTTTTATTTGTATTCATTTCTGTCACCGGAAATTGTGAACAAATCTGGTAACCTTAGTTTGCAACCAAAGACGTCTCAAATTCTGTCAAGAGCCGTAGTGGTGGTAGAGTTGGTTCGTTTTGTTCCGCTCCTTGTCACACACTGTGCGACAGCTATTAAACGCGGTTATGAGCTTCCCTTTTATGGCTGTCTACGTGTTTATTAGGGAGATCAAGTGATTGTCATTATTACGGCAGTTAACTTATTTATTCATTACACTATGATATCCCTGTTAACAGCTGTCCTGCTGAGTTCGCTGGCTTTTTAGTCATGAGCAACAGACTGCTAACGTTTTACGATAAACTTCAGACTAAATTAGAATTACTATTACAGTTTATTCTCACAGGGACTCGTATCTTTTGAGAGAGTAGAGTGGCGACTCGGGGCTCCAGTTGTACAGTATTTCCTCTACTTATGCCAGGCTTTCCCTCCCCACCCCGAAAGGCACAAACTTGTGAGCATGAAATTGGGACAACAGGATTTGGCATTCCATCCACTGTCGGGCTGGATAGCTCAGGCGGTAGAGCGCTGGCCTTCTGAGCTCAAGTTGGTGGGCTCGATCCCGGCTCAGTCCGGTGGTATTTGAAGGTGCTCAAATACGTCAGCCTTGTGTCGGTGGATTTACTGACACGTTAATGAAATGGACAAAATTCCGGCACCTCGACGTCTCCGAAAACTATAAAAGTAGTTAGTGGGACGTAAAACCAATAACATAATAATAATAATAATAATAATAATAATAATAATAATAATAATAATAATACATGTTATCCACTTACTAGCATCACATTCTTCTATTCTCTAGTGACTCACAAGATGTAAACGTGAAGTGGCGATTTAGGGCTAAATAGAAAAGTAGCAGCATTACTTCTGTTGTGTTGTGCCAGGCTCCTGTCTGTAATTTTCCCAACCGATCTCCTTTGTTAAATTCTTGGTATCATCCGACTCCGACGGTAATTACATTTGCGAGGCCTAGGTTGTCTGTCACGTTCTCCCCATTCATGGACCTTTTATTAAGCCGATACCATTATTCTTCCAAGTGGCTGGTCTCTTCCTCTTTCAGTTGTGATTAGGGTTGCTTTTGACATGCAGTAGATCCATCACCACCGCCTAAGAGTTAATATTTTTTTCATTCGAGACTGAAATTGATATGTAAGTAGCCCACGCCTGTGGGACCTCCATTACTGTCTTACTGAAACTACACGAAATGCCAGTGTTCTAACATTTACGTGGAGTAGAGACAACACAGAGGACAAACCCCCGAAATTTGCTACGGTTCATGAATGAACAGATTATTCTCACTTTCATTATTCTGTCATGAAATGCAACTTTGCGGCATCATCTCAGAGCGTTCAACAAATCGTCACTATAGGCATAGTCTACTTAAAGTCAAGTAATGAATAACTAAGTCCGCCTCTGTGGTGTAGTGGTTAGCGTGATTAGCTGCCACCCCCGGAGGTCCGGGTTCGATTCCCGGCTCTGCCACGAAAATTTGAAAAGTGGTACGAGGGCTGGAACGGGGTCCACTCAGCCTCGGGAGGTCAACTGAGTAGAGGTGGGTTCGATTCCCACCTCAGCCATCCTCGAAGTGGTTTTCTGTGGTTTCCCACTTCTCCTCCAGGCGAATGCCGGGATGGTACCTAACTTAAGGCCACGGCCGCTTCCTTCCCTCTTCCTTGTCTATCCCTTCCAATCTTCCCATCCCTCCACAAGGCCCCTGTTCAGCATAGCAGGTGAGGCCGCCTGGGCGAGGTACTGGTCATTCTCACCAGTTGTATCCCCCGACCAAGAGTCTGAAGCTCCAGGACACTGCCCTTGAGGCGGTAGAGGTGGGATCCCTCGCTGAGTCCGAGGGAAAAGCCGAACCTGGAGGGTAAACAGATGATGATGATGATGATGATGATGATGATGAATGAATAACTAATGTGTTTCTTAAGCATAATAGTATTAGTTATCCATTGCCCTCAGTTTATCTCTCGAAGCATTGTATATATCAACATCGTATGTGAGGCTAATGATCACTTGATATGAGCTAATGATCACTTGATATGAGCACATTCGTGTCAGTGATATCGAATTTGAGCAGTATTTGCTCTAGAAATATTAAGTGCTTAACTCTTTGAGCAAATTGAAGTCATGCATTGAATGCAGTTTTAGGGTATTTTGGCATGAACACCATGATATACTTCCAGAGATGTTCGCCTTTGAAAACGGTTTTGACAGTGTCAGGTTCGTCTGACATTATTTCAACTCACTTTTACCTGAATTCTTTCAGTCATCATTCCTGTCCAACCTCCCATTGTCAGCTCGTGTTTTCTCCCTACCTTGCCGGTATTATAGTATCTGAGGACTAGGCAGTCAGTTAGCATATGTAGAGACCTATAGCGTATGATACTCGAAGGGTCGTTAAATGGGTAACATTATGATTTATTCGATGTCCTGAATCTTCGCTTTCGTTCTTCGATTGATTACTGCTAAGACCTCATTGTTCCTTAGCCTCCGTGGCTCAGGCAGCAGCCCGCCGGCCTCTCACCGCTGCGTTCCGTGGTTCAAATCCCGGTCACTCATGTGAGATTTGTGCTGGACAAAGCGGAGGCTTTGGGTACTCCGGTTTTCTCAGTCATCTTTCATTCCAACAACACTCTGAAATATCATTTCATTTCATCTGTCAGTCATTAATCATTGCCCCAGGCTTCGGCAGATGGCACAGTTTCTATCCTCGCCGCTAGATGATTGATTGATTGATTGATTGATTGATTGATTGATTGATTCATTCATTCATTCATTCATTCATTCATTCATTCATTCCTGACTCGGTTGAAACTGGAAACAGGTTGTGGATTTTCATTTTCATCCCGTTGGTTCTTCCTTTGAAATAGCAGTCGATAAATTCCCACTGGTTGCACGTTACCAATCTGAACAATTATCCCTTCAAATATTCTTTAGTCACTCGGGTTTGATTAGTGAATCACTCCGAAGTAGAAATCTATCTTTGTACCATATCAATGTTCAACTTTGAGACAAAAGCGTGGTGATGTTAGTGGGGCTAACTTTCAACTGTGACAGCTAGAATGCTCTGTAGGTAACAAGCATAACCCTTGAATCATTTCTTCAAATAATCTAATATTTAGAGTTGTAAAGAGAATGAATTTATTGTTTGAGTGGAGCAAACGTACAGTGAGAATTCTAGTGAAACTGACTTTGCGCAGTGTTACGTATAATAAATATTCTGTAGTCACCCAACCAATGGGAGAACATGTCAGAGTAACGTAATGAATATGTATAGCGAATGTTGTGTCATGAGCTTTATCGTGCTATATTTATGGTTTATCAGCTACACTTGTTGAATCTCATCGCAGTTTCATCTTTTTTTTGCATTAATACTACTCTTGATTTGATCTCTTCTTTCTGATGCGAAAATCAAATATTAGGTTAATATTTAAAAAGTAGACTACATACAGATGTACAAAGCATTTAAAAATTTCCGGGATTATTTCCATAGCAACTGTCCATAATTACATATCGACCCTCGGACTTGAACATGCATAATTTTGTTAAATTAATTGATCTATTCCCCCCCCCCCCAAAAAAAACCAAATCCGATGGCGCAGCAGCCCCGAAGGGCCTTGGCCTACCAAGCGACCGCTGCTCAGCCCGAAGGCCTGCAGATTACGAGATGTCGTATGGTCAGCACGACGAGTCCTCTCGGTCGTTATTCTAGGCTTTCTAGACCGGGGCCGCTATCTCACCGTCAATAACTCCTCAACTGTAATCACGTAGGCTGAGTGGACCTCAAACCAGCCCTCAGATTCAGGTAAAAATCCCTGACCTGGCCGAGAATAGAACCCAGGGCCTCCGGGTAAGAGGCAGGCACGCTACCCCTAGACCGCAGGGCCGGCCCATACCTTAAATATTACAATTACGCCTATTCACTAATTACACCCGCTCTCTAAATTGTAGTTTCTAAAAAATGTATATTTTATTTTTGGCCTAGACGTTAACGTTGTTATATAGCCAAGGAAAACATATCAGGTGTATGCATAAGATTTTGTCGGTTTTTGTGGTAAATAAAACACGTAATTTTCAAGGGAAATTCATTTTTTGTTTATTCAAAATATTGGCCATCGGCTTCTACACACTTCGCCCATCTTTCAGGGAAGTTATGGATACCATGCCAGAGAATCTGCTTGTCTTCTGCGGCGAACCATTCGTCGAGCGCGTGCCCCATTGATTCGAAGAGGTGATAGTCAGATGGCGCCAGGTCGGGGCAATACGGCTGGTGCGATTTCAAGGTGTCTTCCGTTGGTTTTGCTGTGTGAGACGAAGCATTGTCGTGAAACAAAGCTTAGCCTACAAGGAATACAAAGTCTGCTCACTCGCAGTGCTCTCTTCAGAAACAGTGTCCGCCTGGCAGTGCGCGTCTTGACCACGGTAGCGCTAGTATACCACCTAACATCAGCACTCGCTAGCATTGCTAACGGGAGTTAAAACCAGCACAAATTTACCTCTACACTATACTTCCTGCATATTATATGCGTTACTGAGCAGAATGAAGTAGAAAATAATAAATGTTCACCTTTTACCCCTAGGAGTTCAATTCAGCTGTGGATTTTCACTTCAGATAACACACATAACTGTCGAAATTTATGTCTGGCATTTAAAAGGATATAAGGTCTGCAACAGATATTTTTACTACCCCACCGTAGATTTTCAGTGAAAAGGAACGACTTTAACCATTTTCCTCGATATTTTCTTTTCATAAATTGTTTTTCTTCTCAAGAAGTATTCTCGGCGATACTCATCTGTCATGCCGTTAGCGTAGTTAGTGACAGAGGGGCGCAGAAACTTCTGCGGTATTAGTCTGCTTAGTTCCTCAAGATGATCACTTTTCCCACACTGTAGAATAGGATTTTTAGCAACATGTGGCAACAGTATTTCGGTTAATGTTTGTGCTATTTTTTGGACTGCCCAGCGTTGCCGATATAATTTCGTCCGTTACTTGCCCCAGTTTCATGAGCAGTGAAACTTGGTTTTGGATACCTGAGACCACCTCTGTCTTTGATTTTCATTAATGACGTTAGTGGAGATAGACTCTGGATACTACTAATTTTATCAACACACTCTTGACATGGCGTGTGGTCTTCGACAACTCTTACCAAATACCCTCCAATATATGCCATTGCAGCACTTGACATAGAAAAGCATGGTCCTCCCTCGGCTTCCTCTTCAATGCTTTCCAGTTGTGTTTGAAAATTTCTTGCTAACTCAGGATTCGTTGCTGCCGGTTCATCCTCGTGAATTGTTGAGCTAGAACGTTTCCCTGTTGAGGTAGATGTTGCCATCAAGTATCTCCAGGCGGATTCGTGTGCTACATTTCCCGTGAGGGATGCACTAACGAGTCCAGCGCTTTGCAGCATATTCGCTCTCGGAATGAAGACGCAATGCATTTTTTCTCAGTTGATGGTGAAAGACCGGAATGGCTGGAGAACGACTTCATTTCCTATCTGGAACTCTGGGAGAAAGCATCAGCAAGTCCGGTGGAATTCATAAGTAAAGAAACTTATCAAGCGGCTTATCTGACATCAAAATCTGTCATCCTGTGTGTCAAGTACCTGCTTGAAAATGGCTTCCATTTTGTGCTAACCAGAAAATTGTCTTCTGATGAAGTAGAAAGCTCATTTAGTTGCATCAGGCAACTTGGAGGTAGCAACGACCAAACAAACGCTGCAACTGTTACACAGGTCCTACAGGTCTACGTTCACATCACTCCCCTGGAAAACTTCTTTCTAAACCCGATTTTAAACCACGTGGAGATTTAGCAGCACCGCCTCGCGTTTTGCTGTAGATGAACAGTACGGCGAATATTCAGTCTCTCATCTGAATCAACATTTAGAATCTTTTGAAACATGTGCTGCTAAGAAGAGATGTCGAAATACGACAAAACAAAACACATTGAAAGATGTTATTGTATTTTTTTTTTTGCTATTTGTTTTACGTCGTACCGACACAGATATGTCGCATGGCGACGATGGGACAGGGAAGGTCTAGGAATGGGAAGGAAGCGTCAGTGGCCTTAGTTAAGGTACAGCCCCAGCATTTACCTGGTATGAAAATGGGAAACCACGGAAAACCATCTTCAGAGCTGCCGACAGTGGGGTTCGAACCCACCATCTTCCCAATACTGGATACTGGCCGCACTTAAGCGACTGCAGCTATCGAGCTCGGTTTATTGTAAATCAAGTGAATTTAAAAAGTTCATTCTACAGTACGCAAGAACCTCGTTTATCCGGATTAAGTGGGACCGGATCTGATCAGGATTATCGGAAATCCGGATAACCGGAAAAATTAAAACAAATACGGTACATGTTATATATTAACGTAAATTTTACAATAATACCTTTTTTCAATTGTACAAAAAAATATCAGAACATTTTTCGTACATTTATGACTGTTTTATGCACTAAAATAATGTGCGAGTTTTTTTTTCTGTTTTACGTTTGTTTGCGCGCAGCACGATCACGAAGACTTTACCAACAACAGTTGTACCACCGGGCGAGTTGGCCGTGCGCGTAGAGGCGCGCGGCTGTGAGCTTGCATCCGGGAGATAGTAGGTTCGAATCCCACTATCGGCAGCCCTGAAGATGGTTTTCCGTGGTTTCCCATTTTCACACCAGGCAAATGCTGGGGCTGTACCTTAATTAAGGCCACGGCCGCTTCCTTCCAACTCCTAGCCCTTTCCCATCCCATCGTCGCCATAAGACCTATCTGTGTCGGTGCGACGTAAAGCCCCTAGCAAAAAAAAAAAAAAACAGTTGTACCGGTGTGGTTTCAGCCAAGGATTCTCAGTAGACCATCAGTTTGTCCAGCTGCATTGTTGCCTCTCCACGAGTCATTGTTTCTTCTGATGGAGCGCCAGTTTCATCTTCGAATTCGCCGTCAGTGAATTAATAGTGCGTTGCATTCAGAAGAGCGTGGGTTCGAATCCCACCTTGGCCGTCCTGGGAGTGGTTTTCCGTGGTTTCCCATTCTCAATTCCAGGCGAACGCCGGGACGGTACCTTTGATAGACCGTGGCCGAGTTATTTCCAATTCCTGTCCTCAACTACCCTTCGCGGAAAAGACATTCAATAAGAGTGTCGACGCCGTAAAATAAATACTGTACAAGTAAAGTCCGGCTCCATGGCTAAATGGTTAGCGTGCTGGCCTTTGGTCACACGCGTCCCGGGTTCGAATCCCGGCAGGGTAGGGAATTTTAACCATACTTGGTTAATTTCGCCGGCACGGGGACTGTATATATGTATCGTCTTCATCATCATTTCATCCTGATCAAGACGCGCAGGTCGCCTACGGGAGTCACATCAAAAGACCTGCACCTGGCGAGCCGAACATGTCTTCGGACACTCCCGCCATTAAAAGCCATGCGCCATTTCATTTGTACAAGTAAAAATATTTTTTTATTGTTTTCGATCCGGATAAACCGGAGATCCGAATTGATGAGGGACGGATAAATAAGGTTCTTGTGTACTAGCCTACTCTATATACAGTACGTAGTACATGCTACTTTTAAAATTCTATAAAGGCCGGTGTTCGGGAAGAAAGACTGGTGGCCGCTTTAGGCAAGTTTCACTGTCTTTACATCGTGGAAATGATATAATTGCTTCTACGGAATGGTTTTTATTGTTGATTGCTCAGTATATTCTTCAGTGAAATTTGTGTTGGAAGCAGAAACACTAGAAACAAGACAGACTAGCCCTTTGTCGAACGTGTTACCCTTGACAATCTCTTCGCGTTGGTATGTCCATCCCTTTGCCATCTAAAATACAGCGTTTCAGAGGTCATAGGGTAGGCAAGATCAGTCTTACGACAGTGTAAGCCAGAAATAGCAGACACCATAAAGATGCTAATTTAGCACCACCTGTTTTGAGATTCCCTTATCTCAGCAAGTGAATGAGAGAGACGCTGTGGTTTTGTGCCGTATTGGTGGATAATTAGCTACCGGTGATGGATAGTCAGGTCGACTTCTTATCTTAAGCTCACATAGCCCCACACGTTTATCAGCGACCGCCCCCACACGTCCCCGCCTACTCCTCCCCAACTCTTACTCCTGAGATAAAGTCACATCTTTTGTTCCGTCTCTAAGCCATCCGTCTCCCGAGTAACAATAGCAGCTCAGATAACTGACGACAACTTTAAAAGGCTCAACTCGCCTAACAGTGTCGATCAACACCTTCAGTTCAGAACGTGATCTAATTAATCTTTGTGGTGTCATAAGCTTTTAGAGTCCTCCTTAAAATACCTCTTTTCCTATTGTCACGTTTCTCTTTCCTACTTTTCGTCTGAAGAAACTCCAAAGTGGTTGCAACTTGATGACTTCGCAGTTTGGTCATTTGAAACAAATGAATTTTGCACGGTGTTCCGAAGGGAAGAGAAGTATCCGCGCCTAGGTTAATCTTCTCCATTCACGTCCTCGTTTCCTTCTGTCTTAGTGTGTTTATCATTTCGGATGCTGTTACCTGAATAAGCTGCTTCCTGCATTTTGTGGGGGTTTAAGATTTCGCATAATTTTCCGGCACGATAGACTACCTTCCCGTCGGTGGCCCGGTGTAAAGAAGTGGAATCAGAAATAAGGCTGTTTGTGGATAATGTTCCGGCTACATGGCTAAATGGTTAGCGCGCTGGCCTTTGGCCACAAGGGCCAGGGTTCGATTCCCGGTAGGGTCGGGAATTTTAACAATCATTGGTTAATTTCACTGGCACGAGGGCTGGGTGTATGTGTCGTCTTCATCATAATTTCATCTTCATGTCGACGCGCAGGTCGCCTACGGGTGTCAAATCAAAGGACCTGCTCCTGGCGAGCCGAACATGTCCTCGGACACTCCCGGCACTAAAAGTCATACGCCATTTCATTTCATTTCATTTCATTTCATTTCATTTCATTTCATTTCATTTCATTTGTGGATAATGTTATTCTCTATAGAGTAATAAATAAGTTACAAGATTGTGAGCAACTGCAAAATGACCTCGATAATGTTGTGAGTTAGACAGTGGGCAATGGTATGATGATAAACGGGGTTAAAAGTCAGGTTGTGAGTTTCACAAACAGGAAAAGTCCTCTCAGTTTTTATTACCACGTTGATGGGGGTAAGAGTTCCTTATGGGGATCATTGTAAATTCCTAGATGTGGGGTAATCTTAAATGGGATTGTAAATAAAGGGTACAGACCTCTGCACATGGTTATCAGGATATTTAGGGGTTGTAGTAAGGATGGAAAGGAGAGGGCCTATAAGTCTCTGGCAAGACCCCCAACTAGAGTATGGTTCTAGTGTATGGGACCCTCACAGGATTACTTGATTCAAAAATTGGAAAAAATCCAGAGAAAAGCAGCTCGATTTGTTTTGCATGATTTCCAACAAAATAGTAGCATTGCGAAAATGTTGCAAAGTTTGGGCTGGGGAGACTTGGGAGAAAGAAGACGAGCTGTCCAGCTAAGTGGTATGTTCCAAGCTGTCAGTAGAGAGATGGCGTCGAATGACATCAGTAGACGAATACGTTTAAGTGGTGTCTTTAAAAGTAGGAAAGATCACAATATGAAGATAAAATTGGAATTCAAGAGGATAAATTGGGACAAATATTCGTTTATAGGAAGGGGAGTTAGGGATGGGAATAACTTCCCAAGGGAGAAGTTCAATATTTTTCCAATTTCTTTGCAATCATTTAAGAAAAGGCTATGAAAAGAACTGATAGGGAATCTGCCACTTGGACGACTGCCTAAATGCAGATCAGTAGTGATTGATTGATTGATTGATTGATTGATTGATTGATTGATTGATTGATTGATTGATTGATTGGTTGATTGATTGATTGATTGATTGATTGATTGATTGATTGATTGATTGATTGATTGATTGATTGATTGATTGATTGATTGATTGATTGATTGATTGATTGATTGATTGATTGATTGATTGATTGATTGATTGATTGATTGATTGATTGATTGATTGGTGTATCCATGGGATGTTCAACATTCTGCGATACATTCACACACAAACTACTAGCAGTCGGTTCATTGACAATAGATTTAGTGCCCGTTCTTCGACCCCCTGAAGCAGTATCGATAACACATAACCCTTCACGACACGCAATGGAATTTCGAATCTGAAGTTACAATTGCACCTAAGATGCTTTAACTTCAGAAACATTCCTCTTCAATGCTGATGCAGGTTTGGTGTCTACATGCGGATCCCGTTCTTGCGTTAGATGAACACCGGTGAATCTTTGCATTATGACCATCCCGACCCGGTAACATTTAGCGCGCCTAGAGCGGGGAGAGAAACGCGTGAAACGCCGGTAGCATGGGATGTATAGGGCAGTTCTATAGGCTTGCTCTTAGTAGTAGTTTTGGCGACTAAGTGTATGATTCGAAGCAGTGTATCACGGCACACGATTCAGCTGACTCGGAGCAGACACTGTTGAGTGACTCATTCACGGATCTGTGAGACACAACACACACACACACACACACACACGATTCATTATCGTCACGCTGGACATTGGCGGGGAGTGAACTTCCGCTGCAGCGAGAGATAAAGAGCCATGGCACACTGAAAGAATCGTACGCTATAACGGACCACTCTCAACTCGTTTGAAAATAATACCCACTTGCATTCACTGTCCTCTTCTTACAGGGGGGATTAAATAATAGTTGGATTTATTTGCAGTGTTAAGGATGTAGTCAAAACGTAATCCCAAAGTAGCTAGTAAGTAGGCAGGCTATTAGGTTATTCTTTTTATTGGTATAATGAATCTTAGTATTACAACTTAGTTGACATTCGTCAGTTAATTTAACTCAGCTCTCTAGCTTACCCTACGACCATGAGTAATGCTCATGACCCTCTGAAAATTATCTGTTTTATATTGGGAAGAACTGCTCAGTATTCTTTCAGTCTGTATGCCGCAGCACTACACAAGATTTCAATAATCGAATCACCGAGACCACTGGTGTACGTGGACAGTAAATAAACGAGTCGTCTGACGCAATAACTAAACTGAAAAGACTTTGAATCAGAGAACCGCTAATACAATGAAATTTCCAACTTCTTCGAAATCGTTTAAGAAAAGACTAGGCAAACAGCTGATAGGGAATTTGCCACCTGGGCGACAGCACCAAATGCAGAACATTGGTGATTGTGTGTACAGACATATATTTTTTCATCTATTTCTATATATTTATTTCGTGGAGTTGTCACTGTGAGGGAAGACTTTGTAACAAAAAATGTTGATGCGAAGTGAATTTTCTGGCTCACATCGCCCGAGCTATAAAAAGGGAGGCTAGCCGCGGACAGTCAGTAACATTTGGGCTCCATGGTGGAGCTAGATGAGTTCAGGAGAAACCTGAATCTGAATGCTGGCTGCCGCATTGAATGCTGCTGCTGATGTCGTATCAGTTCACACTACACAGATGGAACAGGAATGGCAACTCTAATGTGCCGTGAATCGGATCACTGTGTAGATTCAGTAACGAGAACGGAATGAAATGAATCGGTTCAGTAAAATGCATCGAACATCCCATCACTTCTTAGTAGTATCTCCGGCGTCAGAATGGGAAAAGCGACTGATAGAGGGCAAATTGTGATGGCACGGCGCCTTGGTACCAGCATCTCTGACACGACGCAGCTTGTGGGCTGCACTCGTGCGGCTGTTGTGAGCACATATCGAAAGTAGTTCAACTAGGAGCAATCAACGACGCGTTGTCCATCAGTGCGTCGACATCTTTTTATTGATACCAGAGACCAGCGGAAACTGTCGCGCATTGTTCGGAGTGACTGCGTGGCTGCTGTTCGAGAAATCACCAACATGTACACACATGCACGGAAATGGTGTCCTGACAAACAGTCGATTCAGTGATGAGGAGTGCAAGTAGAAGAAACCTGGACTGGGACAAAGTGATGGAAGCGGAATGGTGGAAGGAGAGAGGATGGCGGGCAAGTGCCATAAATGTCCCGATACGTCAGGAGCTGAACAAGGGGAAAGGATGATGATGATGATGATGATGATGATGATGAATAATTTATAAATCAAAATCTTATTTTAGCATATTCATTTTCTAATTTCACGTGCCAGCCCCGTCGTAGCCCCTTTCGGTACTTCCAGGAAGGGACTAGTGACTCAGACGACCTGGGATCTCCTAACCGGCTTGTGGGGGGGGGGCTTTCCGTGTATTGTTCTCGTCGGCCCGCTTACGTGTGAGTTCCTTGGAAATCCAACGAGAATGTTCTGCCTCTAGCCACCTCATCTGCCTCTAGCCACCTCACATCACCCGAGCTATAAAAAGGGAGGCTAGCCGCGGATAGTCAGTGATATTTGGGCTCCAAGGTGGAGCTAGAGTCAGAGTTGGGCTCCGTGGTGGAGCCAGTGTTGGTGCTGGACTCGGGGTCAGTGTTGGACATCGTGGTGAAGTCGGTGAGAGACTCAGTGTGTTAAAGTTCGGTGGCTGGGCTGAGGGCGACAGGTGTTGGCTGGCGCTGGTGTCCCACCGCGGTCTGAACCAGGGGCTGTGGTTGTGGTGTCAGAGAATCCAGTGAGTAGGTGGACTGGAGATGAGGAAACGGAAGACGTGTACTATCTGAAGGTACTGTGTGTTTCTGTATTTTTATGGACTGAGGATCGCCGTGGGTCAGCGAGGGGGGCCGCTAATGTTCGCTGTTGTGAGTGTCGTCCTGCTGGTGAATACTGTTGAGTTGTTGCTGTTTGGTTGTTCACTGCATGTGAATATATGAATTACTGGACTGTCTCTGGAGTCGAACAAACGAACCGTCATTGTGTGTTGCGTGGCCCGTAGCCCTGTGTTCAGATCGATCGGTCTACACACAGCTGCTCTATGAGGTGACTGGACTCGGGGAAGTGAAAGCAAGTATTAACGTCCGCAGGTATTGCAACGGGCTGGACCGCCTACTATGCCGTAAGGAAGAGGGTTTTGTAAATAGACAGCAATTAGTAAGTGTGGCCATTCATAGCTGATTAGTTTTGTGTGTGTCTGTGTGCATTTATTGGGTCATACTGAAATAAATTTAGAGTAATGAAACAGACAGAGTTGGATTCGTAACACTATATATAGAATTTATCGTAATTCTGTATCCGAGTTTGTAAATTATGATGATATATCTTCAGTAAAATCTAGAATCACGTTACGTATCAGTTAAATATATTTTCAAATTATGACCCGAAATGACGCAAGTACTAAATATACCTAACCAGTTTCAAATACGTTTTGGTTATAAATCTCCTTAACTTCTTGATGTTATCAGACAGGTTTCCTACTACTTCAATACATCCGCCACTGTGAGCATTTCAATCACAAAGAAGTCTTGTACGGGCTTTTTGCATGCAGCAATGCGGTAAGTGAGGAGGTGGTCAGGCGCCATGCTTTGTTTACATCGGGGCACCGTTTCTGTTCATGTGTGTATAGCGATGACCAGGCCAGTGTTTTCTAGGACACGGTTCATGGAACACTGCTACGCATGGGACTGTGGAGACAATGACTCGTCGTACCCCAATACTTACTGCACTCCACTGAAAGCAGCGCCGCCACCGGACTGTGGATGATTGAAAATGGTCGCGTGGTCCGATGAATCCAGACAGCCAGTATTCATCGGATGCTATGGCGTCTGGTTGCACTGTCGGGCGGAGACAGACTGGTGGAGGAGGTGTAATGATGTGGTTGATATTCATGCGACACACTAGGACTCGTTATTCCGGTACACCAATCTCTAACAGCTAGCCGGTGTCTACACGTTGTTGGGAACCAAGTCCATCCGTTCATGTCAATAGTGTTCCCTGATGGTGACGGCCACTTCCAGCAAGACAGTGCCCCATACCACACTGCCAGGATTGTGAAGGACTGGTTCGAGGAACATTACAGTGTATTTGCTTTAATGCTGTGGAGTCATATAGCCCCGATATGATCGCCAATTGAACATTTCTTGTAGCAAAAAAGAAGGTTCATAGAAGGGAACCATAATTTAATTTCATCGATTGAAAATGTTAAAACATTAAGATATTGAATGTTTGAACAATTCTTGTTCGACTTGGAGAAGCGAGTTCATGCTACATCACCACCGTCCAGCAGTGTACACTAACTGGAGGACCTGCTGTTGCGCTTATGATACCAGATACCCCAGGATACCTTCCGTCACCTCGTCGAATCCCTGCCTCGCTGAATGGCTGCGGTTCTGCGGGCAAAATGGCTCATCTGTATATTGCAGCCGCCGAAATATCAGACTATGATATTAGACCGGGTTCCTTTTGAGGGGTGGGGTGTGTAATGAAGGGGGAGTCCCGCAAGGGTTGCCGTCCTTCCTGCATGCTGAGTGTCAGTGGATGAGAGTGCGGTCGCCGTCATACCGTACCCGTACACCCGTGGATGAAAGGATAATCAGATTGAAAAACAACCCCGTTCCAGGAAGTGTTGAAAATGCTCTCCTTCAGCCTGTAGGCCTACCTAACAAGCGTTATAGCTTGTGATGATATTTCGATTCATTCTCTGCAATTTAGCTTCATGGATCTTCAAAATGTCGGTGTAAATTGCATTTTAAAATCCTACAGCACGCGAAAATACGCAATTCGACACTTAATTCAGAAGCCATTAAAAACAATAAACAGAGCAGTTACTGCTGTATAAGAAGCAATCACGCTGTACGCTGTATGGAAGCTTATCGCAGACCAGCTGAAATCATGACATCACTTGGCGGATTTTGCATTATCGACTCGCCTAGACACGGCACAGGGAATAACCAGCAACTCGACTGAGGCTCAGACTGCATATTGTGACAAATTTAAGATTCAGGGGTCCCATATTATTTCTTCATCTTGAACATTGCGTTCTATTTATAATTCTCCCCACAAGTGCGAACTGGCAATAATTAGACTCACAGTAATAGTGTACCATGCCCTTATGTCGCCTTCTTTTCAGCATACTCTTCAGCAGAGAAAATAAATTAATGCTAACATGTCAGGCAATATGGAGGATATGAACGGCAACACTGTTCATTTAGCAGGTAATTCCTGAACCGACAGTAATAAGTAATAACCATCGTTCAGATGCACAGAAATTAAGTTTGCTGGCCATGCTCGGTATGACATACATGGACCCATAACTGAATATACACTCGACGGCAACAACTGTGAATGTTACCAGGCGAGTTGGCCGTGCGGTTAGGGGCGCGGAGCTGTGAGCTTGCATCCGGAAGATAGTGGGTTCGAACTCCACTGTCGGAAGCTCTGAATGTGGTTTTCCGTGGTTTCCCATTTTCACACCAGGCAAATGCTGGGGCTTTACCTTAATTAAGGCCACGGCTGCTTCCTTCCCACTCCTAGGTCTTTCTTATCCCGTCGTCGCCATAAGAACTATCTGTGTCGGTGCGACGTAAAGCAAATTCTAAAAAAATGTTGTTACTTTTTTCGAAATACGGACTAAATCCAGGATCTTTTATTACAGAAGTTGTGCAACAGGGAGGTATTGTTACAAGATGTCAGACTGTGTGGTATGGCAACGTTTCCGAAACTCTAACCGGCTTCCACCGTGGTAAAATCATTGAATTCTTCATGAAGGCAAACCCGAGACAAGAGAAAATCAACAAGATTTGGACAGTTTCCGAACAGCATTATTCTCAACTAACGAATAAACACAAAACCGTTAATCGCAAAGAGCTCGGAGGAGTGTGAAGGCCGCCATATACAGAGAGCTAAGATAAGCTACGTTAAGCTACGCTGTGCTAAGCAATGCGAAGCTATGTTGTGCTATGTGACGAATAAAAAGCTGAGCTAAACTATGCTAGGCAGCCGTTTAAAGATGGCGGATTAATTGGAGAGGAGGCTTTTTTTATTGGCCGCTCTTGTGGAAGACTAAGAGAATGAAAGTAAACAGGAAGAGGAGAAGATTCTGTATTCGTGAAATTGGAAGGAGAATAATTCATTATGAATTCCATGATTTGATTCAAACATTGCATGGAAATGAAGAAGAATTAAACATCGCTTTCGTCTAAACCAGGAACAGCTTCATGAACTTTTCTGTATTACTGAGGATGATATTTAAAAAGAAATGAATATGAAGTGCCCAAATTATATAATGTACGGTAAAAATTTATTTAAAAACAATAAATGATACGTACTATCAATTTCCAGTGTTTCATTTCTTTCTTGCCACCAGCTGTCTTTCATGCTTCATGCTTTTCCCACACCTGTGGGGTCACGGGTGCGAACTGTATAGCACATATGGATTTAGCCCTGTTTTACGGCCGGATGCCCTTCCTGACACCAACCCTATATGGAGGGAAGTAATCACTATTGCGTGTTTCTGTGGTGGTTGATAGTGTAGTGCGTTGTCTGAATATGAAGTGGAAAGTGTTGGGACAAACACAAACACCCAGTCCCCGGGCCAAAAGAATTAATCGGACGCGATTAAAATCCCCGACCCGGCCGGGAATCGAACCCGGGACCTTCTGAACCGAAGGCCTCAACGCTGACCATTCAGTCAATGAGTCGCACAGTTGTCTTTCATAGTTATATGTCTTTAATAATTTGACAGACAAGTATATTTTTGTATCTCTTCAATCAGTCTTTTATCCTTTGATCTGCCTTCACTGATAATTAACAAGCACAAAAACAATCAAGCAATATTATAGCTACTATATTGAGGTAATTCACAAAAGCCACACACGTGAAAGGACTGTTTGCTAGATGCCGGGCAAGAAAGTGATCGTGCATATGCGCGAATCCATCTACAACTATGAAAATCGCTTCCTAAGCTATCTGTAAAATTTAGCTTGGCATTGCTTAGGTTAGCATAGCATAGCAGTCTGTGTGTGCCATTCCATGTACATAACTTCATTAGAGCGATGTTTTTCTTTGGGTTGCGTAGCATAGCATAGCATAGCATAGCATAGCATAGCGTATGTTAGCTTAGATTTCTGTGTGTAGTGGCTTCGATGGGTCATGCTTGGAAAGATTTTCTTGCTACCTGTCACAGGGGCTTTTGACAACCTCGAAGTGATAGGAAACAATAATAGATATGGATTATTGTGCAATTCCTGTATCGCTGTGGTTTTGGTTTGTAAATATAGACTTTTTTAAACTTCTAAAGCCCCATTCACAATGCAAACGTAACGTAACGTAACTTAAAATTACCGTTAACTTATAAGTTTGCGGCCATGTTTTCTGATGGAACCATTCATAATGCGCCGATGTAAACTTACCTGCGAGTCCGTAAAATTAAGGGATTCGAACTCCAAGCTCTTGCGGTTAATTTTACGTTAAGTTTTAAGAACCAGCCAATCAGAGCAGACGTAAACATTGCATTTTGTGCCCGATATAATGACTTCTTTCGACAAACACTTGCAATTCTCTTTCCAAACAATCCGTATTTGTATTCGTGTGTATGATAAAAGGAAAAAGAATTACAAAGACGCTGTACCGAAAGAGAAAACATGGAAATAAATATGCTGTAGCAATGAAATCTGACGGTAAATGGCGGGAGACAAGCTCGCGGCGCTGGCGACCGGGCGAGTGACAATCCCCGTTATAGATAAAACAGTGTCTCTGTATATTTCTTTTTTTGGCTTTACGTCGCACCGACACAGATAGGTCTTACGGCGACGATGGGACAGGGAAGGGCTAGGAGTGGGAAGGAAGCGGCCGTGGCCTTAATTAAGGTACAGCCCCAGCATTTGCCTGGTGTGAAAATGGGAAACCACGGAAAACCATCTTCAGGGCTGCTGATAGTGGGTTTCGAACCTACTATCTCCCGAATACTGGATACTGGCCGCACTTAAGCGACTGCAGCTATCGAGCTCGGTTGTATATTTCTTAACATTATGACAGATTACCAGTTTACGAACACGATATCGTACCAAAACATCTCAACGAAATGTGATAACTAGGCACATAGATGTCGGCAAAGGAGACCTTACACTTCTTTTTTTTTTTTAGAAAAGAAAACACAAATCGTAAGATAGTGTCAAACATTCAGGTTTCATCCGCATGTACAAAAAGAACTGATGAGGAACATTTCTTGCAGTAGCCCACCGACATCGCTCTGAGATAACTTTCTCTGATTCAAGGGATGAACCCATTTTCTGTACCGTTGTTTACTTAACCTTTTCAGGTATATAGTTCCCAGGAGCAAAGGAAGTGATGTTTGAAGTAACATGAATTCCGCTACCAAGTTGCTTGATTCCATCGAGGTATTAAAATATAAGATAGCCTAAAACCCGACTTCTGTGCTAAATAAAATGGCAGTGTTTTGATTGGCTGCTGTGTACTCTTTACGTTAATGTTACGTACCTCTATTGTGAATACCACAATTGATACGTTAATTTACGGTTACGTTTGCATTGTGAACGGGGCCTAACGTCTTGGATGTGCTTCGGATTAAAGAAAAGTACTTTTCAGTAGGTTAAACTCCAGAAATCATCTACCTCGATTACAGTGAAGGTATTCATCGTGTATTATCTTGAGAGGGGCCCTGCTTCTCAGACGGCATGTACCCAGCACCTCTGTCACGTGATTATAAAGACGTACGAGACATCGTGTTGGCGGAGATAATTCCGCTGTCTACTCTGACACAATAAGCTCTCACACGTCTCGGTTGTAAGCAGCGACTGAACTCTATGTGGCCTCAGCAAATCCAGTCGTATTAAAGCGAATGAAAATGAAGCGTAGGCTGGAATTGAATTTTCACGCTTCTATTTACTCCTCCATGCCGCGCCAGGAATGGGATATTTGTTTGTGGTAGAGAACAGTGCCATGGACAAAACTCACTTTCATACCTTCACTCTGTTTTGAATTCACTAGAACCTGTAAAGCATCGATAGCTGCATTATCGGGATTTAATGTGATTGTAATTACCTCTGCGGCTCTAGGGAAGTTATCCTCGAAGAAAGTTGATGGTCTAATCCGTATAGGCCTACTTCGATTTCGTCCCGGGATGTAGCTCGAATAGAAACCATTCTCCACAATCGTGATTGCTTAGAGTGGGTGACAGGATTAGGATGTTGAAGATTCCGGATTTGATCAATTGGTTGCCATTCCGACTCTGGTTTTTGTCTGGAGTTATCCTTGATAATTTCTGGAAAGTTCTGGCCTAGTATCCTTAGTTGAAATCAAGGCATCATCCGTCATCCTAGAGCATCAGGTTGAGATGTTCAGACTGTAGAGCGCTGGTTTTCTAGGCTCAAGTTTGTGAGTTCGACCCCGGTTCAGTCTGGTGGTACGTGAAGGTGCTCATATACGTCAGTCTGTGCCGGTAGATTTACTGGGTTCCGTGCTCGAAATAAACCTTTAACGTGCAGTTTCCCGGCAAACCGTTAAAGTTCCGAAGAAAATGCATAGCCGTATATTACGGGAAATCTAAATCCTCTATGTAGGCCTACTGCATGAAAACCTTCTACTCAAGCTCTAGAAACCTCTCATTTGTGATAAAAACCTCCAGATTTGTCGAATGTTAAACTATCTTCTAGTAACGCCAGGAAATTTTTATTGTAGGCATTATTATTATTATTATTATTATTATTATTATTATTATTATTATTATTATTATTATTATTATTATTATTATTAACCACAGTCTTGAAATAATAGTAAAATTAGATTCCTACCAAAATGTGATAATAGAGAAACAACTAAAAGGGTATTTTCAGAAGAAGAACGACAACGAAGATCAGATAGAATGAAGAAATGCTGGAAAAACAGGAAAGAAAAAAAACATAAAACATCATAGAAGATTGGACAGAAATTAACTACAATGGTCCAATGCGGCCGTAAAAGCTCAATAATAATAATAATAATAATAATAATAATAATAATAATAATAATAATAATAATAATAGTAATCAAGACAGTTCATCTTTCAGGAGGATGCTTAAACAAAAGTGGTTTCAGGACAAACCACCAGGAAGGAAGACAGGTGCCCTCTGGACAAAGGAAAGGAGAGCACAACACAGCCAGAGGATGCGCAATGACTGGGCAAACATCAAAACCCGTAGTTGAATATCTTTGTCCTGTATGGAACAAGAAGAAAGAAGAAATATCGCTCAAGTAGACAAATTTAAGTATCTAGGTGAAAATTATTGAACCAACAGGGTTAAGTCAGCAAGCTAACAAAGAAAGAATTGGAAAAATTCAAAGAGTAGGGCCTATACAAAATTACTTGGAACAGATACAATTAAATAACTATATCAAAAAGGCAAAATTACGACATTCTAACACACTAGTTAAAACAGAAGCACGTTATCCATCTGAAACTATTATAATTGGTGGCATATCTCGAATAAAGATGAAATGGCGTATGGCTTTTTAGTGCCGGGTGATCCCAGGACGGGTTCGGCTCTCCCGTAGGCGACCTGCGCGTCATGATGAGGATGAAATGATGATGAATACAACACATACACCCAGCCCCCGTGCCAGGGAAATTAACTAATGATGGTTAAAATTCCCGACCCTGTCGGGAATCGAACGCGGGACCCCTGTGACCAAAGGCCAGGACGCTAACCATCTACTCATTGAGCCGGACTCGAATAAAGATGATCGAAAAAAAAGAAAGAGATATCCTCAGCAAAATCTTAGGACAAAAATGCGAAAACGGAATTTTGATGAAAATGAAATCACATGATATCTCTCAAGTTACAGAAAAATCACAGATACCATCAGGAAAGAACGATTACATATTTATGGTCACTTACATAGAATGGATAATAACAGGCTCGCAAAGAACATTTTAAACTTAGCCTTATCAATGAAAAATCACAATCATTGAGGCTAAAAGAAATCAGTGAAGATCTAAATGAAATTGGCATTAATGAAGAAACCATTCAAGATGCAGTAACGTTCAGAATTTTAATTCACAAACACAAATTATCTCTAAAGTCCACCCGACTAAATACAGGATGGACTGAAGAACGTAGAAAGGAACACAGCGAGAGGATGAAGAGATATTAGGAAGAGGAGAAGAAAAACAAAAAAATGTCATTAAATTCAAACGCGCTTTTCAGTTGGGCTTAACGAATTAATCATAATAATAATAATAATTAATAAATAATCATAATCTACTAATAATAGCTCTACAAATATTGTGAAAAAATCACGGACATGGCCGGGAAGAGACGCCTAGCATTTTATGGACATGTCTACAGAATGCATCATGCGAGACTAAGTCACCGTGGTTGACGGAAGTAAACTAAGATCTGCAGGAACTTAAAAGACCGTTCATCTTTCAGGAGGATGCTTAAACAAAAGAGTTTCCCGGACAGACCACTAGGAAGAAAGACAGGTGCCCTCTGAACAGAGGATAGGCCAGAACAACACAACCAGAGGATGCGCAATGACTGGGCAAACATCAAAACCTGTAGTTGAATATCGTTGTCCTTAGTTGGCCTGTAAGGAACAAGTGAAGCCCCCATCTAGCGGCGAGGATAGGAATTGTGTCGGCTGCCGAAGACTGTCGCACTCCTCTGGGGCAGTGATTAACGAATGACAGATGAAATGAAATGATATTGGGGAGTGTTGCTGAAATGGAATATGACAGGGAAAACCGCCTCCGCTTTATCCAGTACAAATTTCACATGGATTGACCGAGATTTGAACCTCGGAACGCAGCGGTGAAAGGCCAGCGCGCTGCCGCCTGAGCCACGGAGGCTAAGACATAATAATAATAATAATAATAATAATAATAATAATAATAATAGTAATAATAGTAATAATAATAATGAAAGCAAAGTCACCTTCGTACAGGGCATGAAGGCCCTTGGAGGAGTGGAAGGTAAAGGCTTCCACCATTGTTAACCTCGGCACGTGATGGGGTAGAGTGGTTAGCTCTACGCCCGGCCGCCTTTGCCCCCAGGAATTAACCTGGTACTCATTTTTGTTGTAGGCTGAGTGAACCTCAGGGCCATATGCACCTCCGGAAGTGGAAATCTCGTTTCTTAAATTTTACTACTTCCTGACGGATATTCGAACCCACGTCCTTCCGGGCGGACCAAGCACGCCTTTGCGGCCTCGGCCAGGCAGTCCCTCATAATAATAATAATAATAATAATAATAATAATAATAATAATAATAATAATAATAATAATAATAATGTGTTCTAACAAAACGTGTAAATGAGCAGACAGGCTGAGAATAGAAAAGGAAATACCATTCGTGCGAAACATATGTCTTGTCAAATGTTGAGTTGCGGTTGAACTATTCGGTTATTTATGGGCTCTAACGTGATTGCTGTGAATTACATCCTTTTAAAAGGCAGCAATACAACTTCACGTGCAGCGTAAATTTTATTCACGTTCTTCGTAATATATGGCCCTTGTTGGAGATAAGTTTAAAGAAACTATATTTGCTCAACAATTGTGTATTTTACATTGGCGTGCTGGAACAGCTAAAATGAATACAAACCTGTATTTTGTGCTTCAGAAATATAAAATCGGAAAGAGTTACTTTTCAGACTTCTTCCTTGTTTTCTACTCTCTGGTATTCTTTACTTGTAGTATAAAACCGCCTAGCTTGGCAAATATATTTCTGAAAGAAACTTTCCTTCAGAGCTCGAAAGTGTAGAAGAAACAAGATAAGGTCTGCATTACACAAAAGGGAATAAGTTTCACAGGTAGGTTTGTGGGAGAAGAAAAGTAGAGTGTCTTACTTGTATTCTCTTTTAAACCGTCTGGATCTAGAAGTAAAATCAACTACTTTTAACCGCTTTCTTATCTAAATCTTACTCGCTGTTGTATGTCTCTGCTGTTCCTTTGTGGATATCTGGATATCTTCTATTTACTCTGGACCTCGATCCACGAATAATCATGGAATTTAAAATTCTGTCCGATATGACAGCTCAATTTCTTTTTTTTTTTTTCCAAGTTACTCTACGTCGCATGGTCTTATGGTGACGGTGGGATAGGAAAGGGCTAGGTGTGGGAAGGAAGTGGCCGTGGCCTTAATTGAAGAACTGTCCCGGCATTTGCCTGGTGTGAAAATGGGAACCCAAGGAAAACCATATTCAGGGTTGCCGACAGTGGGGTTCAAACACACTAACCGCACGGTCACCTCGTCGGTTCGAGCATCATAGAACATTTTTCAATATCCGCCCATAATTTTGAAATTAGTTCGTGCCTTACTCGATTGTGCTTCGATAAAGCGGTTCCAAGACAGTCACATTCAAAGCTAAACAACGAAAATAAAGAACCACGCTTTCACAGACTTTTCCGGAGCCCTTGGTATTACGGTAATTATTATTATTATTATTATTATTATTATTATTATTATTATTATTATTATTATTATTATTATTATTATTATTATTGTGCTAAGGCAAGGCCCCAATATATCGACAACACCAAGAAGTTTCTGGATCAGTAGGTTAAAGTATTCACGCCATCCAGTGATACCAGATTGAAAATAGAGTCCGTGGTGATAATGGTGATTTGCTAGTACCAAGATAATTGCATTCACGACGAACTAACAAATAGCGCAGTGGAAACCGTGCATATGAGCATTAGAAAAACCGGAAGTGTCAAGTGAAATTAGGAACATGACGGGTGAAGAATAGAAAAGAAAGCATAATAAACTTTGTCGACAGATGTATTGAAACAAACCAAACCTCTTACAAATTTTCCCAGGAAGAAGAAGAATAATATACAAATGTGATACTTTCCCAACGAGTAATTAAAAAATACGGTATTTTATACAAAATAAAAGCTACCAAAAATAAAGAGAGCAAATAAGGAAGAATGAAGCAGGAACGGAAAGGAAAGAGCAAGAAAAAGGAAAAATACGCCTATCTGTGGAGAAGCCAAGAGTAACAAGAAAAAAAATAATAGATTTACGCAATTACAAGATCAGGTTACGACAGCAAAAATCTTCGAAGTAAAGTCCTAATATATATATCAGAACTGCAGCATTTACCATCATTCACCAGTCAGTCACAGCACGAATCATTATGCAGGCCGAAATCACAATATTATTCGAGTGCTAGGCGTTAAGAAACAAGCAAGAGAAGATACTCCACTCAGTGGTAATGAGAATGATTCGGTGGATATTAGGTGTCACCCTTGCCGATCGTAGAGGACATTCGATCAGAAATGAAATCCGCAGGCATTATCAACAAGGTGTAAGAGTGAAGACTCCTCTGGATCAGCCATGTGCAAAGAAGGGAATTTGCTCGGAAGAGTAATGGAGGAGCAGCGGGGAGGAATAAGAAGCCGCGGAACACAGAAACTGATCTTGGATCATCTTTCATATTTGGTGAGAGATCCCTACAGTCCATGCACTACAGGACGTGACTTTTAAAAAAAGGTGGAAAGCTTTGTGTCATTACATTTTTCCGACAGTTCAGCGCTAAGGGCGTTATCAATCTCGGTAGTTAGTACCCTAACCTCGGTGTGTAAAAGTACAGGTAATCCTCGCATTTTTGACACTCGACCGAGGACATACAATAAATAGTTTGTCCAAATATTTGACCTTCGTTTAGTAAGTCCAGCGAAGAACATGTTAAAGAATATGACGATCATTGGGTGACTAACCCTACTAAAAGACATTTCTTCTCCCTTCGGGTTCGTTGTAATTGTAATAGAAATGTCGGATCAGGAATGTATACACATGCAACATAATGAATTTATTCACGTACTCGTTTGTATGAAGGTCGTCCAAATGCAAACTCAAAGCTCTCTTGTGACTTACTATATCTTAATGGTGAAGGTGTCATCCTTGCCGATCGTAGAGGACATTCGATCAGAAATTCCCATTCCCATTCGCGAGTTCTTATATAGACTGACCATAGAGTTTCTATCTTCGCAGGAATGGCAGTAGTTCATCTCGCCTTCCCTTAACACAATTTGATAAGAATGGAAGAGTCTGTTGAAAACCTCGCCGACGGTGATGGGAAGGTCACTGGATGCTGCAGCGGTGGGTCTACCTAAATAAGAAACTGAACCCTGCTGACAAGGTATTTTGGAATGCATGCTCTCGCAGTGCTAGCGATACGAGGTCACGCGCTAAACGACCAAAGGCCTTCTAAAGTTCCAGGAAAGCTGGATGGATCGGCTTGTTTTTCTCACGATGCTTTTCAACCAAGAGCAGTGCAGCATAGATTGCATCGATTGACACAGTCCTTCACAAATCCAGCTTGGTTTCTGGAAAGCTCGACGATCTCACGATTTAAAAAATCAAGAACACATTCCAAAACCTTCGTCCTATGACACAAAAGTCGGATCGGCCGGTAATCAACTCATTCAGCTGGGCTCCCCTTCTTTTTGAAGATGGGCACTGTGATGCTCCGTTGCCAATCGCTCGGTGTTCGACCCTCTTTAATGTTCTGCTTAAAGAGTCATCTTAACCATTCTACCGCATCGCTGTGTTGAGAGTATCAGAGTTCTTCTGGAAGATCATGTGGGCCAGTAGCTTTCCCCGGCATCATTTCTTTCAAATCACCGTCTCTAACAAGTCCTTGCACAACAGGAGTGTTGGATGAGGAAATTCCTCAGTTGAGATCTTCTCGAAGTAGTTCCGCTAACGCTCTCTTGCCTTCTTCCAATCAACGAATAAATTTCCTGTTTCATCGTTGATGCGACAGAAGTGCTGGATGTCTTGTGTTTTGTGATGCCTCGCTTTGGTGAACCGGCTATAATTCCCGCTCGCCCTCACGCGTGCCTAGTTTTGCGTCAAGATCTACAAAATGCGCAGTTTTTGTTTTGGCTGTGATCTTCTTTGCATCACTACGGGCTATCTTTGCTGGCAATCCAACGAGACGGTGTCTTGTTGTGAAGAAACTCATGGTAAAGCCGTTTCTTCTGTCGTACTGAATTTCTGACCTCTTCACTTCGATTTTTCCCCGTCCTGGTTTTGTTGCTCCAAGAACAGTGATGCAGTATCGTGAGCTGCCTCCTTCAGTTTGATCCTGCTTACTTGGACTGTAGTAATTGGTGACAATGTTATTCGTGCAACGACAGCAGCCTCATTTTCCTTGGAGCGCTATCATTCCATAACCGCTGGTCCTGTACGAAAGGCTTGTTCGAATTTCGACGATTTGATACGCAACTTGTAGATGACTGGTCGATGTTGCATTGCGACAGTATCGTATGTCAGAGCCTCTGTGTCTTAACACGTCTTTAAGGTCTCGACGCTTGATGAGGATGTAATAGTTCTGCGTTGCCTTTGTTCCGCTGTAATGTGTAAAAAAAAATGCGAATCACGCTTTGTGAACCAGGTGTTCGTGATGACCAGGTCATAGGCTTCTGCATAATCGAAGATTCGTTGGCTATCATCGTTCTTTTCCCCGAAACCATATCCACCGTGACCTGCATGATCTTCCTTTCTGTGACCGACAGGGTCTGTTTAGTTCATCGGTGATAATGAAGTTCTTTCTAGGGGTACTTGGGCCGTCTGCTCTTCAAGCATCCCCCAGGAGGCATCCTTTGTTGTTCCAGACAAACATGTCTGCCGGGCGTATGCGCCGAAAGAGTGTTATTTTCTTCCATCTTTTCTTCCATCTGCAGCGTAGATAATCTTCATCAGACGGTCATCATACCGCTGCAAATCAGAGATACAGCTGTCGAACTTTGGTGATACAACAATACCAACACCACTTGTTGTTCCACGGGTACCACTGTATTTTACACCCGCGTTCGATGTCGTACGACTTCTGCCCACTCCATCGTGTTTCCTGCATGCACAGGCATCGATCTGTCTCCTTTCGAGTGCCTTTGACAGTTCGCTGTACCGCCCAGACATAGTGCCGACGATGCGTGAAGCAAGATGGGTTTATGTGGGCTATCTTGTTTAGGCGCCGCCGCCGCCCGTGAGACGGTAACCCTTGTATGCTTCTCACGTAGACTGGGCCTTGCCGACGCGCGTCACCTACGGAGGACGCTCTAGCCTAGGCACTAAATGCAAAATACATAATTCCATGAGATTGAGACTAAGCGTTTTTACGGGCGTCTTGTCATATTGCCAGTCGCCCAGCATTTTGGAGCTGCTGCTAGCATTTCAATAGGTATTCGTGGTTGAGGACAGGCATTTCCTCCTACCTCAAATCGGTAAGCTTTTTCCGTCAATACTCGGGTGGCTGATTACAGTGATTTCCCGCTGAACGATGGAGTCGCCACATCGCGGCGCCAGTTTAATGTACCTACTGCAAATTATTAACTGTTCTGTGACCGAAGGAATGACTGTTCTTTAAAATAGCATTATCTCATAATGCTCTACTTGGGTCAGTTGTCAAGTGTCGGTCTCCTGTTCCCTAAATCACGGGTTATAACCTAACAGAAATAGTCGTAAAATGTCAGTTCGCCACTCAATGTCGTACGAGATAGCTGTGTAAAAGATCTTCGGCGACACATTCGATTTTTAGTCAACAAAACTAAATAAAATGCATTCACGGGTAGCTCAGCAGAGTGCCAGTTTGCGCTGATGACGTTGAGCATGGGCCCCTTATTATTATCTAACCTCTAAGGTAACAAAGAAATGAATCAATCTATAATGTTTCTCTCATTGAGTAGTTATATCAGAAAATTGAACACAGTCATTTGAAACACTGCATGTTTATATTTTTAAACTGAGGGATTGATGGATGCAGTTGATATTAACAAGCTAAATTTTATAAAATATTAATGACGTGGGATGCTCTGTGTAACATCGAAGAAGTCTGGATAACGTCCGACGTTGTAATAGCGACTCCCTTGTCAGTACTAGTGATACTAGTGATGATGCAGAGCTTTATTTGATAGCAGATTACAGGGAATGCATCATTTGTTGTTCAGTTATACTTTGCTGTTCCGAATAAGCACACATTTTCTAGTGACTTTATGGATCAAAAGTAGTGTCTGTCTCCGAATCCCAAGAGGTTGTCGGAATTTTGAAGGGTGGAAAAAAGTCCATTCGACACTCCATGTTCTACGATGTCGGCATGCAAAAGATCTGGTAACACATTTGGTGTTTACCCGACAAAATTCATTTAAAACTTAGCCTTATACGTCCAAGAGAGATTCGGTTTTCTCTGCCATCTATTAGGCCTAGTGTAAAACGGAACGTCAAAATTGACGAGCAAGCAGCTAGATCGCGTCAAAGAAAAATGCTTTGGCACGGGAGCTGAGGTCATGTGATGATGACATTATTATTATTATTATTATTATTATTATTATTATTATTATTATTATTATTATTATTATTATTATTATTATTGCGTTCCGGCCTTCTAAGGACCACCTTACAATTTCAATTCTTCCTCCTTAGTTGTTCTTTCCTTTTCTTCCAGTATTCTTTCATTGTTTCACTGTGCTTCTTTTTCCTCTCTTCAGTCCACTTTGTGCCTGTTTTCTTTTCCTTCCTCCCTTGGAATCCTTCTATTTGTAAGACTTTCTTCCTAAAAATCTCTCTTTCCAATAATTCTTCTTCTCGCATGTTGTTCCTTTCCAGGTCTTTCTTGACTTCTTGAATCTAGGAAGTGGATGATTTATTTTCCCAAAGGTACTTGAAGATTCGTTTAGTTAGTCTATTGTCATCCCTTCTGTAAATGTGTCCAAGAAATAGCAATCTCCTTTTTCTTATTGTTTCTGATAAGTTTTCTATGTTCTGGTAAATTTCATTGTTACTTCTTAATTTCCAAAACTCTTCAATTCTTAGAGGACCTAATATTTTCCTTGTAATTCTTCTTTCTAATATTTCTAATTTATCAAGCATGTAGTTCATTGCTAGACATTCGCTGGCATACAGGCATTCTGGTTTCACTACTGTGTTGTAGTGATTTATTTTAAGTTTTGTTGATAAGCACTTTTTGATGTAAGTATTCTTAGTTATACCGTAAGCTCTTTCCATCTTTTGTATCCCCTCCTCTACAGCAGATTTTACTAAACCATTTTATTGAATTGTCTCACCCAAATATTTGAATTTCTTTACCTTTTTTTATTTGACCAATATCCGTTACTAAGAAGTTTGTTTTCTCGGCAGAGATTCTCAAGCCTGTCATCTTGGCTGTCTTTTCAAGGAGTTTGACTTGCATTGCTGCATCTGTAAGGCTTATTATTACTATTACTATTATTATTATTATTATTATTATTATTATTATTACAGAAGGCTTATAGATTATATTTGATTGGAGCGGTAAAGGCGTGCATTGTTCACCTGGGAGGACGTGAGTTCGATTCCCTGTCAGGAAGTTGAAATATCTAGAAGCGAGATTTCCATTCCTGGGGAGTCATATGGCCCCGAGGTTCATTCAGCCTACACCAAAAATTCGTATGAGATTAATACCTAGGGGCAAAGGTGGCTGGCTGAAGAGCTAACCACCGGGCGAGTTGGCCGTGCGTTTAGGGGCGCGCGGGTGTGAGCTTGCATCTGGAAGATAGTGGGTTCGAGCCCCACTGTCGGCAGCCTTGAAGATGGTTTTGCGTGATTTCCCATTTTCATCCCAGACAAATGCTGGCGCTATAGCTTAATTAACGCCACGGCCGCTTCCTTCCCACTCCTTGGCCGTTCCTATCCCACTGTCGCCATAAGACATATCTGTGTCGATGCGACTAATAAAAAAAAAAGAACTAACCACTTGGTAAATGCGAGATTACCAATAATGAAAGCCTTTACCTTTCATTCCAGCAAGGACTTTCGTGCCTGTGCAAAGATTGCTTTGCTACATATTACATTGACTTAAATGTCTCTAGATTTGATGAGTAAGTGTTTTAGAGATAACGCTATTTCTGTCCTTTACTAGTCCACAGCATTTCATGTCGTTCCATTGTATTAGCTTTTAATCTCCTTTCTCTTGTTTGACAGAGCGCATGTTGAGATGTATCTTTGATTTTTCAATTATTTCTCGTTGACTTATTCGCACAAATTAAAAGAAAGATTCCGTCATTCGTATTGGCGATAACTGTGCTCAGTTTGTTGAAATGTGCTGTTATTTTACGTCTTATAATGCAGTTTACTGGCAAGAGTTGCCAGTTTTACTTCGGTGAAAAGGTTCCTGGGTTTGTAAAACTGAGATCTCACTAAGCTTGGCCTCCGGATAGGCCTGGTGCAGGCCTTTTTGTGGTAGCTGGCCTGGAGGTGCTGTGTATGCCCATGAGGATGGGGCCCTACCTAAGATGATTTCTAATATTGGAGACATCGCAAACACCCAGCCCGAAGCCAGACGAATTAACCATTTAAGGTTAAAATCTCCGACCCGGCCGGGAATCTAACTCGGGACACCTTGGACCAAAGGCCAGCATGCTAACCATAGTCATGGAGCTGGCCACTAAGCTTGTGTTCTTTGCCAATAAAAAGACCTCAAAGTTTAACGAAAATAGGTACAAAAATGGAATATAGATGTAATTTAATGAGACATTTAAAGGCAAAATAGAAACTTGAAACGTATTACCAGTAAACCTGTCTCAGAAAAGATCGAAAATTCCCAAAATTCGTCGAGGGTACCTAACTTGACACAGTGGAAAACTTTCGTTCCAGCTTGATACCTATAATCTATAATTTTTGTGGGCTTAAAAAGTTTCCTGAATCTGTGGCTTCCACGGACACTTTTGTACCGAGTAAGTGGCTGCGCGGTTTGAGTTACTTAGTTACTTAGCTATGGACGAAGGGAGATAGTGGGTTCGAATCCCAGATGTTGGGGCTGTATCTTAATTAAGGCCACGGTCGCTTCCTTCCCCACTCCTAGCCCTTGACTATCCTGTCGTAGCCATAAGTACTATCTGTGTCGTTGCGAAGTAAAGCAAATTAAATACACTTTCGCAATGATGACATCATGGGAAGTACATTCACGTTCAATAAAGAAAGTAAAGTAACTATTAATAATATGTTCATATTATTAAGTATTATTGCAACCGATGTCCGTAGAGTGCACGGCATAATTTAGTGTGTGTGATTATGAAACAGTATGGATGTGAAAGTGACTGTTGAAGCCGGGAGAAAATCTGACGAGGCGCCTCCTAAATGAATGCGAAATTCTAATGAATATGCTGTGGTTAGAACACGTAATGTGTCGGTTATTCATTGACTTACGGCTGTCTCTTCAGTAGAAAGCCATCTGGACTTGCCTCAATCAGGGAGAGAAACGGGAATGAAATCATACTGACTTACCGTTGAACTCATCCGATGAAGAAATTAGGGTTAGGGCTGGGAGAAACCAAAGAAAAACAATAATAACAAAGTATTTGTGAGGGATGTGCTGGTGAGACGGCTCTGGAACTGGCCGGACAGCTTCAACGAGGCGTGCCATCACTCGCCTCTCCAGAATCCATCACGCCAATGTAGGCTAGTGAAACCGTACTTTTTTCTCCATCCTCACATTTTCAATTAAATTTCGTAATCTCATAAGACTTTTCTTTCACTTCGTTTCATTTCCATGAGAACGGAAGAAGACGGCCATAAAAGAGACGGGAGAGAAAGTACGGCATGTTAGAGAGAAATATCCCCTGACGTTTCTTTCTCCGTGTCTCTTTCCTGGCCCTGACGTTTTAATGCTTCGTTTGAAGTATCGTCTGTGCTTCTGCTTGCTCTTTCCATGAATAAGTGTGGTCGTCCCATGGCTGGAGGAATATCCTATTAGATAGCTATTCTTACCCTTCATCTTAGTTCTGTCTTAGTTCTGTGCTTTGAGCAAATTATATCGAATCCCTTTATCAATAATATTCCAAATGTAATTTCACATTACTCCCACAATATTGAGCTTATTTTAACCAAATTTGGCTCATACATTTAATTTTATGTTATACTCACCGTGTTTGATTTATTTCTACCAAATCTGTCACCTACACGGGATACCCAAACAAATATAAGTATGGATATTGGATAGTGCTTTGCCAGCTGTTGATGTATCGCAATCTAATTTTCTGTATTGAACCACAAATAACACTTATAAAATTAAACACATTTAAATCAAATATGGCTGAGGTAAAGGGCGCCTAAACGATGCAATATGTGTAAAACACAGGTTAGGGGCGCGCAGCTATGAGCTTGCATTCGAGAGATAGTGGGTTCGAACCCCACTGTCAGCAGCCATGAAGATGGTAGTCCGTGGTTTCCCATTTTCACACCATACGAATTCTGGCTGTACCTTAATTAAGGCCACGACCAATTCCTTCCCACTCCCAGCCTTTTCCTGACCCATCGTCGGTATACGCCCTATCTATGTTGGTGCGACGTAAAGCAGTTTAAAAAAACACAGGTGAATAAGCGTCGACCCGCCATTACATCGCTACTCAGTGACCTTGAATCATTGAAACACTGGAATACTCCGCCCCGTCCTCTATCGCCTCCTCCACTTCTAAACTTCTGGAAGTATCAGGGAAAAGAGGAGATGGGATGCTAATCGTAAAATGCCTAATACGCAATGCCTGCTAGACATGTAATCAGCGCGCACACAGTTATAATTACGTGTTTAATGTCAGTCAGTTGCTATAGATAATAATAATAATAATAATAATAATAATAATAATAATAATAATAATAAAAAATCAAAACGTTCCGCATCCCTTACAGAATTTGCTTGTCCAAGCACCTCCAATCTGCAAACAAGAATAGCCACAAAGATATCAAAATACACAGAACTGGTAATAGAAATACAACGCCGGTGGAAGCTAGAATCAATCAGTCATCACAGTTCCAATAGTAATATCATGTACTGGTGTTATTCCGAAAAGCTTGCACAGCTCTCTGGCCGCATTTAATCTGCATCATCATGACACCTACGTTTAACTACAGAAAACCATCCTCCTGAGCACCTACCGCATTGTGAGAAAGCCGCAAAATCTACCAATATACTTTCCAGAGAAGCTGGATGGCACTTCATATTCCTTTTAGTGAGGTGATGTGGCCTTGGGTGTCTGGTACGTCTCCAACATGTGGAGATGTAACCTGATCTTTTTAATGGCTTGTTTTGTTCATTCGTTTTGCTCACATTGTGTGTTGCCATGATGAACAAAATGTGTCTATGAGAGTGCAAGATGATACACTGTTCCTCAAAGTTTTCTGTCCTGCATTTATTTGTTCCAGTGCAATCGTTTTTAAAACTGGAAATCTGTGCCGCACTATTTCCTCCAAAATCTACATTTGGGTGTTCCGTGCAGATTTATACTTATGCACATGTGAATATGTAACCGTATTATTTTTTAAACAAAAGTTAGTCAAAAGTAAGGGTCCTCGTATTATTACACAGAAACAAAGGAACGCAGCTCGCTCCAATGTATATATCCGACAGTTCGTAATCATCCCGATAGATTGCGCACAGGTAAACACAGCACAGCGACAGTTCAAATATGGCGGAGTTACAAAACGTGTAGTCACGTTTATATAGAGATCCCTTTTCTCCGAGCAAAATGGTTCCATGACTAAATGGTTAGCATGCTGGTCTTTGCTCACAGGGGTCCCGGTTTCGATTCCTGACAGGTTCGGGAATTTTACCATCATGTGTTAATTCCGCTGGCGTGGGGGCTGGGTGTATGTGTTATCTTCATCGTAATTTCATCTCCATCACGACGCGCAGGTCGCCTACGGGAGTCAAATCAAAAACCTGCTCCTAGTGAGCCGAGCATGTCCTCAGACACTCCCGGTACTAAAAACCATACGCTATTTCATTTGCAGGCAAAAACACGGAACTCGTCAACATCAAGAACATTGTGTCTATATTCGGAGAGAACAAGTGCGGAAGTGGTCTGTGAATATGCAAAGGGTCAAATGACTGTAAAAGACGAAGAAGAGAATGGCCCTCTGTCAACACCAGACGCATCTGTTAATACCATTGAAGAAATGGTACTAGAGACTTCAGACGTGTAATAATAATGTTATTGACTTTACGTCCCACTAACTATATTTTTTGGTTTTCGGAGACGCGAAGGTGCCGGAATATAGTCCCGCAGGAGTTATTTTACGTGCCAGAAAATCTACTGACACGAGGCTGACGTATCTGAGCACCTTCAAATAACATTCCCCTGAGCCAGGATCGAACCTGCGAAGTTGAGGTCAGAAGGCCTGCGCCTTTACCGTCTGAGCCATTCAGCCCGGCATTTAGACGTGTCATGCTGTATCAGATGAGTTCAACGGATAAGACACCACATTCTACCGAGCGAGTTGGCCGTGCGGTGAACTTGCAGCTGTGAACTTGCATTCGGGAGATAGTGGGTTCGAACCCCACGTTCGGCAGCCCTGAAGTTTACCTTAATTAAAGCCGCGGCTGGTTTCTTCCCACTCCTACACCTTTCCTGTCCTATCGTTGCCATAAAACCTATCTGTGTCGGTGCGACGCAAATGACGAAAAACAAATTAAAGAAGAAGAAGAAAATAAAACTCATTTTATGCTCTGATGAATGTTTGAATTACTTTTGGAAGAATAAAAAAGTGGTACGGAAATAAAGCAGTGATCTTTGCCTTGTTTTATTTTTACCAGTTTACCTATAAAGCATTAGGGAAACGTACTTATAGATTTACCCTTGTAATTAACGTAACTGATTACAGCTGAGCGCTGGGTCAGGTGATGAAGCTCCAATTAGTGCCAGGTTAGCTTATGCGATGGTGCGGGGGTGGAGGCTTGTCTTGTCTCGCACCTCGACGACGATGACCAATTTTTATGCAGAGTTAATGGACTAACACTGACAGGGGAAAATGGGGATTCTAGGGAAAATTCGTCCCCCGACCTCACCCCCAGCTTTGTCCAACACAAATTTCACGTGGAAAGTCTCCGTAATTTGACTAAGGGACATAGCGATAAAATATAAACCTAAGCCTTATTGAAATTGTAAACATAAAGGCGCTGTGAAGAACTCGTTTACACGAAAAGTTCCGATTCTCTTAACGTCTCTTAAGATTGAGAGTAAAATTAAGGAAAGTTCTGGGGCTAAATGCTGTTGTTCTTGTTTTCTAACATATTTTGGATCCATTCCAATCACCTTCTGGCATTGTGCATAAAAACATCTGGCTTATAGACATTAAAATACCGAAGTTCTGTAACAAGAAAACTAAGATCCAAGAAAAACCCAGCTGGAACTTGGACCTGGCAACAGAGATCATAAAGCTCTGAAAACTGCAAATATTTCTTCTGCAGCTGTGATCTCAGCAACTGGAGTCATACCAAAACAGCTACAGTATATTCAGCTCGGCACCAGGGGCGTATTCTCCTTGAATGCAAGGCATTCATTGCATGCGTTATGATAACACAAAGAACTGTCTGATGTACGATTTTAGGTTGTTTCAAGTCGAATATTAACGACTTCATCTCTCAGAAGTTCAAAAGGTCCGCGCAACTGTACTGGTTCCGTTGCTTGATTACGTGTGGTGCTGGTGTAGTCTGGCCGTCTACACCACTCTAGGAAGAAAGAGACAGCGAATGGACGAGTTCAGGAAGAAAGGCATTCAATCTTAAAATTGCATTCGGTGGCAGACGTAGTTTTGAAACCCTCCGAACGATGTCGCTGCAATTGAAACTTGGTCAGAATTTGTCACCCTATATCCGTGCTACCCTCTGCCATCTGTTGGCAACTTGGAGAAAGTCGGCATCTTTACAGCGAACGGGACCCACAGATTACCCCCCAGCGAGAACCCAACGTGACGAAACTGACCAATGCCACTGGGGTGACTTACCTCCAGTGCTTGAGTTGTGGCTAACTAGTGAGTTAATTCATTGTATTTTCGGTGTTTTATTATATCTTGCGCAGATGTGGTATTAACGATGGATGAGTCTAAAACGGATATAATTGTAAATCCGTTTGAAAAGCCATTTACTGGCCGTTCGTTTGATGAAAAGATTCAAATAGTTAAAGCCGGGAGACCTCAACCTTCCCTCGTAAATTTCTTCCTCTTCTTCTTAATCTGCTTACCCTCCAGGGTTGGCTTTTCCCTCGGACTCAGTGAGGGATCCCTCCTCTACCTCCTCAAGGGCAGTGTACTGGAGCTTCAGACTCTGGGTCGGGGGATACAACTGGGGAGGATGACCAGTACCTCGCCTCACCTGCTATGCTGAACAGGGGCCTTGCGGGGGATGGGAAGATTGGAAGGGATAGACAAGGAAGAGGGAAGGAAGTGGCCGTGGCCTGAAGTTAGGTACCATCCCGGCATTTGCCTGGAGGAGAAGTGGGAAACCACGGAAAACCACTTCGAGGATGGCTGAGGTGGGAATCGAACCCACCTCTACTCAGTTGACCTCCCGAGGCTGAGTGGTCTCCGTTCCAGCCCTCGTACCACTTTTCAAATTTCGTGGCAGAGCCCGGAATCGAACCCGGGCCTCCGGGGGGTGGCAGCTAATTACACTAACCATACACCACAGAGGCGGATCCTCGTAAATTTAAAAACAGAAAACAAGAATTGTGTACGCACGTTCAGTCCAGAAACTTACAGTAAAACTGTTTGGCTCGAGTTCACCTACATGTAATTAGGGTGAGTAGAATTGAAATTTACTTAATACGTTGTGTTAACTGCATGGTTACTAGTTGCATGCCTCAGTGGAGATTCCAGGATACGCCACTGCTCGGCACCGACTGGATCTACCGCACACCATCTACCAGAAACTACAGAAGACACATTTAGACACCCGTCATACAGTCAGAAAAATTATTAATTCTGTGCCAGTAAAACTTCAAATGTAACCATCGAAGTTTTACGGAAGAAAAAAGGACAAGTGATAATAACAATTCGTGAATTTTACGGAATTATGTATTTTATCAATTGGTCGATCTTTACTTGTCAACTGTGAGTAAGAACTTTCAGAATTGCAGGAATATTACTTAACAAGTTAAACTAAATCGTTTATGACTGCTGGAATATTCGTGGCAAAAGCAAATTGGCGTTGGAACTTTTTGTCCGAAAATGGAGTGGTAATGGAATCCTCATTAGGGATATTGGTGCACTGTATACTGCAGCAATTTAACATTTGGTACCATTAAAAGTCTATTTATCACCGCCTAATTTCCATTAATGTTAATCTGGATGTGGTAATTCGCTAAGGTGACTAACGGACCAAATGCTGTTTATAATTTGGTGGGAAATTAGTATCAAACCTTTGGTATTTATTTGTAAATTTGCGGGGGTGATAATGCTTGTCCTCTGTAGACCTATTTAATATACGTGTTTAAGTCAATATTCATAATTGCACAACAAATTACTGTATTTCTAATAGTTATAAATTGCCATGTAATTGTAGGACATTTTGATCGTAGCGGCCTTACACTCGAGCTGTCGTGCGGCAAGGGACACACCCATTCGCTCGGGCCCTTATGAATATTCCATTACCCTGCAATTGTGATTTGTATAACAACAGGCTGGCAATGAGCTGCGTATAATGTCCCTTGTGTCTCTCTCTCGGTTGTTGTCTAAGGGTTGGCATAGTAACTTGCCTTCCTGCCGACCTGGGATCGCCTCTCGACTCTGCAAGGGTTTTAAGATTTCCTAGTTTTTGAAGCTAGAAGAATTCAGTATCAGTTAACACAATTAAGAGACTGGATGTGTAGTGCACTTACTGTGTTTAATATTAATTTGACTAACTAGTTGAGTGGATGCTAGCAAAGGTGGAGAAATAACCGAGTGGATCAGCTTGACAACTTGGTTTTGCACCATTTTATATAATTTTTAATATGATCCAATTTGATTTGATGAGAGAGTATTGTATTAACAAGGGCACATTGACGTCGTATCACAACATTGCTCAGTGCTCAACATTTTAACTACATAGACATCCCCCTAATGTCGTATTTATATGGAGATGACAAGATGGAATTTACTTCCATGCCACTAATCATCCATTTTTAATATGTCATATTGTACATGTCACAGTTTTAGTTTTCTTAGCGGGGCCCCCGTGTTTAATTAGGTCTTATTGTAATATACGAATTTTAACCTATTTATCTGAAGAAGGGAATGAACATATTCTCGAAACATGTACTATATTTATTGTAAATGTGAAATGTAAATGCATTTTAATACATAGTATTGACTAGGCGGATTATCCATCTCTCTGTTTACTGTGATTAAGTCAATACAGACTCAATACTGGCCATTATGGTAAAGACTATTAATAACCGGTGACAGTAACACCTACACACCAGCGTGCCTGGTGGCCGTATCGATAGGGCGTCGAGTCGATTTGGTCTGACATCACGGTTAGTTTGAGTCCTATTAGTGTGAAAATAGTTCCATCATCGGAATGCTGGTCGACAGGGTAAGAGAGGTGGTGGAATACAATGTTACTATCCACTAGAAAGCGTGCTAAACGCCTGAGTTGAATGCCAAACCTCTCAGCAGTGTGGAGTGAAGGTATATGACACTTCCGATAGTGATTTGTCCATCGGATGGCGACATCAAGCCTTGAGCAGACTCCGTGATGCTATTCGACAGAAATAGGTTATATACCGACACCGGGTTTCACCGTCTCCCTACATCATTATCGCCATCATCTCACGCCCATACGCGCAGGTTGCCCTTTGCCGTCAAATAGAAAGACAGACCTGTCCCAGGTGAACATGTGCTCGGACACTTTCAGCACAAAAGCCATATGCTAAATGTCGCTTTGTCAAACACACTCACAGATGTATGTAGTGCATTGATTGATTGATTGATTGATTGATTGATTGATTGATTGATTGATTGATTGATTGATTTTGAAAAGGACGAAAGTGAGATTATCACTCCACTTTCAGACTGTGGAACTCGAAGCCCTGTGATGTTGAAAAAGTTCTTGAGTTAAATAGAAGTAGAAAAATATGAGGGGAGTTAGTATTTTGCTCGCACATACTCAGATGAAGGAACAAGTACGTCGTAAAGCAATGGTGGCAAGGAGGACAGAATCTCGTTTTGTAGATCGAAATCCTGCAGTCCACCTTCCCTCCTGCAGTAATGATTGTATTATCGTTGCATTCAAAACGTTACCATGCGGCAAGCTTTTGATATTCCATCATTGTTGACGGCGAGTTCTTTACCATACATTCGCACCAATCGCGAACCCAGTGAGATAACGTGCTGACGATTATGCCAGCTGCATATCTCCTTCGCCTGTAGTGGCTGTTGCAACATAGGAATCTGTATCAGCAAATCTAAACGCTTTAATATTACCTTCTAATTTATCGTCTCCACGATATTACTTCGTTGTATCAGGGTCAGCTGAGAGGTTGCTTAGAAGGTCCAGCAGTCGATTCTGATGTTCTAACGGCGTTCTGTTCCACTTCGAATTATTAAGATGTGGAAACCGCGGTGAAAATGCTATAAATAATAGCGTGACAAATAGTGATGTCAAATTTGCCGATAATAATGATGGTGCTGAAAACTATGTGTATGAAGGGAGGTCCAAAGAGGTCCAGAAATTGTAGCGTGTATTGTTCCAGTGCCATTTTCATTACGGGTGCGTGTGTATTTACATAATACCTTCATATATCTTGTGCGAAAACACTCAGTGCCAGGCGTGGCCGCATTACGGCAAAGTGCTTGGCGGGAGACAGGCTCGCAGTGCAGGCGACGGGGCGAGCGACAGTCCCCTGCATAGATAAAATAATGTCCTTGAATATAGAGACATTAATCAAGTAGTCACAAAGAATCACATGTTACGTCAATTCATATTTTAAAAGCAGCTAACAGATAACAAAGGCCAGTTCATGACTCAGTTGGGAAAAAGTGACATCGAGAACGAAGACCAAGAGTAACGTTAGTACCACTAGTGTTAATTACACGAAGGAATGGATTGATATATAGAAACCCCATGCGTTAGATACTTATGAACATTAATATGTTACACCCCGGCAATTGAAGTAAGCATGCACCAGTTGACACTGTCCTCAAATAGGTCGTTGTTATACCTAATGCTAACGTTTTACTTACCATCCTCGTATCTTCGGAAGGTTTATCAAACATGAAATCGAAGATTGTGGGTGGCATCTTCTGTGTCGTCATTAAAGTGAACATTTTCGATTTGGGACAATTACAGGCCAGTGAATGTAACATGCGTTTCATGTAAGCTCTAGGAAACGTTGTTTCTGACTACAGTTCAATTTGTGAAGTTACTGACTTGATAGAAGGCAATTCGGGTTTAGGGAAGGTTTTCCCTGTGAGGCTCAACTTGTAGGATTCCAGCAAGACATAGAGGATATTTTAGGTTCAGGAGTTCAAAAGGATTGTTTCCCTATTTACCTAGCCAATGCCACAGATAGGATAGCTCATGGAAGACCATCGAAGAAAATGAGGGCTATTGGACTAGACAAAAGAATGCCCGCCGAAAACCGTCAGTGTGTTAGGGCGACGTTAAACCACTAGCAAAAGAAATGGCGGTAGGTTGGCACTATTGTAACGGCCGGAGGGTTTTCACGGTTTCGTAGACTTACTTAGGCCTAATAGAAATAAAATACTTTTTTCTTGCTATTTGCCTTACATCGCACCGACACAGATAGGTCTTATGGCGACGATGGGATAGGAAAGGCCTGGGAATGGGAAGGAAGCGGCCGTGGCATTCACTAATGTACAGCCCCAGCATTTGCCTGGTGTGAAAATCGGAACTAACGGAAAACCATCTTCAGGGCTGCCGACAGTGTGGCTCGAACCCACTATCTCTCGGATGCAAGCTCACAGCTGCGCGCCTCTAACCGCCCGGCCAACTCGTCCGGTAAAAGACTTTTTTTTTTTTTTTTTTTTTTTTTTTTGCTAGTTGCTTTACGTCGCACCGACACAGGCAGGTCTCATGGCGACGATGGGACAGGAAAGGGCTAGGAGTGAGAAGGAAGCGGCCGTGGCCTTAATTAAAGTACAGCCCCGGCATTTGCCTGGTGTGAAAATGAGAAGCCACGGAAAACCTTCTTCAGTGCTGCCGACAGTGGGGTTCGAACCTACTATCTCCCGAATACTGGATACTGGCCGCACTTAAGCGACTGCAGCTATTGATCTCGGTAAACGACAAATATTATGTGGATAATAAATTTTATTTAATAGAACACTTGGAATGTGGGTAATAACTCGGTGTAGTATGGTTCTGTGATATGAGAAATAAGGGACGTAATTTAAGAGTTCGGGAGGAATATTACGAGTAATATACAACTGACTACGATGTGTTCTCAACGACTGAGCGTGCAAGTCAATACAGCCCCATCTTATAACATAGTATGCGTGTGACGTCACGTATTTAGCACAAATTTTGCCTTACTTTGAAGTGCTGTTTCTTGAAAACTTCGTTTCATATTTTCAATATTTTTTCAACAGGTAACCTCCTCTTTTATCTGTAAATTGAGACATTACACATAATCGTAAGTTAAACACTCTCAGCGATATACGCGTTCTGCCCAAACACTAAATGCGCCTTAATATTTTTCTTTCCATGTACCCGTTGTTGAGCAACGTAAGTCTACGTTAAAAAATGTTTCACCAAGAGAAAAGTTCTCTTGTTGATGGGGTGACAGTAACTCATTGAGTTCCCTGTAAGTACTGTCCTCCTCCGTAGCGTAACGGTTAGCATTATTAGCTGCCGTCCTCGGGGGCCCGGGTGCAATTCCCGGTACTGCTAGAAATTTAAGAATGGCAGGAGGGCTGGTATGTGGTTGAATTGTACACGTATCTCACCTCCATTGGGGGTGTGCCTGAAAAGAGCTGCACCACCTCGGGATGAGGACGCTTGAAATGTCCGGCTCGGTGGCTAAATGGTTAGCGTGCTGACTTTTGGGGACAGGGGTGCCGGGTTCGATTCGCAGCAGGGCCGAGAATTTTAATCATCTTCATCATCATTTAATAATCCACATCACGACCTGCACCAGGGCTCTCCGGAGACCACACGCCATTATTATTATTATTATTGTTAATATTATTATTGTAAGTAGGCTACTTATGTGTTAATATAGGGGAAGCTCTCTATTCCGGTAATCGTATAAGCGGGATTGTAAATTAAGTTTACGGATCTCTTGGGATGTAAAAGAGAGGCCGTATAAGTCACTGGTATGACCCTAATTAGAGAATGGTTCTAGTGTATAGGACTTTAAGCAGGATTTCGTGATTTCAAAAGTGGAAAAATGTGGTCCTCAAAGCCTTGAAAGGTTCATTATCCATAGGTACTGAAAAATCATTTAACTTATATAGTCATAAATGCATTTAATAGGAACACTTTGTCCTCATGGGCAATCTCCTCTGAGTATATATGTAGGAAAGCAGCGCGACTTGTTTTGGGTGATTTCCGACAAACGACTAGTGTTACGAAAATGTTACAAACTTTGGGATGGTAAGACTCGGGAGTAAGGAGACGAAGCGGAATGTTCCGAGCCGTCGATGGAGAAATGGCTTGAAATGGCATTTATAGAGGAATGATCTTGAATGGAGTTTTGAAAGTAATAAAGATGTTCATATGAAAGTAAAGCTAGAATTCAACAGGACGAATTGGGGAAAATGCTCGTCTACAGGAAGAAGAATTAGGGATTGGAATAATTTACGCAGGAGATGCTAGATAAACTTTGAATTTCTATGAAATCATTTAAGAAAAGACTAGGTGAACAAACAATTGGGTATCTGCCACATGGGCGATAGCCCTAAATTAGTGATGGGATAATCGACTACAGAATAATCGGTTATTCGATTATTTCATTTGATTCTATTATTTTTCGGTTATTCGATTATTTTTTCCAATCGATTATTTGACGATTATTCGTTTGAATTTCCATTCGAATGATTGAGGCAATAGAATAGTGAATGCTTTCGAAATAATCGCATGAATTTTGTCATTAATTTTGTCATCAACCCATCGCAAGGAAATTAAAATTACCCATCTGCATTCCCTTACAGGAAGTGTGTAAGTAGGGCGAACGGTTTATGATAAGGCTTCCGAAAATAAAAAGAACTCATGCTGCACACCTATGAATGAGTTATGCATTCAGATGTTATTACTTAAAATTCATGGATCAATATACTGCATCACGCGTCCACGTGCCCACATTTGGAAAAGCGCCGTATTTTTATTTTTCGTAAGAGTTTGTCTATTCGCTTATTTGATCGATTATCCATCCAAAACACTTAAACCGAAAACTTTATTCATGACGCATCGGAATGTGATACAACCGAATAATATTTAAAACTCATTCGATTATTTATTCAAATATTTAAATAATTGGATGCAATTTATTGGAATATTAAAAGTATTCGACTATCCCGTCACTACCCTAAATGCAGATCAGTGGTGACGGACTGGATTCGTAAGTACTTAGCTGCGCCTATTATTCACCCTCGCACTGTTTTATTTATACTATTACCATCTTCTTCGTGTTCTTTTCCTACCGCTTTTCCCACACCTGTGGGGTCGCGGGTGCGAACTGCGTCGCACATGTGGATTTGGCCCTGTTTTACGGCAGGACGCCCTTCCTGACGCCAACCCTATATGGAGGGATGTAATCACTATTGCGTGTTTCTGTGGTGGTTGGTAGTGTGGTATGTTGTCTGAATATGATGAGGAGAGTGTTGGGACGGACACATATACCCAGTCCCCGAGCCAGAAGAATTCATTAGAAGCGATTAAAATCCCCGGGACCCTCTTAACCGAAGGCCAGTTCGCTGACCATTCAGCCAACGAGACGGACATTTATACTATTAATATCAGGGAAAGAAATTGACCGTTTAGTAGTAATATAAGAAAAATTCAGAGACGAAAGGAAGATCGGCAGTTGCGAATGTTTTGAATCTAACTGTACTTGGCTCATAAGTAGTGTGCTACTACGAGGCGTTGCAGAGTTTAATTTATGGAATGCTGAGGGGAGTGGGGCGCGCCGGCTGGTTCTTTAGACCAGTTGCCATTACACTCAGAGTAGCCACGAGGAGCGTAACACATTACTACTACTGTCCTATCTTACAGAGATTATTGTTTTAAAATCTCCGTTGTGCTGCTAATTCATAGAAGTGCACAGTCCGCCGCTGAGAGTTACATGATTTGTAATTATCAGTATCCAGCTACAGTCCATTAGATAGATGTCCGAAGAAATCTGCAGCAGGGGCAGTGACATAGATGCTGGGCCCTTTTAAACAATCATCACAGCATCCTTATTGTCGTAATCATCATCATCATCATCATCAACATCACCAGCAGCAGCAATACTGCTTCTTCTTCTTCTTCTTCTTCTTCTTCGAGAATGGGTCACTTAGGACAACGCGGAATGGCTTTCCTCCTTGACCAGTAGTTCTTCATTTTCATAGATTCTTGTAACTTCTGTTCCTCCGCCCAAGTACGTCGTGTTGGTTTCTTCTCGTCTTTCTCAAATCCCCCTTTTCCTAATTACATTTCTATCCTGCAGATTTAATTATCCCAATTCAGTGAGGTCTTTCTCTACTTGCTTTTACCATTTTGATCTCGTACGTTTGATTTGCAAAATTTTGTGTATTTGATTAGTAAGTCTATTGCTATTTATTCTTTCCAAATGGCTCATAAATTGAATTAGTCGCAGTCTCATTGTATCAGTAAGTTTAGATATTTTTAATTATATTTCTGAGTTGGATTTGGGGTAATGTATTAAATGTTTAATTCTTCGCCCTAAGATTTTTCTCATGATTTCCCTTTTTTGAATCTATAACTGTCCCTTAGATTGTTTATGTTGTAAATTGAAGTTTTCTGAAGCATAAAGAGCTTCAGGTTTGATCACTATTAAATGTTCAAGGACAAGCATTTTTTGTTATAAACATATTTTTTGTGTTGAAAAGCAATTTCCATTTTTCGAATTCTTGAAGCTACTGATTTATTTTCATTGCCATTTTCAGCGATCCAATCACCTAGGAACAGTTTTGATATTTGTCATAAATTTAATTTTTCATGTGAGATTTTAAGTCATATTTTTCTGCTTGCTCTTCCAGTATAGCAACCTGTTTCTGTGGATCAGACATGTCTTTGGCAATTATTGCCATATCATCAACAAACGCTAGGACAGTCTATGTCAATACCCTTAATTTTTAGTGATAGTCGATGACATGGTGCACCTGCTTTTCTCTACTCTCTGACAACTTTTTCAAGAGTACAGTTAAACAGTAAAGGGAAATCCCAACACTATTTATTAAAGGGGCTGTAAAATGTTTTGCTTCTTTTTTACGTCGCACCGACTCCAGCCGACCCTGTAATAGGATGAGTGGTGGTGGTGGTGGTGATTATTGTTTTAAGAGAGGATACAACTGGGTAACCATCCGCTATTAACACTAATCAAGGGGAAAATAGAGAAAGATCCGACTCTTCGAAAAATGAAGGTATCGCAAAAGAAAGGCAAGGGCCACGAAGGGCGTGAAAATGAAAGACACCCTAGGCTTTGCAAATCTAATACAGTCGGAGTCGGAAAAGAACAAGAGTTGACCATCGGAGGCAATGCCAGTCTCAGTTAGGGGAACTGTGGCCACGCTTCAAAGTTCAAAGCCTAGAGTCGCTTTTTCAGTCGCCTGTTACGTCAGGCGGACTGGTCTAGGACTTGGAAGGGAGACAACCGTGGCCTTAATTAAGTATCAACCCCAGCATTGCCTTAGTGTGAAAATGGGGAAACCACGGGAAACCATCTTCAGGGCTGCCGACAGTGGGGTTCGAAACAAATACCTCACAAACGCAAGTTTACAGCTGCATGACTCGAACTGCATAACCAGCTTACTCGGGGGACTGTAATTTATCTTTAAGTATATATACAAATGTGACTTTACGATTGAAATGTCGTCTCTTTGCGCTGTTGATTAGGCCTACACCATTGACCTGTGCGTTGCTTACTTTTTTTAGTAGTCTTGACACAACCGACATAACTTCAGAGGATTCCACAGCTTCGGAGGGAACACCTTAAATAAATAAATAGTGTTAATTTTACTCTGATCAAAATATAATGGCACTACAGCTTCGTTACTGAATAGATCAAATCAAAAATTATTTGTATTAAAGCCTCAATTGTGCTCTACACGAAACTACTGTAATATTGCAACCATACCATTGCGAGCTAGCTGGCAGTTATGAGCGCGCAGATGTGAGCTTGCATTTGGGAGATAGTGTGTTCGAACCCCACTGTCGGAAGCCTGAAGGATGGTTTTCCATGGTTTCCCATTTTCACACCAGCCAAATCCTGGTGCTGTACGCCCGCTTCCTTCCCGCTCCTCGCCCGTTTCCGTCCCATCGTCGTCAAAGACCTGTCTGTGTCAGTGCGACGAAAATTGTAAAATATGTTGCGACATTTTTTGAAGAAATCCTCTTCCTTATGCCTGTTGCTCACGGTAAAATTTTCTGTCAAATTTATTGTACAATCATTTAATTTTATAAAATTTCTGTCAAATTCAAGTTTTGTAAAACCTTTGATAAAACTTTTCATAAAATAGGACGTTTTCTATTCCGTAAAATTAATGTTACGAAACGAACCAATCAGCGAAGCTGACATCACGATGATGCTGGCGCTACGTCGTGAGAACAATTTGAAGCTCGATTGTAAACAAACACTACTTTCTAAAATGGCAGGATCCGGGTGGACTAAGGAAGCTGTTAGCGTTTTACTGGACGAATACCAGAAATATCCTTGTTTGCATGAAATTAAAACGCCACATTACCACAACAGAAATGCAAGAAGAGAGGCAGAAAACACGTTCGCCTACTTCCTATATGAATGCTTGTCTTCTAACCTCAAGTAAATTTCGACCAAGGACAGCAGTCCTCTACCTTCTCTTCTTTTGATCCAATCCCGAGTCCAGCATTTCCTGGCATTTCTTTTCTTCCTTTGTACCACTGTACAACATATAATTGCAGCTAAAGCAGCAAGTTTTGCTTTGTTTGTTGGAGCCATACTCTCAAAAGCAATGTAAGTTGAACAGCTGATTCTTGATTTAACAGTGTATCGATAGATGGCAGCACATACACGTCTTAGTTCAGAAATGAGTTCATAGATGGACATCATGATGCTTCCACGGGTTTTATAAAATAATTTTACCATGAGCAACACAACTTGTTTTCACATAATTTTTATAAAATTAATTGTACAACAAATTTTACGAAACATTTTACCGTGAGCAATAGGCATAAGTCTCATATCCACATCCTGACTCACTTCCAATTGCCTCCTCGGTCAGCTGCTTGGAATGTCACTTAGCAACTGTCGTTCACAGTTGGCTGACTACCAACGAGGCAGGACATCGCCGAAGCTTTGTGGGGACAAAGACGCTCTGATTGTCAGCCGGCGTTTCTAGGTTGGATCATGTTTCCAACTCAGATATTAGAAAACTATTTGGCTTTCAGCCGATCCGGGAGGAAATGCGCACAAGTCGACCACGTTGGTTTGAATATGTTGCGAGCAGAAACCTATGGGATTTCGAAGTTGACCTACAACGGGCCACCTAAGCAACGATGGGCCTATGCGTATGGAATTATTGTGCGACAAATGTGGCTCACCTGCGTCTCCAAAATTTGTAAAAATAGTAAGGGAGACGTAAAATCAATATCCTTCTTCTTCTCATCCTAGTCGTTTCGCTGTTGTCTGGGGTCAGTGCTTTTGTGGATTAAACCAAGTTCTACGGTTGTATGCCTTTCCTGACGCCAACCCCATGTGGAGGGATGTATTCACTTTTGCTATTTTATGTGCAGGTTTGATTGTCTGACGATTTGTTTGTAAACGAACAGAAGTGTATTAATAAGAGCACAAATACACAGTCCCCGAGCCAGAGGATTCTTTTGCTAGTGGCTTTATGTCGCACTGACACAGATAGGTCTTATGACGACGATGGGATATGAAAGACCCAGGAGTTGAAAGGAAGCGGCCGTGGCCTTAATTAAGGTGCAGCCCCAGCATTTGCTGGTGTGAAAATGGGAAACCACGGAAAACCATCTTCAGGGCTGCCGACAGTGGGATTCGAACCCACTTTCTCCCGGATGCAATCTCACAGCCGCGTGCCCCTAACCGCACGGCCAACTCGCCCGGTTCCAGAGGAATTAAGCATCCCCAGCACCGCCTGGAATCGGATCCGTGTCTCTCTGATGAATCGTCAGATGGGCCAGAGACCAAGTGATCACCATCATCACCCGGATGAAATTCAACCATGCTTCATTCCCCGCTCACCTCAAAAGAATTGAAGTCCTCCAATCAGCACAATGCCTATATAATGCAAGAAACATAGGAGATGTGAACCACATTATTTTCCAGTGCAATCGAACTATATCCTATCACAAAGAATTGTTCGATACCCCTTGTGTACCTTCGGATTCTCTTTCCAAGACATGCCCTGTTGTTACTGGCAACCCGAGACTTGCGTGTGTACAGTGCAGGGTTTTGAGATTTTCTCTGAAAACCGTCAAAAAAAGTAGTCAGTGGGACGTAAGAATAATAACATTATTAGGAACTTGTTAGAAATAAAAGACAAAATTTACTCAGTAGAACGTGCTACATTCGGTGTAGTATGGGCATGACGAATATAAGAACAATTTTGAGGACTCCTCGAATTCAAGCGCGCCCCGCCAGGCAGCGCTAGAGTGAGCAAGCTCCACAGTACCGATTAGCTGGTCTTAGGAATGGTGCCGGAGGAAACGTACTACTCCGTAACTGACAAGTATATACACTGTATTTAAAAAAAAAAAAAATGAGGGATTACAATTAAAATACCACGGCAGGGTACAATGAAAAAATCGTACATGGAAATAAGAGCTACGAACTTCATCTTGCTAAGGTGTTTATCTCTGCAATTAAACGCCTGTGTGTTTCTAGCCTGCTTCTCCAGCAAATTAATTCTCGATTTTGCTCAGTTGAGACTGAATCTAACACGAATTAAATTTTGAGTAGCAATTTTTTAGGTGCCATTTGAGCGATAATATTGTCTTTTTGACATCAGAAAGGACACTAGGATGACCCATATTTTGATCTACATTAAACTGACCGTTTAATTAAGGCCACGGCCGCTTCCTTCCAGCTCCTAGCCCTTTCCAATCCCATCGTCGCCATAAGACCTATCTGTGTCGGTGCGACATAAAGCCACTAGGAAAAAAAAAAGACTGACCGTTTAATTCCCCATTCACCGGACGAGTTGGCCGTGTGATTAGGAGTGCGCAGCCGTGGGCTTGCATTCGGGGGATAGTGGGTTCGAGCCCCGCTGTCGACAGCCCTGAAGATGGTTTTCTGTGGTTTCCCATTTTCACACCAGGCAAATGCCGGGTTTGTATCTTAATTAAGGCCATGGCCGCTTCCTTCCCACTCCTAGCTTTTCCTTATCCCATCGTCGCGATAAGAGCTATCTGTGTCAGTGCGACGTAAAGCAAATTGTAAAATAAATATATCCATTCGCTGCTGTACTCCCGTCTTCAGTCTTTCTTTTTTCTTATTTTCCTGTTGGTGTCTAGGTTCTTTTCCCTCTTAGAGTTTCTCGGGACTTAATCTTACTTGAAAGGTATTTCGGCAAATTAGGGAAAATATGAGGCAGTGCTCCTGGACGTAATTTCCATCTCAATACCTTTTCACCAATCACTATCAAATCTGATTTTACTATCAAATCACCAGAGAAATTAACATGAAAAATTCTGCTATTGCGCATAAACTCAGTATCCTTCAGTGGAATAGCTCTGGCCCATTTTTCAAATTGATTTTTATCCTTCGGTGGTGAAAAAAAAATCACATATCAACTACTTCACCATAGCCTGACCTAATCCAAGCACAAAACAGTGCAGCATACTGAACTATTAAATTAATCAAGCCACATAAGATACATGCTTGAAGTACACAACACACAATAAACTTAGTTTAGGTACTGAAAGCAAAGAAAATTCAACTTGTTCACTGAAATATCTCGCTCAGTAACTTCTCCCGCACTTTTCTATACTCGGCTTGCCGGAACTACTGGAGCACGTGTTGGATATAATCGTTTGCAGTGCTTGCAGTGGCGGGACCACAAACTACCATGCTATAATGGCTGAGTCCTCACACTTGGTCTTACATTCGTCATGGTATGGGTCTATGATAAGAGAAATATGAGACATAATTTAAGAGTTCTTCTTCTTCTTCCTCTTAATCTTCTTATCCTCCAGGTTCGGTTTTTCCCTCGGACTCTACCGCTCTACCGCCTCAAGGGCAGTGTCCTGAAGCTTCAGACTTTGGGTCGGGGGATACAACTGGGGAGAATGACCAGTACCTCGCTCAGGCGGCCTCACCTGCTATGCTGAACAGGGGCCTTGTGGAGGGATGGGAAGATAGGATGCGACAGGCAGGGAAGGGGGAAGGAAGCGGCCGTGGCCTTAAGTTAGGTACCATCCCGGCATTTGCCTGGAGGAGAAGTTGGAAACCACGGAACACCACTTCCAGGATGGCTGAGGTGGGAATCTAACCCACCTCTACTCAGTTGACCTCCCGAGGCCTAGTGGACCCCGTTCCAGCCCTCGTACCACTTTTCAAATTTCGTGGCAGAGCCGGAAATCGAACACGGACATCCGGGGGTAGCAGCTAATCACGCTAACCACTACACCACAGAGGCGGACCAATTTAAGAGTTACTTATTGTAAATTTTTTTCGCTGTTTCAATTTCTCGTACTAACGCCTGTTACGCTCTTTTCGTTCCATTTATTGTATTCCTTAATCAGTCACTTTCCTCGTTTCAACTCTTTCGTTTGCACGTTTTTGCCGAATCCTAATCAAATATTTTTTTCCATTATTAAATGTGTTATTCTATACAACTGATGACGATGTATTCACAACTGAGCGCGCGAGTAACACAGCGCCATCTTATAACAGAGTATGCATGTGACGTCACATATTTAGCACACATTTTACCTATATTTGAAGCGCTATTCCATGAAAACTACGTTCCGGTTTTTCATTTTTTTTCCAACAGGTGCCTCCTCATTTATCTGTCAGTTAAGACATTAAACATAACCATAAGTTAAATAATCTCGGCAATATACGCCTTCTACCCAAACACTAAAAGCGTCATAATTTTTTCCTTTCAATATACCCGTTGTCGTGGACCGTAAGTCTGCGTTTAAAACAAAATGTTTCCTCGCTGAGCTAGGTGGTGTAGATTTAGACTTGGTGAATGCCCTGTGCTGTGTTTTATCGTCCTAATAGCCCCCTGAAGTGCAGGGCAGGCTATCTTGCCAGGAGAGATTTATTTTGCCTCCCTTCTCCTCCTATACGCACGCGTGTGCCAGGCAATTGACACGCTCCGTTACCTCAGTGAAGTAAGCTAGTAATGATGGAAAAGAGGGCGTTGTTCAGACCTCGAACTCGGAGCTCCAGGATTACTCAGCTAATCCCCTTCCTTCCACTTAAACTAATCCGTAAAGGATCACAACTCAAGCGCGGTAATGAATAGGGGAAGGAAACTTGTACAGCCACGTAGCCTGTAAACTAGAAGCTTGAGAAATAATGGCCTGGAAAGTCTTGGTGTAGTTTTTCCTAGTTTAGCTTGCAGTGCATTGCCCGTTTCAGTTTAGTGAACGACTTTAGCAGGGGTTATCGTTCGGAAAGCAATTTCCAATGACTCTTTAAACTGAACACGCGAAGGGCGTGTTAACTTTTGTATCCATTACGTGAAATTTGATTTGTCAGGAGGGTCCCCTCGCGAATAGCTACCTAAGTGCACAGTGAGAAGTTGGCGTGTCGCCTATCTAATCGTGCGCACGTACAGGATTATATTGCTATACACTCCAGGTTAGAACCGAATAAGCTGGCCTTGTGGTTAGGGTCGCGTAGTTGTGCTCCTGCATTCGGGGGATGGCGGGTTAGAATCACACTGTCGGCAGCCTTGAAGATCGTTTTCCGTGGTTTTCCATTTTCACACCGGGCAAGTGCTGGGTCACCACCGTCGCAGCACTGTCCCGTAACGGAAGTGTAACCTAGCAACTGACTGGCGGTCATCTGAACATTGTTAAGTTCCCTTAAACACCAAGCATCATCATCAAGCTCATCTGAAATTAGCGATACAAAATGTGTGGTTTTCTTGATATATCTCGGAAAAGGTTTGGTTCTAGGCCTTAAAATATGGTTGTTTCTCGGATCGAGGGGCGTAAATTGAGCTTTGCCCGGTCCTCTTGTGACAAATTCGATATTTTGCCCATAATAGCGTATGCCCGAGTGCCAACGGCTGATTTCGCCTCTCTAATAATAAATCGCAATGAAACATCTGTATTTTTTCTGTCAGGTTATGAAGAACCCCTTTGCCAAATTTCAGCACTGTAGCTTAGCGGAAAATGGCAGAAGGGGCCTACTTTAGCCTTTCATATGTAAGGACGTGGATGTTCCTCTCTTTCACTAAAGTCCTTGTTGGTTTGCGAATCACATTTTGGGAAAATATGCTCTACAGCATTTCCAAAACGTTAAAATTTGCTTCACGTCGCTCCGACCCAGATAGGTCTTATGGCGACGATGGAATAAGAAAGGGCTAGGAGTGCAAAGGAATCTGCTGTTGTCTTAATTAAGGTACAGTTCCAGCATTTGACTGGTGTGAAAACGGGAAACCACGGAAAACCTTGGATGTGTTATTGCGACATTTTAAACCACAAGCAAAAAACTAGCGTCTATTTCTGAGTACATTATACAGTCTATTATTCTCCACATGTCGAATAGTTTATATTAAAATTACAAATACTATCACTACACATGACTGCTGTTCGCTTCCAGGAAGTTTTGTCCACTTTTTTTTTTTTCATCTACCAATCTTATAGGTCGGGAAAATAAGTTTACTTCGTGCAACCACGAATATTCACCTGATAAAACTGCACAACCGCTATGCAGCGGATGCAGAGAAGTAATCGGTCCATCTGACCTTCCGCAGCTAAACAGGCATTCTGCCGGATAAACACATGTCGATTGACACGATTAGCTCGGCCACTGTAATGTGCCTTATTGAACGTGCTGTGGGATTTGCTGGTTTTAAATATGAACACGTGTGCATTTGTAAGGTTTCAGTTTTAATCATTCTGTTGCTGTATGGGCAGAAGTCACCGAAACCCCAACTTTTACTGTGCTAATTTCAGTTGTGATTTTGGGAAGTGAAGGACAGGAAGCGAGCCAGACCGACAGGCGGCCCGCGGGTGTAGGGGAAGCCAGCGAGCCGGCCGGCCTTGGCTCAGCCGCGCGGGAGCGGTCAGGATTTCTATGGAAAACCCCGTAGCTCTTATATCGCAGCCTCTTCAAATGGTTCCTCACATTACGGGATGATATAAGCCTATTCAGTTCTTGTGCTAATTCATTCGTTGTTTTCTAATAACTTCTTCAGTCCTTCTACGTCGTATTCATAGGTCTTCCGGTACGGGATTCGTGATTTTTCTTTAAAGGACAAATTTCATACCAGAAGATTGAAATTTTGAAAAAACCACTTCCGGCATGTCCAATCAGTTAAAAAGCATCTTCGCCATAAACAGCAACAAATCATCTGTAAAATAAGACATGTGTATACAGTTTATCTATACCGGCTGTGATGAGAGACGTGTCTGTTAAGTTTCCAGCCTGAAGGTTGGTTGGATCCTCCAATACCACCACCAAAAGATATGTGGTTTTGGGGAAACAGCAAAAACCAGTAGTGACGCCATAATAAGACGTACAAGGCATGGCGACATGTGAGATGGTTTGTAGTTGCTTTCCTCACTGGGATAGAAAGTTATTTTTTTTGTATACCCTCAGTCCTTGAGGGTCCTCATAACATCCAGATGCAGTACCCGTCCATATAGTTACAGCCGTAAGTGAGACTAAGACTTCAGTGGAAGCTGCACTTTACTCTGGCATCTGCAAAGAGACAGATGCAAAATTAGAGGCATACCTAGTAAAGATATGTTATAAATGGTGCATAGACCTAAGAATATATTAATAATAATAATAATAATAATAATAATAATAATAATATATATTAATAATTTATTATTATTATTATTTCTTAATCCGTTTACCCTCCAGGGTTGGACTCAGCGAGGGATCCCACCTCTACAGTCTCAAGGGCAGTGTCCTAGAGCGTGAGACTTTGGGTCGGAGGTATACAACTTGGAAAGAGGACCAGTATCTCGCCACATGCTATGCCGAACAGGGGCCTTGTAGTGGGATGGGAAGATTGGAAGGGATGGACAAGGAAGAGGGAAGGAAGCGGCCGTGGCTTTAAGATAGGTACCATCCCGGCATTTGCCTGGAGGAGAAGTGGAAAATCACAGAAAACCATTTCGAGGATGGCTGAGATGGGAATCGGACAATCCCCCCCCCCCTCTACTCAGTTGACCTCCAGAGGTTGAGTGGACCCCGTTCCACCCCTCGTACCACGTTTCATATTTCGGGCCTCCAGGGTGGCAGCTAATCAGACTAACCACTACACCACAAAGGCTAACTTTTTTTTTTTTTTTTTTTTTTTGCTAGTTTGCTAGTTGCTTTACGTCGCACCGACACAGATAGGTCTTGTGGCGACGATGGGACAGGAGAGAGCTAGGAGTAGGAAGGAAGCGTCCGTGGCCTTAATTAAGGTACAGACAGCCCTGCAACATTTGCTTGGTGTGAAAATGGGAAACCACGGAAAACCATTTTGAGGGCTGCCGACAGTGGGGTTCGAACCCACTATCTCCCGAATACTGGATACTGGCCGCACTTAAGCGACTGCAGCTATCGAGCTCGGTCTAACATTATTATTATTATTATTATTATTATTATTATTATTATTATTATTATTATTATTATTATTATTATTATAGTTTGCTTCACGTCGCTCTAACACAGATAGGTCTTATGACGACGATGCGATAGGAAGCGGCCATGGTCTTCATTAAGGTACAGACCCAGCCTTTGCCTGGTGTGAAAATAGGAAACCACGGAAAACCATCTTCAGGGCTGCCGACAGTACAGTTCTCCGGTTCGAACCCACTATCTCCCGAGGGCAAGCTCATAGCTACGTGATCAAACCGCGCAGCCACTTACTCGGGACGTAAGAAATCAGCACATAATTTAACTGGTGATATTATAGCATAGTATTTATCAAGAATGTAGTCACAGAATCTGAAGGAGTTTACAGTAACCCTTTCCAGTCGTCCTATTTATCATTTATGTTCCAGGGGATCCTACATATAATAATAAAGAAAAATCGTATTACAATTACAATTTAAACGAGTTTAAATGAACGCAGAAATTGAAGATATATAATTCTTAGAATTAGTATGATGCCCAGTACATAGAATTTATATTTTAGGTATTGTTTGTCTTCGTTAAATTTACTTAATTAGATATAGAAGTAAGAAAAGTAAGATTCTGTATTTGTGCAAGTGTGTGTATCATGGTTTGGCATAATAATAGGCTTCATAGCTTCAGCCACACCATGTAATGGGCGTCATACTAATTCCAGAATTATATTTCTTCAGTTTTTAACTCGTTTAAATTTTAATGTGATTTTTCCTTTATTATTATATGTAGGATCGCCTGAAACATAAATGATAAATAGGACGGCTGGGAAGGGTTATGTTGAACTCCTTCATCTGTGACTTTACAGAAATGTCAAGTGTAACAGAGGGCGACGTTTTATCTGGTATGAAATACGCGTTAATTTGTTATCGGTATAGTATATCAAATCTCTGTTGGATACGGAACTGTGTTGCTATGACAGAACCCGCCTGATTGTGCACGCGCCATGCCGCCCGCTGGCCTGAAATAGCGCAATGCCGTAGCATCTTTCTCTCTCGTCGGCTGTATCTCTGTCTTCCATTCCGTTTCATCCTCTCTTCGCCCTCTCCCTCCCTGGTCGCATCGCTCCTCTTACTGGATGGTTAGGAAAACTGCGACTTCCAAACTCTTGTAGTGACATCTTACGTCGGATCAGTGAAACTTTATACTACACATTCGATATCCCATACGCCATCTAGACGTCCTGTGCTGGACTCACTGCCTGCTCGATCTGCATCCGATGGCTGCTTATACTGCCTGCTCATTACAACATTTTAACATGGCACTAAATGAAACACTCCGTTTACAAATACCCACAGCAGGTGGCAGCACCAACCGGCTCCAGACCTGTCGGAATGAAATAGCGGGAAATAGGATAGACTGTACTTGTTTTCAGTGAAAATGGTGTACTGCTGCGTGCCTTTCTGCAAATCAAAGAAAGGGAAACCAGAATGCCGTTCATTCCATTCCATTCATTCCATGATATACCTTCAAGTACACAATTGCGTCGAAAGTGGTTAAGTATTATATCCAGGGAAGGAAACAGCAAGGGAAGTAAATGGATTCCTTCTGATTATTCCGTGGTTTGCATTCTACATTTCGCAAATGACTATTTCAAAGTGACCAGCAAAACGCGAAAATTAAAAACAGGATCTGTACCCAGCCCTTTCCCTGATTATCCAGCTTATAAACAACCGCTAATTTCAGCGATGATTAAGAGGAGAGATTCAAGCACACAGACGTCTAACAAGAGCTCTTCAAACACCATTGCAGAAAATGGTAAGCGTAAGGTTTGAAGTATTACATACTAAGTAATATAATATCTCTGGGGACACTGTACTGTTAATGTGAAGGTACAAAACAGAATAATATGCTGTCATAAATTCCATTGTGCGCCTCTGTGGTGTAGTGGTTAGTGTGATTAGCTGCTAACGCCGGAGGCCCGGGTTCGATTCCCGACTCTGCTACGAAATTTGAAAAGTGGTACGAGGGCTGGAACGGGGTCCACTCAGCCTCGGGGGGTCAACTGAGTAGAGGTGGATTCGATTCCCACCTCAGCCATCCTGGAAGTGGTTTTCCGTGGTTTCCCACTTCTCCTCCAGGCAAATGCCGGGAGCTTCCTTCACCCTTCCTTGTCTATACCTTCCAAGGCCTCTGTTCAGCATAGCAGGTGAGGCCGCCTGGGCGAGGTACTGGTCATCCTCCCAAGTTTCATCCCCCCGAGCCAGAGTCTGAAGCTCCAGGACACTGCCCTTGAGGCGGTATCCTTCGCTGAGTCCGAGGGAAAAGCCAACCCTGGAGGGTAAGCAGATTAAGATTCCATAACGAGTCTTTTGCTAGCAGTATAAAATCGTGTCAATATACTGCTCTTTTTATTACTATTATTATTTACGCAAGTAGGGCCTATTTAATTAATTGGTTAATTCCAGTGGCTCGGGGGCTGGGGTGTGTGTGGCATCTTCAGCATTAGAAATCATCCTAGGTAGGGCTTTCATCTTCACAGATATGCAAGTCGCCTAATAGGCCGTCTATTATTATTCCCTGATTATGTACTTGATTTACTGGAAGATTTTCGTGAGCCCCCTGAGTCAGTGTGTGTCACTTCGGAAACTGCTTACCAGGGATTAGTGTGTGGTTATTTAGTGCGTGTAATCGAAGAAAAAACAGAATGCAGCACGTGCTTGAATAACGTTCCTACCTCATTTAATTCATCCCTATTGATAGCTGCGCTAGCCCTAGCAACGATTTATTGGCCTAATTATGAGGCTTCAGAAATTTGTTGAGGCGGCTCTACCGTACTGCAAGTCTGCTCCAGACTATAAAAAACTATGTTCTACTTTCTTTGTGCCAATGTAAATTTCTAAAGTGTTTTAGTAACAATAAGCACCAGGAACTTGTGTCAGAAACTGTGGTGGCCAAAGTCGTGAAACCTCTACTTAGTAATGTAGGGAAGTACCATACAGACAAAGTTTCCAGGTTTTCTTGTTCGTCGAAACCTCTTTCTCAAAAAGTGCTGAAGCTATAACTCTCTACAGCACCACTTTATACGTAAAATTCTTTAATATTTCTCTTACTTTCAGATTTTAAATTTTGCTGGTATGCTTATGTAGTTGTATTTACGCGGTAAATGGGTACGTTTGGTGCTGCCATCTAGCGGCAGATTGTTTGTAAGGCGTGTTACACGTTTGAGTATGGAATGAGCAGGCAGTTTAAGCAGCCATCGGATGCAGATCGAGCAGGCAGTGGCTGGACTATTTCGTAATGCCTTGATCCAAGCTGTATCTTCCTTCGCGTTTGCCTGAAAGCTTGTATCCCAGTTATTCTGTCGATAGATTTTGAGAAGATTGTAGATTTCCTACGTTCTGTTTGTAATATGCTTTTCTGTTGTAAGAGGTTTCGAATGTAATTCGAATGTAATAAAACGTATGTCCAAACTTATAACTATTTTTTCTTGAAGACATAAATGGCCGGTCCTTCGGTCTAGAGGTAGTGATCCAGCCTTTTACGCTGAGGGCCCGCGTTCGATACATGGCCAGAGCAGCAGGGGAGAATTTAGTTACTTGACATGAATATACCACCCAAGTAGTTTACTTCTGTACGTAGCTTAATAATAATAATAATAATAATAATAATAATGATGCCGGGCTGAGTGGCTCAGACGGTTAAGGCGCTGGCCTTCTAACCCCAACTTGGCAGGTTCGATCCTGGCTCAGTCCGGTGGTACTTGAAGGTGCTCAAATACGACAGCCTCGTGTCGGTAGATTTACTGGCACGTAAAAGAACTCCTGTGGGACTAAATTCCGGCACCTCGGCGTCTCCGAAGACCGTAAAAGTAGTTAGTGGGACGTAAAACAAATAACATTATTATTATTATTATTATTATTATTATTATTATTATTATTATTATTATTATTATTATTATTATTAATAACATAGCCTTTTCCCGGTGTTGTTTTTCCTTAATGCCCAGTATTTCTTCTTTCTGATCTTCTTTTCCTCTCATTTTCCGAGATAATAGGTTTGGCTTTTAATGTAGATTTTTCTTCGAACCTTATATTTTTGTCTTTAGTTATTACTTTAACTGTTCAATGGAATAGTGAATTTTTGTAATTTTTAATTCTACTTAAGTCTTTTTCAGTTCCTTTGAACCATTTGGGTGTTTATTTTGCGGTTACGGAAGAAGTCAAAGATTTGTTTGGTTAATCTAGTAGAGTTCATTCTGAGAAGATGACCGTAAAAACGTATCTTTCTTGTTCGTATTATTATTATTATTATTATTATTATTATTATTATTATTATTATTATTATTATTATTATTATTATTATTATTATTATTATTATATTGAACCCACCAACCTAAAGTCAGGCAATGAATGGTTTACGGCGTGCTTTCTTTGTTGCAAATTCTTCGATCACATCTTCATACTGTAGTGTAGTTGCTGTGTTACGTTATAATTCATGGAGAGGGTGGTAAGACTGTTGGCTCGATCTTGCGACATGGATGATCGGAAATAATTCTCGCGTCTTTTGAGGAGTGATAAAGGGCATTCGTTTCAAACAGTTGGTTGCAGTGATTGACAAAAAATAATCGCAATTAATTATCTATATTAGAAAACCATCCTAAGTGTGGTTTTTAAGCAACACTCGATTTAAGGACGATGTTTTTATTTCGTTGGTCTTACTGAGTACAGTATGTATGTATGAAAGTCGAACCCATGCCCCGTTTCTCTTCGAGGTCGGATGTGAAGTGAAATGAAGCTTCGTAGTGAGATTTTACGACCGGATGCTCTTCCTAAAGCCAACCTCATCAGAGGAGTTACTGAGATGAAATGAATGACGTGTATAGCCTACTAGGAAAGGAGAGGGTGAAACACGGTTCCAGCACATAGCCTACACATGTCCGTTGCTCTTACTATACGCTGCCCGACTCGTTGGCTGAATGGTCGGCGTACTGGCCTTTGGTTCGGAGGGTCCCGGGTTCGATTCCCGGCCGGGTTGGGGATTTTAACCTGCATTGGTTAATTCCATTTTCTCGGGGACTGGTTGGTTGTGCTGTGCCCAACATCCCTGCAACTCACACACCACACATAACACTATCCTCCGCCACAATAACATGCAGTTACCTACACATAGCAGATGCCACCCACCCTCATCGGAGTGTCTGCTTTACAAGGTCTGCACCCGGCTAGAAATAGCCACACGAAATGAACAACCTCATCACTCAAAATTCTTCAAGTCATATTTGTAACGCTGTTACTGTTTTCAGCGCATTGAATTGAATTGAATTGAATTGAATTGAAAAGAAAAGTGCTAATGGGCGCATTGTGACTACGTGACGGCATTACTAAAACAAAACTTGTCCTCTTTCTGTTACTAGACAATATTCATTAAATACGAGCTGATTGCTGCCAACGTTACTCATATTAATTTTATTGCGAGTTACGTTCATGTTCTCTTTTCAAGAGTTTGATAAAATTGTTTTAAATTAAAACAAAACATAAAGGGTAACAGCTTAAAAACCTCTCCCTAAAATGCCCCTCACTAGGCAGCTGCCCAGGACTAAATACGCTCTTACATGGCAATGATTTTTACCTGGATCTTGAGGGCTGGTTCTAGGTCCACTCAGCCTAAGGGGGAATAATTGAAGAATGATATGTCGGTGAGATAGCGGCCCTAGTCTAGGAAACCAAGAATAACGGTCGAGAGGATTCGTCGCGCTGACCACGCGTCTCTTCGTAATCTGCAGGCCTTCGGCTGAGCAGTGATCATTTGGTGGTCCATGGCCTATCAGGGCTCTTTGTTTTCTTATGATATAAATGAGAAATATCGGATTGTAATAAGATCAAATGTGTCCGCCTCTCAGCCTGCGGCCCCAGGTTCGATTCCGGGCTGGGTCAGGGGTTTTTGATTGTACATGATTAATATCCCTGGCCTGGGGTCTGGGTGTTTGTGTCGTCCTTAATGTTCCTTTCCTCACATTCAACACTTTACACTGTCCGGCTCCATGGCTAAATGGTTAGCGTGCTGGCCTTTGGTCACAGGGGTCCCGGTTCGATTACCGGCAGGATCGGGAATTTTAACCTTCATTGGTTAATTTCGTTGTCACGGGGGCTGGGTGTATGTGTCGTCCTCATCATCATCATCTCATCCTCATCACGACGCGCAGGTCGCCTACAGGAGTCAACTCAAAAGACCTGCAACTGGCGAGCCGAACATGTCCTTGGACACTCCCGGCACTAAACGCCATACGCCATTTCATTTCTTCAACACTTTACACTTCCGCAATTTCCAAATACACACAGGTTCATAACCAAAGCCCGAATTTTCATGCCGTAACAGGTTAGATTGCAAACTAAATTCGGTTAATAGGAGGTGTCGGCCACCCGCTCTTCCTTAAAGTAGCAAGAGTAACATAAATTATAGGAGTTCTGATGACCGTACCCCTAATATTTATGCAAACCCCATAGCATAATCGTTGTGAAGGTAGACTATAATTGCTGCTCGCTTCAGGAACTTTGCATTCTAACCTATTAATGCATAAAAATCCGCGCTCTATTCATAACATATGGTGCAAAGTTGGGGCAAAATTTCTTCTTAGGTCGACTTTCCGAATGAGTAGCATTTAAAAATAAACATCAAATGTTCTTGCTCCATTAGTTGTCAGTTGTGAACTTCCCACTGCCTTGAATTTAGAGATGTGTAAAATACAATTTCTTGTAGCGTAGCAACTACAATTGCTACTTAAACTAAATTTAGCGTGCATAACATACATTCATTATCATTCACGTATTCATGTTCAGATTTATAATTTTTAACTCAACTGTACATATTCATTTTTGCAGTTAAATGGGGTCTTCTTCATTAAAAAACCCACTACAGTTAATTAATATTTACATTTTTTCAGAAGCTATTTTTGCGTGAAGGGCAAGTAATTAATTTGAACGATCGATTGCGGGTCACATGGTAGATCACAGTTTCACAAGAAAAGCAGCTCGATTTGTTGTGGATAATTTCCGACAGAAGAGTAGTGTTACAAATATTTTGCAAAGTTTAGGGCTAGGAAGACTTTGGGGAAAGGAGGTGAACTGCACGACTAAGTGGTATGTTCCGAGTTGACAGTGGAGAGATGGCGTGGAATGCACTAGTAGACGAATAAGTTTGAGAGGTGTCTTTAAAAGTAGGGAAGATCACAATATGAAGATAAATTTCGAATTCAAGAGGACTAATTGGGGCAAATATTCGTTTATAGGAAGGGTAGCTAGGTTTTGGAATAAGGGAGATGTTCAGTAGATTTCCAATTTCTTTGCAATCATTTAAGAAAAGGCTAGGAAAACAACAGGTAAAAATCTGCCAACTGAGCGACTGACCTAAATGCAGATCAGTAGTGATTGATTGATTGATTGATTGATTGATTGATTGATTGATTGATTGAAAATTATATAAAATATAATTTTTTTGAAAGTTAAAGACGTTTTTGCTAATGCTTTAATTTATATGGTGTATCAGCCAAAGTTTGTTGCTGTAGTTGTAAAAGCGTATGCATAATTACTCACCTAATGAGAAGTGTGAAAGTAATGTTTTGAACTTAATAATTAGTCATTTCATCCTGCACTCACTATCAATTTTTGCCATTTTTCGAAAGCATTTTTCACTTTTTGCAACACTGCTGCACTTGTTAAAATCAATGGGGACGAAAGAAACACCGATGGGGAGTGGAGGCTCAAGGCAGTGATAGTGGTACCTAATCCCCGTGTGGGCGGGAGTGGCAGAATAACACACACGGTATCCCTTGCCTGTCGTAGGCCTAAGAGGCGACTAAAAGGGGCGACCACGGGTTGATGACATTAGAACCATGAGACTACTTGTGATTAGTACCATTATGTGCGGAACACTATGGGTCGACGTTACTTGCGACTACTAGTACCACTTTGCGAGGAAAACCATGGGTCTACGTTACATATGAACAGCACCATTATGTGAGGAACACTACGGGTTTGGGCGTTGCGTGTGATAAGTGTCGTCATATGCCCTACACTGGTCGCTTCCACTGTGTTCAGAATGGGTCTGTGTTACCTATGAGTAGTACCACTTTATGAGAAACACCATGGGTCTACGTTGCCTGTGATTAGTACCACTATAGAAGGAACACCATGGGTCTGCGTTGCCTGAGAGTAGTACTATTATGTGAGGAACACGATGAGTTTATGGTGCCTGTGGGCGTTACTATAATGTGTGGTACATCGTGGGTCTACATTGCCTATGATTAGTAACACTATGTGATCAACACCATGAGTGTACGTGGCATGTGATTACTTCCACTAAGTGAGGAACACCACGCGAATACCGGCGACCGTGATCAGTCCCCTTATGTGAGGAACACCACGGGTCTGTGTAGCATGTGAGTAGCAGAGTAGTACCCTTATGTGCGAAACACCATGAGCTTGTGCTGTCTGTGAGTGGTGCCATTGTGTGTGACATACCATGGATCTACATTACTTGTGATTAGTACCACTATAAGAGGAACAACATGTGTCTGCTTTACCAGTGACTAGTGTCATAATGAGGGGTAGGTGACGTGGATTTTGGACCCCTGTAGATAATAAGTATACCTATCATCCCAGTAATTAAGGCATTGTGAATTGGATCCACTGATTGTTATATTTTCACGATAACTTTTTCATCGTCATTCGTTTTAGATTGTAGTCAGTGGATACATTTTGAAATTTTAATTTTCGTTTCGTTCGCCTCGTAGCATTAGGGGCCGATGACCTAGCAGTTAAGACCCCTTAAAGAACTATCATCATCATCATCATCATCATCATCATCATCATCATCATCTTTCATATTTACCGAGCTCGATAGCTGCAGTCGCTGAAGTGCGGCCAGTATCCAGTACCTATTCGGGAAATAGTGTGTTCGAACTCCACTGTCGGCAGTCCTGAAAATGGTTTTACGTGGTTTCCCATTTTCACACCAGGAAAATGCTGGGACTGTACCTTAATTAAGGCCACGGCACTTCCTTTCAACTCCTATACCTTTCCTATTCCATCGTCGCCATAAGACCTACTGTATCTGTGTCGGTGCGACGTAAAGCAAATTATAAATTGTAATAAACCAGTTGTAAAAAAAATCACATTTTCCCGATATTCATTCCATTCACTGAAAATGTTAGGGAATATGAGGATTTCACTGTACCGCCAATAAAACGTGAACCGTATTTTCTTTCGAATAACTCGGGCTTATATTTTATTTAGAATAAACATATAGTGCTTAAGATAGACGATAATAAACAATGAACAGTAATACATATATCAATCAAGGTGCCGAAGTCGCTGTTGCGACATCTTCATGTACGTTAAGACCTCTCTTTATTAACACACAGTGTTTGTGTGTATGTATGCGATGCCCAGCGAATTCTACGACACACAGAGATCTGAATATTTTAATAGAGGACAAAGTTCTACTGGCTGTAAAGTAGCTTGAGGTTCAAATGTAAAACACAAGATGACACCACAACGTAGAGTCATGATGATACACCCTATTTCAACTGAAATCCCACTTTTTCAAATATTTGTTGGTTACATTCTCACTCCGGGGAGGTCTTCACTTCCTTCATGTTTAAATTTTAAGCTTTGTTAAGAGGAAATATATTCGTATAATTTTTTGTAGGGGTATGTTTTATCTAACCTTTTATCAGTAAAGGAAATGGAAATAATGTAGTATTTATATCGTCTACCCTAAAGATATTAATGTTTTGCCTCACATATCTCTTTTTGTCACCTTTTATTATCTTGCGTAACATTTATAAGCCTTTTGCGATAAACGGTGAATTGTAACACGTCCATAATGGATGTAAAGCCACAATTATCATGACAATTTATTGTCATTGCTAGGATATTATTACTGGGGGAGGAAGAGCTCTCGTACTGCTGTTCGGATAGATTTATGGCTCTCATATTAGGTTATGCACAGCTCAGTTTTCAGTGTGGTGTCCAGCGTCAGCCCGTCGATATACAGCCATAGTCATTGGGAATGATAATGGAGTACTTCGATGTACAATTTTAGAACTGATTTTAGAGGGCAGGTTCTCTATGTTGATTAATCCTAATGTGAGGCCAGATAACTCTGTTCTACATACGTTCTATTTCTGGGATGAAAATATTTAATTCTAAATGAAATCAGGATTGTGCTACCAGGGGTATTTTTCATTAATCTGATCATATATGTCATGTGGTATCATTGTTTGAGGCAAATATGGTACTTTTATTTTAAAAATTAAACAGTTAGCGACATTAAACTTTACTATTTCTGATTCTTTTTCAAGCATTGATGTTATTGTTCAGATAGTGTGGCATGTTAACCTCAAAATCACAGTAAGGATGCAACGATTTCTACCAATAATTTCAAATTTATTTATTTATTTATTTATTTATTTATTTATTTATTTATTTATTTATTTATTTATTTTATTTTTTATTTTTTATTTTTTTATTTTTATTTTTTATTTTTTTATTTTATTTTATTTTATTTTATTTTGCTTCTTGAGGTATACCAAGTGAGTATTTCTGTGAATATTATTTTATTTTGTATTTTCATTCGATATGTCTGTATGTCTGACAAAGAAACGCGAGCTTGGGTATATTTCAAGTAAGTAACACAAATCTTCCTTGGAAGTAGAAGAGACCCTAAATATAAAGAGTTTTTGATATAAATGATCAGAGATTATAAAGATTTAGGATGCAATATGTCCTTGAAAGTACGTTACATGGACTCTCATCTAAACTTCCTTCCAAAGAGTTGTAGTGATGTAGCAGATGACCCTGGAGAAAGTTTTCATAAAGACATAGGTACCATGGAGAAACGGTATGAAAGGAAATGGGTGCCCACAATGTTAGCCGATTATTGCTGGAGTATAATTCGGGACAGGAAGGATGCTCAATACAAAAGGAAGAAATAAGACATAAAAATGTATAGATAGTTATAGATATTCCTGTGAATGACTTTTAAAAATTGAGAACAATATGTGGGCACTTCAACTATCACCTTCTGTTACTATCCTAATGTTTATAGCTCCCTTAATTGAATTTCTCTCAGTATATCTATGACTCTAAATTAAAGCTTTATATATATATATATATATATATATAATGATATGGAACTATTAAAATAAATGTTAAATCCGATTACTCTTAAACTATCCCTAATGTAGGAAAACTAAAACCAGATTTGAATTCAGTGTTAAAATATCTATAAGAATCACACATTTTTCCTACAGACTTGGTTGGGTATTATTTTTTTAGAACAGTGTAATTGGTGGACTCAGCCTTGAGCGGATAACTTAGTAGGTAACTGGGTTTGAATCCCGTCTGGGATTGGAATAGGGAGTACTTACGTTGTCATTGACGTTCCGCAGCTTGTTCAGTGCTGTGTTCAAGGTTGATTGCAGGGGCTTTTACGCACATCTGGAAGTTTTGGAGTAGACGATTATGTCCACACAACGCGCAAAGTCGCTGTTACATCTTCATGTACGTCAAGACCTCTCCTTATTAAGGCAGCAGCTACCTGGGATCTAACTCAATGCTGATACGAATTTCTTAACCACGAACTACGGTCGCTCTGTCCTAGGAAGTGTCCAAGAGTTTGTCTCCGTGCAACTATATGTACACAAATAATGTCTGAGACAGTCGGGTATAGGTTTGACAGTTGCTTCTATCGCATTTTCAGGCAAGTTATGCGTTCAGATGTGAAGAATCTTGCCTTTTTATTGAAATTAAAAATCACGAAACTCATTTAAAGTGAGAAATACATAATATTAGTAAACATCATTAAACAGTTTGTACTCAAACTTCTTTTTTGAATAAAAATTGCATTGCTCTACAAAAAAATGATTAGTATTTCTTGTCTCAAAACGAAATATTGATCTGCTTTCTCTGAGTTTACATTGTTAAACTAATTGATAAATGGATATTGTGATGATAGGTCTTATGGCAACGATGGGATAGGAAAGGGCTAGAAGTCAGAAGGAAGCGGCCGTGGCCTTAATTAAAGTACTGCCCCAGTCAGCATTTATCTGGTGTGAAAATGGGAAACCACGGAAAACCCTCTTCAGGGCTACCGACAGTGGGGTTCGAACCTGCTATCTCTCGGATGCAAGCTCACAGCTGCGCTCCCCTGACTGCACGGCCAATCCGCCCGGTGTGACATTGTTAAACTTAATGCCATGTTTATAGTATAATTTTAGATTTTGTATTAACCGGGCGCGTGATGAGGAAATCCCTCATTCCTTGACTTCGTTATATTCACTGCCTAATGTTTTTGCGCACGTGTCTATCTTTTTGGGTATTCCAAGTTCATTATTTTCCAAATCACTCTGCAACTATTGCTTGTTGGTGAAGGTTCGTATTTTCGTTTGCGGTGCGGTGCATTGTTGTAATCCTTGCAGTTCAGTGAGATTTTCCCTCACCTGGCGCCTTGTTACGTTAAAATTTTTGGCATTTTTGAATACTATATATATATTGACCAGTGGCGGTGGGCTCTCAGGAGCACATGAGCACGTGAACACCCAGTTCTAATGCATATTCATGCATTCATGGATACCGGTAATTCAAAATTGTTTCCTTTTATCGACCTGATTTCGTCAGTCCATCAAAAGCATCGAAGCTCCGTTACACTGACAGCTGTTCGTTTCGACTGACAATGCCAGGGAGCACACTGGAGATTTTGCTACGAGCCTTAAGACTATACGCATGCGCATGGAGATGACGTCATGGTTTATGCACAGATATATCCGTAAGCGAGGAGCACGGTAAGGAATGTGCCTTTCCGTCTACAACCACACTCAAACCAGAGATAATATTACTGTTGACAACAAGGGTCCGCCACCTCCCCTGTTACTGTTGACCACAGCTCCCAAAGTTACTATTGCATTACATCGCCGGAAGATTGCGCTAGTAGCTAATTCTGAACAGGTGTTCGTAATCGCGGGATCAGAATGCCAGAGCCTCAGCGAACTCCTGAGCGACTCAACCCCGCAGTCGTAATTTTAGTTTTCTTGTACACGCATAGATTAGTCTCCGGAAAATGCATCCTCGGTTATAAGGGTTCCAGCAACCGTACAAGGAACTTTTAGTGAAATGATTCAAGTAAGTGATTTTGTACTTATTTGCATTCCACTTTGGTATATTTGAGACGTGAACACAAATTTTGTTGTGAACCCCTTGAAAATTTGGTCACGAGCCGCCATTGATATTGACTACATGGGTGACGAGACTGCACGGAAAATGTTACAATGGATAGATGAGGAGGAAAAGAAGGTGAATAGGAAGGAAGAAGTAGGTGAAGATTCAGAAGATATAATTGACCGTTGCAGTGAAAATGTTGAACGAATGAAAAAAAAAAAAAGGCGAAAGTGAGTTTGTGGGATCTGAAGCGGAACCTGTAATTGTAAATTCAGACCAAGCGGTACGAAATAGACCAATACACACAGGGAAAGGTGGAGTTACTATGTGGAAAGTACACTGCAGAAACAAGACCCATAAAACTAGGTATAGGAATCTCATGAGACATCTACCAGATGCCAGAGGACAAGTAGGCCTACACAATGTAAATTCGGCAGTTTGGCATTTATTTTTCCCTGAAGACACTATAAAACAAATTGTGCATTATGGCAATCTCAAATTGGCAGAAATGCGTAAAAATATCACACATGAAAGAGATGTTCGTAATACTGATCGAAAACTGTAGAATACCCTACATTTGGAACTAAAATGTGGTAAAGCTACAATATTTCTTATCAAAATAAATTAAAAATGCTTTAATTCACCAGTTAAATCTAAAACTGTTCTAATTTATATCATGGGCGAGGAAAAATCTCACGAAGCGTCCGCTTCCATTCCTAGTAACCTCGCGCCTTGTGCCGGGTTAATTTAACTCCATGTTTGGATGGAAAGAACTACCTATATATTTTCATATTTGACCTATTCTAGAAACAGATAACTTTATTATTCAGTACGTCTCGTAGTAGGCCTATGTCTAAAATACATCTAACATGAAAGAATTTCCACATGAGAACGTTCTAAAATCCAGTCGGGTAGTATAATGAGTATTGATAGCAACTGAACATAATAATGATGATTGATGTAATTTTTGAGTAAATTTGCCTGTACAGCAATTCTCCTCTGGATATTTTCACGAGTCTCCAGCACTTGGTAGATTGCGGTTGCCTGTTCTAAATTCATCGATTCCATTAACGTTATGATGGAGAGAAGCTATCACATAATTTGTGCTGCCGCAACTGCTTCCTTTAAGTTGAATAACAGAACACTTTCTAAAGAATTGGCAGAAAATAGATCTGAACGCAGCATTGTCATCAGCTAATTGCTAATGTTATCCTCTCTCTAAACACTAGTTGTGATGGAACAAAAAGAAAAAAGGAAGACAGTTTCTTTCCTCTCTTTGTAAAGGAATGTTCAACCAGCCCAAGCTGACGACATGTGTGTATAGCAAGGGAAGTGAGGGGAACAGCTTTCTTTGAAGACGTGACGTTTCCAAGCCCCAGTTCTCGGTAAATGTTTCACTACCAGCATGATCACTGAACACTGCTTACTCTGTATTTCTATCCATGTAAAACAGAGATCTTTAACCTTTTCTTAAACACAGGCCTTGTTTGAGCATGAAAATTCGTGAGCTGTTTGCGCGTTTTACGAGATTAGCACATACAGTACATAAGGCACGTACAACCAACGTTTTCCTTCATGTAAATGCGCCATGAGATATTTTAGTAGCGTGCCTGCTTTTTTAAAGGAAAGTCTTGACGAGACGATAAAGGTGTACTTGGTTTACCCTGAAAGACCTGGGTCGATTCTCCTTCAGGAAGTCCGGAGATTAGGAGCTGCTCTATTACTTCTGGAGAGTCACTTGACCCTGGGTGTACTTAATCAGCAACAGAAATGATTACCAGATTAATTCTTCGAAATAAATACGGCCGATTATAAAACTGACCACTCTTTTGCCTTTCGCTAATACACGGACCTTCATGACGTACACGGTCTGCTTTGCTTTTGTATGGTTTGCTTAGTAATTAAAAAGTACATATATTATGTTTTATGACTTGTTCTTGGCGTAATTACTTTAAAATGAAAAATGTCGAGTAAGATCAATATAAATATTAGTGGCTTTTTCCGTCCCTGTGGGTCTCACTAATGCATTTTTCGTTTATTAATGTTCAGTTCCTATTGGAAATCTCTTCCCTTAACCTTCACTACAGGGAAATCCAAGGCTCTTGACGTTGGAAGGCGCGCCCCATCTGCACGCCATTAGCCAGGAACAGCTGCGCGACGTTGTCTAGCAACAGCAGTTCTACAGACCGCTTGAAGTTAAAATATCACTAGAACTCGAGCAAGGTGCCTTTTTTTTCTTTTTTTCTTTTTTCTTTTTTTTGGATCGAGATTTCGTTTTGATTAGAAACGAAGTCTAGTTTTTGTATATGAATGATCAGACTTACGAATGGAATGTCCAAGCCAGTTATTCGTGATTTGATATACTGTGCATAAGTGAAAGGCCAGTGTACCTTCTACTGTTTAGTTGGTCATGAAAAGGTGCGTGGTACTGAAAACCCTAAGAAAATGCTACAGCCCAGGTTGGCAACTTTGGCTTTCGAGTCGAGTCCTAACACGGGCGGGTGTAAATCTCTAAATGTGCATTTGTATTTGAGTATTGCTGACTGAAGTATTATATCTAGTAGTTTTGAACGTACAGACAGTCTGCAAGTTACGTAAAGTAATAATAATAATAATAATAATAATAATAATAATAATAATAATAATAATAATAATAATAATAATAATAATAATAGTTTTACGTCCCTCTAACTATTTTGACGGCTTTTGAAGACGCAGAGATGCCGGAATTTGGTCCTGTAGGAGTTCTTTAACGTGCTAACAAGAGGGTGTCCTGTTTGTGAACCTTCAAGTACCACCAAACTGAGCTATCATTGACCCTGTCAACTTGAGCTCAGAAGGCCAGCGCTCTACCGTCTGAGCTATTCATCCTGGCAATTACGTAAATTCCCGATATAAATATATTACCAACGGTACTTAAATCTGAAACAAGAAGTAGTATTGCAATTTTAAATTATATTTTGAGAACCATGTAGTGAGTCGAGCATGAACTACGTGCTAATTTGGCAACGCTGTACATGTGTAGGAAACACGCTGAGGTACGCTGCACCTGGGGTATCATCAGCGTTGTAAGAATACAAGAACCTTGTAATTGAAGCTGTTATTAGAAAAAGGGCCCAAGTCGATATTTTATCATTTTACAGGTGAGACAAAAACGAACTATATTATTACCAAACACTGATACAAAAATTAATTAATGTTATTGGCTTTACGTCCCACTAACTACTTTTACGCCGAGGTGCCGGAATTTGGTCCCGCAGGAGTTCTTTTACGTGCCAGTAAATCTACCGACACGAGGCTGTCGTATGTGAGCACCTTCAAATACCACCGGACTGAGCCAGGATCGAACCTGCGAAATTGGGTTTAGAAGGCCAGCGCCTCAACCGTCTGAGCCACTCAGCCCGGCGATACAAAAATTATTTAACTGTAGTTACATATATACACTTGCACGGCTATTTCCACATTTCTAACATTTTTTAAAACTGTAGTCAGATATATACACTTGCACGATGATCTAAGGCTATTTTCACATTTCTAACATCTTTCAGAGTGGAATTATCACATTTTGAAAAAAATATTGGACCCTTTTTCTAGAATCCAACTTTTCAGAGAAGTGAAATCTTTAGCAAAAATCTCTTTACAGTATATTTTGAATGCAGTTCGAATACTAACATAAAAAACCAATGGCACTACAGCCCTTGAAGGGCCTTGACCTACCAAGCGACCGCTACTCAGCCCGAAGGCCTGCAGATTACGAGGTGCCGTATGGTCAGCACGACGAATCCTCTCGGCCGTTATTCTTGGCTTTCTAGACCAGGGCCGCTATCTCACCGTCAGATAGCTCCTCAGTTCTAATCACGTAGGCTGAGTGGACTTCGAACCAGCCCTCAGGTCCAGGGAAAAATCCCTGACCTGGCCGGGAATCGAACCCGGGGCCTCCGGGTAAGAGGCAGGCACGCCACCCCTACACCACGGGGCCGGCATCGAATACTAACATAATAAATTCATAAACTTAATACTCATGGAACATCATGTTAAGAAAACTGGAATATTAAAGAACAAATTATGGTTCTAGTTTAAGAATAAAAACGTTAAATGTTTTCTTTAAGTGATGCTCAAAAGTAATCTTCTTAGTTCTATGATCTTCAGTAACATTACTTTTTAAACATATAGAACACATCGTTTCATCTATATTGGAATGCCACGTTATTGCAAGTCTTACTTTCCATCATCCTCACTCTGAACACCATTACCTTCAACAAGATGTCAGTTTACCGAGCGAGGTGGCCGTGCGGTTAGGGGCGCGCGGCTGTGAGCTTGCATCCGGGAGATATTGGGTTCGAACCTCACTGTCAGCAGCGCTGAAGATGGTTTTCACACCAGGTGAAATGCTGGGGCTGTACCTTAATTAAGGTATCCTATCGCATCGTCGCCATAAGACATATGTGTGTCGGTGCGACGTAAACTTTGTTTTAAAAAAATATAAGATATCAGATTCTGGTAGAAGTTCAAACTCTACCTATTTGTGACATGTTTTAAGAGTTTAGGTTTGCTGACTTTGTGGGTAGAGTCTTTGTATATAGAGGCTGAGACGTGCAGAGGGAAATTATTAACGTCAGATTTCAAAATTTCAACTGAAATGATTTCAAATCATTGATGGAAACACTGGCTTCAAGTGCCTTCTGGTACTGGTTGAAAGTAAAATGGTTGTATTTTATGATCATGAACTTGAAACCTCTAGGATTTTATGCTACAATACTAAGTGTGAAGAAGAGTTCCAAATGTTTTGAATAATCTTTGTAGAAGAGTTCCAAATGCTTTGAATAATCTTTAATCATGAATCCTTTCACTGTCACTGTTGTGAATTTTGTTTATTTACATTGTCAGGGCTTTCCACACGTTCAAGTTTTCTCTGCATACGCTGAATGACTGCAAAGTGCGAGTCATGTGGCAGATTAACTGTGTCCGCGTTCGGAAAGAAGTGTGAGATTTCTTCAAATCTGCTGTTGATGACCAGACGATATTCAGAAAAGTGCATTATTGTAGTAGAGTATTATTAGTATAAAACATCCCAGGTGGCAGAGTAAGGGACCAAATATTAACACTTGGACCCTTCCAATATAAACTTAAAACAGTAGAGTTACAACCAAGTCCCAAGTGGAATAATTAGCCCTTCTTCTACCAACTATGTCTTCTTTTTCATCTGTTTACCCTCCAGGGTCGGTTTTTCCCTCGGACTCAGCGAGGGATCCCACCTCTACCGCCTCAAGGGCAGTATCCTGGAGCTTCAGATTCTGGTTCGGGGATACAACTGGGAGGATGACCAGTACCTCGCCCAGGCGGACAAGGAAGAGGGAAGGAAGCGGCGTTAGGTACCATCCCGGCACATGCCTGGAGGAGAAGCGCGAAACCACGGAAAACCACTTCCAGAATGGCTGAGGAGGGAATCGAATCCCCCTCTATTCAGTTGACCTCCCGAGGCTGAGTGGACCCCATTCCAGCCCTCGTGCCACTTTTCAAAATTCGTAGCAGAGCTGGGAATCGAACCCGGGCCTCCGGGGGTGGCAGCTAATCACACTAACCACTACACCATGAGGCGGACTGCCAACTATGCACGGTACTTTAATGTGTGATTTATCCATCCAGTATAAGTATGGCCGTATCTTTATTCTCCTCACCAGACTCGTCTCGTGAAGAATCGCGAGAAAAACGAAAAAATAGTGAAATATCAAACAAATCGCTACTTAGGCGGTTACGCTTCAATTGAGTCTTTACATTGTAATATTATTGAACAGTATTTATTCGAATATTTTCGTTTTTCATACGTCTTTGCGACAAATGTGAGGTTATGGTAAAAATTTGGCTTGCGTAAATTTCGACTTGTGCAAAGAGCACTAAAATGAGATATTTACTTAAGGCAAGGTGTTGTCTTTATTTATATCTTCTTGCGAGTAAGGTGCACAGTATTCAACACCACTAACATAAACTTTTTTATTTGATTACAAAATGTCTACGTCAGTCATTCATGACTGACACTGTATAAGTGTCGGTGAAAATGTGCACTGAATATCATTCGATGTGAAATCAGCGGAAAGATGCCGTCTCTTACCGAATAGATTTCCTTTCGACTATTAATTTTGTAGAGGAAAGAGTCCCTATCCTGCTTTCCTTGCTAGATTTGTACATTTTGACCCGGTACAAGGCAAACAGGCGTCTCAATTTTGTTTTCTGTGGGCATCCGTGTGAGTCTCATAGAGACTGTCATTTGTGCGTGGCATTGCTTACTTTCACCTGGTTGCACTCTGTCATCTTTGCTTTGCTTGGTCATCTCTCATTCTTCTCAGCTCCAACGCGGCATTATGTTTCTGAGACCGGCTTTTCATTATTCTTTCCTTTTCTTTTTCCTATTCCTTCACTGTTCGATGCCTGTATTGGGGAGACCTTTATTTACTGTCCACTATGTATCCTGGTATACGATAGAACAAATTTGTTACTTTCATTGTCCTAACTCCACGAACCTACTACGCTGGCGTAGCAGGGGGAGAGGTGATACTCCCACGTGGCGCGTCCCAGGTGGCGATAGGGGGGTCCTAACCGGCTTGCCGGCGGACTTGAGGGAAATAAAATACCTCTCGCGGACCAAACACACTACCCCCTGCGGGTGGGGGACGCACATATAAAACACACCCGCGGTATCCCCTGCCTGTCGTAAGAGGCGACTAAAAGGGACGACCAAGGGATGATTGAATTAGAACCATAAAACTACTTTTGATTCGTTGCATCATGCGGGGAACACCATGGGTTGCCTGTACTTGCGAGTAGTACCACTAAATTAGGTACGAAATAGGTTTGTGATTCGTAGCAGTAAAGAGGCTGGCCTGGGGGTTTCCAGTACCCGTGCGTCGTACCCATGTGAGCAACACCGCGGGTCTGGGCGTAGCCTGTGAGTTGTACCGCTATATGAGCGACACCGTCGGTCTGCGTTGCCTGTGATTGGTGCCGACTATGTGAGGAACACAGGGAAATACCGGCGCCCGTGATTAGTACACGTAGGTGAGGAAACTCATCGGTTTGCTTTGGCTCCAAGTGGCGTCATTGTATGAGGAACACCATAGACCTGCGTTCCCTGTACGAAGTACAATACTTGCGAGTAGTACCATCTTCTGTGGAACACCGTGAGTCTTCGCTACTTTTGATTACTACTCCAACATGACAAATACCATGGTTCTACTTTACTCGCGACATGTACCATTCTGTGGGGCCTTAGACATGGATTTTGCACCCCTTTAGACAGTGGACCCTTGGTCAGTAATACTATTATTTACGATCTTTTTTTGAGTCTGACCCACTGGTTTTTTTTTTTGTTGGGTTCATGTCCGTCCATCCATTCATTCTTCATGACATTTTTTATTTTATTTTGGTCAGTTGATGAATTTGTACTTTTTGTTATTTCATTTCGTACCATTAGAGGCCGATGACCTCGATGTTAGGCCCCTTTAAACAACAAGCATTGACCTATCTCAGTCTTATCCTTGGCTTTGACAATATGAAAGTGCTAATAATGCCATTCTTTATGCAGCCAGTCCCAGTTTCGAATGGTATGAATATGTCGCTCAAAGAGTCAGTTGGTGCGAGCATTTCAGTGGGCTTGGCAGTCTGATGTGTAATAGCAACTTCCGGCTCGGTGAGAAAAGCAACAGGAAACTACAGTACACTACGCCTCATTATCCTTGTATGCCTCTTCATCGGCACGTAGGTCATCCAAGACAGGTGATGGCGGAGCTGTTGACGATCAAACCAGCCTTCTGGCTGAGTACTCAACATCATTATTCGATGGATCGGATCTCTTTATATTCCTCCTTCAAATATTGGTAAAAGAAGGTTATAGTACATTTGTTTTGCTTCTTGGAACCACCACTACCATTACACATACTCCACTGAATGCTGCATACATTTTGAAAAGGATGATATAAAGAGAAATGGGTTTATAAAGAAGAATACGAAATGAATATATTTAAATCTGCATATTTTTAATTACATTCGAAGCTTACAGTTTTGAAGCTCCTTTATTATAATCTTTTACGTCGCACCGACACAGTTAGGTGATATTGCGACTATGGGATAGGAAAGGGCTAGAAGTGGGAAGGAATCGGCCGTGGCTTTACGTAACGTACATACTCAGCCTTTGCCTGGTGTGAAAATGGGAAACCACAGAAAACTGTCTTCAGGGCTGCCGACAGTGAGATTTGAACCCACTGTCTCCCAAATGCAAGCTAACAGCTATGTGACCCCCTTCAAAATTTAAAAATAGTTTGTTTATTGATTTCTCCTCCCATCCTAAGTACAGTAGCGGCGATTGAGAAGTGGGGGGGGAGGGAATCTACAGACAACAGAACGTACTCGGGTTTGTGGGATATAGCGGGGGAGGGTATATATAGTTCAAAACCGAAAAAAAAAAAAAAAAAAAAAAAAAGCTACAAAATAGTTAGTTTTGGTGCTCTCTGAGCGAATTTCGACAGAGAGATAAAGATTGACAGTTTACCAACTTTAGTGTGGTTAATAGTTTTTTGAGGTTTTGATTCAGTACTGTACAATAAAACGTTCACCAAAGGAACAGTATTACATATGTATTACAACTAAATAGAATTAAATAAATTAAAATAAAATTAAAATAAATTAAATAAAATTAAATAGAAGTAGGGCGTGATTATACAATTTACAATCATTTAGTATTTGACCATCCACTAAGAAACTAACAGACACTAAAGAGATTTCCAGATTGACGATTTCGCGCGGCAAGCGGGTAAATCATACCTCAGTGTCCATGACCTTGCTACCCTGCTACCCTTCCTCACAGCACATGCAATGTGTCTACTGCTCTACTCGGTTAGCCGCGACAATCGATGTTTTTTTTTTTTTTTTTTTTTTTTTTTTTTTTTTTTTTTTTTTTTTTTGCGTATTTCCGCTAAGAATTTCGTCAATAACTAAAGAAAATAAAAAATAAAAAACCGCGCAAGTTAGTCGTGTGGTTAGGGGCGCGCAACTGTAAGTTTGAATCCGGCAGACGGTGGGTTCGAACCCCACTGTTGGCAGGCCTGAAGATGGTCTTCCGCGGTTTCCCATTTACACACCAGGCTGTACCTTAATTGAGGCCATGGCCGCTTCCTTCCCACTCTCAGGCCTTTCCTATCCCATAGTTGCCATAAGACCTATATGTGTCGGTGATACTTACAGCAAATTGTAAAACGAAAATTGAAAAAATATTTCGTGAAGAATTGCAGTCGGTTACAAACCTCTGGAGGACTCTGATTCATGTAGGCCTACCTAAATCTTATTAAATAATAATAAAATTAGGAATCTTGATGCATTTTTGAACCTTTACGAATAAAGTTATCAAATGTATCGTTAACAGAGTGTAGCCCAATAGAATAGCCGGGCTCGATAGCTCGGACGGTAGAATGCTGGCCTATTGAGCTCAGTTGGCGGGTTCGATCCCGGCTCAGTCTGGTGCTATATGAAGGGGTTTCGGTACATTTACTGGCGCGTAAAGAACTAATTCGGGACAAAATTCCGGCACCTTGGCGTTTCCATAAACCGTAAAAATAGTTATTGGGACGTAAAACCAATAACATTTTTATTGTATAGAATACGGAACAGGGGAGCCTCCATGGCTTAGACGGCAGCGCGTCGGCCTCTCACCGCTGTATACCGTGGTTCAAATCCCGGTCACTTCATGTGAGATTTGTGCTGAACAAAGCGGAGGCGGGACAGTTTTTTCTCCGGGTATTCCGGTTTTCCCTGTCATATTTCATTCCAGCAACACTCTCCATTCTCATTTCATAGCATCTATCATTCATTAATAAATCACATTGGGAGTGGCGACCCCATCGTACTAACAGCCTATATCTGCTTCATTCCTTACATCCCTGACCCGGTCAATGACTGGAAAACAGTTGTAGGTTTTCATTTTCAGAATACGGAACAACCCATTAGTACCTCCTAATCCGTGGAGTTTAGAATGAAGGAGTTGCATGACTGCTGGTACGCATAGCGTATTAAGACCTTTTTTCTGAATCTGTGTTAGAGGGCCGTGGTGAAGTCTTAATTTCTAGATGACCGCAAAAAAAGGGGGGGGGGCGAAATATTTTCTTCTTTTGCCTGTAACTCGTATCGGTCGCTTCCATGACAATCGTGCTTAGAACTTACTTCTTTACCCCTAATAAGATAAGTCTACTGGATATTTGTTGATTTCTGTTACCTTTCCGAAGATATAAAGTAGATCTCTGCATTAAAACCCGTATTTAAACCCTTGAGTGTGTGATACGGTAAGTAAATCAAAAGCAGTTAAATAATTACTTCATTTCTGTGTAAAATACACTATTTATGATTACTAAACTTATACATAGCAATAGAGAAAATGAAGTTTTTAAAGGTCAAACAGCTGTCCATTTTCATCGTCTGAATAGTCATTATGGTCACACATCTCTTCATGTCATCGATACATACTTATTTCAGTTCTGCACATATTATAGATTGGAACTCACCTAAGTTACATATTGGATTGGTGCCTGGTACCGTTGTGGTTATATTTTTTCGTAGGAAATATTTAAACATAAAATATCGGTTATCGTTGACCTGTTTTTTTTAAAACAAGGAGGTTTATCGTGGCCATGTTTTCATTTAAACACTCCAGTATACCGTCAGTGGTAACATACATACAGTTTCAACATAACTACCGGGCGAGTTGGCCGTGCGGTTAGGGACGCGCAGCTAATGAGCTTGCATTCGGAAGACAGTGGGTTCGAACTTCATTGTCGGCAGCTCTGAAAATGGTTTTCACGCCAGGCAAATGCTGGGGCTGTACCTTAATTAAGATCACGCCGTTCCCTTCCCATTCCTAGCCCTTTCCTATCCCATCGTCGCCATAAGACGTATCTGTGTCGGTGCGACGTAAAACAACTTGTAAAGAAAAAAAAGTTCGGTTCCTTGGCTGAATAGTCAGACTGCTGGTCTTCGGTTCAGAAGTCCCAGGTTCACACTACTAACCATTACAGACATACACAGTAGTGAAAACATCCCTCCATATAGGGTTGGTGTCAGGCAGAGTATTCGCCTGTAAAACTGGGCCAGACCAGAGCCACCGCAGTAAATTGGGAAAAGACCAGGAAGCAACAACATAAAATTTCATAATAAGTAATTATGATAGTCAAGAATGTGGTAATCTGAGTATTTTTCATGCAAGAATTAGGGATTCATCATTCTCATAATTTTACTGTTTCGGGTACTGTTGGCGAGCCTCTTGCACTCTATCGTTCTGTTGTTCATGACGTCCTCAAATGTCGTCCCCCTACCTGCAAGGTCCATCTTTACAAACCGAGCGAGTTGGTCGTGCGGTGAGGGACGCGCAGCTGTGAGCTTGCATTCGGGAGATAGTGGGTTCGAGCCCCACTGTCAGCAGCCCTGAAGATGGTTTACCGTGGTTTCCCATTTTCACACCAGGCAAATGCTGGGGCTGTGCCTTAATTAAGGTCACAGCCACTTCCTTCCTTCCCATCGTCGCCATAAGAACTACACTACAGGAGATATTTGAAGCCCACTAATCTGAAAGTGACTATTTTCCAAGAACAATTGAATTAATATATTTTATAGGACAAACGTATCGTGCGATTATAGCTACGAACCTTTTTTACGAATCCTAATCACAGGGACGTAACCTTTTGTAAAAAAATCTCACATGCATTTGCCGGATTCGAGCCGCGGCCACCTTTATGAGAATCCAGTAACTATGTCACTCGGCTTTCATATGATATAATGTTACGAGTACTGTAAGTTATTCAGCATTTTGGAAGCTATCGAATTTACATAGCTCTCTAATTAATTATTATGTCATTTGGTTGTGAAGATGTACTTACCGCTTTTCTATCTTTCACATCTTATTAGAGATCTTGATTTAGGCGAGTCTTAGTTGTGTGTAACACGAGTGATAACAGTCGAGACAAAGGGTCATACTTGTCACCCACCAAAAAAAGAAGAACTACGGTTATTTGGTTGTTCAGTGTTTATAAGAAAATGGCTGCTTCTTTTTTTTTAAATATTACTAAGACTACTTCTTGTAGTCCTTCTACGCGAAAGAATTATTAAAATATAGTCTACCGCCGACCCTCATCAACATTAATTTTTTTTTTGTATATTCTGGATCCCTCATTCAGCACCCCAGTAAAATTTTATTTCCTCCCTTTGCCTCAAAATATCCACAGTTTTGATTTTCAGAACAAAAGATTATTCCTTAGAACAACTTACGCCATTTCTTGACAGAAGAAAGACAGCCACGAATGTGCAAAGTATCCTGTATGAACAGGTCTGAATGTATACGTAAAGTTATATATTGTAGTGTATATAGTTTTACTGTCGAAAATGTTTGGCTATTATCACTGAACATCTAATCTGAAAGGCAAAATACCACGGCAACAGGTAATAGATAAACTGAAATCTGTTATCGCAAAATACAATGTTGCTAATAATTAATTTGAATGATTAGATTAAGCTGCCTCTGTGGATCAGCGGTAGAGTGTCGGCCTCCGGATCCCAAGATAGCGGGTTCAAACCCGGCAGAGGTAGTCGGATTTTTGAAGGGCGGAAAAAAGTCCATTCGACACTCCATGTCGTACGATGTCGGCATGTAAAAGATCTCTGGTGACACATTTGGTGTTTACCCGACAAAATTAATTAAATCTCAGCCATAGACGCCCAAGAGAGTTTCGGTTTACTCGGTCTGCCACCTAGTGGGGGCCTAGAGAAAAACGGAACGTCGAAATTGACGAGCAGACAGCCAGATGGCGTCAAATTGAAATGTCTGCACACGGTAGCTGAGGCCATACGATTATTATTATTATTATTATTATTATTATTATTATTATTATTATTATTATTATTATTATTATTATTAATGATTAGATTAATCACACAAAATACTGATGAATTTTATGATAACTTATTATATATATGCAGTGCTTTTTTTGTAGCGCAGCTGTGAGCTTGCATCCGGAAAGTGGGTTCGAACCCGACTGTCGGCAGGCCTGAAGATGTTTTTCCGTGGTTTCACATTTTCACACCAGGCAAATGCTGGGGCTGTGCCTTAATTAAGGCCACAGCCACTTCCTTCCCACTCCTAGCCCTTTCCTATCCCATCGTTGCCATAAAACCTGTGGCGGTGCGACATAAAGCCAATTGTAAAAAAATAAAAATTGACGAACTCTGTGTTATATATATGTAGTGGTTTTTTTGTGGCGGTACGCAGAAATGGTACTTTTTTTCATGAAAGAAACAAAACATGAATTGTGTATTATTTAGACATTTCCTATGAAATGTTGGCTTACGGCTTAAAATCAAGCTCGTTTGTCCACTTTCGTTACGTTCCCATACGTGATTGTAGTTCCTGTAAACTACCATTCTAAAATGATCATTCTTGTCTTATTAAACCATTTCGTGTCGTCAGTTCGGAGTTACAGAAAAGGAAAGAAGTAATCTTCGCCTTGCTCTTTCTTGTCCTTCCACATCTACTGGAGTACAACAGAGCAGGGGGTTGGTTTTCTCACCTTATAATAAACAAACTGTTCTTATCAAAGACAGACTAACTGTGGCGGTATTGAAGCTAGTGCCATTTATACCAACGTACAGTGTTTTTAGATTTAACTGCTTTCGTTGTTTTTAAATAATTTGAATAGGAGAAAACACTTCTTTAGTGTTGCCGAATCAAGCGAGTCCATGGGTATTTAGTAGGAGCAAGGGAATGTGCTTCGTCATGCTGACCACACGACACTTCGTAATCTGCAGGCCTTCGGGCTGAGCAGCGGTCGCTTGGTAGGCCAAGGCCCTTCAAGGGCTGTATTGCCATGGGGTTTGGTTTGGTTTAAGGGAATGTGCACGTGGTTTACAAATTACAGAAACTAATTCAATCAGTCATCGGAGAGCTGCATTTAGGACGCTCGTCCAGGTAGCAGATTTCCTACCAATTGTTTATTTCATATTTACATTTATTTAAAATTGTTTACCTAGAATTTTATTAAATATTTTCCACGAACTTAGAAATGTATTGAATATTTCCCTTGATAATTTATTCCATTCCCATATCCCTCGTCCTTTAAATAGATATTTGCCCCAATCTGTCCTATTGAAGTCCAACTTTATCTTCATAGTATGATTTTTCCTACTCAAGCTTATTCTTCTACTTATGCCATTCCACGCCAACTCACCACTGACAGCTCGAAACATACCGCATAGTCGAGCATCTCGTCTCCTTACTCCCAAGTCTTCCCAGCCCGAAGTTTGCAACTTTTTAGTAACACTACTCCTTTGTCGGAAATCACCCAGGACAAATCGTGCGGCTTTCCTTTGATTTTTTTTCCAGTTCTCGTATCAAGAAGTGCTGGTGAAGGTCCCATACACTGGAGCCACATTCTAACTGCAGTCTTACCAGAGACTTTCCTTCCTATCACCCCCTAAATACTCCCATAACCGTGCGAAGAGATCTGTAACCTTCGTAACTACCTCGTTAATATGATTACCCCAATGAAAATCACCCCTTATATTAACACCTACATACTTAACCCATGAGGCACTATCACCCCATCAACACAATAATAAGTTTTCACCGGTGCGTAATAAAAAAGAAAGCATGATTTTGAAGTGTTTCCTGTGCTTGCAAATCAGATGATTATGAAGGGAACAAGAGGAAAATAATTCTGATTATGATGGATACCATTGTTGGACATTAACTCAGAAAAATGGCGACTTCCAGAGAAACGAGTGGATTTAGGCGAAAAATAAAATGCAAGGTGCACAGAGCAAGTGGCCGCATGGCTTGGGTTCGAACCCCACTGTCGGCAGCCCTGAAGATGGTTTCCCATGTGGTTCCCACACCAAGCAAATGCTGGGGTTGTACCTTAATTAAGGCCATGGCTGCTTCCTTCCCACTCCCAGCCCTTCCCTATCCTATCGTCGCCCTAAGACACAAAGCAAATTTTCAAAAAATAGTTACGTTTTAAAGCGAGCCAAGATTTTACAAGTTTAGGACTAGAAAAACAGATGGAAGTGAAAATATCTTCAGAGTGGGCCAGTAGTAAAACCATTACCTTTGTAAGAGAATAATACTGTACAGTACATCCGGAGATATGAAAAATGTGTGAGATTCAGTTTATGAAGAAGTTCGGGAGATTACCACCACCTCTTTTCTTAGAAAAAAAAGCACTGTATATATGTAACAATAGTTCATGCTGCAGGATTGCCACTAGTAAGAACAATACCACTCAGCCTGAAGTTTAAAATTAACTACAGGTCCTGTGCCTGAAGCAAAGACCCAGGAAGTCATTCTACCCATGATATTCCACAAATAACTACCACATAGAACTCACAGATATACTAGACATAGATTCTTCTTTTCTTTTCTTGGTGCAGCACGTAATGTAATATTTGAAGCAGAAGTTTTCTTGAAGTTTCACCAAACGGATGAATGAAGTTTCCAGGTCGTTTGAAGTGCTCGTTCCGTGATTGTAGAACTGGCCCGCGATCGCTCCATACTTCTTTACATTCCATAAGTTTTAAACAGCAATATGAGAAGTAAGGAAGTACGGAACTCACGCCAGGCTCTCCTTCAGCTTCTGCTCCTCCTAGTCTGATGGCACATATGTCAATATAGAACACCCCAAAAATTGCTGTACAGTGGATTCTGAAACTGTTTAAGGCTTATAGTCACTATCCACAGTCGTGGGTGAGGGGGAGGGACTCACATGTAGCGTCAACACTGGGTTTCATTCGCGAAAGAAATTAGTAAATATCTAGATTTTAAAATTATAGGCATTTGTTGAATAACTTACTTTTAAAATAATTTGACCTGATGGGAAATAATCCAGGTACGTCTTAAGAAAAACCTTTATTTAGTTTCCCTATAGGTTAAATGGTTAAAACTTCATATAATCTGTATTTTAATCCTATCAAATTCCAGTAATATCCTAGCTTAATTCTGAAAGATGTGCTTCTAAAGAGATTTCTATTACCTCACACTAATTATGTCCTTTCACTTTTCTTTTGTTCGGTTTTAATAAAGAGCTTGTTGCTTCTTGAAGCAATTTCTCAGAGGGTTAGGTATGTATTTTACGTTCAGCTACTATCCTTTGGTCAGCGCTGCGAGATTGCCTTTGAAAAGCATCTACAGTGGGCCGGAATCGAATGTATGAGCCTTTAGCATTGAAAGCGGATAACTAACAAATTATTCACATACCCAGCCACCCTACTTTCCTCCGAATGTTAACCAAACAATAGATGCGAGCTCATCTCATAATAAAAGCAATTCAGTAATATTTTAAACCACTCCAGAATGTTAGTCTTACCCAATCGAATTTGAAAATCTTACGTTATGTGGAATAGCTTGAATGTAATCGTATGCCAATGTGACACTCCCTCTTCCAATATTGCAGAAGACTTTCTGGTGGTCAGTTCACTGCATCCAGACTTAACGTCTAACCCCGATTTTTTGTTTCACAGTCCACTGCACAGAGATTTTTTTGATGTTTGTCTTCAGCACTACACAATACACTCAACACACACACACACTTAAAATTAATGTTTTAAAAAGACAATACATTTCAGTCGTAATTCAGGTCACCATATAAAATTCACAAAAAGAAAAAAAGGCAGAAGAAGATGCAGCTAAACTGGTAATCCAGTTCCGTCCAGTCGCGATGTGTTCAGTTCCCAAGTAGGTTCTTCACATGACGTCAAGTAGAGGCGAGCTGCTGAAGCTTGGCGGGTGCCTTGCAACCAACTGGTGCTGCTGGGACGAACACACGCTTACTCTGGCGCAAGGACTCGACGAAGGAAAGAACGCTTCCAGCCCGTCGCCACCGCTCAGGGAGGTACAGAGCTGATGCCTGGATGCTAAAAATGGATCCCTCTTCTCTCATTGGTTGCTAAGGTATAGACTTACCCCTCCATGGATAAAGCACCGGCAGCCAAATTTGTCATTTCTTAAAATACACCTAGCCGTTGAGAACAGCAGCAACACAGACCACTGCTGCTACACCACCGAGGAGAAGTTAGCATATTGTCCGCGAGATCAATAGCAGTAGGAGTTACCCCACCCTCACCATGGACGTAAGTCCTCAACTAGCTTTTCACTTACGTAATAAAGCCTAGAGGCGATATGTGCTCTGAAGAGAAAGCAAATACGATGATCGGCCGATCCACTGTCCACACCAGAATCTGGATGCCGACTTAGAACTTTGAATACCTGCCAACATTCGTAGGTGTTCGCTTAATGAATGTAAAATAGCTCGTTCTTTTCTTCTGAAAGAAGAAGAGTGAATCATTGAGTTACTTCTGGTAATGGTATTTGTGTGAATTTAAGCCACGTGTTTAGGTTTTGCAGAGTGGTATCCGCTTGTATTTTCTGCGTGCGTAGTGTTAAATGCTCCTTCACGTCATTTAATCTAGCCTGAAGTGTTTGATTTTAGCGGTCATTGAAGAAGTTTCCTTTAATCAAGAACTAAAGTGAAATTTTAGCGCGTCTTCAGGTCTGACTGGAATTGGATCGTTTGTAGATCTGGACCTGTGGATGAACTCAACAAAGAAAGTGTTAGAACCGTGGACAAGACTTGTGACTGTAATACGAATTTTAATTCCCTAACACTTCATCCAACTTCTCTTTTATAGAATTATAAACTACAAGAAATATATTTCATCTGTGTAGGCCTACTGTCTTCATTTTCTATCATGCGATCAGTGAATATTTGCATTTTCGTTTCAAAATAAGGCTTTCGCCGCTTCTCTCACACTAAAACTTCTTAATCGATCACCTCATGATTTCACCATTGCTATTATTATTATTATTATTATTATTATTATTATTATTATTATTATTATTATTATTATTATTATTATTATTATTATTTGGTACGATTATTACTAGCCTTGTGCACCACTTGTAAAGCAGTCTCTGCGATGACGGTGGATAACGTCTGCTCTGTACAGAAAACTACGGATTAGTGTGATTTGGAGTGCGGGAGGGTGAGGGGTGGGGAGAGTGTTGTAAGTTACAGGGATGTTGGGTACAGCATAAACACCAACCCCGAACCAAGAAAATTGATTCTTTGCGATCAGAATCCCACGACTCGGCTGAGAATTGAAGACGGAAGCCCGAAGGTGAAGATGCTGGCCAGTGAGCAGGGGAGTGAGACCATCTAAGATGGCTGATATGCACACCTTCTTTCAAAAGTCTTCATTCTTAATTTCGCCTTTATTTCGTCACTAAGGTTACACTACTGCTATTTTATTTTTCTTCGTACCAGCATTCGGTTTTGCTATTTAATTTACTGCCAAATATCTTGTAACCACCGAACATTTGGTGTGATTCATCACTATCAAACGGTTAACGAAAGCATCCAAATGAATGCGTTCTTTTTTTTTTTTTCAACTTGCTTTATGTCGCAGCCTCTGTGGCTCAGGCGGCAGCGCGCCGGCCTCTCATCGCTGGGTTCCATGGTTAAAATCCGTCACTCCTTGTGATATTTGTGCTGGACAAAGCGGAGGCGGGACAGGTTTTTCTCCGGGTACTCCGGTTTTCCCTCTCATCTTTCATTCCAGCAACACTCTCCAACATCATTTAATTTCATCAGTCATTCATTAATCATTTCCCCAGAGGAGTGCGACAGGCTTCGGCAGCCGGCACAATTCCCATCCTCGCCGATAGATGGGGGCTTCATTCATTCCACTCCTGACCCGATCGAATGACTGGAAAGAGGCTATTGGATTTTCTTGTCTTTACGTCGCACCGACACATATAGGACTTATGGCGACGATGGGATAGGAAATGCGTAGGAGAGGGGAGGAGTCGGCCGTGGCCTTAATTAAGGTACAGCCCCAGCATTTGCCTGGTGTAAAAGTTGGAAACCACGGAAAACAATCTTCAGGGCTGCCGACAGTGGGGTTCGAACCCACTTTCTCCCGGATGCAAGCTTACAGTTGCGCGCCCCTAACCTTTTAAGGATACGCAAGATCAGAGTCAGAATTCGCTATTTTAACTTTGTTACAGAGTTATTTTCTCCTACTATATAATACTGCCATTCAGGAAATAAAATGGCACTGGAAATATTTTATGCGCTTCGATGTGTTGCCTCATATCTTTTATTCGACAAGTAGGCGTATATTATAGTGACGGTAAAATGTATTAAAAACTTACGGCTATTGAGATACGTATTTAGACACAATTTCCTCTGGCCAGACCCTGTGTGTGCACTGTGACTTCTGGTATGGACTAGAACATTTTTTTTTTATTTTTTTTTTTACTTTCATTGACCTGTTTCAGTCTCATCTTTGGCTTTGACAAATATTAAAGTGACTGGAGTATGAACGATACTTATGCAGCCAGTCCCTGTGATGAATGATGTGCAAATTTCACTCATATGGTCGGTTAGTGTATTCATTTCAATGGGCTTGGCAGACTGATATGTAATTCCAACTTCTGACTCGTTGAGGAAAGCAACGGGAAACTACATTACTCTTCAGTTCCCTTGTATGGTTCTTCAGTGACACCTAAGCCATATACCGTAGCTGGTGTGCCAAAACTGCGAATGTAACAATGCTTTTCCTATCCCTTATGACTGGTCACGCCTCCCAGCTACAAACTGATATGCATTACTGATGGGATAATCGAATACAAAATAATCGCTTATTCGATTATTTCATTTTATTCGATTACAAATCGAATTACCGGGCGAGTTGGCCGTGCGCGTAGAGGCGCGCGGCTGTGAGCTTGCATCCGGGAGATAGTAGGTTCGAATCCCACTATCGGCAGCCCTGAAGATGGTTTTCCGTGGTTTCCCATTTTCACACCAGGCAAATGCTGGGGCTGTACCTTAATTAAGGCCACGGCCGTTTCCTTCCAACTCCTAGGCCTTTCCTATCCCATCGTCGCCATAAGACCTATCTGTGTCGGTGCGACGTAAAGCCCCTAGCAAAAAAAAAAAAAAAATCGAATTTGCCTGCTGCCATTTCATGATGGATACAGTACTTTTGTATCCATCTCTTGGCACAGGCCAGAGTAAAGTGTAGCTTCCACCGAAGTCCCAGTCTCATCCATGGGTGTGACAATATGGAAGCTGCTGGGGTATGGGTGGTGCTGAGTAATGACATTCAGAGCACGACTAGTGCATCTGAGTGTTATGAAAGGTGTTGCTCATAGGGTCAGTCGTGCTGCAATAGCACTTTCTGACCCAATGAGGAAAGCAATGGCAAACTACCTCACTCCTCTTCTTGCCTAGTACGCCTCATTTTTGTGCTGCCATTGGTTTTTGCGGTTTCCTTATAACCGCATAACCTTTGGTGGTGCTATTTTAGGATCCAACCAGCCTCTGGGCCGATGACCTAACAGACAGACAAATTGAATACAAAATAATCGCTTAATCGATTATTTCATTTTATTCGATTATTTTTCGATTATTCATTCGAAAATGAGGCAATCAAACACGGAATGTTTCTCCTTCCGATTATTTTTTCGATTATTAATTCGAAACTCCATTCGAATGAATGAGGCAATCGAATAGTGAATTTTCCTATTCCATTATTTTTCCATGATTCATTCGGAACTGGATTCGAATGAATGAGGCAATTGAATAGTGAATTTTCCTATTCGATTATTTTGTCCATTATTCATTCGGAACTGGATTCGAATGAATGAGGCAATCGAATAGTGAATGCTTTCGAAATAATCGAATGAAAAGTGATATTAAGACACTTAATTCACTCATTTCGTTTCAACATTTGGAGATGCGTTTGGAAAAAGGGGTGTGTCTCATTTTTCATGAGAGTTCATCTATTCACTTATTTCAATCGATTATCCATCCGACAAACTTTAATCGAAAACTTGATTCATGACGCATCCGAATATTCTATGCGATAAAACTGAATGATATTGGAAACTCATTCGATTATTTTATGGTCGGTTAGTGCTTTTATTTCGATGGGCTTGACAGACTGATAAGTAATAGCAACTTCTGGCTCGGTGAGGAAAGCAACGGAAAACTACCTCACTCCTCATTTTCCTAGTACAAGTCTTCAGTGATGCCTTGGCCATCTATGACAGCTGATGGTGGAGCTGTTGAAGATCCAACCAGCCTTTGGGCTGGGGACTGAACATAACGTACATATGTAAAATATTATCTGAAGTAACTTGGAACCACTTTTCTTACTCATTTTAAAATATTTTAAATTTTAAATAATCATTTTCGTTCGTGAAAAATTACCTGAAGTAGCTTGAAATGTATTTAGTTTCTTTCAAAAATTAAATTTGCATTTGTAAAATATTAGCTTAGGAAGCGTGAAAACATCTTATTTTATTCCTTTTAAACACTAAATTAAATGTAAGAACAATTTTTATTACGTTTAAATTTATTTTAAGTTAATTTCTTTGTCTAATAAACATAAAAATGGCCGGGCTGAGTGGCTCGGACGGTTAAGGCACTGGCCTTCTAACCCCAACTTGGCAGGTTCGATCAGTCCGGTGGTATTTGAAGGTGCTCAAATACGACAGCCCCGTGTCGGTAGATTTACTGGCTCGTTAAAGAACTCCTGCGGGACTAAATTCCGGCACCTCGGCGTCTCCGAAGACCTTAAATAGTAGTTAGTGGGACGTAAAGCAAATAACATTATTATTATTATTATTATTATTATTATTATTATTAAACATAAAATGAAGAAATATTTATCTGGAATGATTAATTGAATTCTGTCCGGCTCCATGGCTAAATGGTTAGCGTGTTGGCCTTTGGTCACAGGGGTCCCGGGTTCGATTCCCGGCAGGCTCTGGAATTTTAACCTTAATTAGTTAATTTAACTGGCACGAGGGCTGTGTGTATGTGTCGTCTTCATCATCATTTCATCCTTATCACGACGCGCAGATCGCCTATAGGCGTCAAATCAAAAGACCTGTATTTGGCGAGCCGAACTTTTCCTCGGACACTCCCGGCACTAAAAGCCATACGCCATTTAATTTCAATCGAATTCTATAGATGTGTGTACCGAAGTAAAATCACTTAACTCTCCCGTCCTAATTCATTAGCGTCTTTTAAAAATGAAAAGAGTTAACAACAATTCATTTGTGTATAAAGTTTTTTCCTTATAATCGAGAGACATCTGCCTGGCATCTGAGATTACCATACAGACCCAGAATAAAAACGTTCATACCGTATATTAAAATTTTCTGTGCAGGGCACAAATAATAGTTAAACAAAAAATAATTAAACAACGGTACTTTGTTTTTGTTTGTTACTAATTTGTGGTTTATAACATATGTGTATGTCTGGAAACTTTGTCAATATCTGTGTTTCATAGTTCATGTATGTAGAGAACTCCTACTTTAATTGCCGATATCATGTCAGTACTTTGCTGGAGAGAGAGATAATGCAGAAACTTGCTGCTTCGAAGCAGTTCTTTTTTTCTAATTTCTATTTACTTAATGAGTACATGGAATTAATACATATCCTTCTGTCTGCACTATTTTAAAGAACATTCCAGCTGAGACCTTGCTGGTGAATCATGGCCTAGTTAACGGAGCGATAAAGAAGGCCATAGTGTTTTGCTCACAGCCGCGCGGCTACTACTTCGCTCACAATGGCTTACATTCTTCTCCGGATGGGTGTTGTCCCTGGAATTCGATCTCGCTCACTCTTAAAATAATGGAGGAAGGCTATCACTAGGTCGTCTTCGAGAGATTTCTGTATTATGGAAAATCAAATAGCTTAACGAAAGCGTCCGCCATTTCCTCACTTTTCTTAAAGCTTAAAATTAATAGTTAACTGGCCTGCATTTCTGTTAAGTTCACTGAGTGCTAGAGTTAATCCATTCGATACTGAACCACTATAACTTCTAAAGTTTGGCCTGTACCTAGCTTTCTCCATTGTTCTCCGTAGCCTATTTATATTTCAGGCAAATATTGGGAAAGTAAAGAGCCTTCGTGGCTCAGACGGCAGCGTGTCGGCCTCTCACCGCTGGATATCGTGGTTCAAATCCCGGTCACTCCATGTGAGATTTGTGCCGGACAAAGCGGAGGCGGGGCAGGTTTTTCTCCGGGTACTCCGGTTTTCCCTGTCATCTTTCATTCCAGCAACACTCTCCATTATCATTTCATAGCATTTATCAGTCATTAATAAATCACTTTGGGAGTGGGGACCCCATTGTACTAATAGCATATATATGGTTCATTCATTACATCCCTGACCCGGTCAAAGTTTTTCAGGTTTTCATTTTACATTGGGAAAGTAGTCTGTCTGATTTCGAGTGTCAGAAAGGTTGGCCAATTGTACGCGAGTGGAAATGAAAATCTGGATCAGGAATGGAATGAATAAAGCCCCCATCTAGCGGCGAGGATGGGAATTGTGCCGGCTACCGAAGCCTGTCGCACTTCTCTAGGGGCAAAGATTATTGACTGACAGATGAAATGATATTGCAGAGGGTTGCTAGAATGAAAGGTGACAAGGAAAACCAGAGTACCCGGAGAAAAACTGGCTCACTTCCGCTTTGTCCAGCACAAATCTCACATGGAGTGATCGCGATTTGAACCACGGAACCCAGCGGTGAGAGGCTGGCGCCATAGAGGCTCGTTGTACGCAAGTAGCCGAAAGTGTTGACTCGTGTTCAGGAAACTGCACTGTTCGAATTCCGGTCTGAGAGATTTGATATACCGTGGATATGTTCTACCGCTCCACCCACAGGGGATCGTCTGCCTCTTGTCGGTAGATTTACAGGCACAAGAAAGAACTCCTGCGGACCGATACCGAAAAAGTAGTTAGTGAGACATAAAACCAATGACATTGACGGCCGAAGGTACGGAAACCCCGTGGACTTAAAGTTGAGCGTCGATGGTAATGTTCCGTGGAGAACGAGCGACGTACGCCGTACGGCATTAAGATCTAGTGCTTAATGTACCGTTTATTGTTTAACTAATAGTTTTTATTAACGAGTCCTCTATTTCTTGATTTGCATCCCTTTGGTTGAAAGTGCTTTTAGCAAATGTATTTGTTTTTTGTTCCTCGTCAGAGAGGTAGAAATTTCTCTTCTTTAGCGTAATTAATCCCAGTTTCCTTACTGCTGTAATAAACATGCTTCTTTTGAGAGAAAAAGGTCACATTTTAAATCTCATCTACGTTTATTGACTGTAACTTATCAGATTCTCGTACTTCTATTTTTCGAATATCTACGATTTTCTGATATTTTCGTAATAAGCAAGTACATTTCCCTGCTTAACTTTGCATCACCATCATCATAATCATCACCACCATTATCATCGTCGTCCTCACCGCTGATTATTTATTACTGCTCGTAAAACGTGATCGCCTGCTATAAGACCTCAAGCCGTGTACTATGACATCAAGAAAAATCTGCCATGTTTGTCACAAAGATGACTTACACAGCGTGCGAATTGCGTAGATACCCTAATACTACTGAAGTACTGGCTAATTGGCTGGATCGGCTTTAATACTGGGTTCGAATTTAACATGCACTTAATCTTCTCTCCAGTTTCGCTAGCACTTTGAAGACGAGCGCCGTACGTCGATGGAAATGTTCCGTGGAGAACGAGCGACGTACGCCGTACGGCATTAAGATCTAGTGCTTATATATCCATTTCAACGTAATACAAACGTTAGCAGAGTAGTTAATAAAAGAAAAATACTAGGTAGCAGTACATCATCGGAACCTAATTCTATTATGATATTAAGTTGGTAGGCTACTACCGAAGCAGCTTCATAGCCGCATGGTGTCGCGCGGCCAACGACTAGAGCCAATTTCCACAATTATTAATGGTTTTTTTTCTCAACGATTAGTTTCATAAATGTATCGTGGTATGAGAGAATACGTAACTTTTCATGTTTTTAATAGACTATGCATTGTGAAAATTTAAAAACATTGGAAGTAGAAAAAAGGATTAATTTATAAAAGTTAGTGGTTTTGCTCCAATTTTGAAAAACAAGGTATGCATTCGCAGCTCAAACGTTCCTGAATCCAGAATAGGTGTGGGACTGTAAGTAAGGTTAATAGTTATTTTTGTATAAAAATGTGAAAACGCACTAAAATGCTCAGCCCACAGTGTAAAATCTAACTTTACCTGCTCAGTCTTCAATGTGCTAGAGCGGAATTCAGTATTTAAAAAACCCTCAGCTTTTTAAACTAGTTCAGGTGATTCATGGAGGTGTGCATCACTAGATTCTAAGCTCTCAGTGGCTTTTGAAAGTGAATAAAAATACACATGGATGAAAATTACTTCGCGACAGACGGGTAGGGATGTCGAAATCACAGGCAAAACCAACTTTGTTCGATATTATTTAATTTATTTACATATTTATTTGTCTTTAGTAGTGGCGAAGTTAGGACTCCTGGCTCTCTTACACATAACCACATCCTTGTACAAAAAAATTGTGGAGAATATTAAATGTAATATGAATTCAAAATAAATTCAACATAATAATTATACATATGTACATATCATTTGTCAAAGTACTAAATGAAATTTAATGTAAAATTAAGTTTAAATTAATTTAATGAAAATGAACTAAATTACACATACACTCACCATCATTTACTCATCAAAATTCACACCATTGGTTTATGCATCTAGGAGGAAGACTTGAAAGACTCTAATGCTGTGAGCTTGCATCCGGGAGATAGTAGGTTCGAATCCCACTATCGGCAGCCATGAAGATGGTTTTCCGTGGTTTCCCATTTTCACACCAGGCAAATGCTGGGGCTGTACCTTAATTAAGGCCACGGCCGCTTCCTTCCAACTCCTAGGCCTTTCCTATCCCATCGTCGCCATAAGACCTATTCGTGTCGGTGCGACGTAAAACCCCCTAGCAACAACAACAATGAGTTGTTTGGAACAGAGTTCCATGATCTAGTTCCCTTCGCAATAAATGAGTGATTGACCTGCTAAAAGGAATGGCAAGTGTAGTGACAGAGCGTGTATTATACTGGTGAAAAGAAGAAAGGTATGTAAAATTTGAAGACAGTTACTGGAGAGTTCTCTCATAACACCAACACCGCTGCTTGAAGATTTCTGAATTCTTCAGATTTCAGGAGGGAAAGTTGCTTGCAAGAATGTCCCCCTTAACTTCAAACTCGTCTGATGCAATTTGCTGTTATGTTTAGAATAAATATGCAATAACTCTCGAAATATGCATTTTAGAAAAATCAGGGCAGTCCCTATGCTTCATGTATGGGGACTCGGGATTTTGGAAGGAAGCGGCCGTAGATTAGATACTATATTGGCATTCGCCTGCGATTGAAGTGAGAAAGGGGGGAGTGATAGCCTTATGGCAAGGCTGGATTGTCACCAGGGCGCCGCGGTTCGAATCCCTGCCAGTGCATGTGGGGTTTTAAAAATTAAAAGACTTATCCCTGTTGTTTAAATTCCACGGAAAACTGGAAGTCGTATGCCTTCGATCACGAAATCTACTGCCACGTGAAACTTTCAGCTAGCTTGCTTGGTTTGAAGTGATAAAACCGCCTCTAGGACGAACTGCATCATCTGAGGCCGAGTTTATCCTAAACCAGATCCCCCCGTACCAGTCTAAAATTCATTGCAGAGTTGAGAATTAAACCCGTGCCAATTGAACAGTAAGCTGCTACGGTACTTAGTGATAAAGGAGAGGATTACCGGGTGAGTTGGCCGTGCGGTTAGGAGCGCGCAGTTGTGAGCTTGCATCCGGGAGATAGTGGGTTCGAATCCCACTGTCGGTAGCCCTGAAGATGGTTTTCCATGGTTTCCCATGTTCACACCAGGCAAATGCTGGGGCTGTACCTTGATTAAGGCCACGGCCGCTTCCTTCCAACTCCTAGCCCTTTCCTATCCCATCGTCGCCATAAGACCGCCATAAAAAAGAGAGGATGTACAGTGTTATATTTCGTATCACGGTAACTTCCAATGCTTGCGTGGTGTTTTTAAAGACAGTGAACACGTTCTCCGTTTTAAGCGTTGGCACCATTGCTCGGTAAATTAGTGCGGTGTTACTCGTCTCATCGAGTCCTGTGGATTGATGAGGCACAGATCACATCTGGTGCACATCTTGAAACATTTTCCGGTTCAAGTTACGCAAGGCTTCGCGCAATATGCTGTAGTTCGATCCGGATGTAGAGTTAGTTCCTTGTTATCAACCGCAGGTCTATAGTTGACAGGACTTGGTTGTACGAACCACGCTTAATTGTTTTGAGAACTTCCTCTTGGGGGAGGGCCAGCCCCAGCCCACCCCCATCCCGTCTCCAACTCGAGTGCAGTTGCAGCAGCTCTTCACGCTACTATTTATATTTAGGAGCTCGCACTTGACAGGACTTCGCTACTAACTTCGACAAGAACGGTTCATCGTTAATCTATTTAATCATTTTCTCTTTTCTTTCAGCTGATAACATAGCCTGTAGCTTTTCTGTTTATAATAGTCTACAAATAGACCAAACCCCTATCCTAGTATATCGAGACTGTAGGGCCAGATCGTCGCCATAAGACATATCTGTGTCGATGCGACGTAAATCAGTTTGTAAAAAAAATATAGGGCCAGGATTTATGGGCACTAAAACAGTTAAAATATGTAGGCATATAAGCATTTGAAATAGCCAAAAATAGACGCCATTGCGTAAAATATGCAACCAAATATGCAGGAATAAAAATACTTATAATCAGGGCTCTGAAGTTGAAGACTTACAAATTGCCTAACAATACCGATAAAAGATCCTAATATATATAAAAAAAGGGCCTAAAAAAGGCGAAAAGAACGTAAAGTGCGAACCAAATTCATTCATAATTTTAGTTATACTTATACATTTTATGAAGGAATATAACTTTAAAAAAATGCAAAATTCTGGTGGTATGCAATATACACTGCTAAGATGTATCAGTGAAATATGTATTCTTTCAGACATTATACATTTTTAGGTTAACATAGACACCTAATTTAAAAAAAAATTTCGTGTTAAAAAAACGGTCTTGCAGAATTTAGAATGAAATATTTTTTTTTTCCACCTAGAATGAATTCAGCGAACCCGCAATGGACATCCTGGAGAAAGAAATTGAAATTTGTATAATTGGAATCATATTTGGCTTAAGCACACTGGTATTACAGAAATTGGAATTCGGAAACCTTACCTCAGTTGGCTTTAAAGTATATCACAATAGTCATCTCCGGGTTCTTAGGTGCAAACGATCCTCGGTTTTCAGACAGCACGTTGCGAAACATAGAGGAACGTCTCTCCACATCAACGGATATTAAGGCTCCATACTTCAAGCAAGTGACATCTTCCTCTTCAAAAACACTCGCATCAAAATTTTGTCCTTCCATTGCTTCACTTATCTTGCACATAATTTGATAGCCATGTTTCTTTTTCAAAGTCTAGTTTAAATTTTTCATTTCATTTCAGTTAATTTCCTCTCTTTTCAGATATGGTTCTAATATATGTATTTACTAGAGAAAAGATGTTTACGAGGTGTTGGATGAACTGATGATGGAATTGAATGGCGTGTGGCTTTTAGTGCCGGGAGTGTCCGAGGACATGTTCGGCTCGCCAGGTGCAGGTCTTTTGATTTGACTCCCGTAGGCGACCTGCGCGTCGTGATGAGGATGAAATGATGATGAAGACGACACATACACCCAGCCCCCGTGCCAGCGAAATTAACCAATGATGGTTAAAAATCCCGACCCACCGGGAATCGAACCCGGGACCCCTGTGACCAAAGGCCAGCACGCTAACCATTTAGCCTTTGAGGCGGACAACTGATGGCGATTCGAATAGAGAGTGGGCAGTAAAAATTTAGTCGAAAGAAGGTAAAGTTGCAAAAAGAAGCCGTTAAGACCTAAAGAAAGGCGGAAAAGGGCCAGTAAGCCAATAAACGCTAGAGAAGCTAAAGAAATGGACAAATAAAACCCACTATTTTCTGGCCCACAATGGCTCGGAATGGGCCTCTCTTCGGACACTCGAGAAAAAAGAAGGACTTCCGAACCCTAGTAATAATCTTCACCTCAAAAGTTTACAGTTTTTTTACAATTTTACAATTTATTTTACGTCGCACTGACACAGATAGGTCTTATGGCGACGATGGGATAGGAAAGGCCTAGGAGTGGGAAGGAAACGGCTGTGGCCTTAATTAAGGTACAGCCGCAGCATGGTGTGAAAATGGGGAAACCACGAAAAACCATCTTCAGGGCTGCCGACAGTGGGGTTCGAACCCACTATCTCCCGGATGCAAGCTCACAGATGCGCGCTCCTAACCGCACGGGTAATTCGCCCGGTCTCCTCAAGAGTATCTGTTCAATTCAGCGAAGTTTCATTAACTGAGATGTTTCTTCCCATTTTTTTTTTTTTTTTTTTTTTTTTTGGTTAATGTTGAACTCCTTATTACATTGGAGAGATCACTCACGCTTTGAATTATGAATCAGCAAACTTACTTGATGATGTGAAGCAGTAAGAGCATTTTAGTTGGATAAGATGTTGCTGCAAGTTTCCAACAGCTCTTTGCTCTCTAGAACTTCTTACCCGATATTATATTGACAGCGCTGACGTAGTGGAACTTTGTCAAGTGTTTTTTCATTCATGAAAGTTTGTTCCTTTTGCCTTGACGTTCCGGGACCCCGTGTTTTCTCTGGAACCAATAACACACGTCCAACTCACACGAACCTGTTAAAGAAGAACTGTTGACATTTGGTGTTCCATTTATACTTGTATTTTTGACAGCTATGAAGTTTCCTTGCCATAGTTGTGTTTCTAGAATTTAAAGAGTGCAAATGGCATTTTGTTTACTGCTTTGGGTATCTTAGTGCTTGTAAGCGCTGGCGGTGTTGGCTCTGTCTATAGCTAGAATCCTGCACGGATTTTATTCGCCCGCGGATTTTATTCGCGGATATCCGCAAAGTTAGTGTCTTGGCGTATGCAAACTGTATGGCAGTGAGGATAATTTCGCTGATAATTTCTAAATAATGAATGTTATTGATTTTCACTCAGGAATACTCTTATTTTTGCTTGTGATTAAGCGGCCCTTGAGATTGGTATGGGACAATGGTGATATATAAATAGGCTTGAAACCATAAAGTCGTAAATCTAACTTAAGCCTGACTGGCTCTTGTCCGAAATTAATGGAAGGAAGGAACAAAGGTCAATACGTCCGTAGTTGTCGCAAAGAAAATCCCTCATAAATCTGGGACTGTAGCGGTTCTGGTGCAAGATGTCAGCCCTATTGTATTATATTAACAAATCTATCCGTTTCAATACATTGGGGGTAATATACTGTACTTAATATCTACAAATAACCATTTTCAGATGCGGATGCGGGTGCGGATATTATTTTGTACACTGACTGACAGAGCAAATGCAACACCAAGAAGGAGTGGTCAGAACTTTATGCCAATTGCAGGGTAGACTGACGTCACTGAGATATGCTCATTATGTGAAATGCGCCGCTGTGCTGCGCACGTAGCGAACAATAAATGGGACACGGCGTTGGCGAATGGCCCACTTCGTACCGTGATTTCTCAGCCGACAGTCATTGTAGAACGTGTTGTCGTGTGCCACAGGACACGTGTATAGCTAAGAATGCCAGGCCGCCGTCAACGGAGGCATTTCCAGCAGACAGACGACTTTACGAGGGGTATGGTGATCGGGCTGAGAAGGGCAGGTTGGTCGCTTCGTCAAATCGCAGCCGATACCCATAGGGATGTGTCCACGGTGCAGCGCCTGTGGCGAAGATGGTTGGCGCAGGGACATGTGGCACGTGCGAGGGGTCCAGGCGCAGCCCGAGTGACGTCAGCACGCGAGGATCGGCGCATCCGCCGCCAAGCGGTGGCAGCCCCGCACGCCACGTCAACCGCCATTCTTCAGCATGTGCAAGACACCCTGGCTGTTCCAATATCGACCAGAACAATTTCCCGTCGATTGGTTGAAGGAGGCCTGCACTCCCGGCGGCCGCTCAGAAGACTACCATTGACTCCACAGCATAGACGTGCACGCCTGGCATGGTGCCGGGCTAGAGCGACTTGGATGAGGGAATGGCGGAATGTCGTGTTCTCCGATGAGTCACGCTTCTGTTCTGTCAGTGATAGTCACCGCAGACGAGTGTGGCGTCGGCGTGGAGAAAGGTCAAATCCGGCAGTAACTGTGGAGCGCCCTACCGCTAGACAACGCGGCATCATGGTTTGGGGCGCTATTGCGTATGATTCCACGTCACCTCTAGTGCGTATTCAAGGCACGTTAAATGCCCACCGCTACGTGCAGCATGTGCTGCGGCCGGTGGCACTCCCGTACCTTCAGGGGCTGCCCAATGCTCTGGATAATGGCAGGATAATGCCCGCCCACACACTGCTCGCATCTCCCAACAGGCTCTACGAGGTGTACAGATGCTTCCGTGGCCAGCGTACTCTCCGGATCTCTCACCAATCGAACACGTGTGGGATCTCATTGGACGCTGTTTGCAAACTCTGCCCCAGCCTCGTACGGACGACCAACTGTGGCAAATGGTTGACAGAGAATGGAGAACCATCCCTCAGGACACCATCCGCACTCTTATTGACTCTGTACCTCGACGTGTTTCTGCGTGCATCGCCGCTCGCGGTGGTCCTACATCCTACTGAGTCGATGCCGTGCGCATTGTGTAACCTGCATATCGGTTTGAAATAAACATCAATTATTCGTCCGTGCCGTCTCTGTTTTTTCCCCAACATTCATCCCTTTCGAACCACTCCTCCTTGGTGTTGCATTTGCTCTGTCAGTCAGTGTATATCTATAGCAATGAGGAGGCGTGAAAGATTTACAACAGGGGCACAGAAAACTTACTCAGAAGAAATAAGAAACATATAACCCCATAAATACATTTAATTTATATACGTTAATCTTTTCTTTTTAAATCGGGGAATTAATATGCGTGGAAATAATGAATTACTTTAATTACCTGTTTATTTAAACTTCTCTTCGAGTCAACACTTTGGATTTCAACCTGTATCTTGACATTAACAATTTATTGACGTATACTCATGTATGTATGACTGCTGTCATTTTTTGATGGATACAGTACTTTTGTATCTGTCTCTCGGCACAGGCCAGAGCAAATTTTAGCTTCCACCGAAGTCGCAGTCTCATCCATGGCTGTAACAATATGGAAGCTGCTGGGGTATGGGTGGTGCTGAATAATGATATTCAGGGTATAACCAATGTGTCTGAGTGTCATGAAAGATGTTGCTCATAGGGTTAGTCGTGCTGCAATAGCACTGTCTGACCCAGTGAGGAAAGCAATGGCAAACTACCTCATTCCTCGTCTTGCCTAGTACGCCTTATTTTGGTACTGCCATCGGTTTTTGTGGTTTCCCTATAACTGCATAGCCTTTGGTGGTGCTATTTGAGGATCCAACCAGCCTCTGGGCTGATGCCCTAACAGACAGACAATCACGGAGGCTTTAATAATAATAATAATAATAATAATAATAATAATAATAATAATAATAATAATAATAATAATATGGGCTCAGCATATTTTAGGCTCAAACCTTTATTCTACCAGATGGCGCAAAAAGGGAACTCAGAGTTTGTAATTTTTTCGGGTACTTTTACATGGCGACATTGTACGACATGAAGTGCCGAATGGACATTCTCCACCCTTCAAAAATCCGACTACCTCTGTTGCAGTTTGAGCCCGCGATCTTGGGAATTTGTTACGTGATCTTGATTACGGCTATATTATAGTACTAATCAAGATTATATAAGTGATAATCAATGATTATCAATATTGTTCCTTTTTAAATATCTATTTTTTACATCAATAATTCACAAATCGCATGAACGAGACTTTTTTATGAATAATTTTAGAAAATTAATACAGCGAAATTCAAACAATGGATCAATTCCTATTTCGCAAAGTAACGCGAAAAATTGTTTTCTTTTCGCGGAAGAATCGAACATAAATTATTGCGAAAAAATCATGCCTCTATCAATGGTAAATCAACATTTATACGGTATAGGTAAAGAAAAATAAAGTTTTCCTGATAGGGGATAGCTGTACAACAGGGGAATTTCAAAAGTAAAATATATTAAAAAACATGTAAGCTTATTTTATCCTAATTACTATCAATTTGATGCTTTTACCGTACGGTACCCCTTTGTTCTAGGGCAGTTATCTAGTGTGGATTTTCTATTCTCTCTCCTAGCACCGAGCTTGCGTCTCAAGCAGGTCTAACATCGCTGGAGTAGTAGTAGTAGTACATGTCTGCGGGAACCAGCTTCGTAAATGGTTATTCCATGTGAATCACCCTGTAGTACAGTGACAAGATATCACAAATGCTAAAATAATAATGGAGGTCGCGGAGCATGATGGAGATAACGAAATGCCACATCTCATCCGATATACTAATTCTTACGACGAGGCTAAAGAGAGAGTGAGAGAGCAGTGGATTTAAAAATAAGAGATGGTTGCTGTGCTCTGGTCATCACATGTACGTCACCAAAAATGGTAGGCCAAATGGTGTGCGGCAAATGCAAAGCCATGGTGTCTGGTGATCGCACGAGGTCCCACATGCCTGCCGCTGCTGGCGACGATGCTCCTCGCGTAGTAAAAATAGGCTTGTCCACGACACAGCTGATAAATGGAAGGCCAAGGCTTTATATAAGGAACATACTCCATAATGAGACATCCAGCTTTTCCTGATTATCGAATGAACTCCCGTTTCGGTTCAGGAGAGATCAGCAGATAGCCTACTGTAATATCAGATGTATTATTATTATTATTATTATTATTATTATTATTATTATTATTATTATTATTATTATTATATTAAACGAGTGTACTAAAACAGCTTTGACAAATCCGTCCGTCTGTTCTACTGGACCAATTTGCTTCATTTTTGTATCATTCTCTCCGGAATTACCTGCCGGTGAATCATGAGACATTGATAGGTCTCTAAGTTCAGCCAATTTTGAATAATCATAACATCAAATCATTAAATGATCACTCCAATAATTGCAGGCGAATGGTTACCCTAACCCGCATACATTCTGTATTTCACAGGTTGCTAAGCGACGTAACGCTTTTATGAATATTCTGATATATGATTTTCATCCTTAGTAATGTCATTGCTTGCAGCCATGTTTGATTACAGAGCCCGGATTTTTATGCATTAATAGGTTAGAATGCAAAGTTCCTGAAGCGAGCAGCAATTATAGTCTACCTTCACAACGATTGTGCTGTGGGGTTTGCATAAACATCAGGGGTACGATCCATCAGAACTCCTATAATTTATGTTACTCTTGCTACATTATGGAAAAGCGGGTGGCCGACACTTCCTATTAACCGAATTTATTTTGCAATCTAACCTGTTACGGCATTAAAATCCGGGCTTTGTTGATTACTACCGGTCAAGCCAGAGAGTATCACGGAAGAATACTATTCCCTGCTAGGTACTCTTTGATTCTCTAACCTTTTCCCGCTTCCAAATATATTCAACAGATGACATAGCGTTGTTCCTAATAACTTACACGATGGTAAGAGAAAAAAGAATATGTACAAACAGATCCCATTATGACATAAGCCTTGGACATTTTCTGGGAACACCTATCGAAGGATAACCTAGCTACATTGGCAGGAATGAAGGTGATGTATCTTTAAAAAGCGTGGCAAAAAATTCTCCTTCAGGACTAACTTTTGAGCTCACAAGACAATATTTCTGTACAGAGAAATTGCGATTAAAAATACACAATACCAATGATGAACAAGCGAATATATGGTTAGATTTTTACCAAACTGACGGCATGATGGCGTCAGGATGGATGAATGCTGACTACGAACTGTGGCATATCATAACGCGCTTCTTATTAAATGTTCATAAAACCAGTGAAAAGGGCAGGCAAAACAATATGATTACGAAAGGCTTATCAAGACGAGTTTATAACGAATGCTGCGGAGCAGCATGGGTCCTCTATTTTACCTTTTCATCCAGATTCCCTCTATGCACACTGGGATGAAAATTTTTCGTAGGTTTTTCCTTTCTCCTTTTCTATGCTTATGTCTGAATAATATGGAGTGGTGGTTCTTTTAGATCTTACGGCGATTTATTAAACGTTTTTAGCTGTACAATGAAATGGCTTGAACGTGTCTTTTGTAGTCTATAACAACTTGGTTAAGTGATTATATTTGCGAATTGTATTACTGTGAAAGACTGCAAAGAAAGCACTCAAAATTTCTTCTTCTTCTTAATCTGTTTACCCTTCAGGTTCGGTTTTTCCCTCGGACGCACCGAGGGATCCCACCTCTACCGCCTCAAGGGCAGTGTCCTGGAGCTTCAGACTTTTGAGTCGGGGGATACAACTGGGGAGAATGACCGGTACCTCGCCCAGGCGGCCTCACCTGCTATGGACAACAGGGGCCTTGTGGAGGGATGGGAAGATTGGAAGGGATAGAGAAGGAAGAGGGAAGGTATCGGTCGTGGCCTTAAGTTAGGTACCATCCCGGCATTTGCCTGGAGGATAAGTGGGAAACCCAGGAAAACCACTTCCAGGATGGCTGAGGAGGGAATCGAACCCACCTCTACTCAGATGACCTCCCGAGGCTGAGTGGACCCCGTTCCAGCCCTCGTGGCAGAGCCTGGAATCGAACCCGGACCTCCGGGGGTGGCAGCTAATCACACTAACCACTACACCACAGAGGCGGACCACTAAAAATTTACTGGGAACTTTATCACTGATGGCTCTTGAGAGGTCAGATTCAATGTTTCCTAACTCAGTACTTTGAGCTCATCGACTGTATTGTTCTAAATGTATTAAATGTGCGAGACAAAGCGAGTCTTGCCTACTTTCTTTTTACGTCGCGCCGACGCGGATAGGTCTTACGGCGACGATGGGATAGGAAAGGCCTAGGAATGGCCGTGGTCTTAATTAAGTTACAGCCCCAACATTTGTATGGTGTGAAAATGGGAAACCAAGGGAAGACCATCTTCAGAGCTTCCGACGGTGGGCCTCGAACCCACTATCTCCCGGATGCAAGTTCACAGCTGCGTGCCCCTAACCGCACGGCCAACTCGCCCAGTCGTAGCCCTACTCATTCGTTACCTATGAGAACTTCCACTATTCTTCCTACGATCAAAATTACATGAAGCTGAAAAATCTCTTGTTTTCCTTTTAGTACACTTATCACCACAGTCTGACTTCCTTTGGCTAACCTATGCTATTTCTCAATTGCAATGTTAGTAGTCTTGCAATGCCTACGGATTCTTTCGTTTTCTCTCTTTTAACGGGACCGATGACTGAAATTTCATGTTTTCCTTACAAGAAAAAATAGATTTTCTGAATTATTGTTGAGAAATAAAACCAATCCTTCTGTTATCAGAAAATACAGAATATTTCACGTTTCGCTATTTTTGAAGGCCGTACGGATATTTTAATGGGCTGGCATGGGGTATCTGTGCCACGCCCACCTCACACTGATGGCACTTTTTCGCATACTTTAGCCGTATTTTGCCGTTTTCGTCTGAATTTGGCTCCAAGGTTTGACAAATGACAGAGGTATTGCGTCAGCGCTTTACGATATTCGACTGCTTACCTGCTAATCTTTAAAAAAAATAACGGGTGCATTCAAAACTTCAGATGTTTTTCTCATTTTTCATTTTTCAGTGCTTTGCTTTCTGAAAAAAAAAAGCTCCATGTGCTGCAGTTCTTGTCTGATTGATATGGAACTTTCTGGAGTGATAGTGATATCTTCAACTAACAAAACATACTTATAAATAATTTTATTTGTTGATTTGAAGCAAGTCCGCCTCTGTGGTGTAGTGGTTAGCGTGATTAGCTGCCACCCCCGGAGGTCCGGGTTCGATTCCCGGCTCTGCCACGAAATTTGAAAAGTGGTATGAGGGCTGGAACGGGGTCCACTCAGCCTCGGGAGGTCAACTGAGTAGAGGTGGGTTCGATTCCCTCCTCAGCCATCCTGGAAGTGGTTTTCCGTGGTTTCCCACTTCTCCTCCAGGCGAATGCCGGGATAGTACCTAACATAAGACCACGGCCGCTTCCTTCCCTCTTCCTTGCCTATCCCTTCCAATCTCCCCATCCCTCCACAAGGCCCCTGTTCAGCATAGCAGGTGAGGCCGCCTGGGCGAGGTACTGGTCATTCTCCCGAGTTGTATCCCCTACCAAGCGTCTGAAGCTCCAGGACACTGCCCTTAAGGCGGTAGAGGTGGGATCCCTCGCTGTGTCCGAGGGAAAAACCGACCCTGGAGGGTAAACAGATGATGATGATGACGATTTGAAGCAATGTTAAATGCATTAGGTTACGACAGTATATTATTTTTTAATAGAAATTAGCAAACCATAAATTCAAAAGTTTCTGATACATATTTGATGAGAGATACATTTCTTAAATAAGTTATACTAGCAATTGTACCCGTGCTTCGCTACGGTATTCCAGATTGTATACGGATATTGAAGTAAATTACTGTACATGAAGTTAATAATAATTTTTAAATTGCATGTAAATTGGCGTTATCCGAGAAAAAGCATAGGGAAGTCCGCAGACGATGTTTCCAATGTAAAGTGCGAGTTGTGGAGTTGTGATGATAACGACAGGTGCACTTGTCTACCACGATTCATTATGTTTTAGAAACGTTGAATAGGGTGAAATTTATGTAAGATTTTCACACAGTGCATTACTTTTCAGATAGTTATGCGACAGCTTCAAACATACAATTTGGCTCACATATGGCTACTGGGTGGGCCAATATTCGTGTAGAATTTGATGATCCCATCTTTCCTATAAGTGAATCAAACCATCAATTGTACGTGTACAAAGTGGAAAATTTAGGTAAATCCAGAAATAGAGAAAAATTTAATGTAATGATATACGACAAAAGGTCACAGGACCGAAGTTGTAGATCACTCCAAATTGAACGGAGATTGTGCCATCCGTTTTGTGATACGACTTACCGTTTAGCCACGAAATACATCGAAAGGAAGGACTGCACCGTCATTCAAATTGCCTCCATATTTCGATAATTTCTGCGGTAAAAAATAAAATGTTTAAACATCTCGTAAATTTTCCGTCGGTTACATGCTAAAAGCTATAATTTTGCAAAATTTCAATTTTCTAACTTGTCTGGGAGATTGTGCTGCGATCTTGATATGGGGGAGTAGGTTAAAAATTAGGACTTTAAGTAAACTTTTAAGCCCATGAAACCTGCAGGTTCTGGATAAATGTCACCGACTGTGTTCTTATGCAGGTTTGAAACTCCCAGCATGTACTCCTCAGAGAATTATGAGAATTTGAGATTTTTCTAGGGATTCTGAAGTCATCAGGTTGTCTGGTACCAAGTTTTAAATTTCTAAGATGCCTAGAATGGTCTCACTACGTCTGTTTTCATTTTTATGCCTTAATTTATATATATATAAGTACAGTATATATAGATCGCTCCAAACAGACTTCCATTTATTAGGATTGATAATATTTTACCCGCTTCCCTAGTGGTTCTTGGGGCGTCTTACTCCCACAGTAGGTTTTCCAGGTAGTAAGTCATACTTGAAAGTCATACTGGAACATACACACGTCCATTATCTCGGTCATTTCTGACAATTTATTTTTTCTCCCTTTCTCACCCCCTATGCCAAAGGGGGCTGAAGTTAGACTTTAAACATCCGGAATGTTACTATTCATCTCAGCGACCCGGAAAACTATGGATTCGGCAGTATGTTCGATTACTATTATATCTCACTCCCCCTTCCCCCACCCTAAAGGGGGCTAAACTTTGAGTTCTAAAAAATCGGAATGTTACTATTCATCTCAGCGACCCCGAACTGTATGGATTCGACATTACTTTCGATGATTTGTATAGCTCAGTCCCATCCCCCCCCCCCGCCGCCCCTAAGGGTTCCTGGGCTGTTTTACCCCCATGTGGTTTGTCTCCTGATACTAAAAATTCGGAGTGTCACTATTCACCTCAGCGACTATGTAATCGACACTATTATTTCTATATATAATTATTATTTCTATATATCACTCTTCCATCGCCCCCCACCACGAAGGGGGCTGAACTTTAAAAAAAATCCGGAGTGTCACTATTCATCTCAGCGACTCCAAAAAGTATGGATTCGACAGTATTTTCGTTAATATGTTTATCTTACCCCCTCGACCCCCGCCCCTAAGGGTTCCTGGGCTTTCTTACCCCCACGTTGTTTGTCTCCTGATACTAAAAATCCAGAGTATACAATTCACTTCGGCGACCCCCGAAAACTATGTACCAGTATTCGACATTATTTTCGTTTAATTTTATATATCACTCCCCCTCGCCCCCCATGCGAAAGGCAGCTGAACTTTGACATTTGAAAAATGGGGAGTGTGACTGTTCATCTCAGCGACCCCGAAAACTGTGGATTCGGCACTTTTTCGATTATTTTTATAATTTTCCCCCCTGTCCCCCCAGCCCTAAGGGAGCTACGGATGGCTTACCCCCACAGTGCTCGTCTCCAGATAGTAAGTCATAAGTGTATAAAGTTTGGATGAAATTGCTCCAGTGGTTTAGGAGGAGATGTGTCATTTACACACACACATACATGCATACATCCATTTTTATATATAGTAAGAAGAAAAAGATTATGCTTGCTTTATTAATACATAGAGAAATTTTATTTTGAACACTGCAGAGATCTAAACTTAAAATGTATATGCGAAGAAATTATTCGAATCCGAGGAATGCCGCTCGCGGCATGCCCAATCATGAGAATGGCTTCAATAATATTAGTCATCAGTTTCAGAGTCGTGTTCATTGCAGAGGGCAGGATTCTTATTCTTAAGAAGGATGATTGGTGCCACAATCGTCCGCTCTAAGATGTTCGAGGGTACTCCAGGTGACTCCAAGTCTTTCGAAGCTCTGCCGTGTAGTCGATAGACTTGTAACTGTGTAGAACATCGGGTAATTCTTGTAAAAGTTGCTTGTTGAAAGAAATGAATTACATGATATATGATAGCAAGAATAAAGAGGATGAAACCCGGCGCCGGCACATATGCCACTCCTCTCGAATAGCTCAAGACTTAACGTCCCGATCCGACGGACGAATCATCATCAACACCGTCATATGCCCTCACACCACATAAGACCAAAAACAGCTTCCTACGTCCTGGACGTAAAATGGCTCCTTGAATATTGTGTTCTCTACCTATCTTATGTACGTTGCCTAGCGACAGCGACTCTATGCATTTAATCTTGGTGACAGCACGTTGGATTGTCATACCCCAATGCGCGTTTTCCGATGGTTTTTCGTTCATAACTCACCAACGAAAGCGGAAATGAAAATTCCGGCTTCGAGGTGCATTCGGACCCCTTTCCATCTACCTATGTTCAAAATTTCAGATCTCTAGGTGCTATAGGTTTTGCTGGGCATCGCGCACAGACAGACAGACAGACAAACACTTCCTTTTACAATATTATAGATTATATTTATATATGTATGTGAACACCCTTATCAAATTTTGAAGCCATAAAAATCAAAGTTGTGTCTCAGGGAAATTTTTTCACTAACTCATAACTAAATTTCTGAAATGAAAATGAAAATCCACAGCCTGTTTCCAGTTATTCGACTGGGTCAGGAATGGAATGAATGAAGCTCCCAACTAACGGGGAGGATAGAATGATTTTTTTTTTTTTTTTTTTGCTAGTTGCTTTACGTCGCACCGACACAGATATGTCTTATGGCGACGATGGGACAGGGAAGGGCTAGGAGTGGGAAGGAAGCGGCCGTGGCCTTAATTAAGGTACAGCCCCAGCATTTGCCTGGTGTGAAAATGGGAAACCACGGAAAACCATTTTCAGGGCTGCCCACAGTGGGATTCGAACCTACTATCTCCCGAATACTGGATACCGGCCGCACTTAAACGACTGCAGCTATCGAGCTCGGTAGGATAGAAATTGTGCCGGCTGCCGAAGCCTATCGCACTCCTCTGGGGCAATGATTAATGAATGGCAGATTAAATGAAATGATATTGGAAAGTGTTGCTGGAATGGATTATGACAGGGAAAACGGGAGTACCCGGAGAAAAACCTGTCCCGCCTCCCGCTTTGTCCAACACAAATCTCACATGGAGTGACCGGGATTTGAACCATGGAACCCAGCGGTGAGAGGCTGGCGCACTGCCGCCTGAACCACGAAGGCTCTAACTAAATATCTAAAAATTATAATTGGAGAAGACTCAATCTACCCACTACTTTGAAACTTGGTATAATAGGTAATATTTACTTCACGAACGTGCTCACAAAATTTCATGCTGATATCTGCAAGATTGCAGAAGTTGAAAATTTCAGACGTCGGTCCCCTTAATGATGGACATCTTCTCATTTTTTCGCGAAACTTTAATTTCGTCTCACAAGGAGGCATTCCCTACTCGTCACCACCGATTTCGCTCAAATGTATAGAATATGCAGGGCTTGGCTAGAAAGGAATGTACCCGAAGTGGGAACTCCAGATGGCCAAGCGCATCGAAAATAAAAATAAGAATAGAAATGTTGACGCGGCTCTCGCACCGTATAAGTCACTTACGTAAGTGCGCCCGCCGAGCAGTAGTGGGCGAAGCGGTAAGAGCTGGGACTAGTAATTCGGTGGTCGTGGGTTCGACACCCTCTGTGGAGACTTTTTTTCTATGGGGGCGTTTAAACAACGATGTGGTTGTAAAAATGCAGCGTTTATGACTTGTGCTAGATGCAGAAATAATTATTGTTTCCCCTGTTTCTACGATAAATATCATCCTGACACATGTAAAGTATCGAATGTCAATAAATAAAGTTTTGAATTTTCAGGTACAAAGTCTTTTCGTACGCGCTTTAATTACAATCCCTTGTTGAAAAGTCTGACAACGAAATCCCAATGTTTTTACCTTTTCTATGCCTTGTGAGTATAAATATATAAATAAAATGAATTATTCACCGCTTTGCTTAATTGGAAAATGAATACTATAAAAGTTGAGAGGAAAGAAAAGAAGTCTCCATACGGGGAGTCGAACTCACGAGCACCGAATTATTAGTCCGAGCTCTTACCGCTACGCCTACTACTGCTAGGCGAGCGTGTTAACGTAAGTGACTTATACGGTGCGAGAGCCGCGTCAACATTTTTATTTTTGTTTTCTATACGCTTGGCCATCTGGAGTTTCCACTTCGGGTACTTTCATTTCTAGCCAAGCCCTGCATGTTCTATAAATTTGAGCGAAATCAGTGGTGACGAGTAGGGAATGCTCCCTTGTCAGTTCAATAAATACGAAGATGCCTGATTTTGGCGTTGTTTCTGCGCCATGAAACATCTCTCGTCGCCCAGCACTTCTTAAAGTCAATTATTTTTACTTGATACATACTAATTCTATCTCGCCATTCTTAATTCGTGAAATTTAATCAGCGGTTTCTTTCTGAGCTGGTCTCGCAACATCAATATTCACATACATCTAGTATTAGCATACCACACATTAAATTCTCTTTCTCGAGTGCGGATGTACTGGTATCCGTCTCTTTGTTTAAAGAGAAGAACGTCCTCTGTTTGCAATTCAAATCGGAACAGATACCATGTGTGTGTGTGTTTGAAGAATTAATTAAATTTTTACGAATACGTTTCTCTCAGAATAAAAGCGAGGCAATGTGTTACAATTAATGAAACTCAAGTCAAGTCATATGCTGGAAGAGGAAGGAAGACAGTCTCGCTTGTTGGACATTAGCAGGACCGAGGTTTAAGTACATGACGTGTTGGCGGCTGTGACGTCATCAAATGACGGCGCGAGTCAGTCCCCTGTTCCTTGCTGTCAATGGTTTGCAGTCCTCGTGGACTAGCAAGACCTCAGTTACCATGTGGAATTTTACAGGTTTATTTTACCGAAGTATGAAGAGCTTTTTATCCCCGGATTTCATGGGCAGTCCATGAATGAAGCCTCAAATTTTGGTTTAAATTTTATATATTTAGTATAACTCTTAGAATTAATACAGTTCGATTTTTGGAAATGGAAGTGTAATTCCTTACAATACAAAATGTCCAACAATGCGATGAAATTTAACAGTGATTATAAATCAGTTAAAACTGTTAGCAGTTTGGATCGGAAAGTGGTAACATTTCACTATGACCAGCTATCAGAGATGTTTCACACATGTACACTAGTTTGACAAACGCACGACATCTTCGTGGAGGTACAGAAGCAAAAGGATTTTCTTTCTTTCAGAATATCACAGATAGTGATGTCTAGAGGCATGATTTTTTCGCTTTAATAATAAATACGGCAAAAAATAAATGTTGAGGCGATTTTGAGATATCTTAACGAACTATTTGATTCTGGTTAAGAAATTAGTAATCTCGTCTTTTGCTTATTAGAGCGAATTAAAGCTATAAAGCCGCTTTAAAGGGAAATTTATTTATTTTGCGGTAAGTGCGAAACTTCAGCGAAATTCGCTGAAAATAACGAGCTCGAAATTGTATTTCAAAATTAGATGTGTGAAGGGGAACAAGGCAGAATAACGATTTCCCAATTCGACACAAGTATCTGTTCGTTTTAACTGTATTCTAGGAAATCCGTTAATGGTATGGCGATATAGGGGTTTCTCTAACTTCCTTCACATTTTCTTTCACTACAAAGCCCACCTAAAAGACAGCGTGTAGGGTGAAAGGAGAATGTTTCCTAAATCAAGTCCTAATCAATAAGTAGGGTACATAAGGAATAATGAATGATTATCAATAAACTTGTTTTGTATATATGGTATATCTATCTTTCACATAAATATTTCACAAATCACAGTATTGAGACCTTTTATGAATAATTTTACAAAATTACTAGTGGACCTGTGCTTCTCCGCAGCATTCTCTATAAATAGGTCAGATAACTCGCGAAATTCAAGAGATGAGACATGGCCTATTTCATGAAATAGCGCGAAAATTTGTTTCGTTTTCGCGCAGTCATACACAAATTAATGCGAAAAAGTAATGCCTCTAGTGATGTCCTTGTCTTTGAAAACAAGCATTTTAGCTAGACAGCTTTGTCGTTTCATTACTTGGAAATCTTCTTTTTCCCTAGATTTGAACTTGAGAGGAAGCTCAGAAGACGTCATCTTCTCGTCTTACAATCATTATTGTATGACTATTGCATGAGAAGTTTGTCAAAATAGCCCATTTTGTTGATTTAGGAACCCAGCCTCTTCATAACATCATGCATATTGCATGAAAAGCTTACGTTATACCTGTACTCTTTCGCTCTATTATTAGTAACTTTCATGTTACCAGCTTGTAGCTAGCAGTCCTAGTATAAACTTCGTACAGTATCAGCTCATCTCTTTAAAGACGTTCTCAGACGTAATCAACTCTGAGAATCTCTTACTTGGTTGTTTCTTGGAAGATGCGCTCACTGATTTAAGACGTACTGTCTGTCTTCTTGTAATTGAGGAAAGTTCTCTGTAAGTTGCCGTAACTTTGTAAATAAACAATTGACTCCTACAGAACGAAGTTTGTTACCGGTTTATGGTGCAAGATATCGTTTGGCCAGCATTACCCGTCTCTTACAAAAATACTTTCACAGTGATTAACCGCAGAGGCTACACATTTGGTAGTTGTAAGGCCAGAATGGGAAAGGATCCATAAAATTCGTAGAGTATATTACCAAGAGCTACTGAGATTCGTTATTTTCATTTTTCTTTCCGTTTGCATGTGTTTAATGCTGCACGAATACATAGAGAAGGTTGCCACCATGGACTTAAAAGCCTTTTTACCTGCTTGAAAATGGGAAACCACTGAAAACCACCTTCAGGACTGCCGACGGTGGGGTTTTAACCGGTTCCTTCCCAAAACCAAACTTACAGCTACATGATACATACTGCGAACCTAGTCAACTCGCTCGATTCATAGTTATTATTATTATTATTATTATTAGTATTATTATTATTATTATTATTATTATTATTATTATTATTATTATTATTATTATTATTATTATTATTATTATTATTATAGAATTTGCTTTACGTCGCAGCGATACAGAGAGGTCTTATCGCGACGATGGGATAGAAAAGGCCTAGGAGTGGGAAGGAAGCGGCCTTGTCCTTAATTAATGTACAGCCCCAGCATTTGCCTGGTGTGAAAATCAGAAGCCACGGAAAACCATCTTCAAGGCTGCCGATAGTGGAGTTCGAACCCACTATCTCCCAGATGCAAACTCACAGCTGCGCGCCCCTATGCGCACGGCCAATTTGCCCGGTATTATTATTATTATTATTATTATTATTATTATTATTATTATTATTATTATTATTATTTAAACTTCATTTTCAAATTCCTCCGTTCAATAAATTGTTTTAAATTTATTTTCATTTTTTTCCCACTTAATTTGTTCAGAGAGGATGGTTACCTAGTTGTACTTCCTCTTAAAACAACAATCACCACCACCACCACCACCACCACCACCACCACCTCTCATAAGATCATGGAGTAATTTTTCCAGTTTGCGTTTTCCGTATCACACTTGCCGTATTGTGGATGTCGAACCACTGTTCCGCGCCCAGGATAATCTCCGCCCACGATCACGTTTCCCTTCTATGATCTGTTGTTTTTTATGTTTGAGACATTAGTCTCTTAGACTGGTTTGATGCAGCTCTCCATGCCACCCTATCCTGTGCTAACATTTTCATTTCTACGTAACTGCTACATCCTATATCCACTCTAGTCTGTCATATTCACGTGTTGGTCTACCCCTACCGTTCTTACACCCTTACACTTCCCTCAGACACTAGCTGAACAAGTCTTGCGTGTCTCATGATGTGTTCTATCATTCTATCTCTTCTTCTTATCACATTTCGTTAAATAGTTCGCATCTCACCAATTCCATTCATTATCTCATCATTCGCGATTCGATCTACCCATTTCACCTTCAGCATTCTTCTGTAACACCACATTTCAGACGCTTCTGTTCTCTTTCTTTTTGCGCTCGTTATTGTCAATGAGTCGCTTCCATATAATGCCGCATTCCAGATGATAACCTTCAAAAACTTTCTAATTCCTATATCAATGTTTGGAGTGAACACATTTTTTTTTATCGAGTTATATTTGTCATTTTGGAAAATGTGACCGAAATACGATTTTTGTTCTCTGCGTTTTTTTGAGTAACTTCTCATTGATGACTTGGGATCTTCAACATTTCTGTGACAAATTAACTCATCAAAAATGGCCAGTCGATGTGTTGACGAAGCCTGTAGTGTCCAACCTTCGGCTCTTTTAAGCAGCAAAACACACAACACTTCACGACTCTCCAGGTGACGTTTGACCACAAGATGTTTCAGTTTCTGAGACACAATTATTGCAATGTCGATTGTGGGTTTGATTTCTGCTGGTGTTGTTTGAACACCTTCAAAATGAATGTAATTAGGGCAAGGATTTGATATCGTAGTTGGTTAGGTCGTCCTGTGTTCAAGGTCACGCGAACGAATCTGAAGACACATTCGGTTGGTACTAAGATAAGGGTGTATTCTGCCCGAAGGCAGGTCCGAACCTCCGCAGAGGTGTTCCTGAGCCGGAGTTTACGTGCCGGAGGGTGGCCAGTTCCTTTCCGCTCCTCCATTCCCTTACAGCGCGTGGCAACCCATCCAAATCTTGACCACGCCCAGTGCTGCTTAACTTCGGAGATCTCACGGGATCCGGTGTTTCAGCACGGCTACGGCCGTTGGCGGTTGTTACTAAAGAGTGCTAAAATACGAAAGTCCCTTACATTAGAGTTACTAGACAATAGTATGGCACTCCAATTATAGTTTGAACAAGTAGTAGAATAGAATAGAGTGGCTCAAACGGTTAAGGCGCTGTCCTTCTAACCTCAGTTAGGCAGTTTCGACCCTGGCTTAGTCCGGTGGTATTTGAAGGTGCTCAAATGCGTCAGCCTCGTGTCGGTAGATTTACTGGCACGTAAAAGAATCCTGCGGGATAAAATTCCGGCACCTCGGCGTCTCAAAAACCCCATCAAAAGTAGTGAGACGTAAAAGCAATAGCATGATTGTTATTATAACACTCCCATCCCCTAGCCCCGGATCATCTGAAGGTTGGGAGGGGGGGGATTAGCTCAGTGGCTTAGCTGTTGGCTTCCCACTCGGAAGGCTGAGTTTCGAATCCCGGTCTACCTTGGGTCGAGATTTTCATCTCAAGATTCACGTGGTGTCAGGAAGAGCATTCGGTCTTAAATCCCCAGCTCAAACAAAATGAGCATGGGTGGCTCCAGCGACTCCAGAAATAATTGGGATACGCTGAAGAAAGTTTAAAAAATAATAATTCATCCTTCTTACAACAATTTGTCTATTACTATATTAAAAATTATAATTAAATCTAATCTTTCATCTTTGTTGTTCATACGTAGTTTACATGGATCATCTATTGAAAGGGAAGCCTCCGTTGCTCAGGCGGCAGCGCGCCGGCCTCTCACCGCTGGGTTCCGTGGTTCAAATCCCGGTCACTCCATGTGAGATTTGTGCTGGACAAAGTGGAGGCGGGACAGGTTTTTCTCCGGGTACTCCGGTTTTCCCTGCCATATTTCATTCCAGCAACACTCTCCCATATCATTTTATTTCATCTGTCATTCATTAATCATTGCCCCAGAGGAGTGCGACAGGCTTCGGCAGTCGCTACAATTCCTATCCCACCGGGCGAGTTGGCCGTGCGTGTAGAGGCGCGCGGCTGTGAGCTTGCATCCGGGAGATAGTAGGTTCGAATCCCACTATCGGCAGCCCTGAAAATGGTTTTCCGTGGTTTCCCATTTTCACACCAGGCAAATGCTGGGGCTGTACCTTAATTAAGGCCACGGCCGCTTCCTTCCAACTCCTAGGCCTTTCCTATCCCATCGTCGCCATAAGACCTATCTGTGTCGGTGCGACGTAAAGCCCCTAGCAAAAAAAAAAAATTCCTATCCTCGTCGCTAGATGGGGGCTTCATTCATTCCATTCCTGACCCGGTCGAATGAATGGAAGCAGACTGTGGATTTCCATTTCCAATGTTTATATCCATCCTACGCATTACCACATTTACTTTTCTTTTTTCTCTTGTCCTAGATGGTATATCACATATCCTTGGAAACATGTATCCTTTTCTTTCTTTCTTTCTTTCTTTCTTTCTTTCTTCGTCCGTTTACCGTACAGGGTAGGTTTTTCTCTCGAACTCAGCGATGGAAGGCACCTTTACCACCTCAACGGCAGTATTCTGGAACGTGAGACATTTGGTCGGGGATGAAACTGGAGAGGAGGACCAGTACCTCGCCTAGGCAGCCTCAGTTGCTATGCTGAACAGGGGCCTTGTGGAGGATGGGAAGGTTGGAAGCGAGTGACATGGAAGAGGGAAGGGTGCGGCCATCGCCTTAAGTTAGGTACCATCCCAGCATGTTCCTGAGGAGGGAATCGAACCGTCCCCCCCCCCCTACTCAGTTGACCTCCCGAGGCTGAGTGGACCCCGTTCCAGTCCTCGTACCACTTTTCAAATTTCGTGGCAGAGTCAGGAATCGCACCTGGGCCTCCGGGAGTGTCATATAATCACACTAAACACTACACCACAGATAATATTCATTATTTTCGTTAGTGCTTATTTTATTTTCTCTTGTTTTCTTTTGCCTAATATATATTGTTTATAGTACAGAAAAAGTTTGCTGTTCTTCCCGGTGCAAACCACCCCTTATTTAATCAAATTTAACAATTGTATGGAATTATTTCCTTTCTTTCTTTCTTTCTTTCTTTCTTTCTTTCTTTCTTTCTTTCTTTCTTTCTTTCTTTGTTGTATATTCACTACCCAGATATTTAACCCTAAATGAGTCGGTCTCCCTACACACTCTCAATAGGTACCTCTTCCATTGATTCTCCACAGAATAAAACGTTTTTCGCCGTGTTTCTCTCTTTGACCCTTGTTCTTATATAGCCCCATTAGCCACCATTAAACAAGTAGTGGTATTTATATTTCTCAAAAAAAAAAAAAGGAAGAAATAACCATTGTCGTATGAGAACGCTGCCTAGAGCGGAAGAGAATTGTAACTTCTATTTCTCGCAAACATTTAAGAATAAAAGAGAAAATGAGCAAACTTCAACCCAGAGAATTTTCCCGTGCCATTCTACGTAAATGTTTTAAGTATGGATGTTCGTTACAGCAAGCAGTTACCTCCGTAAGCCCTAAATGCTTTAAAATATCGAGATAATTTTTTAGACATCATTTGAGCAAATGTCGGTTTAATTGTGCAGGGAGGGGTAGGGTGTGTTGCTATTAGTTGCTCATTAAGTGTAAATGGCGGCATGCAGACCAGCTAAATGTGTGACGTCAAAGTGCTTACTTTATAACAACACCAACTCTGTTGGTGCGACACAACGAGGCTCTGCACTATGGCCCTTCAGGGCAAGTAGAAAACCTCTCCTTCCCTTTTGAAGTCCTTGGCCTTTCTAAACATTGAAAATCCGCCTTATCTAGCTCAAGACTACCGTGTAGAGCAAAAGAGCTTGATATTAAACCTTGTGATTATAAGCCACGAAATCACAAGGACCTATATCTCAATTTCGAAATCCTTACATTTATTTACCGTAATTCGAAGTACAATAGGATTGGTCAGAAGCTTAACTTTCAATCCCTCCCAAATACTTGTACTCATAGGACCAGCAACATCCTTCACGGACATTCACCTAACATAGTAAAAAATGTTTATGCTCGACGATGCCGAAACATAAATATTATATGCCAGAAAAGTGAATCTTCATGAGGCTCATTAAGTTTCATTATGATACAGGTTCTCCACCAATCAGAGTTCATGTTTTCATTATGATACAGGTTCTCCACCAATCAGAGTTCATGTTTTCATTATGATACAGGTTCTCCACCAATCAGAGTTCATGTTTTCATTATGATACAGGTTCTCCACCAATCAGAGTTCGTGTTTTCATTATGATACAGGTTCTCCACCAATCAGAGTTCATGTTTTCATTATGATACAGGTTCTCCACCAATCAGAGTTCATGTTTTCATTATGATACAGGTTCTCCACCAATCAGAGTTCGTGTTTTCATTATGATACAGGTTCTCCACCAATCAGAGTTCATGTTTTCATTATGATACAGGTTCTCCACCAATCAGAGTTCATGTTTTCATTATGATACAGGTTCTCCACCAATCAGAGTTCATGTTTTCATTATGATACAGGTTCTCCACCAATCAGAGTTCATATTTTCATTATGATACAGGTTCTCCACCAATCAGAGTTCATGTTTTCATTATGATACAGGTTCTCCACCAATCAGAGTTCATATTTTCATTATGATACAACTGTTTGACCAATTAAGTAAGGATAGCAAAATCAAACATGTCAGACACACATATTAACATCAATGCACCTTCTACTTCCAATATTCCACAACCAGACGGCGCATTCCCGCAAATTCACTTCCTCAACTGAACAATAAACAATTTGTATTTGAAGTGAAGCTAGGTTATGATAACCTTCCATCAAAGCTTTGAAAACATATCGTCGCTGCCGGGACAAAACCTCTTACGTGAAATATTTTAGCTTAGAACTTTGGCCGGTAAGGTTCTGTCATCTAAGGTGCAATATTGTGTGAATATTGTCAAGGCATTCTCGCTCTTCATGATGTATGTGCTGCGGGTCAGTATATCTCCAAAAATGTTAACACATAGGAGGTTTCGTCCCGGCAACGACGATATGACATTGTCAAGGTTTTTTGATCCACTCAAGGAAAATCAATAATAACCCAGCGCATGCGCTCTGCTCTGCGCTGAACTGTCAAGCTACATCTCGACAAAAATTTATGAATATTTGAAAATAGAATTATAATTATCGTCGAGCATAAACAATCGTATGCAACTCGCCTATAATGGTAAGTAAGATACTCGTATGCAAATTATAAAACTCGCTTCGCTCGTTTTATTATCGTACTCGTATCTTAAATACTGCCACTATAGGCTTGTTGCATAATGTACTATTTCAACAAGTCTAGAGAGATTTGATTATTGTGATTATTATTTTACAAATTTCTTTACGTCGCACCGATGCAGATAGGTCTTATGGCGACGATGGGAGAGGAAAGGGCTAGGAGTGGGAAGGAAGCGACCGTGGCCTTAATTAAAGTACAGACAGCCCTGCAACATTTGCTTGGTCTGAAAATGAGAAACCGCGGAAAACCATCTTTAGGGCAGCCGACAGTGGGGTTCGAACCCACTATCTCCCGAATACTGGATACTGGCCGCACTTAAGCGACTGCAGCTATCGAGCTCGGTGGTGATTATCGTTTTAAGAACAAATGGCCAATCATTCTCCCTCCAACACGAATCAAAGGAAAAGATTGGAAGAGGTGAGAATGAAGGTATCGGCAATGGGAAGGGAAGGCCATCAAAGGGTTTTGAAGGGAATGCAATTGAAAGACTAACTTGGTCTCGCTAACCTAATACCATTGGGGCTGGAAGAGAACCAGAGTTGACCAATGGTGGAAGGATTGGATGGTTGAAACTGATGAGCCTCATAGAAGTGGAATAATGCCAGACTCAGCGAGGAGCCCTATGTTTACTAACCCACGCTACAAATTTCATAATTCCTGTAAATTACCCCTTTTAGTCGCCTTTTATAGTAGACAGAGTATACCGTGGATGTATTCTACCGTTCCCACCCACAGGAGGACTGCAGGGATCTGCAGACTAAATATGCATGCTTGTATGTATATGTTGCCTAGCCGAGGCGTGGTCGGTTCATTTGCAAGCATGTTGGCTCGATTCCCTATCAAGAAGTCGAAAAATTTCGGGACGAGTTTTGTACTCTCGGAAACGCCGAGGTGTCGGAATTTCGTCCTATGGGAGGCTGATATTATATTTGAGCACCTTCGTATGCTACCGGATTGAGTTAGGGACGAATCCACGAACTTGAGCTCAGAATGCCAGCGTGCTCTCTCTCTCTCTCTCTCTGAAAACCGATAGCAGTTGGAGTAACGTTAAATAGTACAGTACAGTAGTATTAGAAGTAATAGTAGTAGTAGTAGTAGTAGTAGTAGTAGTGGTGGTTGTAGTAGTATTCGTAATCACTCATAACATGAGTTGGTTGAATGGTCAGCGTAGTGCTCCTCGGTTCAGAGGGCTAGGTTTAATTACCTTGACTCGGGGACTTGTGTTTCTGCTGTCCCCAACATCCCTGTAACTTTTTTCAAACGTTATTTGTTCGGGGTGTCGACCCCTGTGGATCTTTTGCCCGTACTGGCAGCATGAACCTGCGTGTTACTGGAATGGCGGTAGTGTGGAATGTTATGTGTGAGGAAAGGAACACTAAAGACGTCACGTCCCCAGGCCAGGGATATTAATCATTACAATTTAAAAACCCTTACCAGGCCGGGAATCGAACCCGGGGCCGCCGGTTGATGGGCGGACGCGTTGCACCCTACACCGCGGGGCCCAACTCCCTGTAACTTACAAACCATTCACAACACCCTTGTCGGGGGGTCTGCCCTACAAAGGCTGCACCTGGCTAGAAAGAGCCACACGAAATTATCAAACTATAACATGAGGGATATATGTACAGTACATGGTGGTTCATCTAACTTTGCGACTTGAAATAATTCCGAAATGGAACAAGGTATTGAAGAACTGATTTTCCAGGATTGTTTCCACATAGCATGCTCACATATTGGCAAAATAAACATAAATTTACTCCAGTGAACTGAGCAAACAAAATTGATTTTTGAAAAAATCGAACGTACATATATTCCTTGCCGAATTACAAACTGGACTAATAAATGATGGATAAAAGAATTTATTTCGGGTTCCTATACCAAATACTTCTATATATATTACCGATAAAAGTGTTAGTAGATTGCGTCACTGGCGTGACGCACGTAAACGCGTAACCCGAAACCGCATACATCCACAAAAGAAACTGAAGCCAGTTTTCAGTCATTAGCTGAAATAAATGGCGTAGTACTTACAGCATTTCTTGGAAGTAAATACCTAGGTACAATGCTTTGCCGTGTGTAACACTTCAATGCCACAAAAATAATTATCGAAAGATATTGTACAGTAAATTGATTGAACAACAATGGCTCTGTAGATAACAATCTTATCGCAATGTTCCCTGAACATAACTGCATCTGCTGGAACTGTTATCCGCATTGTATTAGTACAGATAACACAGACTACCGCTGAGTTGAGCAATGAACTGTTCTGTGTTTGACATACACGTATCTACACTGCTTGCATACACGTCACAGTCCATGTTCCCACTACCGATATTAATAATGAAAATGTTAACGTAGAGCCTTCGTGGCTCAGGCGGTAGCGCACCGGCCTCTCACGGCTGAATACTGTGGTTCAAATCCCGATCACTCCATGTGAGATTTGTGCTGGCCAAAGCAGAGGCGGGACAAGTTTTTCTCCGGTTACTCCGGCTTTCTTTGTCATCTTTCATTCCAGCAACACTCTCCATTATCATTGCTCCAGAGGAGTGCGACAGGCTTCGGCAGCCTCGCCGCTAGATGGGGCTTCATTCATTCCATCCCTGACTCGGTCGAATGATTAGAAACAGGCTGTGGATTTTCATGTTAATGTTTTTCTTTAATTTCGTGTGGCTATTTCTGGCCGAGTGCCTTGTAAGGCAGACCCTCCGATGAGGGTGGGCGCCATCTGCCATTTGTAGGTAACTGCGTGTTATTGTGGTGGAGGATAGTGTTATGTCTGGTGTGAGAGTTGCAGGGATGTTGGGGATAGCACAAACACCCAGCCCCCGCGCCACTGGAATTAACCAATGAACGGCCGGGAATCGAACCCGGGACCCTCTGAACCGAAGGTCAGTACGCTGACCATTCAGCCAACGAGTCGGACGTGTTAACGTGAAACAAATTATAGTATCTATAATTTTGCGCCTAGTCGGAAATTCGACAAGGAAAATAGGTTCGTTAAGATTGGATTGGGAAGACTTGGGAGAAAGGAGACGAGCTTCTCGACTAAGTGGTATGTTCCGAGCTGTCGGTGGAGAGGTGGCGTGAAATGACATTAGTAGGCGAATAAGTTTGAGGTGTCTTTAAAAGTAGGAAAGATCACAATATGAGGATAAAGTTGGAATTCAAGAGGACAAATTGGGGCAAATATTCGTTTATAGGAAGGGGAGTTAGGGATTGGAATAACGTACCAAAGAAGATGTTCAATAAATGTCTAATTTCTTTGAATTGATTCAAGAAAATGGTAGGAACAGAACAGATGGAGGGAATCTGCCACCTGGGCGACTGTCCTAGATGCAGATCAGTAGTGACTGATTAATTGATTGATTCCATTTTAAAATATGTATATATATATATATAAAACTTTGAGTTCCCGGTCTAGAAAGCCAAGAATATCGGTCGAGAGAATTCGTCGTGCTGTCCACACGACACCTCGTAATCTGCAGACATTCGGGCTGAGCAGCGGTCGCTTGGTAGACCAAGGCCCTCCAGGGCTGTAGTGCTATGGGGTTGGTTTGTTTTGTCTGTTGTAACTTTGGGTTATTTTCTTAAGTTTCCTGGAGTACGTTTATCCTCTCATTTGTTAGGCCCCCTAAGTGTAAACAATACTGCGAAATCAGTACTTCATTACCTTGCTCTATCTTGGAATTGTTTCTAGTCGCGAAGTTGGATGAAATACTCTGTATAGGCTTCAAAGTTATTAATATACTACATCCCTCTAGGCCTGCCTTCTGTAGTATAATATCGTGTTTTTTCTGCTGTTGGTGAATTTCTTATTAGGAACGTGTTTACCGAATGACCTTAGCACTGGTTTGTCATCAAGGTAACGCGGTGGGATTTTTGAAATGCTAAGTTACATCCATGTGATTTGGATCGTACGTAAAACTGAACAGCCTATTTTGTAGCTACGGTTATTATGTCTAATAGTCGTATACAACTACAAAATTCCTTGCTTTTGAATTGAATTTTTTTGTCATATTCAGACAACATACTACTGTACCAACCACCACAAAAACGTGCAATAGTGATTACAAGCCTCCATATAAGATTGGCATCAGGAAGGGCATCCGGCCGTAAAACAGGGCCAAACCACATGTGCCGCACAGTTCGCAGCCGCGACCCCACAGGTGTGGGAAAAGCGGTAGTAGAAGAAGAAGACGAAGAAGAAGACGATTCTTACTGATATAATAAATATGGACATAAAGAAAGAGGTAGGAAAATAACTAATCAGAAAAGAAACAGAGGAAAACCGCTAAAGACAAACACGATGAGATGTGCAAGGTGAAGTGAAGGATAGGAAACAGATGTTAATGGAGGAGTTATAATTTATATTTAGTAAATATTGACTTCCTAAAAGAATACATTTGGCGACTATATGTACATGGTCGTTGCGAAGTTTTTCTGTGTAGAAGCAGAGTTACAGAGTCGCCGTCCAAGCAGTTAGTAATGAATAGGCCGCGAGGGGCGAACTCATCATTGCGTCATCATGAATTATGAGACGTTTAGCTTAATACATGAAATTGCAGCTAAATCATAAAGAGATCACAAGTTAAAATTCAAATCGCAGGAACCCGAGCTGTGGGTAGATTGCGCATCACTGCCCAGTGCTCTCTGTTCAATATTGTGCCTTGCGATAAAAGAAATTAACGTTGATTTGTGTGCAGATTTAAAAAAAATTAATGTCTTCCATATTTAGTATTTGAATTACGACTTGTCAAGATTAGTTAGCTTGCCCTTTGAGGTCTTAACTGCAATACGTTTGTAGCCATGATTTCTAAAAAATTGAGTAGATCATCTTTTATTTTTGTCTCATAGGTCTCTTGTGAGTAAATCATGTTATAGCCTCACCTTGTTCTTGGACAGAGTTCGGGCTTCGATCCTCTTAATATACGTGGATCCGTCCCTTAAAAACTTTGATCGTCCTTCGTGCTACTTTTCCTGGCATTTTACATATTTTAAATATATTCATGGTAACATGCTCTGGTAGGCGGGGAGGTGTGTGGGAGAAGTGTTGCAATTAAGATTTCCTCGAAACACTGCTATTGACTATTAAATAAAGTAAAATACATTTTGCCGAGAGTAAAAAAGGTCATCACGCTAAGTAGCCAAAAGAAGAAATGGATGTGAGCAAACATGTAAATTTAACTACTTGAATTACGTTCTTCGTACGGGTTCGGCCGTGTCGTTGTAGACATTTCAGATACATTACATCGTCACAGTTTTTTCTTTTTCTTTTTAGCAGATCGTGAGCTTTAAGGAGAGATAAAAAGGCTTTTGCTGACAAGATTCAAATTACCCGCGCTAAATTCCCGCGCAAGCGCTAGGAGAATGTTATGTATTTTGACTTTCACTTGTTCGCGGGAGAGCAGGTTCTGCAACAGCTGAAAATATTATTTTCCTCGCGTACATACGATCTAGTGAAGCTGCATCGACATACATTCGTAAATCCTTATTTTCAAGCATGAATGTAATTAAAAATAAGTTTAGAAACGGGTTCGTGCATTGTACTCTGTGTTACCAGGTATTCACCCAAGTAAAGGCTCTTCTTAAGAAAAGTGTTTTTTTGAAATCTTTTTAAGGCACCTGAGTTGAGGCTCATTATGATACAGTATAAATGACTAAACAGCGGCAAAATATTTGGAGTAAATTTCCAAAACGTTTCCGCCAAGTTTCATATTAAGTAGAAAAGTATTTGTAAAGTGTTATTATTTTTACAGTTACTTGCAGTATAATTTATTTCCATTTATGTATATCTTAATTTCATTGTCTGGAACTTTTTTTACTGTTAAATTAACCGACTATGAAAAGATATGTTAGACTATAGATGATACCGCTGATGAAGGAATGTGTGCTCTAAAAGGACGATCATGAAGCGAAACATCCCCATACTTTAACAAAGGAAATTGCGTGCATGCAAAGTTCGTCGTTATTGAACCCTGAGATCTACTGTCATCGTTTCTTCTGCTCCCCAGTATTCACTGAACCATTATTCTATCATTATTAATAAATCTGCAAACGTCATTGTGTAATAAATCCAGAGACGCCGGCTTGCCCTGAACTTTGATCCACAAAAAATTTTCCCATCACTTCACTCGATTGTCGTGTTACAAAGAACCAATGCGACAATGAGGTAAGGGATTAAACCTAGGATTTAGGACCTAGATGCCTCAGAAGCTCAGCTAATGAGAGTTTTGTACAATATGTTTGGTAGTCCTAATACCAAGCATATTTAATAAGAATAGTGTGAAAGCATTTTGTTCATTTTATCAGGAAACACCAGAAATATTTTACATACCGATATTGTACAACATGGAGTGAAGACGTTCTGGTTTATTGTCAAATGATCTCTGTAAAATATAATCTCCAGTTTCGCTTAAATCTTAGCATATTTTTTCTAAATATGTCTCCGAAACTGACTTAACTTTAGAACAGGGATTTCCAAATGGCGGCCCGCGAGATCATTTTAATAAATATTGTGAAGAATAGTTACAAGATAATATTTTATAAATCGTTCAAAAATGTATTAATTTTTATATTCATTATAGACCCAAGTCCGAACTAGTTCATTCCTTAATATTATTTCCTCTTTTTAAAAATTCACTTGATCTGAATGGATTATTTTTCATTAAAAAAAATAGAATCCAAATTTCAGATAATAATGATTTGTTTTTACGTCCCACTAACTACTTTTGATGTTTTTCGGAGACGCCGAGGTGCCGGAATTTTGTCACGCAGGAGTTCTTTTACGTGCCAGTAAATTAATCGACACGAGGCTGACGTATTTGAGTACCTTCGGAATGATATAAAATCGGACCTACCAACTTCAGAAGGCCAGCGCCTCGACCATCTGAGCCACTCAGCCCGGCTTCAAACTTCACTCTTTTATGCAATTGTAAAATAACCTTTTACCTAAGTAATTAAAATTATCAAACCTTTATTTCAATTGAATTATGCATGTTATATTTTCTTAATGGTACTTCTGTATGCCTACTATATGCAGAATTTTACGAAAACTGGCCTATTATTCAAGTGCGGCCCGCGAACATGACTAAGGTTTCCAATATGGCCCTCGAGCCCTTACAGATTGGAAACCCCTGCTCTAGAAGATGAAGATAGCAGCATTCATTAAACTAGTCAGTGGAGGGAAAAGTATGTTGTACTACTTTTATGATAAATGAAATCTCGATGTAACTTTTAGAATATTTTCTTACTATTATTCACCAGTACCCTTTTGTGAAAATAAGAGTGTGACTAAAATGCTAATACTTTAAAAAAGGTTCATGCCAAATAATACGTTAGCGTAGTTAGTCACGTGTTCTTCATGTTCTGACTGATGAACTTATTGAAGCGGAAATACCAGCCAGTATTATTTAGTATTATAATAGTGAAGATTTCATATTTTAATGAGTGAAGTGTATTCCCGACTTGGTAAATGTTTGTAGGATGGAAATCATGCTATCAAGTGTACAGTCGTCTTTCAGGAATTTGTGTGGGAATTCTTCTGTAGCTGAGCAAGCGACCAAAGTTGCGCTTTGCCCTCTTCCCCTGCCCCACTAAACAGTTCCTTCCCTGCCCCCTCCCTCCCTCACAAACGCACACGATGAAGCCCACATGTCGTGGCATTTCCATCATGACGTATTGACCCGAGAAAGAAAAGTTCTTGTGTTGGATATACCGCATTAAAACTGAACTTCATAACCTCATCTCTCAAATCTCCTGTTACAAAATGACAGCAAGATAACGTTAAAAATCATATTTCACTCCCTAAAAGTGATATTCTGCTCATTTACTTACCACATATAATCCGAATAGTTACGTGCACTGTTGGACGGACACGTTCTATAGAGGATGGCCGAAAGTTATCCAGCAGTGAGGAGATAACCTCTTGTTATCTGCTAACGATGTTGAGTGTCTTGTGTATGGTATGGCAGTTTCCACAGGAACAAGCACACGCACTGTTGGTTCATTCTTACTGGCGCCGGTCCATAAAATCGTTCCAGCTCTAGCCAACAGGATCAGTCATGTGAGCACGACTATTGCTGTTTCTTAGTGTCAACACCAACTTTAAAATTTTGCGTTATCACTCCTTTCCCTTGGTTTCAGATGTTAAAGCTGTGTGTGGAGTGTGAAGCTGTCTTGCATCTGATACCCAGTGGTCTTGATTACTCTTACAGTGTGGGGGTCATGCCACATCTCTTGCCTCTCTCTCTCTCTTTCCCGCTCCCCCTCCTTCCTCTCCCTCTCCTCGTCGCCCATTAACAAACCCTCGTCTCTTCTCTTCTTTTCTCATCCCATCCCATGGAGTGAGTGGAACACATGTGACTTCCAACTCTTATAGACACTTCAAAAAAAAGTTGGCGGGAAGGAAGGAAGAAAGATGTTAGTCCTCCACATGGGTTCAACCTTGGTACAGTAGGGGGGATTAAGGCACACATAACCTTGTAGCTGGGCGATACCAAATTTGTTACATACAAGATGTAGCTCTGTTCCTTCGCTATCAACTTCCGTCGTGATTTACTTGGTCGTGAACTGAGAAGAGGTCAAATAAACGCTTCCAGAACTGCTCCTAGACTGTTTATTGATTCCAAAATAAGGACATCTGCCTGTCAGTCTGAGTGACCACTAGGGGCGTAATGAATTTGCTACGGGCCCGCCTACCGGGCGAGTTGGCCGTGCGGTAAGGGGTGCGCGGCTGTGAGCTTGCATCCGAGAGATAGTGGGTTTGAATCCCACTGTCGGCAGGCCTGAAGATGGTTTTCTGTGGTTTCCCATTTTCACACCAGGCAAATGCTGGGACTTTATCTTAATTAAGACCACAGCTGCTTCCTTCCAACTCCTAGGCCTTTCCTATCCCCTCGTCGCCGTAAGACCTATCTGTGTCGGTGTGACGTAAAACCACTAGCAAAGAAAAACGAGCCCGCCTGCCAAAATAAAAATTCGGCCCCCCTAAAATAAAATGTAACCCTACGAATACCCACCCCCATCCGTGACGCAACAGCCCCGAAGGGCCATGGTCTACCAAGCGACCGCTGCTCAGGCCGAAGGCTGATTACGAGGTGTGTGGTCAGCACGACGGATCCTCTCGGCCGTTATTCTTGGCTTTCTAGACCGGGGCCGCTATCTCACCGTCAGATAGCTCCACAATTGTAATCACGTAGGCTGAGTGGACCTCGAATCAGTCCTCAGATGCAGGTAGAAATCCCTGACCTGGCTGGGAATCGAACCCGCGGCCTCCGGGTAAGAGGCAGGCACGCTACCCCTACACCGCGGGGCCGGCTAAAACTCTACGAATAACTAATATAAATTGAATTACAGCAGGTAGATAATAGGCAATATAAAGCCTCCGTGGCTAAGACGGCAGCGCGCCGGCCTCTCATCGCTGCGTTCCGTGGTTCAAACCTCGGTCACTCCATGTGAGATTTGTGCTGGACAAAGCAGAGGCGGGACAGGTTTTTCTCCGGGTACTCCGGTTTTCTCTGTCATATTTCATTCCAGCAACACTCTCCAATATCATTCATTTAATTTCATCTGTCATTCATTAATCATTGCCCCAGAGGAGTGCGACAGGCTTCGCCGCTAGATGGGGGCTTCATTAATTCCATTCCTGGCCCGGACGAATGACTGGAAACAGGCTGTGGATTTTCTTTTAAGATAATATGCAATATATTTCATTAATTCCATTCCTGACCCGGACGAATGACTGGAAACAGGCTGTAGATTTTCATTTCAGATAATATGCAATATATTTCATTAATTCCATTCCTGACCCGGACGAATGACTGGAAACAGGCTGTGGATTTTCATTTCATATAATATGCAATATATTTCATTAATTCTATTCCTGACCCGGACGAATGACTAGAAACAGGCTGTGGATTTTCATTTCAGATAATATGCAATATATTGTAAAATTATTATTATAAAATAATTTTTAATGTGTTTTATTTGGCTCCCTATGTGGTTCAACGGCTAAGCTGCTAAACCATACACCACTTAGTTGTTCGTACTTAAAAGTGGTTTCATTTTTCAGTAACTACAGAAGTGTAACCGATACCAGTCTCAGTTATAATAATACACTGACTGACAGAGCAAATGCAACACCAAGGAGGAGTGGTTCGAAAGGGATGAAAGTTGGGGAAAAAACAGAGACGGCACGGACGAATAATTTATGTTTATTTCAAACCGATATGCAGGTTACACAATGCGCACGGCATCGACTCAGTAGGATGTAGGACTAGCGCGAGCGGCGATGCACGCAGAAACACGTCGAGGTACAGAGTCAATAAGAGTGCGGATGGTGTCCTGAGGGATGGTTCTCCATTCTCTGTCAACCATTTGCCACAGTTGGTCGTCCGTACGAGGCTGGGGCAGAGTTTGCAAACGGCGTCCAATGAGATCCCACACGTGTTCGATTGGTGAGAGATCCGGAGAGTACGCTGGCCACGGAAGCATCTGTACACCTCGTAGAGCCTGTTGGGAGATGCGAGCAGTGTGTGGACGGGCATTATCCTGCTGAAACAGCGCATTGGGCAGCCCCTGAAGGTACGGGAGTGCCACCGGCCGCAGCACATGCTGCACGTAGCGGTGGGCATTTAACGTGCCTTGAATACGCACTAGAGGTGACGTGGAATCATACGCAATAGCGCCCCAAACCATGATGCCGCGTTGTCTAGCGGTAGGGCGCTCCACAGTTACTGCCGGATTTGACCTTTCTCCACGCCGACGCCACACTCGTCTGCGGTGACTATCACTGACAGAACAGAAGCGTGACTCATCGGAGAACACGACGTTCCGCCATTCCCTCATCCAAGTCGCTCTAGCCCGGCACCATGCCAGGCGTGCACGTCTATGCTGAGGAGTCAATGGTAGTCTTCTGAGCGGACGCCGGGAGTGCAGGCCTCCTTCAACCAATCGACGGGAAATTGTTCTGGTCGATATTGGAACAGCCAGGGTGTCTTGCACATGCTGAAGAATGGCGGTTGACGTGGCGTGCGGGGCTGCCACCGCTTGGCGGCGGATGCGCCGATCCTCGCGTGCTGACGTCACTCGGGCTGCGCCTGGACCCCTCGCACGTGCCACATGTCCCTGCGCCAACCATCTTCGCCACAGGCGCTGCACCGTGGACACATCCCTATGGGTATCGGCTGCGATTTGACGAAGCGACCAACCTGCCCTTCTCAGCCCGATCACCATACCCCTCGTAAAGTCGTCTGTCTGCTGGAAATGCCTCCGTTGACAGCGGCCTGGCATTCTTAGCTATACACGTGTCCTGTGGCACACGACAACACGTTCTACAATGACTGTCGGCTGAGAAATCACGGTACGAAGTGGGCCATTCGCCAACGCCGTGTCCCATTTATCGTTCGCTACGTGCACAGCACAGCGGCGCATTTCACATCATGAGCATACCTCAGTGACGTCAGTCTACCCTGCAATTGGCATAAAGTTCTGACCACTTCTTCTTGGTGTTGCATTTGCTCTGTCAGTCAGTGTATATCCGATTACAACACAGGAAAATATACGAAAAAATTAAATAAAAAACTGTTCACATAAAATTTGAAAAATATCAAACAGCACAACTGATACGTGTTCGCTCGAAGAGAGCTCGTTCGAAACTGAATTGAGTGAGAGTTACTACACCAACTTCTTATTGGCATTATACACTGTAGCCGAATAAATGTGTGATAAAAGTTAAGTGTTCAGCAAAATTTGTGCTTAAGATGATCTGAGATGCACTACATATCAAGGAAGTATCATTTTCTAAGTATACGATATTTTGGTCTCAATTTTCATTGCTCTACTTATTTTTAAATAAGTTGGTGTAGGTCTTTTGTGAGGGGCGTATCGCGGTGTTGCAAGAGATGGGCAGATGGCAAGGAGAAGCATTGTTTACAGCTACTAGATGGCAATTCGTATACGTACAAATTGTAAAACAAACTGGTTCGAGTGATTCTACAAAACTGCCCGGAGCATTTCCATGCAGAATAACATTAGGCTATATTTATTTATTTATTTATTTATTTATTTATTTATTTATTTATTTATTTATTTATTTATTTATTTATTTATTTATTTATTTATTTATTTATTTATTTATTTATTTATTTATTTATTTATTTATTTATTTATTTATTTATTTATTTATTTATTTATTTATTTATTTATTTATTTATTTATTTATTTATTTATTTATTTATTTATTTATTTATTTATTTATTTATTTATTTATTTATTTATTTATTTATTTATTTATTTATTTATTTATTTATTTATTTATTTATTTATTTATTTATTTATTTATTTATTTATTTATTTATTTATTTATTTATTTATTTATTTATTTATTTATTTATTTATTTATTTATTTATTTATTTATTTATTTATTTATTTATTTATTTATTTATTTATTTATTTATTTATTTATTTATTTATTTATTTATTTATTTATTTATTTATTTATTTATTTATTTATTTATTTATTTATTTATTTATTTATTTATTTATTTATTTATTTATTTATTTATTTATTTATTTATTTATTTATTTATTTATTTATTTATTTATTTATTTATTTATTTATTTATTTATTTATTTATTTATTTATTTATTTATTTATTTATTTATTTATTTATTTATTTATTTATTTATTTATTTATTTATTTATTTATTTATTTATTTATTTATTTATTTATTTATTTATTTATTTATTTATTTATTTATTTATTTATTTATTTATTTATTTATTTATTTATTTATTTATTTATTTATTTATTTATTTATTTATTTATTTATTTATTTATTTATTTATTTATTTATTTATTTATTTATTTATTTATTTATTTATTTATTTATTTATTTATTTATTTATTTATTTATTTATTTATTTATTTATTTATTTATTTATTTATTTATTTATTTATTTATTTATTTATTTATTTATTTATTTATTTATTTATTTATTTATTTATTTATTTATTTATTTATTTATTTATTTATTTATTTATTTATTTATTTATTTATTTATTTATTTATTTATTTATTTATTTATTTATTTATTTATTTATTTATTTATTTATTATGTGATCTGTTTGCTTGTTATATTTTCACTTAGTTATCGGGTGAGGTGAGCTTTAGGGAGGGACGGAGGGAGGTGGGGCTGCGATTGCTTTAAAAAAATTAAAAAAATTGCAGCTGGGGTAACGAATGTGTTCACCGCCCGCCACTGCCGTGTACTATCCTGCGATTGTTACCACCTGTTCTAGGCAGCGATCATTCTCGCTTACTTCCAACGTATGAATAAGATATTTTGAGTCCACCCAGTTTTCACTCCCGTAAAGCAAATTTGGTCTGAAAACAGACCGATGTAAAGATAGTTTCGTCCGAAAGCTGACTTCCTTCTTATAGAATACTGTCGATCGCAACTACGAGCTCACTGCATTCGTTTTGCTGCACCTTGATTCAGTCTCACAGTACTACTAAAAACAAACCCCATGACATTAGAACCTGACGGGCCTTGGCCTTCCAAGCGACCGCTCTTCAGCCCGAAGGGCTGCAGAATATGAGGTAACGTGTGGTCCGTGCGACGAAATCTCTCTGCCGTTATTCTTCGTTTTCTAGACTTTCAAATAGCTCCTCAAGAGTAATCACGTAGCCTGAGTGGGCCTCGAACCAACCCACAGGTCCAGCTGACATGGCCGAGGCCTCCAGATGAGAGGCAGGCTCGGTACCCCTAAACCACGGGCCCGGCTCACAATACTATTATCCTTGGAGAATTAACATCCTAAATACTTTGCAGCTTTGTATTCCCAACCTGACATTCAAATTCAAATTCAATTCTCTTCGTACCTACTGACATCACTTTAGTCTTGAAAAAGTTAATTTTCATATCAGACTCATTGCTCCTATTTGAAAGTTCCAAGATATTAGATCGCAATCTGCCGTTAAGATCAATTCGTCGGCACAGGCCAAACTGCTTACTACACTTGCACCTAACTGAATCCCTCCCTGCCAATTTATATCTTTCAGTAGATGAAAATCCACAGCTTGTTTCCTGTCATTTGACCGGGTCAGGAATGGAATGAATGAAGCCTCCATGTAGCGGCGAGGATAGGCAATGTGCCGGCTGCCGAAGCCTGTCGCACTCCTCTGGGGCGATGATTAATGAATGGCAGATGAAATGAAATGATAATGGAGAGTGTTGCTGGAATGAAAGATGACAGAGAAAAGCGGAGTACCCGGAGAAAAACCTGTCCCGCCTCCGCTTTGTCCAGCACAAATCACACTTGGAGTGACCGAGATTTGAACCACGGTATCCAGCGGTGAGAGGCCGACGCGCTGCCGCCTGAGCCACGGAGGCTCCCCTTTCAGTAGATGATCCATGTAAACTATGAACAACAAAGATGAAAGATTACAGCCTTGTCTAACCCCTGTAAGTATCTTGAACCAAGAACACTCATTCTACCATCAGCCGGGCTGAGTGGCTCATACTGTAGAGCGCTGGCCTTCTGAACCCAACTTGGCAAGTTCGATCCTTACTCGGTCCGCTGGTATTTGAAGGTGCTCAAATACGTCAGCTTCGTGCTAGTAGATTTACTGCCACGTAAAGAACTCCTGCGGGACACAATTTCGGCACAACTGCGTCTCCTAAAACCGTAAAATTACAGTAGTTAATGGGAGGTAAAGTTATTATTATTATTATTATTATTATTATTATTATTATTATTATTATTATTATTATTATACCGTCAGTTCTCAGCCCAGTCCAATTGTCAACATTAGTGCCTTTTCCGTCTTAATTCTTAAAATCGTGGCAGGTTCCCTTCGTCTAAATTTGATTTCTAATTCCCACCGGATAATTTATTTCAATTGTCCTGAACATTTTGTGATCACCTGTTATTATTGGAAGGCATTTTTCCCACACCCTGGAAGATATAATCACACCGAGAAATGTGTGTCTGAACATGCACATGAAAGATCGTTTTTGCTCGTTGCTTTACGTCGCACCGACACAGATAGGTCTTATGGCGACGATGGTACAGGAGAGGGCTAGGAGTGCGAAGGAAGCGTCCGTAGCCTTAATTAAGGTACAGTCCCAGCATTTGCCTGGTGTGAAAATGGGAAACCACAGAAAGCCATCTTCAGAGCTGCCGACAATTGGGTTCAAACCCACTATCTCCCGAATACTGGATACTGGCCGCACTTAAGCGACTGCAGCTATCGAGCTCGGTCATGAAAGATCTAACTAAACTTGCTCAGGAACAGGAAACGGCTCTGCAACTGAGGAAATGTTGCGTTAATTTTATTAACTAGTAACGAAACAACAGATTCCAATAACAACTACACAATATGCTTAAAAGTTAGTTCAACGAGAATGTATCTACCGTACTCAATCGGACTGGAATAATCTTGAAATTATAGGGTAGAAAATTTAAAGTGGTCCGCCTCTGTGATGTAGTGGTTAATGTGATTAGCTGCCACCCCCGGAGGCCCGGGTTCGATTCCCGGCTCTGCCACGAAATTTGAAAAGTGGTACGAGGGCTAGAACGGGTTCTACTCAGCCTCAGGAGGTCAACTGTGTAGAGGTGGGTTCGATTCCCACCTCAGCCATCCTGGAAGTGGTTTTCCGTAGTTTCCCACGTCTCCTCCAGGCAAATGCCGGGATGGTACCTAACTTAAGGCCACGGCCACTTCCTTCCCTCTTCCTTGTCTATCCCTTCCAATCATCCCATCCCCCACCAGGGCCCCTGTCCTATAGCAGGTGAGGCCGCCTTGGAGAGGTACTGGTCATTCTCCCCAGTTTCATCCCCGACCCGATGTCTGAAACTCCAGGACACTGCCCTTGAGGCGGTAGAGGTGGGATCCCTCGCTAAGTCCGAGGGAAAAGCCAACCCTGGAGGGTAAGCAGATTAAGTAGAAGAAGAAGAAATTTAAAGTGTCGCACAAATTATACTCTAAGCCGTAACTGCTTACCATTTATTTTCACAAAAGCTACTCAAATGTTTAGAAACGTAAATAAAGTTGCTTTTTCGCTTCATATAGCACAGCTGTTGTATTTGCCAAGTTTTCATATTGTTGAACCCAGTAGATTAAGGTCGTTTTCCATTTGGTCATTTTAGTTACATCTGTTTTATAATAATAATAATAATAATAATAATAATAATGGCGTGTGGCCTCCAAAGAGACCTGGTGCAGGTCTTTCGAGTTGACGCCGAATGGGTGACCAGCTCGTCTGTGAGGATGAGGCTCTACCTGTGATCAGTTCTAACAAAACAAACAAACACACACACACACACACACACAGAGAGAGAGAGAGAGAGAGAGAGAGAGAGAGTTCCCGATCTATTGAAATTTACCAATAAATATTAAAATCCCTGACCCGGCCGAGAATCGAACCCGGGGTCGCCTGGGTCAAGGGTCAGCATACTGACCATTTATCCATGGAACAGGAAATAATAATAATAATAATAATAATAATAATAATGAAATGGCGTATGGCTTTTAGTGCCGGGAGTGTCCAAGGACATGTTCGGCTCGCCAAATGCAGGTCTTTCGACTTGACACCCGAAGGCGACCTGCGCGTCGTGATGAGGATGAAATGATGATGAAGACGACACATACACCCAGGCCCCGTGCCAGAGAAATTAATCAATGATGGTTAAAATTCCCGACCCTGCCGGGAATCGAACCCAGGACTCCTGTGGCCAAAGGCCAGCACGCTAACCATTTATCCATGGAGCCGGGCAATAATAATAATAATAATAATAATAATAATAATAATAATAATAATAATAATAATAATAATAATAATATGCATACATCATCATTATAGATCGTTATGTTTTTTCAGCGTTCAGTCTGCAAGCCTCTGTGAATTTAGTAAACGTCGCCACAATCCTCGATTTGCAGCTAGTGGTGTAGTCTCGTTTAGTTCTATACCTCTTCTCTTTAAATCGTTAGAAACCGAGTCTAACCATCGTCGTCTTGGTCTCCCTCTACTTCTCTTACCCTCCATAACAGAGTCCATTATTCTCCTAGGTAACCTATCCTCCTCCATTCGCCTCATATGACCACACCACCGAATGCGGCTCATGCATACAGCTTCATCCATCGAGTTCATTCCCAACTTGGCTTTTATCTCCTCGTTCTGAATATGCTGCTGCCATTGTTCCCACCTGTTTGTACCGGCAATCAATTCTCGCTGCTTCCATGTCTGTTACTTCTAACTTACAAATAACATATCCTGAGTCCACCCAGCTTTCACCCGCGTAAATCAAAGTTGGCCTGAAAACAGACCGATGTAAAGATAGTTTCGTCCGGGAGCTGACTTCCTTCTTACAAAATACTCTTAATAATAATAATAATAATAACAATAATAATAATAATAATAATAATAATAATAATAATAATAATAATAATAATAATAATAATAATAATAATAATAATGCGGCGGTATTTGTTAACAGCAACAATTGTAAATAACTGAAGACACGCCATAATGTGCAAATCATACATTTGTTAAACTTAATAACTAACTAGAGGCGCGCGGCTGTGAGCTTGCATCCGGGAGATAGTAGGTTCGAATCCCACTATCGGCAGCCCTGAAAATGGTTTTCCGTGGCTTCCCATTTTCACACCAGGCAAATGCTGGGGCTGTACCTTAATTAAGGCCACGGCCGCTTCCTTCCAACTCCTAGGCCTTTCCTATCCCATCGTCGCCATAAGACGTATCTGTGTCGGTGCGACATAAAGCCCCTAGCAAAAAAAAACTAATTGCAGATAGAAACTACGTTGGAAGTTAAATGGCTTTTTGTCGTGGAAATTATTCTTGTAGCGAGTTTTGATTGCCAAGTAGTATTGTCACAGAACAAGGCAGCGGTCACATAATACGGCGAGGTTGTCTTACTCTTGCAGCTTCTGTACTTTTGGTATACATTCTTTCTTCTGTGCGTGTATAATTATGATAATGACTGAGATATGTTCTCTTCATTGATCGTGGACGTATTGGGCGAGCTCTGCTCCCTATTTACAACTCGCCACAGAGAGACACAAATAGCCATGGCGCGGCGCTTCGTGATGGTTGACGCCACAGAAGAATATTTAGCCTGGTTGAAAACTTAGCTGAAAAAATAAATAAATCATATATTCTTTTTCGGCATCCTTGTCCAGTTCACTTATTCACTAGTGTTGCAAGTAGAAATCGCAATGCGTTTTAAGGAAAAACATGCACGTGACGTCTGTGGACGGTGAGAAAGATGAGGCAGAATCAGTTTCTCGTCATGTTGGTAATATCTCATCAGTTATCCATGTACTGCATCCTAGCTTTTGAAGTGGTTTTGGCTTCTAACCTGTAGAGGAAATGTTTGTTGGTTATAAAGTCACTAATATGAGTTTGTTATTTATGTTTATTGGTTATTTTCTTGGTTTGCGGACAAATCAACATCAGAATTGCGCCTCTCAGATAGGCAGTTATTTATCGCGAACCAACGTATTTGACTATCATCTAGAGACAGGGATGGCTATATATAGCCTATATAGTCAGAATATGCACTCCGTATCATTCCGCACCATTCGGCGCGTGTTTTTATAAGTCGAAAACAATGTAATTTCTCTAATTGTCCTAAGTGTATTGCAATGGTACCGTTGTTCCGGGCGAATCTCTTTTCGGTGATACATCATAGGTAGGAATTTTTATTCTGATGTCGATATGAAGCAAATTAAGGCATCACATTTTCTACCCCATATAACTTCGTCCATGAAGATACAAGGGCAAATGCCGGGCTGAGTGGCTCAGACGGTTAAGGCGCTGGCCTTCTAACCCCAACTTGGCAGGTTCGATCCTGGCTCAGTCCGGTGGTATTTGAAGGTGCTCAAATAGGACAGCTTCGTGTCGGTAGATTTACTGGCATGTAAAAGAACTCCTGCGGGACTAAATTCCGGCACCTCGGCGTCTCCGAAGACCGTAAAAGTAGTTAGTGGGACGAAAAGCAAATAACATTATTATTATTATTATTATTATTATTATTATTATTATTAGAAGGGCAATCGTTGTGGTACCGTCATCTCCAGCTCAGAGACAGCTTTTTAACCACGTGAAGGCAGGGGGTTTGGAATTAGAGCTGTGCAATGAGCAGATCTGCGCTCACGCCGTCTCCGCTTGTACACGCATGCACAGAAATGGTGTCCTGATATAAACATAGCATGGCATCTCCGCACCTCCTCACTTAACGCAATGCTGCAGGTAGACAGCCCGCTACAAGACCGTTGTGATTGAAATGGGCGCAGTGGTGCACAGCTCCATACTCGTAGTATTAAAGAAGTGTAAGGAGGAGCATTGCTTGTGCCATTGCACGGTGTTGACACATTCCTGCATTCCTTTCTCCTTCCCTTCGCTTCAGGCTCACTTGTTCGTACTCGTATACGAGTACCAATACACACACTGTACCTTCAGCACTACCCGTTCACTTCCTTCCCCTCCTTTTCAGTACTGGAGTGGGGCAGTTTTGGTTGTTTATGTTGGGACACCATTTCTGTGCATGCGTGTACTATCCAGCTCATTGGGTCAGAGAACAAGCCTGCTTCTAGAACGAACCGACTGATTCATAAATGAACGAGTATGGAGAGCTCGAACCAGACTCATTGTTGCTCAGTCGAAATGGACTGTATTTGAAAGTGAGCCGTGTGAGTCCACCTAAACTTGAAACTGTATAACAGGCTCCGTATACCAGACCGTTCAATTGTTCAGTAGCTTGGTGGGTGATTAGACTGCTAGTTGTTTCCGCATAGCGCGTGTGCTTTACGAGAAAGATGTGCGGAGAGCTAATGCATGTGGCAACAGTGTACCATTGAGTGAGTCGATTGAACTTCAGAGTTTCCGAGCTGTTCGACCTGTCCAGACGTCTTGTTTCTGCTCATTGTGATCAGACAGTTCGGGAGGCTCATTTGTTCAGTGAAGTTGAACGCCTTTTCATGTTCGCTCCTTCCAAACAGAGTGCTCGAGCGGGAAGCTCTGAACGAGTCTAGAGTGACAGAGACACATTTCTTGTGAATGAGTTTGAGTGAGTCTACACTTTGTTTTGCACAGCTCTATACCCGTAATATTAAAAGAAGTGCTTTGAGAGATAGAGCTGGAGGGGGGAGCATTGGATGTGCCATTGCACGGTGTTGATACATTTCTGCATTCCTTTCTCCTTCCCTTCGCTTGCGACTCACTTGTTCATTCGTACATACCGCTGAAGTTTAGTAACTTCCAGCAACACGAGCCGGCCAGCAGGCTTATCTCCATGGCAACCGCAGTGGATTCGCCCACGTTTTGTCGTACGTACGACGCTGTAACTGGTGTAAAACCTTCAATTAGTATGTTTAATATATTTTAATTATAGTTTATTTAATGCTAAATTATCTTGTATTAAGTGTTAAATATGATTAATATACGATTTCCCTGTAAATATGTAGTATAGATTTGTACAACCTCAAATACGTATTGTGTATAACATCAAAATCCATAGAGTCGAAAGCGGTAGAAAATTCCATAATGTTCGTGTGTTAGACTTATTGTACTATAATTTGGTATAGGTGAAAGGTTCTGGAAGCCCGCCTGGTGGCCATGATCGTTAAGGCGCTGAAGTCTAAAAAACGATCTAACACCGAGGTTAGCCGGTTCGAGTCCCGTTGGTCGAAAAAATTTTCACCATCAGAATGTTGGCCGGCAGGGTAGGGGAGGTGGTGGTATACAATTTCTAATCACTAGATTGCGTGCCAAAAGCCTGGATTAAATTCCAAACCTCTCCGCAGTGTTCATATGGAGTGAGGGCATATGACGCTGTTGATGGTGATTCGTCCGTCGGATGGAGACGTTAAGCCTTGAGCAGACCCCTTGGTGCTATTCGACAGGAGTAGGCTATGTGCCGGCACCGGGTTTCACCCTCTCCCTACTATCATATATCACGTCATTCATTTCATCTCCCATTAACTCCTCTGATGAGGTTGACGTCAGGAAGGGCATCCGGTCATAAAAAACCGCCACGACAAATTCATCTCACCTCATACCCGACCCCGTAGGGAAACGGGACAAGGGTTGGACAAAGAAAGAAAGGTTCTGGAAACTTACTGTAAGGTTTTATTATCCAGATACATGTATAGAGACATTACGAATGTTGTAGATATTTCCATAAGTATTTGTAAATAGCGGAGGAACGTTCGAGTACCCATTCGACTAACTGGTCGATCGATGTTTCGAGTGTGTTCCACTAGAGTGTTGTAAGAACTCTTCCAGAAGTCGATCATTCTGGATGGTTGATCGAGTAGTATAAATATCGAGCTGTCAGTCAGTGAAGTATGTTCTTAGTTCTAAGTTCGCAGATCTTGGTTCTTGGGACTCAGGCAAGTAATGGACTGGGAGTGACTGTTGGGCTCCGAGGTGGAGTCTATGAGTATTGGACTCAAGCAAAAGTGAGTAAGGCGGTGAATTCAAGAGAGAGTATGTTATAGTGCGCGCGTCAAAGTTGTTAATATCTGTACTTGTCAGAATCGACTTCAGGGTACTCCGCTATAGAGTGTTGTATATAGTATCATTTGCTAGTGTGTATAATTGTGTGTTGTGACGTACAGTGTAAATAAAGTAATTTATACAAGGAAGTGAACGTGTTCTCGTGTGATATTTATTTACGTCAAATAAAATCGCAACGTAGAACGATAGTTTCCATGGCAACCTTACCTCCTACTACCTTCTCCCCACTCTGGTAGGCAGTAAATGGACCTCCCTCTAAGAGCTGTTAGAACTTATCTTTCAATATTACGACCATCTTATAGTTGGAATTGATACTATGAAAGCCAGAATGCCGATTTGGTTTGTGACTTGCAAAGAAAACATTTATGTTGGTTATAAAGCCACTATATGTGTTTGTTATTTATATTTGCTCACTATTGCATTCCCTGGTGAATTAGAAAAATCGAAAACCCTCTGCACTGGGTAGTGACAGTGAAAGTAAAGGGATGAAACAAAGAACATTCGTTCTATAGAACGTGTTCCAGAAATCATGGGATTAATTCCACTGAGTGTTCTTGAAAATCTATTTCTCGATGAAATTCTGTCTTTGAAAATTTAATTTTTACATATAATTATGCATCTTGTTTACACAAGGAAGTGAATTTCTTTGTAAGCTATGGCATATAGCGGCATTATCTGGAGTGTGTGCAAAAGGAAAATGTTCGTGATGATTATCATTATTTCTTAGGTGCCAGGCATCGAAGTCATCGACCCTACGAACAAAAGGGCTGTAAATGTTCAGGTTCACAGCTACTATCTTCACAATCCTTGTCCTTTCTTCATTCTAGTTTAATCGAATACCTGCGTATGCGATATTAAATCACTAGCACCAAATTAAGTAACGTTTAAAATAATAATAATAATAATAATAATAATAATAATAATAATAATAATAATAATAATAATATGACCTAAGCTACCATATGCAGGCATTTCAAGCCTTCTTGTCATTTTTGACGTTTTGTTTTGTTTTATTTTACCAGAAACCAGAACTTTGTTGAACGATCTATAGCTGAGTTTTTTTTTTTGCTTTACGTCGCACCGACACAGATAGGTCTTATGGCGACGATAGGACTGGAAATGGCTAGGAGGGGGCAGGAAGCGGCCGTGGCCTTAAAGTACAGCCCAGCATTTGCCTGGTGTGAAAATGGGAAACCACGGAAAACCATTTCAGTGGGGTTCGAACCTACTATATCCCGAGTACTGGATACTGGCCGCACTTAAGCGACTGCAGCTATCGAGCTCGGTAGCTGAGTTTTAATTTTGTCAGATAAACACCAAATGTGTTACCAGATATTACTTGCTTGCCGACATCGTTCGACATGGAATGTCCTGCGATCGTGGGATTCAGAGGCCGATAGGCTACTCTACCACTGATCCAGAGAAAAAATTCACATAACTGTTCTTTTTATTGTACAATATTGGCTTTATGGCGACCATGGGATAGAAAAGGGCTAGGAGCGGGAAGGAAGTTGCCGTGGCCCTTATTAAGGTATATCCCCAGCATTTGCCTGCTGCGAAAATGGGAAACCATCTTCAGGGCTGCCAACATTGGGGTTCGAACCTACTATCTCCCGAATGCGAGCTTACACCTGTGCGCCCCTAACCGCACGGCCAACTCACACGATTCTGTTAATTTATTCGTTACCGTATTGTTTGAAACCGTCTTGTTTTTTTTTTGTTTTTTTTTTGTGTACCGTATTATCTCAACCAGTATACGGAATAATATAAAACTGTCCGTGGGGTTAATGTAACACTTACCCTTCACCTATGCTTGCGAAACTTTGTTGATTCCATGTAACATGACTCTAGTGGGGTCATAGATCTGCCCTGATAATTTTATAAAGTTAAAGGCAGAGAACGGTGTGCACACATATGAATGTCATAAACATACTTCTTTATACATTCCCCACTGGTCGTTCTATAGGCGAGAACACACATGTGATGCACACACATTTGGTTGATATTACCCGAGGAATTTTACATGAGGCGGAGCGAATTGCAACACATTCAGGAAATGTTTATGAAAATTGACATGCACGTTGTATCGCAGATTTGGATGGAATACAGTAGCAAGGCGGAGCTGGAAGCTGCTGCATCGCTTCATTTTACAAGTGAAGGGAGAGTGAAACGAACCATGACTTCAATGAAATACTCTCCGTAACCCTGCCAAGGGATAAGTCGTTTCAATCTTTATTTTAATTAGAAAATAAATAATTGAAAGCTGGACTGAATAGCTTAGATAGAATGTCAACCTTCTGAGCTAAAGAAGGCTGGTTCGATCTCGGCTCAGTCTGGTCATATTTGAAGATGGTCAGATAGGTCAGCACTGAGCGATTGTACTTGTGAGCTTGCTTTCCGGAGATGGTGAGTTCGAATCCTACGATCGGCAGACCTGAAGATTGTTTTCCGTGGTTTCCCATTTTCAAATTAGGCTACGCTCGCTATCTTCCCAATACTAGCCCTTTCCCATCTTTCCATCGTCGAAAACCTTTGATGAGTTAGTACGACGTGAAAGCACTAGCAAAAAAATGAATAGGTCAGTCTTGTGTCGGTAGATTTACTGGCACGTAAAAGAACTCTTTTGGACAAGCTTCTGGCACTTCGACGTCCCAGAAACCATGACTTTAGTCAGTAGCACGTAAAGCTGTTATTATTATTAGCATTACACTGGCGGAAAAACATATTCAAACACCATGAAATAATGAATGTAGAATACGGAAATTTTGGAAATATATTTGATTAAAGGTACAAGACTACAGGTTAATATTCGCGCGAGAGCAGCCATCGCATATGTGCCATACTGGTCCATTAATAACCAGTGTAATCGCCTGACTGTTGAATGCAGGCATGCAAACGTGCATGCATTGTGTCGTACAGATGCTAATGTCAGCTTGTGGGATGGAGTTCCATTCCTGTTGCATCTGGTCGGTCAATACAGGGACGGTTAATACCTGTTGTGGATGACGCTGGAATTGTCGCCCAGTGATGTCCCATTACGTCCTCGACTGGGGACAGATCGGGGGTTCGAGCAGGCCAAAGTAAAATGTCGACATTCTGTAGAGCACGTTGGGTTACAACAGCGGTATGAGGGCGTGCATTATCCTGTTGGGAAACATCTCCGGGAATGCTGTTCATGAATGGCAGCACAACAGGTCGAATCACCAGACGGACGTACGCATCTGCAGTCAGGGTGCGTGGGATAACCACGAGAGTGCTCCTGCTGTCATAGGAAATTGCTCCCCAGACCAGAAATCGCGGTGTAGGTCCAGTGTGTCGACGCCGCAGACGGGTGGAATGCAGGCGCTCACCTGGCTTCCTCCTAACCAACATACGCCCATCACTGGCACCAAGGCAGAACAGGCTTTCATCGAAAAACACACAGCGGACTTCCACTCCATCCTCCAGTGAGCTCTCGCTTGACGGGTGACACCACTAAAGTAGCAGACGGCGGTGATTTGGGGTAAGTGGAATGCACTCTGCAGGGCGTCTGGCTCGGATCTGTCCTTCAAGTAACCGATTTCGAACAGTTCTTTGCGTCACTGTGGTACCAACTGCCGCTCGAATTGCTGCTGCAGACGCAGTCCGCTGCGCCACAGTTACAGCCACACACTGATTACGGTGGTTCCCCTCTCGCTGGTGCCACGGGAACATCCGGAGCCCAGTCTTTTTGCGAGCGTACCTTCTCGTGACCACTACTGCCAGCACGCATGCAAAGTGGAGACATTCCTGCCAAGTCGTTCTGCAAGGAAGGAAAATTCACCTTAACGTAGCCCTATTATAGGGCCTCGTTCAACCGCAGTGAGCTGCTGATACTGGCCTCTTCGTTGTCGTATAGGCCATTGTTGCCAACTTCAGCGAAAAGTCGCTAAATCTAGGGAATTCGGGAACCTTGTTAGCGACAAAATTTTATTTTTCCGATTAGCGACTTTTCTGGGGATTATTCAAGCACTTTAGAGGGAAAACTGGTGAATTTCATAGTTTAATAAAATTATTATCAATTTAACGGAATAAACTGCAGTTCAGTACGTAATCACTATAATCACATTATGACATCCTTCGGCAATTCCTCTTCTTATCTGCTGGATGACATCATGTGTAGGCGCTGGGAGTTGCACAGACAGCGTTAATACAGTACATACAGTATTAACGCAGTAGATTAGTCGGTCATTCGATTTTTTTCCTCTTAGTCACGCGTAACATTACACAGCGGACGGAGGTGATTGAGGCGCGCGCTAAGAAAATGAATCGATCTCTTCGCAGCTATCAGTGTAATAATAAGTTCTGTTGTGATCTGTGTTTTTTCTTGATGTCATTCATGGTTTGTTAGGTGTATTTACGCAGATTTACACGTGCGATTTCAAATATTCATTTTCGTATTTTCTTGTTTGTGAACTGTGTTTTTATTCTTTGTTCAACACCATGGGTAAGCCAAAGTATCAGCAAAACTACCGTAAAGACTGGGAACATCAGTTTAAATGGTTATACCGGTAGATTCTGGTAAGTCCAAAGCCTACTGCATATACTGTAAAACAGAACTGTATGCTAAATATAATGATTTAAAGAAACATTCTAAAACTCAGAAACATAAAATGCGATCAGGGCCGTTTACCTCACCACTGGAGAAAAAAATACCGTTTACAAAAGTAAACATAAGTACTGCTAGGACTGAAGGAAGTTCGGCATTGTTTATTGCAGAGCACTGCTCATTGTTGAATGTAGATCACTTGTCAGAACTGTGTGTTAAAAATTTTGGCGATAGTTCTAAAGCAGGAGATCTCCGTTTACACAGAACAAAATGTACTGAAGTAATAAAACATGTACTAGCACCATATTTTGTTGAGGACATGGTTTCTGATATTGGCGATCAGGGTTACAGTTTAATAATAGATGAGAAGACAGATATATCCCTTACCAAGTTGTTGGGTGTCATAATTCGTTACTTCAGCGCCAGTATGAAAAGGATAGTATCAAGATTTTTAGGTTTGCTAGACTTACTAAATGGCACAGCACCAGTTATTGTTAACGCAATAGGAATATTCTTACAGCAACTGAAGCCTGCTAATTTGTTAGGTATAGGTGTAGACAACGCTTCCGTGAACACTGGGATGAACAATGGGGTATATGAACTTATGAAAAAAGAGTTTAAGTATTCCTCATTTGAAAATGATTAGGTGCGTGTGTCATTCCATACAGCTAGCTGTTTCTCATGCTACGGAAGACACTTTGCCGCGTAATGCTGACTTCATTGTCCGTGAAAGTTACCTTTGGTTTGCTCATTCCAGCAAGAGACAGGGCATTTAAAAGCAAATTTACAATGCAATAAATAGTGAAGTGCCTCTCAAATTTCTAAAAGTTTGTGAAACAAGATGGTTATTCATTGAACCTGCTGTTCGGCGAATTGTTGAACAGTGGGATGAGCTCAAATTAAACTTCGATATAGTAAGGACACAAGAAAAGAGTTATACTTCAGAGATGTTATTCCAAATGTACTCTGATTTATCAAACAGATTGTTCATGACTTACCTAAAAAGTATTCTGCATGAGGTCTAAAAAGTAATTAAAGTATTTGAATCTGAAAATGCAGACCCCACTCGTTTACTTGATGATCTCACGAATCGTATACAGTTTTTAGGAAGGAAAATCCTAAACCCAACTGCTCGACTTGATCTGTTTTCTCCATCAAATGTGATTGATAGCTACGTGGACCCCAAACCCTATCTGGGTGACGAGTTCGAAAAACTGGCGGAAACTCTATCAGTAGAAAAGGTAGAAGTGGTTAGGGGCCGCGGTATTAACTTCACGAAAAGCTAATTACAGAACTAAAAAATAGGCTACCGAACAATTTTCAAAACCTAAGAAAAATGGCTCTCCTTTCTATTAAAAACTGTCTGAATGTTGTAAAAAACCCAATATTTGAGTTAGCGGAAGATATGGGTTGTAGTATCTCAGATATAGATCACATTGAGAATCAGTGGCGTAATTTAAACGCAATAAAATGGAGTCAAGTTTCAAATACCACAGATTTCTGGGTAGAGGTGTTACAGTATAGTGATTCGGCAAGACAAAATCGCTTCAGGGAACTAGCTACTTTTGCTATGAAAATTTTGGCTCTCCCGCATTCAAATGCCAAAGTAGAAAGGCTCTTTAGTAAACTTGGTATTGTGAAATCTAAATTGAGAAACAGAATGAAAGTCGAAACAGCAGCATCCATCTTGCACATCAGGAATGCGCTTATGTGCCTGGGTAAAACCTGCCATTCCAACGAAATCCAGAGAAGGTCATCAGGAAGATAGGAACTGAAAATGCTTATTCAACAACGGCTGAACTATTACCTGCTCCATCAACAACTCAACAACCTTCCACTTCACAGGCTACATCGTTTGCTGAGGAGGAAATGGGAGACGATGAAGATGGAATATTTTTTCTGCATAGGTATGTCCATTTTATTCATGTTTACTGGTAATTTTATGTTAGCGACTTTTCTTAGCGACTTTGACAAAAAATTGTCTATTTTTAGAGACTTTCATCAACGAATTTAGCGATATTTTAGGATGTACAGTTGGCAACACTGGTATAGGCATTCTTGACGCACTCCTAGTCACTTCGTCCAGTCTTACAGGTAACTAACGCTCTCGCACAGTACAGTCCGTGTGCAACGGGAAATTTCAATCAACGTCATCTTTCAAATGTTATAAACACGCCTATCAACGTGCGTTAATCTAGCACATGTTCGACTCGTTGGCGGAATGGTCAGCGTACTGGCCTTCGGTTCAGAGGGTCTCGGGTTCGATTCCCGGCTGGGTCGGGGATTTTAACCTTAATTGGTTCATTCCAGTGGCTCGGGGCTGGATGTGTGTGGCGTATTCAACATTAGAAATCATCCTAGGTAGGGCCATCATCTTCACAGACATGCAGGTCGCTTAGTAGGCCGTCTACTAGAAAAATACCTGCACCAGGCCTTTCCGGAGGCCATACGCCCTTAAAAAAGTCTAGCACAACGCCTTCCTGGTGTTTGGATACTTTTTTTCGCCAATGAATGATTGTTATTGAGATCTGGTTTTTTTTCTGTCAATATGTGTCCCATTCAAAGTCTGAATACCTATAGTTGAAATCGTGTACGGCGTGAGTTGGCCGTGCGCTTAAGGGCTCGCAGCTGTGGGCTTGCATCCGGGAGATAGTGGGATCGAACCCTACTGTCGCCAGCCCTGAAAATCGTTTTCCGTGGTTTCCCATTTTCACACCAGGCAAATGCTAGGACTGTACCTTGACTAAGCCGACGGCCGCTTTCTTCCCACTCCTAGGCATTTCCTATCTCATCGTCGGGTTCTGTGTCGGTGCGACGTAAAGCAAATTGTACAAAAAATATCTTGTAAAATTGATCTCTATAAAGGAAATATGTCAGACATAAGAGAGTGGTTGAGTTGTAAGAGGAAGTACAACTGGGCACCAGTCCTATTGTAGAGTTACTTGCTCTGCTAGGAGTGTGGGTAAAGGGGCCCATTCACAGTCGAGCGGGTTGGCGAGCCCGTTCGTGACCTTGGTCGCACTGACCGGCTCGAAGGTGTATGGGGGGTTGTTGAGGGTTGGGCTCGAGGTTGGGTCCGTGTTGGCGGTTCGACTGCTAAACCAGCGAACCCGACCGGTTCGCCAACCCGTCAGTGTGTGTATGGCCACTACCTGACCGGCTCACTGTGGTTTCGTCTGTAGCTTAATTTTTTTTTTTTTTTGTTGCTAGGGGCTTTACGTCGCACCGACACAGATAGGTCTTATGGCGACGATGGGATAGGAAAGGCCTAGGAGTTGAAAGGAAGTGGCCGTGGCCTTAATTAAGGTACAGCCCCAGCATTTGCCTGGTGTGAAAATGGGAAACCACGGAAAACCATCTTCAGGGCTGCCGATAGTGGGATTCGAACCTATCTCCCGGATGCAAGCTCACAGCCGCGTGCCTCTACGCGCACGGCCAACTCGCCCGGTGTAGCTTAATTTGGTTTCTGTGTGAGTTAATTAGGCCTACCTCGAATAACAATGACTTTTGAGAAGAATGAGCAGTTCCGGGAAGAATTTATTGAAATGTACGGGGCGAGTCCTGGAGCTTTCCCATCCTTGCGTCACGCAATGCCTTCCATGTGTTAATGCGACATTCGAACGCTAATAATAATAACAACAACAATAATAATAGTAATTTGAAGAAGAAGAATCCATGGTCTCCCGATACTCTCGTACAAATATTATTAGCCTATAGACCATTGTGCTATGACATATATGACTCTCGCGCCTCTGCACTTAACTTGTTAATACTGTAAGTAGGCTATGTATCATACATTACTACAGTAGTGGAATTTTCTGTATGTCATAGTAGTAGTGAAATAACATTTCCCAAACTAATCACTTTCAAAAGAATATTACGTTTGTTTTATAAAAAACTATCTTATAATACATCACAATCAAAATTATGTAGGCCCACTTACGTGCAAATACTGCAACGTATCGAAGATTGCCCAACACGTCTCAGGAATGATTTTTCCAAGTAGCTGAGGAGATATTACACTGCTAAATTTCCCTGTCGCTAGAAAATCGCAATGACCGAGCTCGATAGCTGCAGTCGCTTAAGTGCGGCCAGTATCCAGTATTCGGGAGATAGTGGGTTCGAACCCCACTGTCGGCAGCCCTGAAGATGGTTTTCCGTGGTTTCCCATTTTCACACCAGGCAAATGCTGGGGCTGTACCTTAATTAAAGCCACGGCCGCTTCCTTCCCACTCCCAGTCCTTCCCTGTCCCACCGTCGCCATAAGACCTATCTGTGTCGGTGCGAAGTAAAGCAACTAGCAAACAAAACAAAAAAAAAAATCGCAATGTTACAATTAACCTCTCTTCAGCACAGATGGTATCTCCCATGTGTGCCTCCTGTTTCTCTATGTTTGGCCGAATCAACTCCAACAATTTTTCGCAAAAACTGTCGCTATCCATACGCAGAAAGTTCTTATAATCTGCAGGTTCTTGTACGCACAGAGTTCTTAATAGGCTAACGTGTGAAAATCCTAGTTTATCTCTCAACCATTCCTTCATTCACACACGTTTCTTCTTCTTTACTTCATCATTGCACAAATTCTGCAACAGCTACAGCCACTTTGGAATGTTTTCGTTGGGCCATAACAAAAACTTTTTTTTGCTAGTGGTTTTACGTCGCACCGACACAGATAGGTCTTATGGCGACGATGGGATAGGAAAGGTCTAGGAGTTGGAAGGAAGCGACCGTGGCCTTAATTAAGATACAGTTCCAGCATTTGCCTCGTGTGAAAATGGAAAACCAAGGGAAAACCATCTTCAGGGCTGCCGACAGTGGGATTCGAACCCACTTTCTCTATAACAAAAACTAGGCAATGCACGTACTATTTGCAATACAGACCGGCGGACTGGTCCGCCAACGGGTTCGCCAGTGTATGGTCACCGTCGAGCCAGTCGGGTTCGGGGTGTGGATTTTATACATGGACGGGCTCGCCAACCGGCTCGGCTGTGAATGGGCCCCATTAAGAGAGAACGAAAAAAAAAAAAAAAAAGAAATATGATAAAGAACCTAAAATCTGTTGTAATATTTTGTGGAATATAACTCCATATCAAACCAAATGTGACATTTTTTGAAGATCAAACGTATTATTTGTAACTGTGTTATTTGCAGGGTACTGCTTGTTTACTTTGTACCACGATGTGAAATACTCAACCGTCTATAAATTGAGACAAATATTGAGCGACGAGTAGTAGAATGAATGAATATTCTGGTCACAGTGTAGTGGACTATGTAGATACAAATCGCTACAAGGAAATTGATTTGCTTACATCTGTTGACCAGAGTTAGTTTAATAGTTCTGAATTTGCAGCACGTTCTGCTTTGACAGCTACAAGACTGCTTTAGCCAAATGGGTCGAGGTTTAGCAAACAAGCTGTATTGAATACAAACCAGCCAGGTCCTTTTCTAGTACCCGTACATTACTTCTCTGCCCCGCTCTGCTGGAACTCTTAAAATGGTAAAGTGATGATAATTACAGCGGCATAGAACTTTTCATATATTTGGCTACGGTATGGAGTGAAATAAATTTGTTATTGCTTTGTAATTGTTTCTTCGAATTTTGGTAGGACTGCAAGTTCCTTGCTATAAACATTGTACATTCCTCGCCTTTAATATTTTGTAAGAGTTAATTTTAATTATCAAAATACAGTATAATGCACTTGCTATGTACAATATATACAAATTCTGTAGGCAAAATAAAACTTGCCTGGAAAATGTTGACAATAGAACTGACGTGGGATTGACTCTCGTTAATGAACCTCACAGAAGATTCTGGAAATGGCCTCATCTGAAGACGTGAAAAACTTAGGATCCAAAAGTCCTCACTCCACTTCACTCAGGAACGACCGGCAGAACTCAACACTCGAAGGATCGTCTGGACGCTTCAACGCATGCGCAACAGTAAATTTGTAAGGATGTTTCGATATTACGATATCGTAATTCCCACTTGCACAGATCAACGGCGTTGAGATTTCGTCGACCGAGCTCGATAGCTGCAGTCGCTTAAATGCGGCCAGTATCCAGTATTCGGCAGAGAGTAGGTTCGAACCCCACTGTCGGCAGCCCTGATGATGGTTTTCCGTGCTTTCCCATTTTCACACCAGGCAAATGCTAGGGCTGTACCTTAAGTAAGACCACGGTCGCTTCCTTCCCAGTCCTAGCCCCTTCCTGCCCCATCGTCGCCATAAGACATATCTGTGTCGGTGCGACGTAAATCCACTAGCAAAAAAATTTCTCCATCCACCCATGCAGCATTCCATCATCCTTAACACTAAAGTAAAGCATCATAAACAAAATCCGTTGAATAGCAGGATACTAAAACTACTAGAATTATCATATAAAGGTAGTTTTTCGGTGATAGCTGCTGATTGGTAACTACACTGACTTAGCAAATGTAATGGGGTAGTCACCTAATAGCGTGTGGGGCCTCCTCTGGCCCTGCGAACTGCAGTGAGACGCCGTGGAAGTGAGTCGACAAGTCCCTGGTAGTCCTCTGGAAGCAGCTGACACCAAATCGTCTGCAGAGCGGCCGCCAATGCTGGTCTGTTCGTGGGTGCAGGATCCATGGCACGGAGCCTGCGTTCCAGGACATCCCAGATATGCTCGATAGGGTTCATATCGGGGCTCCTCGGTGGCCATGGCAGTCGTTGACCTCCGCTGCATGTTTCTGGAACCATTCCCGGGCGACGTGGGAGCGATGTGGCGGCGCGTTATCATCTTGAAACACCGAGAACCGTCTGGGAGCTGGAAGGCCAAAAATGGGTGGAGATGGTCTCCGAGCAGCTCAACATACCGCGTACCATTCAAAGTCTCTTCCAGAACAACTAGGGGGCCCATTCCATACCAGGAAAATGCACCCCAGACCATAACAGAGACACCAGCGCTCTGAACCACACCTTCGAGGGAGGCGGGATCCATTGCTTCATGTAGTCTGCGCCATACACGGTGCCTCCCATCGGCATGGTGCAGTTGAAATCTTGATTCGTCCGACCATATCACGTTACGCCATTGTTCCAGAGTCCATCCCTGGTGACTGGTGACAAATGCGCGTCGTTGTGCCCGATGACGTTAGGTTAACAGTGACACCCGTGTGTGGCGCCGGCTCCCATACCCCATAGAACCCATGTTCTACGGATTGTCCACTGGGAGGCGTGTCTAGCACGGCCTGTGTTGAATTGAGCCGTGATTTGTTGCACGGTTCTCCGTCCGTCACTATTGACAATCCGTCTCAGATGTTGCCGGTCACGGTCATCGAGGGTGGCTGGACGGCCGGTCGTTCGTCTGTTGTGGACGGTGACACCCGCATTCAGCCATTCACGATACACCCTGGGCACGGTTGATCGTGTGAAGCCGAATTCGCGCACCACTTCCGAAATCGCACTTCCTATCCGTCGGGCAACGACCACCATACCCCGTTCGAACGGTGTCAGCTCACGACGACGTTCCGCTGCGCATCAATGCTCCGCTATCCCATGACATTTGCTCAGTCAGTGTATATCGTAACATGAGTAAAGTACGAAATTACATTAAATGTTAATACAGTAACAATGTCGTAGCTTAAATCTAGCTTTAAAGTGAGCAGGATTCCTTCTTTTTAACACACCTACTTGCTTGCATAAAGGCTCCTAGACTTCCACATGTAACGAAATGCAATTTTCTAAGTACTGAGTGAATCTGCTCTGCAACAGCCGTAGATTCTTCACTGTAATTCGCCTCAGTCTTCACGCCGGTAGAGTTCAGACCAAACTTTACATGGGATCGGACCTCACGAGTAACAACGGAAGTGTGAGAGACCTAGAGACATCTGGAGCCAGCATCGAGGTCCACCACGAACTATCTAGCAATGTGTTATACTATTGGTTTAACATTGCCGTATGTTGTGTGGTTTATATTGCCCTGTTCTTACATTTCTCATTGTAGAAATTGTAGTTTAAAGTTCCCAACGCTAGAGTAGTGTATCTCGTAAGTTATTAAAATTTCTGCTGAAGTATGTTGGGTTAAATCGATGTAGAACAAGCCATTTTTCCTTAAGCGATGTGCAGTATATTACAAGCATCTTCTATATCCGACACCATTTTGACTTGCTTCTCATTGATATATTCTTGATCTAGAATGAATAAAAAGGTGAGTGTGTTCAAGATAGTTGTTCTGATTTACAAGGCTAGTGAGAGTCAGCATGAGAGTAAAGATTGTAGCAATTTTTAACCGTATACCTAGGTAAATATTATAAATATAATTTGTAGGAATGTGTAGAATGATGTTTCTGCCCCTTGAGTTCCGATTAATACACCATTGATGTTCTATTCCTAGTTTGCGCTACTACTCTTGCTAGAACAGGGTGAGAAAACGCCGATAAATTTACAAATAGCCTATATAAACAGGTTAAATACGGAAATATTGTAACATGCATTGCGAAAGTAAATGGTGTGATATGGTTACCTCGAAAAGGCAAATGACAGTCTAGAGGAATTTTTTACTGCATATGTTAAAATGGTGACTCTTTCGTTTAGCCAGTATGTAAGAAGACAGTTTCATACAGCAATGTTACATCATCAAGAAAATGTAATTAGCTGCAGTCGCTTAAGTGCGGCCAGTATCCAGTATTCTGGATATAGTGGGTTCGAGCCACATCGTCGGTAGCCCTGAAGATGGTTTTCCATGGTTTCCCCATTTTCACACTGAGCAAATGCTGTGGTTTACCTTAAATAAGGTCACGGCCGCTTCCTTCCCACTTCTAGCCCTTTCCTATCTCATCGTCGCCATAAGACCTGCCTGTGTCGGTGCGACGTAAAGCAACTTGCAAAAAAAATGTAATATTCGTCGTTACCGGGGCGAATGTCGTTAATTTACACGTATACACCGAGCGAGTTGGTTACGCGGTTTGAGCGTATAGCTGTTAGCTTGCATTCGGTGGCGGTTCGAACCCCGCTGTCGTCAGCCCTGAAAATGGTTTTCCGTGGTTTCCCATTTCCACATGAGCTGGGTGCTGGGGCTGTACCTTAATTAAGGTCACGGTCTTTTCCTTCCCAATCGTCGTCATAAGGCCTGTATGAGTCGGTGCGACGTAAAACAGTCAGGAAGAAATGTATACACACCAAGTGTTCGTACCCATAAGGCTTTCTTTATAATAATAATAATAATAATAATAATAATAATAATAATAATAATAATAATAATAATAATAATAATAATAATGAATGGTCTCCGGATAGGCCTTGTAGGCGTCTGTAAGTATGAGGCCGTACTTCAGGATTTCTAGTGTTCAGGACGGCATACACTCCCGACCCTCCAGTCAGAGGAAGAATCCAATTAAGTTTAAAATCCCCGACCCGGCTGGGAATCAAACTCGGGACCCGTGGTCCAAAGGCCACCACAATAACTGTTCAGTCATGGAGCCGGACTTCTTTAGAATGATTCACGACTTGTTGAAATTTTTCTCCTACCAATTTTTTGAAAACAAAAGGTTGTGCATTAAAAAAATGTTCTGGAACTGAATTTTACATTTCATGGTTTTTACAGCATTTGTTTACGTTTGATTTAAAATGTTCATATTACATTGGATAACTTTTATCTGTATGTTTAGTTGTGTCTTTTTCTTATAAATAAAGGACGAGGTATTTTGGAAATGATCAGGGAGCAGTTTCATAAAACTTCATTCCGATCAGCCTAGTGCGAGAATTAGACCTGCACAAAATTTGTCAGCATGTAGCGACAGTTTCTAGTTTGCCATGAATGGCAGTATGTTAGGCGTGACAGATGAAATATTGTGCGTTTTACACTTGTAGAACTGTCATTTGATAAACATGACAGTTGTATCAACGTACCTGTCGAGGATGACACTCATGTCGAATATTTGACACTCGCGATGCATAGCCATAATTCTAGACTGTAGGCCTACAATATATATTTATTTGCAGCGGTTTAAGCACAACATCTCTTCAGTTTGCTTCACAAAAAAACAATTATTGAGATCATATTTAAAATATTTTAATATGATGATTCCAAAAACGCTGGTTTGAACTCGTCAGAAGTAGCCGTATTTTTGAAGAATGGATACGAGCTCACTCACCATTCCATGTCGTACGATATAGACATATAATAGATCTCTAGTGAGACAAATTCGATATTTGCTCCCATTTGGTCTACCTCTTCACCCACTAATCTGAATCATATTGACCGCGTGCAGTCATTCTTCTGTGCCATTGTTAGAGCCAGAGTATCTGATTGTCGAAACTTGAGCAGTAATCAGATATTAGACAAGTTAAACCTTCACCCGTTATCTAGTCGCAGGAATGTAGCCGACCTTAGATTCCTATATAATGCTGTTAACGGTTTATTTCGTTCTCCTGAACCTGCATCCTTCTTTTCCTTACATGTTCCAACTCGCAAAACCAGGATTAATCCGCCCCTTCATATTCCGTATTCCCGCCTCTTTCTCGTTCAAAGAAGTTTATTTATCCGCATACCAACCCTCCTTAACTCTTTATCTTCTGACAGGAACTTGGACGTTTTTTCTTCGTATGCCTCCTTTAATCGATTCTTCCTTAACTTAACCTAGTTCATTTTCTTCATATTCCTTTTTTCTCTTCTCACTGCTGTCCTCTCTTTTGTACATAATATAATATTTATTTATCTTTTACTGTACTATACCATTACTTAAGTGTTATATCTGTATTTATCTTACTGTGACTAGCTATAAGTTCTTCTCTTCGTTTTACGTTCAACAATTTTTCTCGTTGTTTCTTTAGCCTTTATTTTTTGTTTTTATATGGTGTGTCTCTAATTTTGTTAGTTTTTAATTTTTTCCTCTATTTTTATCGTTAAATGTTTTTTCGTCATTATTCTTCCACTTTTCTTTATGCTTGCCTTGTGCTACTCTATTGTAAATATGTATTTCATTGCGGAACTCTGTAATTCGGCTTCTCGCTGTTTTGGTTTCCCAAATAAATAAATAAATCAATTAAATACTTCTTTCACGAATACTGTATGTCACCTAACATAGTTTCAGAGCTCGGCCATGGAAGGTAAAGGAAATAGAGAGAGACCAAGACGACGATCGTTAGACTCAGTTTCTAATTATTTAAAGAATTGAGGATCCGAACCGACAACCTTCATTCCCGACTGACTGAGAGGCTGATGGTCTAAGGCTTAGGCCCTTTTAAGCAACATTTATCATCATCATCATCATCATCATCATCATGGCTGAATAACATCTTAGCCTTCTATAGTTGAGGTTTCAGGATCTATTATGTCTAAAGTAGATTGGCATTTAAGGGAATTTTAAATACAAGAGATCTGTGACAGTAGATATATAGCAGCCCTACTAATCTCATTGCAAGATAAAACTCTGACACACTGACGTGTCTTAACACTAGTAGTAGTTGTTGAAGAGAATATATTAATTATATTAAATACTATACTAGACTTAACTAAAGTTGGCGTCTGACAGGTAAGGTTGGAGGGAGGAACACTGCACGTGCCATTTCACGATGTTGCCACATTCCAGCATTCCTTTCTACATACTCTTACCCCTCGCTTCCGGCTCACTTGTTCCCTCCTTCTTTCTGACCGCTGTGATCTGTTGTAGACGACCTGGCCAGGCGGTGTCGTCCCATTTGCGATCACTCTTATACAAACAATCAGGTTCTTATCAGTGACAGTGCCAGGTTTGGCAACTCCCAGCAAGACGAGCTGCCCTGAAGTTTTATCTGCATGGTAACCGCAGTCGCCCCACCCTCGTTTCCATGGCAACCACACAGCCACTCCCTTTATCCCGCCTCGGCAGGCAGTAAACGGACCTCCCTCTAAGAAATGTCAGACACCAACTCTTATTATTAACAGTATAATGATCACATTTATTTCTCGCTTAATTTATCACATTTATTTCTTGCTTAATTTCCGCGATAATTATTCCTGGAGTGTCACAAGCGATAGTATCTGAGTTTCATTCTATTAATAATAAAATCGAAGAATTTGCCTTCATTTATTCATGCATTGGTCAACGTAGTTCTAATTTAATATCTAATCTCGCAAATGTAAAAGTTAGAGAGGGAAAATACAGTGTTTCGATATTTCTCTCAGAATGACGTCGTTCTCTCATCACAGCTTCATTTTTTCCCGAATCTCCTCAGGGTATGTGCAATTTTCGCAGAACAGCGAAGATTGTTGTATAAATATTGATAAGAAAAGGCAAGATAAATGAGGAACGTTAGATGTGGGCGGAGAAGATTTTCTTGGACGTAGAAGCTCCAACAGTTGTTTGACATCCACAATACGGGAAGGTTAAAATAGGAAAATATTCCAGGATGATCGTACATCTTCTGTGAGGAGACTACACTAGAAGGTATAGGAGAGCGACTAACCTCCCCAGTACTGTCCTTTTACTACGGTGTTAAGTGGAATATTTGCGCCTGAACTGACACTTGAATTTTTAAGTCGACTACATTTTAACCAGGAAACTTTACTTGTATTGAAGTGAAAGTAAACTATAAATATAGGTAGAAAAGGTATTTTTGTTACTTATTTCATAAAATAATGTGGTCGTACAAGAGGAAGACGAAGAATTTCATGACTTCACCAGACCCACTTTAATGATGGAGTAAATTAAGTCTCGACAGACAAATAAGGTTTCTTCGTACATTTGTATGGACTATTGTATTTTATGCCTCTTTAACTAGACAGCCAACGGCCGTAGCCGTGTTGAAACACCGGATCCCGTGAGATCTCCGAAGTTAAGCAACATTGGGCGTGGTCGGGAGTTGGATGGGTTGCCACGCGCTGTTGGTGGCGGAATGGAGGAGCGGAAAGGAACTGGCCACCCTACCGCACGTAAACTCCGGCTCAGGAATACCTCTGCGGAGGTTCGGACCTGCCTTCGAGCAGAATAACCCATACCTTACCTTAACTGGACATTGCACGGGGCAACTATCAAACGCTTGGAAGCATTTGAAATGCGGCGCTTCCGTAGGATGATGGAAATCTCGTGAAATTATAAAGTATCTAATTTCAAGGTCTTTGAGAGGGTAAACCGGAGATCATACGTAGGCGGTGTTCGTCCTTGTGGAGACAAGCGGTACATTAGTCGAAGTTTATACAGACGGTAGCGGGAGGTTTCATTCGAGGAAATGAAATAAAATGGCGTATGGCTTTTAGTGCCGGGAGTGTCCGAGGACATGTTCGCCTCGTCAGGTGCAGGTCTTTTGATTGGACGCCCGTAGGATGAAATTATGATGAAGACGACATATATACCCAGCTCCCGTGCCGGAGAAATTAACCAATGATGGTTAAAATTCCGACCTTGCCGGGAATCGAACCCGGGACCCCTGTGACCAAAGGCCAGCACGCTAATCATTTAGTCATGGAGCCGGATTCATTGAAGGAAGGATATCATGAGGACAACTTATATAGGTAGGCTACATGTTTCGAGAATTAATATTCTCTTCTTCAGCTTACAGATTAATATCACATGCTAGTAAGAGACCTTATTTTAAAAAATGTCCTAACATAAAACTGGTTAAAACATATTAAACGTTCAAATATGAATATCATTCGTATTATGTCCAGTGTCTTGTAAAGAGTTCATATATGGTACTAAAATTGAGCAGCAGCAACAACAACAACATGAGATAATTGTTAACCGGCTCTATTTTAGTACCGTATATGAACTATATATCCGCCTCTATGGTGTAGTGGTTAGCGTGATTAACTGCCACCCCCGGAGGCCCGGGTTCGATTCCCGGCTCTGCCACGAAATTTGAAAAGTGGTATGAGGGCTGGAACGGGGTCCACTCAGCCTCGGGAGGTCAACTGAGTAGAGGTGGGTTCGATTCCCACCTCAGCCATCCTGGAAGTGGTTTTCCGTGGTTTCCGACTTCTCCTCCAGGCGAATGGCGGGATGGTACCTTACATAAGGCCACGGCCGCTTCCTTCACTCTTCCTTGCCTATCCCTTCCAATCTTCCCTTCCCTCCACAAGGCCCCTGTTCAGCATAGCAGGTGAGGCCGCCTGGGCGAGGTACTGGTCATACTCCCCAGTTGTATCCCCGACCAAGAGTCTGAAGCTCCAGGACACTACCCTTGAGGCGGTAGAGGTGGGATCCCTCGCTGTGTCCGAGGGAAAAGCCGACCCTGGAGGGTAAACAGATGATGATGATGATGATGATGATATGAACTATATGAACTAAGTCAAAACGGACCATTGGTGGCCATTGATAAATTATCAAGTTCTGAAGTTAAGTCCTACTTCGAAGACTGACCAGTGTGAAGTCTGTTTGATATGCTGATCGTCTTGTGCCGCGGCTAGTGTAAGACCTGGCCTCGAAAAGGATGTGATATCCCACACATCGCAAGTTGTGGCCAGAATTATAAATGCGAGCTAGCGAACAGCTGGCAGGCTGATGCTGAGGTCTGGACCCACGCAGATGACTCTGCTCGTCTCCCGCGGTGACAAAGACATCCAGTATCTAGGATCATGTTACATACAGAGACCTCCCTTGTTAGTGATTGTGCTCCTGATTAGCGTAAGTCCTGATGCCTCCCTTCCTCCAGAAATACTAAATGAAAATTCAGTATTGGGCATGAATAGAGAGATGAATATATGAAAGGAACATACAGCTCGTATATTACTGGAATTCTTAGATTTTGAAGAAATAATGTGCACAAATACGGCTCTTTAGCTGATTGGTCAGGGGGCCTCGGGTTCGAGTCCTGACAGGACCAGACGTTGTACCGCGTCTCGTTAATTCCTTTGGCTTCTGAACTGGGTATTTGTATTCAATTTAAACTCAACGCACCACACTACCATAGGAACACTAAATGGCAAACGCATACAGGGTTGACGCCAAGAAAGGCATCGCTATAAAATGGACCTTAATGTACATGTAATATAGACCCTAAAGAGATGGAGAAAATTTCAGGTAAGAAGAAGACGGCATCAAGAAATGCATTTAAGAATACAAAAGTTAACAGCAGTAATGCGTGATACTCGTAGTTTAAGGGAGCATGGTGTATAAATGTACAAATTCTCACTAATATATGAATCTTTAAACCTCATGGTTATAATTTCCGAAAATCACTAATTCTCATTTATTTATTTATTTATTTATTTATTTATTTATTTATTTATTTATTTATTTATTTATTTATTTATTTATTTATTTATTTATTTATTTATTTATTTATTTATTTATTTATTTATTTATTTATTTATTTATTTATTTATTTATTTATTTATTTATTTATTTGAAAGTACACAGATGAATGAAAAGAAGAAGAGAATGCATATTCAGAGAAAATAACGATCTAAAGTACATCAAGGATATTTGTATACCATGAAAATACACGAATTAAAACAAGTATATAACCAAAGTAATTACAATAATAAATACCTTAAGGAGCACTCGATTATATATATATAAAGTCTGAATTTATAACTTAGAAACACAGGCTTTTAAATATGTTAATGACAATGTGTGATTCTGAAAATAAATCTATTCCTGCAGCAAATGTGTTGTAAAAAGGTAGCATTTTAATAAATCGTGTGTTCAGATGATGAGAGGTTCAGGATCTTGGAACGTGAAATACTGTGCTCTTGCGAGTTATAACCCATGGAGAATGAAAGGAGATAAAATTAAACTGTCCTATGGAATTAAATTTATTGTTAACAATTTTGTTTAACGTTTTTAACGAAATAATAATTCTTCCGTTACGCAATGACGTGAGGTTAAATTTACTTCTTGAATACCGTATTGATGGATCAAAATGGCAAAATGCCTTGTTTTACAATACAGATAACGCAGGATAATTGTTTTGAACAACTTCAGTAGCGTGTACTTGTTCCTTTGAGCGCGGGTCCCAAATTATAGTTTCATACTCTAATTTACTCCTAACAAGGCTAGTGAATAACTGAACAACTATTGATGATTGAGTAAAAAATATAGTTCTTATTATAAACCCGAGCATACGGTTGGCATCGTTCGTTATTTTTATATATATGGATCCTCAGCCTCATGGTTAGAATTTACTATATTTTTGTAATCAGTTACGACGCAGACACCGCCAAATTATTTTTGAAACCTCTCTGTAATCTTCATTGTTTGCCTGCTTAGGACTTCACGATACACAGTCAGTAATATCAAGAGTAACAGATAGGTTATTATCAGCATAGCTCGTCGATCTTAGTGACGTAGTCACCTAGTCATTCGCCTTCTCTTCTCAAGATAGAGGGTTCCATCCTGGTTGGCATTTGAGGGCGTTTAAATGCGATAACTCCGTGTCGTTAACTTCCAGCACGTTTAAGTATCCTTACAAGACGTATTCTTACCTCTGTTATCTGGGATTATAACTCAGTACATGGGGGTTATTGTGTACACAGCTAGTTAACTGTTCAATCGCCTTCGTCCACCCTGCGGCTCTAGATTTTAGCAAGAATTAACATCTTGACATTTATACAGATTCCTTTTTGGAAATTATAATCCCTCAAACTGTCACACAATACTACTGTTGGATGGCTAGGTGGAACAGTTTGTTGATTAATATATGTAATCGGCTGATCTACCTACGATGTTGAGGGAAATGATAGGTAGTTTGATAAGTGATAACATTCAGTTTACTTGGAATGTTTGGTGATGTGGAAGTTTTGTTCATTATTCGTTCAGAAGATTAATGTATTAATAAAACAGAGAGTTCCCTAACTTTATCCAGGCCAAAAGCTTTGAGTAATGTTGCAGGTTTTATTAGGGAAGGCGTGTGCATCAGGGGTAATCTACCATTCTTCTTGTACTTCTGACTGACCGAGAAAACTCGAAAGAGGAACTCTAGCCGTATTTAAAATTTAGCGTGTAACTGTAGCGACATATGGGTTGGAGAGTTGTACGAAGTAAGTTTCAAAGTAAGCAAAGTGTAATAAATCGTATTATCAAGATATGTCATGACTTACGACTTAGTCATTAAAACCATCTTCTATAGGCTTGCGTTTTAAATCGAATACTAGGCAAAGATAAATGATTTATAAAAGGCCAGAGCAAAGTGTAGCTTCCACTGAAGTCCCAGTCTCCTCCATGGCTGTGACAATATGGAAGCTGCTGGGGTATGGGTGGTGCTGATTAATGACATTCAGAGCACAACCAGTGTGTCTGAGTGTCATGAAAGATGTTGCTCATAGGGTTAGTTGCGCTACAACAGCACTGTCTGGCCCAGTGACGAAAGCAATGGCAAACTATCTCACTCCTCATTTTGCCTAGTACGCCCCATTTTGGTACTGCCATTGGTTTTTGTGGTTTCCCTATAACTGCATAACCTTTGGGGATGCTATTTGAGGATCCAACCAGCCTCTGGTCTGATGACCTAACAGACAGAAAAAAGAAAATGATCTGAACTTAAATATGGCGTTCAGCTGAGAGCATTCTACTGCTCCAGTTGCTTGAACATAATAGAAACTAAAATTAATGAAACCCAAGAAGTGATGTACCAAGAAAGGAAACTCGAACTATGATTTACAAGGAAAATACATAAAACATGTTGTACAGTCCATGAAAGGCATAGATCTGCTAAAACGACTGCTGCCTGGCCAGATGGTCTGTGATTATTGGAGTGTCATCTGATCAGTCTCAGCCATATTGCTTGTCTGTTATAACTTTAGCAGTTGCTTCTCGTATCAAATTTTCTTAACCTTCTCTCACAAACTTTGAGTCTTTATAATAAAACTAGGCTGAACACGTTGATATTCAGCGGTAGTAAGTCCCTGGTTCAGTAAAGTATATTTGTCTGACACAAACTGTTGAACCACTTAATTCTAAGCTGTTCAGAAACTCGGAACTTATTACTACTACTACTACTCGCAATGGTTTAGAAGGAGCCGTAGAACTGTCGAAAGACTGATAATTCAAAGAACAATGGGAGATAAATCGTGTTCTAAGTGTGAAGCAAATGGGACAAAATTTGAACATTATCCATAATTAGCATGATGACCTTTAGTTATCTTTGACCCCCATAAAGGCTCTCGGTTTGTGAGGCGACCGTGGAGTCATCAGTAATGCATTGTTTCCACTTACTTCTAGTAGAATTTTCTCTTTCATAAATCCTATCCAATCTCCTCTTAGTCAACTTCTCTTCCCGTCTGACGCCAATGGTCGCGTTAGTGGTGTCTTTCTTTTACTGTGCGACTAATCAAAATCATTATAGAAGCCGTTACCTAGTTGTGAATGTGTAAATTTTGTTTTGAATGATTGTGTTCTGTAATAAGAACGGCCGAATTGAGATAATCCCCCTTTGTGGCGAATAAGGATAGACGCAAAAGAAAGTGGCACCGGAATTCAGTATGAGATGTCCAAATAAAGCACCTGTAACGTGGGAACTTTGTCGGAAGTTTCTCGAATCGGAAAATATCGGTGACAAGCCTCGAAGTAGACGGGATGTATCTTAATGAAGAGATAAACAATGCCGTGCTTCGAAAATTAATACGAGCCCAAACACGCGACACAGTAGTCCGACTCGTTGGCTGAATGGTCAGCGTACTGGCATTCGGTTCAGAGGGTCCCGGGTTCGATTCCCGGCCAGGTCGGGGATTTTATTCGCTTCTGATTAATTCTTCTGGCTCGGGGACTGTCTATATTTGTCTGTCCCAACACTATCCTCATCATATTCAGACAACATACCACACTCCCAACCACCACAGAAACACGCAATAGTGATAAGAGCATCCGACCGTAAAACATGGCCAAATCCACATGTGCGACGCAGTTCGCACCCGCGTGAGAAAAAGCGATAGCAAAAGAAGTAACACGCGACACAGTACAGTAGCGTGGTGGAATTGGAAATGCTATAAAACATTGCAGCATGAACATAAAAAAAAAACAGCGGTGTTTCAGTCGTACACATTACAAATGTACCACCTTCTGAATGGTGATGGCCCCGACCGCCACATGGAAACGCTATATTCTTGCTGGAAATAATGTTAAGGTGACATGAATGAACAAAATACTATATTGGTCTTGGTCACTACCTCACCATGTTAGAAGGTTAAATGACCTGTATCATTTCTGAGCACGTCTAGGACTACCTCCACTCGTTCAGATTCTCAGCGAGTTGGATAATACGTTCAATGAGAAGTTGAGATAGGTAGGTGAGAACCTCTGAAATGGCCTCCACAGTCACCCAACCTCAATCTTTTAAACTTTGCCATCTGGATAATTCTTACTATGCACTGATGTACGTATGAAATCAGAGAACTGAATCAGCTTTCTGAGCGGGTCTTAGAACCAAATATGGTGAACAGAATTTAAAATAACAAGGTCTTCAGCAAAATGTAAAGAACCGTAGTGAAAATTTGAATATATTCGGTAAATATAATGTTCATTAGGATTCGTTTTCTTACTCCTCTTTCTGTTGGCTTCAGATGTTATGTTCACTCTATACATAGTCTTTGGCATAAAATTCACTGAGGATATTTTAAAATTCTCGTTGGCACCTGCTGATGTTTGTTCTTTTGTTTTTCTCTTATTGATTTAAGAATTTTAGCAATGTTAGTTTTGACGACGTTTGTTTACATTCCACTTTCTTGTAAACAGAAAGACAGGCGAGCATTTACCTACTACAGTATGAACGAAGTCAGCTGTTTGCCCCGAGCTTTCCCGCAGCTCACCTGCCCTGGTCGCTTGGTGGGCTGCCTACTCTCAGGGGTCGACGGCCAGCTCCCACCCTTTTCCTCCCGCAGAGCTCCACACAGACTTTCGCAAAAGAACCAGGAGGGAGCTGAATGCTGCACGCACTATCGCATTGCTTAGCCATATTTAGACTGCAGCACGCGCCAAAAGATTCCGTTGCACTCTAGGAGACGAGTTGTATACACGTGAGGTTTAAAAACACTTTCGCAAACACGTGCCTCGAACGGAAGTCTGTTTCGATGCTGGTGGCCTTATGGTAGGGGGTCAAATTTGCATTTCCAATATTTAAGTTTTCTCTTCAAGTTTTTCAAAATGTATTCTCTTCAGGAAATATACGCACTGTGGAACTAAAATATACACTAAAATATTGCGTAGCAATAATAATAATAATAATAATAATAATAATAATAATAATAATAATAATAATAATAATAATAGGATAATATTCTTGGTAAATCCTATGGTTTACGGAGTGTTGAGTAAGATTATATATCTACTGTGCTCTGCGATTAACATTGTTTTTTGTACAATTCTACTGGTCTAACCTTGAAAGAATGAAATTAATAAAATTCCCCTCCTGCTTGTTTTACTGTCTACAGATGTTCAGTAACCATTCCCTACCCCTCCAAATGTTCCCCCATGCTTCATGACTTATACACATCAGTCTCATCTAGCTCATGAGTATGGTACCCTGAATTCACTTTAACTGTGATCTCGTACAGCTGAGTACACACATGACACTCCTATACTGGACAATATGTCGGCATAAGTCAATATCTTGAAATATATTTTCCCCTATGGTGTCTTACACGTCTTCTCTAACATTAAAGCCTTTGTCTTGAAAATGCCGACACTCGTTTAAAAGTTCTGTTGTTGAATGAATCTGTTCTTACGGTAGGAGAATTCAGAGCGGGAGGACGTGACGTGCTGTATGTTGGCACAGTGATCTAACCACTCGATTCTTCTTGTGGTGGGTGGGGGGTGGGGGAGCGGTAGAAAAACACCTACGGCAATCCCTGCCTGTCGTAAGAGGTGACTAAAAGGGACCCCAGAGGCTCTTAACGTTTGAGGGTGGGTTGGCGACCACGGGCCTATTAGGTGAGTTCTGGCATTGTTTTCACGTACTTGTGCCAGGCTCCTCACTTTCATCTATGCTATCCGATATACCTTGGTCAACTCTACTTCTTTTTCGACCCCGACGGTATTAGAGGATTCGAGGCCTAGGGTGTCTTTCATTTTAACGCCCTTCGTGGCCCTTATCTTTCTTTGGCCGATACCTTCATTGTTCGAAGTTTGGTATGCCTTCCATTTTTGCTCTCTGATTAGTGTTATATAAGGTCCTCTTAAAACAATAATCACCACCACCACTACCACCACCATCATCAACACTCGATTTTCCATCACGAGTGTCTTGTTTTCGAATCTTGGCGACTTCGGGTTGGATGTTGCGTTACGACCAGCACGTGAAAGACATCTGGCGTTATATCCGTAGTTAAGTTTTATTAAAGCTGAGCACTACAGTGACTGCTTAAAAACATGGGAAGGTAACAGTGATGTGAAATTACGAGAAACCAGAATGGGATTGACAAAGATAATCTCTGTTTTAGTAGTGTTAGGATAGAATGTTGCTGGCTACAATTGTGCGACTTTGGAACGAAAGAGGGCATAAAAAACTGACCCGAAAGTGCGAATTTATTCGTGGGAAGACTTACATTCAGCTACCGTGGTCATCCAGGATATTTTAGGACAAATTCATATTATTTGTCCGATTCCTTGGTTGAACGGACGGCGAAGCGTATTATCGATTCCCGGTCGGGCAGGGGCGTCTTGTTAATTCATCTGGCTCGAATACTGGGTGCTTGTGTTCGTCGTAATACAACATACCATCTACCAACCAGTACAGAAAGACGCAATAATACATACATCTCTCCACATATGGTTGACGTCTGGGAAGGAATCCGGCCATAAAATTAGATCAGATCCACGTGTAATGCTGACTCCAAGTAATAAACAATGAGAAGAAGAAATGTGGTTTCCGTGGTTTTCCATTTCTCCTCCAAGCAAATGCCGGGATGATGCCTAACTTAAGGCCACGGCCGCTTCCTTCCCTGTTCCTTGTCTATCCATTCCAATCTTTCCATCCCCTACAAGGCCCATGCGAGGTGCCGGTCCTCCTCCCCAGCCGTCCCCTCCCCTCCCGATCTAAAGTCTCACGCTCCAGGGCACTGCCGTCGAGGTGGTAGAGGTGGGATCCCTCGCCGAATCCGAGGGGGAAACCAACCCTGGAGGGTAAACGGATTAAAAAAAGAAACAAAGAAAGAAAGAAAGAAAGAAAGAAAGAAAGAAAGAAAGAGAGGAAGAAGTGCCCACATGATTCATATCCAATGACCCCTAAATGATTAGCTAGCTCCATCGGAATCACACAGTAAATAATACTGTATGTCCAAGCAACCTTTTCGTTTATCTACTATGAAGTACCGGTTGAGGATTCATAGGCTATTAATAGTGGAGATTGCCATAGACAAGCAACTGATGCGATCTTTTTAGGGTTGGAGGAGAGAGATACCAAAGTGGCATCATCATTGACTTCTCATCAAGATAGGCAAGGTTCGAATTACAGCCAATGCGTGCGGGATTTTTGGAAAGTTTCGTCTCTACGGTTCAGATTCCCATGGCTATCATCACGACATCAACAGTCACGTAAAATAGACTACAGAGATTGATTCGCTTCTTCTAATTCTCCTTCTGGAAGGCAGGCGGGCAGGCATGCAGGGTTCAGCAAACTGCTTCATCCTGAAGGGAGGTTTATTTTCCACGTGACTGTACGAAGTATGGAGTAGCAGCTGAAAATACCAGCAGATCAGAAAATAATCTTCTCACATGAGATGGCTGAAGGGAGGCAGGCCCTAGTATGGCCAAGCGCCAAGTGTGACGAATTTAGTTTGGCTTTGCTCTTGGAATAGCTCCATGGCTGCCAACTGCACCGCATCGCATTACCCGTACCGCGTGCGAGCGCGTGTTGAGGGCGTAACCTACAGCGAGCAACCTATTTACGGACCAGCTTACATATTTCGTGGCAATTTAAACAGCTTAGTTCATACAAATTTTCTGTGCCCTTAGACCACAAAACTAACTAATCTGTTATACTAATGAATTACTTTACCCGAATTAATTTACGTAATTACCTCCGTAACCTAACGGTTAGCTCTATTAGGTACCGTCCTCGGGGGCCCGGGTTTGATTTCCGTTACTACCAGATATTTTAGAATGGCAAGACGGTTGTTATGTGGTTAACATGGTACATGCAGCTCACCTCCATCGAGGATGTCCCTGAAAAGAGCTGCACCACCTCAGGATGAGGACATACGTTTACATTTTTTAGCGTAACTAATTTTAAATAATGCGTCTGATATGACAATAAATTTCTTTTTTGCACGTTTTACTTTCCAGCTGGGTACTTGGTAGGGATACTGGGGCGCTTAATTAAATACACTCACTATAGTCTTTCCTTGATCTTTCCTCAAGTGGTCTTGAAGTTCTCATTTTTCTGTACACTATTTATTTTTTTCATCATTAACAATGTGGACATTATCGTTTATGATTAAAAATTATATATTTTTTTTTTATTATATAGAATATATTTTATAACAATGAAAGGACAGAAACTTGTAAATGAAAAAAAGAAATTATATTTCACATTTATTGATTCCTTTTTTTTTTCCACCGAGCTCGATAGCTGCAGTTGCTTAAGTGCGGCCAGTATCCACTAATCGGGAGATAGTGGGTTCGAGCCACACTGTCGGCAGCCCTGAAGATGGTTTTCCGTGGTTTCCCATTTTCACACCAGGCAAATGCCGGGGCTGTACCTTAATTAAGGCCACGGCCGCTTCCTTCCAATTCCTAGGCCCTTCCCATCCCATCGTCGCCATAAGACGTATCTGTGTCGGTGCGACGTAAAGCAAAAAAAAAAAAACAACAACATATATATCCTTTTTAAAGGCACTTATTACAAATATCAACTACTAAGGGATTAAGCTCGAACATTATTGTTTTATCAGTATTGCAAAACTTTTTTGTGCAAGTTGCCTTACGTCGCACGACACAGCTAGGTCTTATGGCGACGATGGGACAGGAAAGGGCTAGGAGTGGGAAGGAAGCGGCCGTAGCCTTAATTAAGGTATAGCCAGCATTTTCCTGGTATGAACATGTGAAACCACGGAAAACCATCTTCAGGGTGACGACAGTGGGGTTGGAGCCCACTATCTCCCGTAAGCTAGCTCACAGCTGCGCGCTCCTAACCACACGGCCAACTCGCTCGGTTCTTGCAAAACTATCTACAATGTGTTTATATAATTACTACTATTATTATCTCATTCTAATAGACAACTATTATTTGCCCTAACAGATTTCAAAATACATACATATATAGACCTACACGAAAAATGTATTGTAAAAATAGACTTATTTTTCGCACTGTGAAGTGTCACAGTACTTAATGTGACACCATCACAGACCACTCACCAAGGAGCCTGCAGTTTGATACCGGTTAATGCGTGTGGGAGTTTTGAAATGTGGCTCAGATACAACGTAAAAGTCCCGCAGTTGTAATCGCAGTACCAATGTACCAAATAATGATGAAATAATAATAGCAGCAGCTGGGTCCGATGACCTCAGAGTTTGTTTGGCCCTTTAAAACAACAATCATTATCATCCGTAGTAGCCGGGCGTAGTGAATCAACTAGAGGAGCGCGGGCCTTCTGAGCCCAAGTTGATGGGTTCGATAACGGCTCAGTCCGGTGGTATCTGAAGGTTTCCACATACATCAGTCTCATGTACATCTTCAGGCCTGCCGACAGTAGGGTTTGAACACGAATACTGAATACTGGCCGCACTTGAGCGACTACAGCTATCGAACTCGGTATTATTATTATTATACGAGTATTAATAATAAAAATGCGGGGAAAGTCGTGGGGTTGAGGGATGATCTAGACAAAGAACCAGCTAATCTGCGGTACATCTCCGCGGAAGATCGGCTGAAAAAGAGCTTGAGGTTGAAAAATATATGGTAATACATGGTAATGTAAACAAAAATGTGGGAGCCGAAGAAAGAGAAGCGCGTAGTTTGTGTAACCGTAGTCCATAGCTGGCTGCAATAATAATAATAATAATAATAATAATAATAATAATAATAATAATAATCTAATTGATTATATTTTGATTTATAGTTACTTTAACGAAGTATATCTATGAGATGTTAACAGTGCCGCTTTTGAAGGGGACGCTCTGATGTAGGATCTGGCTTAACTGTGGTGTGCCACGGTTAAAAAAGACTTGCCTGCAGAAAAGTGATTTTTAACTTTCATTCAGAGCTGAACATTGTGACCACTTCACCACCGTAGCTCAGGACAGCGTGAAGGTTTTCAGAACACGACAGACATTCTGAACGTACCAGAGCAGCGCAGCGCCAGGAAACAGCTGCAGCACGTTCCGTGTACTGGGCAGCTGGAGGGGGCATTGTGCCCTGACTATTGCTCAACGATCATAAACCACAAATAACGTCACTATGACCGCCGCACACTCATGTAGCTGACAAATGAGCCGCAGCTTCGCGGTAGCGAGGATATTTGAATGTTTTTGACACATATTTAATGTTAACTTTCTTCCAATTAATTTCGAATGTGGGCATTTTGAGATGCTACAATGAAATTAATATCATTATTGATTGGTTGTAGGAGTGATTGTTGATTTATGAAAAAAAAATCAAGATTAATAGTCCCTCGTAATATTAAAGAGAAAAGAAGAACAAAGAAAACCCGATTCCTTCAAAATGAATGTATCTAGTAAAAGAAAGCGCCTCAAAAAATAAACTGTAGGCCTCATAAACCCTTCATTGTCAGGGTTATAAAATCAAGCGAAATAAAGAAGTAAGATCGGACAAGAAAGAGGAGAAAAAGGCTCAAGTAACTTATTTTTTACAATTGGCTTTACATCGCACCGAAACAGATACTGTAGGTCTTACTACTACTACTGAACGTTTTCATTCCTCCCCTGAAGGGGGAGGCGGGCCTCTTAGACGGTGACGCCGTCTCTCAGGCCGGGAGATTTGTTACGGTGAAGGAGATGTGCGGAGAAGGTGAGGGGGTAGGCGGCCGTGGCCTATACTACGATACGAACTGTCCCAGCATTCGCCTTAGTGCAGGAGAATGGAAAACCACGGAATACCATTGTCAGGACAGCGGATGGGTGGGACCAGGCGTGAAGTCCGGCACTGTGTCCCAGGCCCGTTTCCCGAATGCAGAGGCGTAGAGCCACGAACTTTCCTCTGCTCGGTTGGTCGGTCAGAGTACAGAGCATATGGGACAACAACCCACTCTGCATCTACCGACGGTTTAAGGCGACGATGGGATAGGAAATAGCTAGGAGTGAGAATTGAGCTTCCGTGGCCCCAATTAAGGTACACCCCAGCATTTGCCTGGTGTGAAAATGGGAATCTACGGAAAGCCATCTTCAAGGTTGCCGGCAGTGGGGTTCGAACCCACTATCTCCTGGAAACAAACTCACAGCTGCGCACCTCTAATCGCACGGCCAACTGGCTCGATACTCAAGTAACTGAAACCAATGCCATCTTCATTTGGAGCCCGGTAATTACTTCACATATCTCTCAATTTGTAATGCTCTGAAAATATTGAGCTTCCTGACCGAGGCAATAAAGGCGTGGTCGGTTTATCTGGAAGGACTTGGGCTTTATGTTCCGTCAAGAAGTCGAAACATTTAAGAAAGGAGATTTCCACTTTCTGAAGCGGCACATGGCTCTAAGGTTCACTCAGTTCTGCACCAAAAAAATGCGTACTTGGCAGGCGAAGGTGGCCGGGCGTAGAACTGAAATCTCTATACCACTTAGTGCCGAGGTTACGGATGGTGGAAGCCTCTGTATTCCATTCCTCCTAGGGCTTGTTCATAGATGGCTTTTTTTGTTATAAGGGAATACATTAACAAAAATTTTAACGTATATCTTTAATCAGTTATGCGATGAAAGCCAGATTGAGTGGCTCAGACGTTAGAAACGCTGGCCTACTGAGCTCAAGTTGGCGACTTCGACCTTGGCTCAGTCAAATAGTATTTGAAGGTACGTGCTCAAATAGGCCAGCTTCGTGTTAGTAGATTTACCGGCACGTAAAATAACTCCTCTGGGACGAACGTCCGCCAGCTCAACATCTCCGAAAGCCGTAAAAAGCGTTAATGGGACGTAAAAATATTATTATTATTATTATTATTATTATTATTATTATTATTATTATTATTATTAGTATTATTATTATTATGGAGGTTTTCTTCTTCTTCTTCCAAATAATAATAATAATAATAATAATAATAATAATAATAATAATAATAATAATAATAATAATAATGTTATAGATTATACCTCCCTTAACTTCTCTTACGTTTTTTGGAGAGCCCGAGGTGTCAGAATTTTGTTTCCCAAGAGTTCTTTTACGTGCCAGTAAATCTACCGACACGAGGCTGGCGTAATTTGATCACCTTCAAATACCACCGGACTGAGCCAGTATCGAACCTGCCAAGTTGGGGTCAGGAGGACAGCGCCTCAACCGTCTGAGCACTCAGCCCGGTGACTGATTAATTCTTCTGGCTCAGGGACTGAGTGTTCTTATTTGTCCCAAAACTCTCCTCTTCATATTCAGACAACACACGGCACTACCAACCACTACAGAAGTACGCAATAGTTATTACATCCCTCTACATAGGATTAATGTCAGGAAGGGCACCCGGCCGTGAAACAGGGCTAAATCCGCATGTACTGCACGTCTCGCACCAGCGACTCCACATGTTTGGGAAAAGGTGGTGACATTAGTAGTATTGGGGAATAATAATAATAATAATAATAATAATAATAATAATAATAATAATAATAATAATAATAAAAGTTTGATAGGAATTTGCAAAGAGAGAGAGCAAGCGATTCAGGGCAGCGCAACTGGAAAGGAATGGACACTGGCCTATCGTCACGCTGCTGAGGAGGATTTAAACAATATTGGTGTGACTGAGTACCGGAAACTATACTGTATTCCTGGTATTCCTGATAAAGAGCCCTACCCCAGACTCTGCCCTTCCCTTTCTGACACACGTCAAGTACACTTTATAATCTCCTATCTCTTCTTCATTATCTCCCCTTACCCGAATATCACTTACTCCTAGCACATCCAGTTTCATCCTCTTTGCTGACTCAACCAGTTCTACCTTCTTTCTTCCATAAGCCCCATTAATATTCATAGCTCCCCATCGAATTCCATTTCGTTCGCCAAGTTGTTTCCATGGAGTCCCTCGCCTGTCAAATGGGAGTGAGACTCCATTACTCCCATAGGTCCGAGGCTTGCTTAAAATGTTCTGAGCTCGGTAAATTCATGAAGCGGGATGCTACCCTACTTGCACATAGTCCAAGTAAGGATCTCTCCTCTAACGGGTTATGGACCACCGGTGAATTGTATATTCCTAGCCGCCTGAGCACAAGGAGGGCCACGACTCAGAATATGTCCGAGATTCCCACTCCCATTCCATAGCAGCTGGTATCACGACTCTCAGGACCACTTACTAGGCCACTCAGCCGTTGCCCATGGTTCACGATCTAGGACGTGACTACAGTAACCCACAAACATGAACCATAACCCATAGTGGTTTTGCATTTAAAATTAGGACTCATTACGACTTTATGTAAGGAGTACAGTAGGAAGTGTTAAAGGCAGGAAAAGCAGAAGTAGGACTGTAATCCAACAACAGATGACGCAGCCGGTACGAGAGATCCACCCATCATCACAGGATATAAAACGCCTGAAAGCAGTGGAAATGTGGATATGGAGGAGGATGCTGAAAATTAGTTGAACAGAGAAAAAGTCAAATAGGGTCCTTAAGAAAATAGATGAAACAAGGGAATTGATCAACACTGTAGAAAAGAGGAAAACCAAAAACCTTGGCCACACACTTCGGCATAACACATTCGTCACTACTGTGCTGGAAGTAAAAGAAGGGAAGAGTTAGGCTGAGGAAGAAGTACCTAGATTCCGTGATGGACAGGCAGAATGTGAAAAAATATGTTGACCTGAAACGCTCAGAGGAGAGACTAACGTGGTTGCAGCGACAAGGCCTTGCCTTTAGGATATGAATGAACAAAGTATATCAAATTTGTTTAATTTAGAAGTTTGCAAACTTATTTTTGTTTAATGAAATTATACCTATCAATTTTGTTCCTGCGTTAAATACGTAGGCTGTGTCACTGAAGTTCGCTAGGAATGAATAGTAGTATAATGTCTATGGGATAGTAAATATTGAACTCGAACTCGTCGTAGCAGTGGCCGGAGTACTGGCAACAATAAGCTGCATGTTGGCAGCAACCGCCGAATCTAGGGTTTCAGAAGTTACGACGTGCTTGTGGATGCGGTTCATTAACATTCACAGAGAATGTGCTTCTTACTTCACAAGTAATACTTGAAATATTCGCTGAAAGTATACTATTTTTTATGCAATGAATAGCAAAAGTAAATTTTCTAGTGTTTCAACTTTATCATTTTTAAAAAGACAAAAAAATGAAGCAGAAAATAAAACACATCAAATTTGTTTAGATAAAGGCTTCTTGTAGAAGCGTCAACATGATTACCGGTACTACTGTTAACACAGTGACCCCTTTAGAAGGGCTTATTCCCTGTCATTCTTCTGTTTTCAGTAGACGAAATTGTTAAAGCAGCAGAGACGTATGATGCAGATTGCAGAGAAATAAGTGTTGAATTGGAGCGAATTGGACAACGTCTCATCCAGAAGAAAATAGAAGGCCAAAACGTTGCATACATTAGCTATATGTAAAGAAGATTTATTTCCCGATATTGCTACAAATGTTTTCCACCCTGCCAGTCACAAAACCTTCTACAGAGAGAAGTTTCTCGGCCCTGCGTAAGCGCTAAAAACCTACAAGTGCAATGGGAGAGAACCAGCTTAATGGCCTTGTCCTTTCGTATTTATAACTGGTCAAAATGTTGATTGATGTGAATAGCTTATACGTAACTGTACGTAGTTGATGTACCAGTAATACTTCAAACATTATGTACTGGAATTTTGTGGTGAAATGAATATCAAATTAGATTAACTAGCGTTTACTATAACAACTTCCATAAAATAAACTTGGAAAATTTAATCACTACGGAAGTAAAATGTCCCGATTATTCGTTTTTTTAATAGTATTTTTTAAGCCATCCTCTCCTTTTAGGGAATCCGGGACCTACCTTTGCTAACCGGGACGTATTAAAAAATAACAGATAAGAGCTGCACTCGAACACCAATAGTAATTTTCTCTGTCAAATTCTAGACAAGACCTTTCGCCTTGGCTGTACGCAGTCCCTTTCTGGCTCGTACGGACACGGCTCTGCCAGTACATGTGAAGGCTTTTCCCCTGTATGGCTGCATTAATTAGGGCACAATGTGGCAGCTAACCACTCTGTGGGAACTTGGCCACGAGACGTGCAGGTGGAGTACTTCTCCATGCCGTAAGAAAATAGTGTTGGACTTGGCATATCTTAGAACAGAATATATATTCTTTCTTGAATTTTTAACCGAAATGTTTTTGATTTAAAGGGTCGGTTAGCGTGGTGGCCTTCGGTTCAGACGGTCCCAGTTTCGATTAGCAATCAGTCCGGGATTTCAACCGCATCTAGTTAATTTCCTCTGATTCGGGGATGAGCATTTCATATACACACACCAACTCTGCACCATAGTTAGCATCGGGAAGGGCACCCGGCCGTAAAACTGGAATAGATCCAGGCGGAGCGCTAAACCCACGTAATTGGGAAAAGGCAGAAAGAAGAAAAAGAAATAGGACTATGAAATTATACTGCATTGTGACTGTTTGGATATTATTTAGTTATTTATTTATTTAGTTAGTTAATTATTAATTCATGAATTGCCCTTCATCGAGGCCGTCGGATCAGAAGGTGCCTGGTTCGATACCCGACCAGGTCGGGGATTTTAATCGCGTCTGATTAATTCCTCTCATTCGGTGAACATTGTAGTTCACTACTCAGTGGATCCGAATCCAAATCCAGGCTCTAAAATTTGGCTTCACTGGCAGGACAAGTTCCTCTTCAAGACATTCGAGAGGAGAAATGGGTAATATCTCATTCTTTTAGGAGCCTCAAGCTTGGAGTAGAAAGAAGGAGACGAAAATATTGAAGGAGGTTTACTTGGGGACAACACATGACGACCTCAGTTTCTGGAAACGAGCTGGAAGCCAGTAGTCGAACACACCCGGCACCCTGTTGTGTTAATGAGTTCTAAGTGATCCTTGTTCGGTGTAGAGATGTTGCCAAACCAGTTTCTTTGATACTCTCTTCAGTCTTTACCCTTTCTTCGTGTAGAGTGCAGTATACGACTTGGCAACACCGGCTACAGTAGACGTATTAAATCCTATAAGCTGCTAATAGACACCGGGCTACCGCTGGAGAGTAGTGGTGTGAGGCGAATTCGTCATGTGTAGTCCCCAAGTATACCTGTTGCTGTGCTACTGAGAGCGAAATGAAGCCTTGTCGCACTAACGTAGTCTCCAGGAGCCGATGTGAACCCTTCCGTAGCAACTAGCGGAGTGAACGTTGCAGCACATGGACTCGTCCGAATACAAAACCCATTTTGTGCGCATAAGTTCGTATGCTATCAGATAGTAATCGCACTCTATACAGGGTGGCCGGAAACAACGTGAAGCGGGTATATGAGCGTTAGGGGTTGGTCATACTGATAAATAATTTGAAAAAAAAATAACTCGATATCTCGCGCCGTTGCCATTTTATCAGCTGCTGAGCCAATCAGATCACTTCGCGGGCGAATTCAAATGAACTTTGTGAAGCAGTGTTGCTAAATCTGCACGTGGCGTAAGACAGGCTTGAGGGTACCAATCGAAGACAAAAAGTTCCCCCGGGGAGCGATTTTAACACAGACCTCCGAACTGACACGATCACCCCACAGCAAGTGCGCTACGGCGATACCGGATAAAACCTGCGGATTCTCTGTATTTGATGGTGGCCGATTTTAAGCCATGTGCAGATTTAGCAACATCCTCTTGCAAATCCCATTTGAATTCTCCCCCGAAGCGATCTGATTGGTTAAGTTCAGAAGCTGATAAAAATGACAACGGCGCGAAATATTGAATTATGTTTCTCAAATTATTTATCAGTATGCCCAACCCTGTAACTGTCATATACACGCTTCACGTTTTTTCCGACCACCCTGTATAGCTTCGGCTAACAGTGGCCACGGCGTTACCGTGCCTTTAGACATCAGCATTCGGAAGGCGGTGAGCTGGTTCCGCCGTTGGTTGTTCTGAGAATGGTTTTCCGTGGTTCTCCGTTCTCTTGCACTAAGACGAATGCCTAACCATGTCTTGTCACGACTTTGGTACGGTTTGCAGTCTTAGCATTTATTATTATTATTATTATTATTATTATTATTATTATTATTATTATTATTATTATTATTATTATTATTATTATTACTTGTGAGGTGTGGCTATGAAGTAGTGCACTTCTATTATTATTATTATTTACGTAATTGTGTACGAACTATATTTGGTATAAATCGTGCTCGTATTATTTGTGAGGTTATGTCATGAAACATCCGCTGCATGTGACTTACGGCATATGTGCATGTAATATATTTGCTTGTGTGTGTGTTTTTTTAATTACAGCGTGGTTTCACTTCAGCCCAACAAGTAATAACAAATTTTAAGAAGAGAGCTGAATTATTTACACCAAGCAAACACTGAAGAATGCGGTTATTGAAATGAAAATAAATGTAGAAATATGTAACATTAAGTTGAGTGAGGGTGTTTATCTCCTTAATTCCTCATTGAGCTAGAAAACCAACTTATGAATATCTTAATTGATTATTTACTTAGGTTACGGAAAATGGTGTGAAAATATCGCGCACAGGGTCGGTTGGTGCATGCATTTCAGAGGGCTTGGCAGACTGATGTGCAATAGCAACTTCTGGTTCGGTGAGGAAAGCAACGGAAAACGACCTCACTACTCATTTTCCTAGTATGCCTCGTCAGTGACGCCTGGGATATCTGTGATAGCTTTTAGTGAAGCTGTGGAGGATCAAACCAGCCTTTGGGCTGAATACCCAACATACAAGGGAACCTCCATTATTGTTACATTGAGGCTAGTTTGTTGATGGTTATGTCTCGTGATTTCAATATATAACTAGTCAAGTTGGCAGCAGTCATGAGCCATTCAAAAAAAAAATACAAGGGTGTCGATATTTGCCTTTTAGTGTACAGCCTTACGTCACATTGGGCTGCTGCCGGAAGGTGGTGATGTGAGCCGAGATGTAGTAGTAGTAGTAGTAGTAGTAGTAGTAGTAGTAGTAGTAGTAGTCTGTAATGTGCATTTCGTCTAGTACTGCCCTGCCTATTGATTCTAACACATAACTTTGAACACACTTTCGAGTGCCCTTCTGTTGTTAATGTGGTAACTGTGTGTAGGAGAGTTCAACAAGAGTCAGAGGTGGATGAGAGGGTGGAGAGACCGGAAGAATGTGGGAGCAGCCTTCTCACCGCAGCCCGTAATTCCCAGAGGCATTGCTCTTCGACACCTCGAGTTACAGCCTTGTTACTAACTGTAGCGTAACATAATCGCAGGCACTCGCCCTGCCGCAGGTAACACATGTAACCATAGATTTTGGATTAAAGAAAAATTCTTTCGGAGTTGTATCGGGGTCTCGGCTGCAAGTTTTGTCGTAGACCGCGTGATAGATACTGTCGAAATAAAGACTATAATAAGTAGCCTATGGATTTTAAATGTCATTGTTGATATTTTATTTCTTCATTCTATTTTCAAGGCCCTAATTCCAAATTATTTTTCCACTACTGGGGCAGGAGATGTGCTGGGCTTGGTTCCAGTTTTGCGGAAGTCCCCAGGCGATTTTCGGCCGCCTTAACTTTGAGACACTCCCGAGAAGGCATTTTCACGCTCGGCATTTGTGATTTGGGACATTTTGGAATTCTGGCAAGCCGCTCTCTCCTACTTTAGGACGAAGAAGAGCAGATAAAAAGTCGATAAAATATACGGCGACGATGGGATAGGAAAGGGCTAGAAGTGGGAAGGAAGCACCCATAGCCTTAATTAAGGTGCAGCCCTAGCATTTGCCTGGTGTGAAAATAGTTAACCATCTTCAGGGCTGCCGAATGCAAACTCACAGCTGTGCGCCCCTAACCGTACGGCCAACTATCCTATATTCCCTTACTTTTATTTGTTTTTTGCTATTTGCTTTACGTCGCACCGACATAGATAGACCTTATTGCGACGATGGGATAGGAAAGGCCTAGGAAGTGGAAGGAAACGGCCGTGGCCTTAATTAAGGTACAGCCCTGGCATTTGCCTGGTGTGAAAATGGGAAACCACGGAAAACAATCTTCAGGGCTGCCGACAGCGGGGCTCGAACCCACTATCTCCCGATTACTGGATACTGGCCGCACTTAAGCGACTGCATGTTGCCATACTGATAATAACCACACTAGTATTTAAAACCACAACCACACACTACAGAGCCATTCACCGCTTCTGAGATCTCTGTGACGTATTTTGAACTGGTCCTGTACAAAGAAAATAACGCATTGATTATGTGGCATTTAACTAGAAGTAAGACTAAAAATAGACGGTTCTTCCACTGAATTAAGTCTACGCTATCTGAAGACTGTTGGAATTTGCTCTGAGTTAAAAATATTAACACTCTAATAAAGAAATAAGGTTTTTAGGAACAAAAGGAACCCCCTTTTATAAATATGATTGCATTGAAACGATGGAGACCTTGAACATGTTCTTCTGTTTCGCATACGAGTTCCCCATCCAGTTGACTCGATTTGGTTCCTGGCACTGACGTGAAATGATAGCCGACCAGCATAGAAACTGGCCTTCCACAAAGGCGGCAGTATTTCCAATCCCGTTCAATGCAAGTGGGATTTTTGAAGTAAAAGTTCACCTTCTTGTGTTTCACTTATGGCTATCATCAGGATGACAACAGTCATGTAAAACTACAAACTATGGAGTCGGTACGCCATGAGCACTTGATTGTTATTATTAGGGCTCGAAGTTGAAGACCTATAAATTGCCTAAAAAATATGTAAAAAAAAAGACCTAAAATTAACCAAAAAGGACTTTAAAACGGGCAAAAGGGGGAAAAAATGGCATCCAAATTCATTGATATAGTTTTAATTACGTATTTAGTGAAGGGATATAATGTTTTAAAATACAAAATTGTAGTGGTATGAAACATACAGTTAAAAAATACATGAGCGAAATACTTATTTTTCAGACATCTTATATTTTTAGATTAACAATTAAATTAAAGGAATTCCGTGTTTGTTGAAAAACTTACTTGCAGAATTTAGAATGAAATATTTTTTTCCACCTAGAATGATTTCAGAGAACCCGCAATGGACGTCCTGGACAAATAAATTGAAATTAATATAAGTGGGTTCCTATTTGATTTAACCAGACTAGGGTTAGATGAACTGGAATTCTTACCTCACTTGGCTTCGGAGTATATCACAATAGTCATCTCCAGGTTCTTAGCAGGTGAGCTCTTCTTCAGAAACACTCACATCAAAAGTTTCTCCTTTCAATATTTCAATGATCTTGCACATCATTTGATAGCCGTTATTTTTCCAAGCATTAGTTTCATTTTTTATTTCATTTCATTTCGTTTCCTCTTTTGCATCTGGGAGATAGTGGGTTCTAATCCCACGGTCGGCAGCCCTGAAGATGGTTTTCCGTGGTTTCCTATTTTCACACCAGGCGAATGCTGGGACTGTACCTTAATTAAGGCCACGGCCGATTCGTTCCAGCTCCTAGCCCTTTCCTATCCCATCGTCGCCATAAGACCTCTCTGTGTCGGTGCGACAGAAAGACACTAGCGTTTTCTCTCTTTTCAGATACGGTTCAAACATATACAAGGTGTATCCGTGTTGATGTTACAAATTTTCAGGGACGATGGAGGAGACGATTGGATCAATTCGAGATAATGAACCATATTCCGGAAACGATCAAGTCAAAAGTTAAGCAACAATTCTACTCATTGAAGTCCGTTTACCTCCACAAGTTTCAGAAGTTGCTCGATTTACAATAAATGTTCGAAATGGTGTTCCCCTGCGTCATTGCACGCATGACATTGTTGCACAAAGTTCTGTCTTACCCGTTCGAATATCCCCGGTGTCGTTTGAACAGCGTCGCGTTAACGGGTTCAAACCCGACTGAGGTCGGTGGCTCTTAAGGGTGTTTAAAGGTAACAAACCCATTTCGTCGACTTCCGGCACGTTAAAGAACTACTGCGGGACAAAATTCCGACACCCCGGCATCTGTTAAGAACGGACGGACGTTAAACAAATTTGATTATTAATAACTTTTGACTCGAACATTTCCGGACTACGGTGGGAGGAACTACAGTAATGATGATTCGAATTGAAAATGGGCAGTAACAATGTAGTCAAAATAAGGCGAAGTTACGAAATAAAAAAGCCGTGCAGTCCTAGAAAGGGCTAAGAAAAAGGACTAATAAGATTTTAAAAAACGCTGGAAAAGGCAAAAGAGGACAAATAAAAACCCACCATTTTCTGGCCTGCAATGACCCAGAATGAGCATACATTATGTTGAGCCTCGTCGTCGGATATCGGACTGTCAAGAAAAGAAAAAAAGGAATTTCCTCAACTTTCGAGCCCGAGACCCTTGAAGAAGGGTCTGATAGCAAATTTGTAATGCAACAGTCCCCCCCGCCCGGTTTGTGCAGAAAACATTACATTTTTATTCCATTTTATCGGGCTGAAACTAGGAATTACATGAATGATTGAAACAAACAATTTGTTCAAGCTTTGTTATATTTCCTTTATATTTATTTATTTATTTATTTATTTATTTATTTATTTATTTATTTATTTATTTACCAAGGTCATGGACACTGATGTATGATTCACCCGCTTGCCGCGCGCATTCGTCAGTCTGGTAGTCTCTTTAATGTGTGTTAATTTCTTAGTTTGTAGTCAAATTCTAAACGATTTTTAGTTGTATAATTTCGCCATACTTCATTGTAATACATGTGTAATATTGTTCCTACCGAGCTCGATAGCTGCAGTCGCTTAAGTGCGGCCAGTATCCAGTATTCGGGAGATAGTAGGTTCGAACCCCACTGTCGGCAGCCCTGAAAATGGTTTTCCGTGGTTTCCCATTTTCACACCAGGCAAATGCTGGGGGCTGTACCTTAATTAAGGCCACGGCCGCTTCTTCCCACTCCTAGCCCTTTCCTGTCCCTTCGTCGCCATAAAACCTATCTGTGTCGGTGCGACGTAAAGCAACTAGCAATAATAATAATAATAATAATAATAATAATAATAATAATAATAATAATAATAATAATAATAATAATAATAATATGTTCCTGTGGTAAAAGATTTATTGAATGGTACTAAATAAAAATCTCATAAAACTATTATTACAGAACTTAAGTTGGTAAATTGTCAACCTTTTGGGCCTACCTCTCTGTCGAAATTCGCTCAGAGAGCATTACAAAAACTTACCATTTTGTAGCTTTTTTTCTTTTTAGTTTTAATGTATATACCCCGCCCGCTATATCCCACAAACCCGGATACTTTCCGTTTTCTGTACATGTTTTGTCCCTGCCCCCCCCCCACACACACACACTTCTAATTCCCAAAGGCCTAGTGTTCCATTGCCTCTTTCTCAGTTAATAGTTATACATTTGTGTCCGAAAAGCATCGAAAGGCCTTTCCATTTTATAAAGGTATTTGTCATTTGCATTAAATTTACCCGTAGCCTTCACATGATTTGTAATCATTCTTCGTTATGTCAAAGCCTGTCGTAAACTAGCCCCGAAACCATACTACACTGTGGGAAATAAAATGAAGGACAATTAAGTATGGCTTATTTATAATAGAACTGATAGGAAGACATTTTTATGTGAATTATTATACCACATAATGCTGAAATCATCATAAATCTCTACGTTTATCATACATATTTTCTTCCAATAATTCAAAGACCATCATATCTGGTAAAAAGCAGTTGCTGGCTAATTCATGGAATTTGTCATCATCCTTCCAGAGCGAGGCCCAGGCCATCTTTCGCTGGCTTGCTGCATTGTCCGGAGCGGACGGGGAATAAATCGTGGTAGAAGTGAACGAACGAACGGTCCATATCAATTACCACGACATGATTGCAGCATCCACTTGATTAACGGCCCGTCAGCCGCGCTGACTCGCCCGATAAATGATCTGTCGCTGCTCGATCGTTCGTTGCCTCTGCAGTCATAAGACTGAGCTGTCGCCAGCAAATAATAACAATATGCTCGGAATAATTAGTCCATGATAGGTAAGTATCCTTTGTTCTGCACGTTGGAATCCCTGCCTAACTGGGCAAACAGGCAGCCTTTGTCTCAGCTCGAATGGCTATCAGTGTCTTTGGCGTCTCTGACGTGCGAAATATGGAAAGGGGTAGGTAGTAGAGATGGCTGAAAAATAACGTAGCAGTTACTTTGTCACAGTTACATGCCTGTCACTGTTACAAATGTAACGAAGACAAAAATAACAGGCTACCGAGTAACGACAACAGAATAACGTACTAGTGAAAACAGTAACTGGGAAGTGGGAACTGTCACTAGGAGCAGTTTACAGACACAGAATGTGATATTCAGAGTTCACATAGTCATCCAAGTGAGAGCGCTTTCGTAGGAGATTGCTTTAAGTCAAATACACTATAGTGTACTTTTTTTTAGTTGCTGCTGTCATGTGGTAGCTAAAGTGTAAACTGTTATGACATACTCAACTGCTCAGGGTAATCGTTGACTCAGACATCGCGCAGGGCTACCTACATTATAATATTATTATAAGTATCACCCGTATAATTTTTCTTGTACCATAAATAAATTAGTATGCTAACTTTCCATGTTGATATTATAGATATCATATTATAGATAACATAACATTACTTCATTTCACTTAATCGATCCTCTTGTACCGGTTTGTGTCGAGTTTTGGCAGACAGATCATCATGATTTCTTGCCTTCTATCCTTGATCGGCGTATTGTCAAACTCGCTCCTCTAGATTTCAGAAAATACGCTATGTTGTCTTCTCATTTCATCCGTTGTCTGCCTCTCGTTAACTTTATAGCAAATAGGAATGCGTGTTTTGCTGCACCGACTTTCAACAGAACAGTGTAGTGACGCGTGCGCGCATGTGCGAGTGAAGGAATGGGACTTCGCAACACAGCTGTAACGAGACAAGCTTGAAACCGTGACCAGGCTATGACGAATAAAAAGTTAGTAATGTTGGGCGTTATTTTTAACTGTTACTTTTCACAGTTACTTTATTGTAGCAGTGACACATGTAGCAGTTACACAAAAATAACAGATTGTCACACCTCTAGTAGGTAGAGAAATCAGATCGGTGAAGTAAAAAAAGAGTATATTTTCAGTGATTCGTTGGAACTTGGCCGGATTTAATAATGATGATAGGGGTACTGGTAGTAGTATCAGTAGCGGTACTTGGGAATTAGAAGTGGGAAGGCAAAAAAAAAATACAGGCAGCAAAAAGTGTCCGGGTTTGTGAGATACAGCGACCGGGGAGTGTGTGGTGGTGGTGGTGGTGCGGGGGGGGGGGGGATTTATATACAGCAAAGCTGAAGAAAAACCTACAAAGTTCTAAGTTTTTAATGCTCTCTGAGCGAATTTCGACAGAAGTAAAGGTTGACAGTTTACCAACTTAAGTGCTGTAATAATAGTTTTTTTTTTTAATTTTGATTCAATACTATACAATAACACTCTCATCAAATTACAATTAAATAGAAGTACGGTGTGATTATACAATTAAAATTCATTTAGTATTTGACTACACACTAAGAAACTAACCGACACTAAAGAGACTGCCGGACTGACGAATGCGCGCAGTAAGCGGGTGAATCATACCTCAGTGTCCATGACCTTGGCAAAAAAAAACCTGCTACCCTTCTTCACAGTACATGCAATTTTATTTTTATTTTTTGCAAGTTGCTTTACGTCGCACTGACTCAGATAGGTCTTATGGCGACGATGGGACAGGAAGGGACTAGGAGTGGGAAGAAAGCGGCCGTGGCTTTAATTAAGGTACAGCCCCAGCATTTGCCTGGTGTGAAAATGGGAAACCACGGAAAACCATCTTCAGGGCTGCCGACAGTGGGGTTCGAACCCACTATCTCCCGAACTGCAAAGTCTTCACTACTTGCTGTGGCACTATACAAATCGGTTAGCCGCGACGAACGACATTTTGTGCGTATTTCCGTTAATCATTTTGTTAATAATTAAAGAAAATAAAGGTAATTTCTTCTGTGGGTGGTTCTTGTTTCTCCAGTAGGTTTCCATTATTTCCGAGAAGGCTTGTTTACGTTCTGCCGACCACTTTGGTCTGTACTGTTTTTGTTGTGGTTGCTCTGATGTAACTTCCCAGTTGTTTACTCCGTGTCTAAAGATGTCTCTTTCTAGGATGTCTATTGAACTTATGTTTGCGTTTTTGAGGTCCTTTCGAAGTTCGTTAATCTTAATCAGATGGCTGAAGAATTTCATTCGTCTTTTCCTAATGTCAGTTTCGATGTTTGAGAAATTTTCTGTTGTTTTGATTGATTGTAACATGTATTATTATTATTATTATTATTATTATTATTATTATTATTATTATTATTATTATTATTATTATTATTATTTATCCCTTTCGTTTGGTTCTACACAGGACAACAGGGCTCGTACTGACTTTGTTGTTTTTTACAATTGGCTTTACGTCGCACCGACGTAGGTTCGTCTTGTGTGGACGATGGGACACGAAACGGCTAGGAGTGGAATGAATCGGCCGTGGCATTAATTAAGGTACAGCCCCAGCATTTGCTTGGTGTGAAAACGTGAAACCACTGAAAACCATCTTCAGGGCTGTCGACAGTTTGGTTCGAACTCGCTATCTCCCGAATGCAAGCTCACAGCTGCGGGACCTAAACGGCGTAGCCAGTAGGAAAAAATATATAACTTAGACCTATATTTCTCATACTAGGTTTGCAGCTTCCAAAACGAGAAAAATAACTCCATTGGTCATGGTCTACTAGGTGTGAAAATTTAATTCAAAATGAGAAGCGAAAACCACCAGATTTAGTAAGAAAACCAGCGAATTTGCAATTCTGATACTGTCTGCTCTTTGATTTAATCACTGTTGGTGTGCGATTATTCGTCGTTTATTTAAGCCTTGCATGGAGTTTCTCACTGAAACCGTGACATACAGGCCATTTTTGTGGTAATAAAGTGCTCTGACAAGCTTCTTTGTTACCAGTAAGACTTATCAGTAATTTGAAATCTCTCATAAATGTACAGTACTATGTAAACCATGTTATTGCGTTCAACTTCTAGATTACACTCGGCTTATTACAACTGACAAACGAGTTTCAAAAAGCAAAGCTACTTTACATTATCTCGACAAATTACAAAAGGAGACAATACAGCGCTAGCAATGGCAATGGACATTGCTGTCCTTAACAAAAGCATGCGGTCTTGGTTATCTACTGTGTAGCGTTGTTATGGGAACCAATTAATGATATTCGCTAGTAATTTGTTATAGTGGAAGGTATTCCTTTTCAGTTTCGATTTACTTAATGTATAACTGTGAAACTTTTCAGTCCGTCGAAACAAATTCAGGATAAATAGAATTATAAAATACCTTTAAAAAGTTAAAATTTAATAACAGATTATACCCGGAAAAAAATTAATGATTTTTCAGGTGATCTGTAATTACGAGGGCTATACATAAAGTAGTCGCAATATTGAACAAAAGCAATATTTGATGAACTAAGAAGTACAATTACGATGTAGTCACTCGCATATCTATTACCTCTTGTTAAATGTTGGGAAGCCGTTGGGGACCGTTGGCAAGGCGTTCTCTGTTGATGACAGCGACGGAGCGCTCTACTGCGCGGAGTATAGATGCCACGTCAGAAATCGGCGGCCTCGGAGGGGTTCCTTCAACTTCGGAAACAGGTCGAAGTCACAAGGACTCATGTCTGGTGAATACGGAGGCGTAGGCATGCAACTCGATACGGCGATCGTCTCTAAATAAACATGGACGCTTGCGCCGCATAGCTGGATGCAGATGTCGCTCCAGAAAACGGCAATATTAGTCGCTGTCGACGGTTTGTCCCTCAGGCACAGCATGCGTAAGTGTAACACCCTCGTAGTCGTACGCCTCAATTAGCATTAGCTTCATCCGACTGGGTTTCTGTTGAAATTTCTGTGGACGTGGCGAACCTGGGTGATGCCATTCGTTCGATTGACACTTTAATTTAGGCTCGTAAGCCCGTGCCCACGTCTCATCAATGATGACAATACGCTACAGAAATGCTTCTCCTTCCTTGCGGTATCTGTTCAGGTGGATGCCAGTCAGTGCATACCGGATCCATTTCTGCAGTGCATACCGGTGCCATTTCTGTACGTCGGTGGGTTGATGTGGGTCGTTGCAATTTTTATGTTACAGACATTTCGTCAGTATGTACCACACTGTTTCATGACTGAGACCAACCTCTACGGATAATTCCTGGACATTCCATCGAAGGTCTACGGAAATGAGACCACTCACGATGTCAATCTGATCTTGAGAAATGGACGGCCCGCCTGTACTGTGCAAATCCACAGTCTCATTCCGATCGGCACGAAACGCCTTGACCTATCGCGCAACCGTCCTATACGGTAATGCATTCTCGCCACAGGCTTCACGTAATCCTCGATAACATTCTGATGCATTTTTGCCACGGCAACCTCCATTTTAATCTACGAATGCTGATCACCTTTTGAAAACATGCTTTAGAGCGGTGAAATCGACACTCTTCACTTCAACGCCACACAACAACAACAACAACAACAACAACACTACAAGCTACAAAATAGATACCCGTCAGAAATATTTCTGGCCACGAGATACTAAAGATTTTGAGTGTAAGCAGATGCGTGTAAGCAGTATTTGCTCTGACGAAAGGTACAATCGCGATAACAAGAATTCCGGGTGGAAAAGGAAACAGATAACGTTTGGGCGAAGATTATGGCCAACCCTGAGGATGAAGGAGAAGTAACCAAGGCAACGTCACATGTGCAAATCCACAGGAGGTGTAGCTTGCGACATTGCGCACTCAGAGGTCACTCCCAACTCATTTTTTTCTTTTTTTTTCTTTCTTTCTTTTCCGGGAACTGAGTAAGGTGTTTCTATGGTTAAACATTCTGGCTATACTAGCTTCTCCTAATCAAGGAAAACAATTCATTAACTGTAATTTAGTTGCGATGGAGTGTGCACGATGTAATCCCACCCCAATATTTGACATTTAATTGTTTGATCAGCGCTGACAATAACTTCATAGGAACGGTTTTCCAAACGCCCTTGTGTCTCTGATAATCGTAACTGTTTAATGCCAGGTTATTTTTACTTTGGTTTTTGAGGATAACAATTATTATTATTATCATTATTAGTAGTAGTAGTAGTAGTAGTAGTAGTAGTAGTAGTATTTAACAGGGCCTATATTGACGAAAATAAGGGTCATTCTTTCTTACAGTGGTTGAGCGCGATGCCATTTGATAATGAAGTCGTAGTCGAGACCGCCAACATTTCTGCCAGACTTCGCACACAAGAATTACAAAGAAACTGGAGAATTTGACCCTCAATGAGTTGACATACACATTACGTCTGTTGCCAATGAGTTGACATACACATTACGTCTGTTGTCTTGAAGGAGCCGTGTGGTTCCTCCCTTCATTCCCCTCTTCCCTCATTGTCGAGCCAGTGGGACGTGTGAGCAGACGGGGAAGATAGTACCTTCCCTTCCGCGTGTGTTTCGTTCATGCTAGATATCCTCGTACTTAGGTTTCTCCACCTCCCCTCACTCTTCAGATGTGTGCATGTGTTATCGCGTCTGATGGATGTGACCAATGAGAGAGGGATGTACTGATTTCTTGCTTGAAATTAATATTTCTGGCCACGATATTTCGAGTGTACAACTTAGCAGCTGCTTGCATGGTTCTGTTACAACTAGTAAAGGAACGCGTATCTAGACATTTTTAAACTTTTAATAGTTTTATTGTACCTAATGTCTCGTTCTATTCAGTGCATTAGATTATGGCGAGGAAACAAAAAAAAAATGTAATTTTGTATACAAACAGCATGTGCTAGGTAAATATATGTAATTATATTCATTTCATTAGATGATTCGTAGGAAACAGAATTATTTTGGCATGTGCTCACTAAATACCCCTTTGGCTACTGCCTGTAGTCATAAAAATACTGTAGTTAGTTAGTAATGTTTTATTTCACCTGACAAGATTAAGGTCCTCAGGCCTTCTCTACCATCTAGCCAGGCATAGAAATATACATATATTACATTACTTTCATTGATCTGTCTCTGTCTTATCCTTGGCTTTGACAATATGAATGTGACTGAGGTATGAGCGATGCTAGCAAAGCCATTCCTTGTGCAGCCAGTCCCTGCTCTGAATGGTGTGAAAACGTTACTCATAGGTTCGGTTGGTGCATGCATTTCAGTGGGCTTGGCAGACTGATATGTAATAGCAACTTCTGGCTCGGTGTGGAAAGCAACGGGGAAACTACCTCACTCCTCATTTGCCTAGTACGCCTCTTCAGTGATGCCTAGGCCATCTATGACAGCTGATGGCAGAGCTGTTGAGGATCCACCCAGCCTTTGGGCTGAGGACTGAACATGCACATTACAATAATTAGATTAAATACAAATTAAATTAATAATAATACAAAAATGATGAGTGATTAAATTATATTTAGTTGAAATAAATTAAATATAATAAAAGGAAACATTCTTAAAACTAATATCCTACATGTAAAACAAAAGAGGTAGTGCATGAAATTTAACAACGTTTGAAAAATAAAATCACTGAGGATTTTGTCCGACTCGTTGGCCGAATGGTCAGCGGTCTTCGGTCTTCGGTTCAGAGGGTCCCGGGTTCGATTCCCTGCCGGGTCGGGGATTTTAACCTTCACTGGTTGATTTCAGTGGCCCGGGGGCTGGGTATTTGTGCTGTCCCCAACATCCCTGCAACTCACACACTACACATAACACTATTCTCCACCACAAGAACACGCAGTTACCTACACATGCCAGATGCCGCCCACCCTCATCGGAGGGTCTGCCTTACAAGGACTGCACTCGGCTAGAAATAGCCACACAAAATTATTGTTATTATTATTATTATTACTAAGAATTTTTTAAGTAATCTTCAACCAGAGCATCCATGACAATAGAATGATTGTGAGAAGCAGCATCAAATTTACGTTTGTTCCTTGTTGATACATAAAATGTCTCAAAAGTGCTTCTTTGAAAGTGCGAATAGCGCTCATGGCAGACAATTGCTGTGAATGAATTATCATAAATGGCGTTTCGGTGGGGAGGTAAAGCAAGGGTGGAATTATTAGTAGATCTAGTGTTAAGACTGTGATAGGATGAGAGTTATTTGAAATGTGAAATAAGGTAAAAATGGCTGTGAAGAATGAAGGATTTTAGGGAGATGGCATAGGGTATGTACAGTGCGGCGGATTTCTAGTCGGGGCCAAGACAGATGGTTATATGAAGGGGTTACATGGTCATAGTACCGTATGTTATGGACGTATGTCACACATGCATTTTGATCGCTTTGCAGTCTGCTCAATAACTTGCGCCCAGCGTCTCTATAAATCGCGTCACTGTAGGTCAACATAAAAGTTTGTTTAGGAATATAGCATAAGTAATGAACAACAAACGAACTGTACGATTATATTGCGTAATCATAAATTACTGTGGCTTTGCTTGTGCCTTGACTCCACTTCTCGCCATCTAGTCTTCGGTACAAACTATTAGAAGTCATCTGTCTGCTCTCGGTTCTTCCCGCGCACATGCCGTTAGCTCAAGGGGGCGGGGTTCTCTCATTACCCACCTATGCTATAGAGGAAGCGCTCATCTTCTTAGGCGAGAGGTGGAACCTTATAACATTTTTTATTTGATAGAATACTAGCGATACGCTTTGGCTTCTTACTGCTGCAATTTTGGATTTTTAGTGGCGTCCTTGTAGGCGACATTAGTTTGCTCAGTGTGGCGTTTTTCCAAGGTCCTTCAGGCCGCCTGCCTATTAGCTCGTTCCTTTTTCTCCATGTTATATTTAAACCTTTCCTGTTCTTCTATCAAACCGACTGTGCCTACTTCTTAAACCATTCATGCAAATTAAGTGTTGCAAATATTATTTTTAAATAAGCTTATTGCAGTTAATAAACAATGTATTTTAATAAGGATTATGTAATTAATTTTAAAATATGGTTTCAAATTTGAAAGTTTTTTTTCTGCAGACTATAACATAAAAAGTTCTTTTATGAGTTGGTATATACGTCGCGGACATTTTTTTAGAGCTTTTTATGCTCAACAATTATTTCTCTCATACTTGGGGGTAAAGAGTCTGCCTGGCCGAGGCGACAAAGGCGTGCTCGGTTCGCCCGGAAGGACGTGGGTTCGAATCCCCGTCAGGAAGTCGTAAAATTTAAGAAACGAGATTTCCACTTCCGGAGGTGCATATGGACCTGAGGTTCACTCAGCCTACAACAAAAATGAGTACCAGGTTAATTCCTGAGGGCAAAGGTGGTCGGGCGTAGAGCTAACCACTCTACCCCATCACGTGCCGCGGTTAATAATGGTGGAAGCCTTTACCTTCCACTCCTCCAAGGGCCTTCATGGCCTGTACGGAGGTGACTTTGTCTTTGTTTTGTCTTATACTTGGGGGTAATCGTTGATGGTTTAGACAGCGTAAGTCAAGGACTTTTTCCACTAAAATCGCCACTGTTCGGCTCCTTTTTTTGTCGTAAATGAGTGTTTCTTTCAGCTCCTCGCTAAATGTTTTATATACATCAAAATCCGTTCGGTGGTTCGCGAAATTAGCCCGCACTAATCCAGACACACGTCGTTGTCGTTGATAGAGATAGGTATTTGGCCTAGAGACAACCAGCTATGAATGCTATAATGTTTACAATGCACAGTAATATTATTATACACTGGAATCAGATCCAAACCAACCCAAACCAAACCTAAGGCGCAACAGCCCCGAAGGGTCGTAGCCTACCGAGCGACCGCTGCTCAGTCCGAAAGCCAGCAGCACGACGAATCCTCTCGGCCGTTTATTTCGACTTCCTCGACCGGGGCCGTCATCTCCCCGTCAGATTGCTCCTCAGTTGTAATCACGTAGGCTGAGTTGACCTCGAATCAGCCCTCAGATCCGGGTAAAAATCCCTGACCTGGCCGGGAATCGAACCCGCGACCTCCGGGTAAGAGACAGCAGTGTGCGGGTATCTGGCATTTAAGATTGCCCACATAACAGAAATTCCTACCACCGGACCGTTAATGAGCCGTTGTCAAATTAATGTATTCTCTGCATCCCAGTTTATCTTAAAGCCGATAGCAGCTGAAGGACAGTTAAATGCATCTATTGCAGTCAAGAACTCTAGATGATATTTTCACTTGGTTACTTTTATCGATGAAATGAGAACGGAAGATAATTCGGAAGATGTCCACCTAATTTCGTATTTTCTGGAATGTTTCTAAATATGGGAAAATATTCCGAAATTTCGTAGGACGTAGCAATAATGGTCTTCATACACATCATACACAAAACCAACCATCACGGTAACATGTACGAGTTCAATACATCGTTCTACAGGGTGGTCGGACACAACGTGAACCGGGTATATGAGCGTTATAGGGTTGGTCATACTGATAAATAATTCGAAAGAAATAATTCGATATCTCGCGCCGTTGTCATGTTATCAACTGTTAAAATTAGCCAATCAGATCGCTTCACGGGCGAAATGAAATGGGCTTTGGGAGGCGATGTTGCTGAATCTGCACGCGGCTTAAGACCGGCTTGAGAGAACCAATGGAAGAAACAAATCTTCCCCAAGGGAGAGTTAACACACGGACCTCCGAGCTTATAGGATCGCTACGGAGACACTGGCTGAAACCCATGGTGTGTTTGTACTTGATGCTTGCAAAGCCCAGCTGAATTCGCCCGCGCGGCGATGTGATTGGCTAACTTCAGCAGCTGATAAAATGACAAAGGCGCGAGATATCGAATTATTTTTCAAATTATTTATGAGTATGGCCAACCCTGTAACGCTCATATACTCTGTTCACGCTGTTTCCGACCACCCTCTGTACAGGGTTGGCATCAAGGAATGCATCCTAACGTAAAACTGGGCCAAGTTTAGCTACAATCCCATCGGAGTGTACGGAAAGGGACAGAGAATGAAGAATTTAACCCACATGCTCCTAACCGCCATGGTCACTGACATTGATAGGAATCCGCCGGTTCCGAAACTCCACGAACAAGTCTGAAATAGCCTTATCCACAACGAAAAAGGTATTGTAATAGTAATAAGAAAATGAAAAAAAAGAAGAATCATATTTCATCGAGTAAGCCTTTGTTCTCTATTTATTTATTTATTTATTTATTTATTTATTTATTTATTTATTTATTTATTTATTTATTTATTTATTTATTTATTTATTTTATTCATTTCTCCTCTACTTTTCATCAAGTAGAAGAAGAAGAAAATTAAGGGAAAGAAGAAGAAGTCATATTTGATTGAGGAAACCCTCGGCCATTGTTCGTTTTCTTTCTTTCTTTCTTTCTTTCTTTCTTTCTTTCTTCTCCGCTGTTCCAAAATAATTTTAAAAATGAAGGAAAAGATGAAGTCATAGTTGATTGAGGAAGCCCTCAGGCATTGTTCTCCTTCTTACTTTCCCCTACACTTTTGATAAAGAAGAAGAAGAAGAAGAAGAAGAAGAAGAAGAAGAAGAAGAAGAAAAGGAACAAAAGAAGTCATATTTGGTTGAGGAAACCCTCAGCCGTTCTTCTTTTCCTTCTTTCTCTCCTACTTTTCCTAAAGAAGACGAAAGAAAAAATGAAACGAAGGAAAAATGAGCCGTACTTGATAGAGTAAGCTGTCAGGAACTCTTCTTTTTCTGATTTTCTCCACTGCTTTACTTAAAGGATAAGAAGGAAAGAAGTGGAAAAAAAGTTTTTTCTAATGGTTTAACTTCGCACTAACACATTAAATGTTTTCGGCTAGCCCCCAGCATTTGCCTGGTGTAAAAATGGGAAACCATGAAAAACCATTTCACGGCAAAAATAGAAGGAGCCATATTTGATCGAGTAAGCCTTCAGGATCTGTTCTTTCTTTCTTTTTTTCTTTCTTTCTTTCTTTCTTTCTTTCTTTCTTTCTTTCTTTCTCTCTCTCTCCACTACATTTGCAGCACTCTAACGGGGTCATGGGTGCTGACCAGAACGCTTACGGATATTTAGTTCATAAGACAGAGCGCGTACTAATCCACCTGTCGGTGCATATGGGTTAATTTTCTTTAGTCCAGCGAATACCTTTGAATGTTTTGCACTGTACGACATGACATGCGTTACGTGCAATGAGAGCTAGCCAATTATATTTATGGCCTCGTTCCGCCCATGCTTGTAGGTTTTTTGGCTTGCAGGGCATCACGGCAGCTGAACGTGTCTCCGGGGAGCCATCGTTTGCCGGAACTTGTTTCAGTCGGTCCGTCTCCCGCCCGTATCGCCCCCATTCTTCACGCGCGATGGTAATGTTATAGCTGGGGCCCGGAGGAGGCTATGCCACGTGATCTTTCCCATTTCATTCCATTCCATTCCATTCTACCGTTCGTACGTGCTGTTATCCCACGTTAAAGCTCCTCTCGGAATGGGAGCAATAGTTTAATACGAGTATAGACTGGACCATTTTATCGGCAAGAACAATTCCTATCAGGAGCGGTGCAGCAATTTATGGCTTCTCCGGGATTTTTTAAAGACCTCTTTACACTGATTTTTTAAGATAAAGGTAATGGGTGTACGTGATTCACTTACACAGATAAACTAATCCGTACGTACACGTATAGGCCTACGTACTTTTATAAATGCATACCTTCGTAGACGAGCGCACCACACAGTGCCGATCAAAAGTTTAGGACCACATAAAGAAATCACGAAATGTCATCTAGAACCTAAAATTGAGCTATTAGACCTCTGTAATTTTCTTTCTGAGCTCTCACGTCTAATAGGATATACTGTATGTCGCCTGATTTCATTGAGTTAGTCCAAGTAACTTACTGTAGAAGTTACGAATGTTTAACTCTTGGAAGATTACACCAACAATTCAAAACTTTTAGTAATATATTGTACTGTATACTATTTCCAAGAGTAGAGTATTTATCACCGGGTGAGTTGGCCGTGCGGTTAGACGCGCGCGGCTGTGAGCTTGCATCCAGGAGATAGTGGGTTCGAATCCCACTGTCTGCAGCCCTGAAGATGGTTTTCCGTGGGTTTTCATTTTCACACCAGGCAAATGCTGTACCTTAATTAAGGCCACGGTCGCTTCCTTCCAACTTCTAGGCCTTTTCTACCCCATCGTCGCCATAAGACCTATCTGTGTCGGTGCGACGTAAAGCCACTAGCAAAATAATAATAATAATAATAATAACAATAATAATAATAAAAAAAATTTGGAGCATGGATCATGCGGAACGAACAGGACACAGATGAAATGAAATGACGTATGGCTTTTAGTGCCGCGAGTGTCCGAGGACATGTTCGGCTCGCCAGGTGCAGGTCTTTCGATTTGACACCCGTAGGTAACCTGCGCGTAGTGATGAGGATAAAATGACGATAAAGACAATACATACACTCAGCCCCATGTCAGGGAAATTAACCAATAATGGTTAAAATTTCCGACGCTGCGGAGAATCGAACCCGGGACCCCTGTGACCAAAGGCCAGCACGCTAACCATTTAGCCATGGAGCCGGACAGGATACAGATAAAATAGAGTGTAACAGGGCAAGAAAATCGTTCATCGACAAAGGAAAAAATACAGCATTGTGCAAAATTGTCTTCTTCTTCTTCTTCCGCTTTTCCCACATTTTGTGGGGTCGCGGGTTCGAACTGTGCCGAACATGTTGATTTACCTCTGTTTTACGACCGGATGCTCTTCCTGATGTCGACCCTGTATGGAGGGATATAATTACTAATGCGTGTTACTGTGGTGATTGGTAGTGTAGTGTGTTTTCTCAGTATGAAGAGGAAAGTGTTCGAACAAACACAGACACCAAGTGCCCCGAGCCAGAATAATTAATCCAACGCGATTAAATTTCTTCAGTTCGGCCCAGAATAGAACGCGGGACCCTCTGAACCGAAAGCCTCAACGCTGACCATTCAGCCAAGGAATCGGACAGCAGTGTGCAATATGTCCTGAATAAATAAATGTTCACGATTAAGTAACTAAAGTTTGGGGAAACATGCATTTATTGAAAGAAAATTATAGGATTGAATGTCGTTTGGTGTGAGAATAACGTGTATTCCCCACTGTCCTTCAGTACATATTGCGTCATGCACTTCCCTTTCTTGCTCGATCAGCTGCTGTCGTTCCTCAACAGCGGGGAGCAAACTGGCTCCGAAGTTGTTTCGGTCCGAGTTGACGCTAGGTATTACAGTATTTATGCATTGGCTATACAAGAAAGGTGTTCGGAAAACCAATGCATGTGGCAACAGTATATACCACTTGAACTTCCGAGTTTCCGAGCTGCTCGATCTGTCCAAGCTCGTTTCTACTTATTGTGATGTCCGACTCGTTGGCGGAACGGTCAGCGTACTGGCCTTCGGTTCAGAGGGTCCCGGGTTCGATTCTCGGCCATGTCTGGGATTTTAACCTTAATTGGTTAATTCCAATGGCACGGGGGCTGGGTGTATGTGTTGTCTTCATCATCATTTCATCCTCATCAAGAAGCGCAGGTCGCCTACAGGCGTCAATTAGAAAGACCTGCACCTGGCGAGCCGAACCCGTCCTGGGATATCCCGGCACTAAAAGCCATACGACATTTCATTTCACTTATTGTGATCAGACAGTTCCGTAGATTCATTTGTTCAGTGAAGTTTAGCATCTTTTTCGAATTTGGCTGTTCTAAGCACTTATTGAGCAAGAAGCTGTGAACGAGTATAGACAGGGTGAGACCCAATTTTTATAAATGAGTTTGAGTGATTCTACACTCGTTTTGCAGAGATCTGTAACATATCTCTCCTACTGTCCTTAAAATCTACCTCTGAGTAAATGCCATTTAGAGTGAGTGTTTCAGCTCAAAAGTGGTAAACGTAATTAGTTAATCATTTCTCACAATTCTAATCAGGCGGCGTGTTGCTCATTTGCAAGCGAGCGTTATTGGTTTGAAGTGATTGTAGCTTTAAAATAGAATAACTGTCACTGTATGATTTGCAGTTACGTTAAACATATAGATAGCTATACCAATTGACATAATCGCTGAGAAAACCCCATTACGCCTTTCACTGAATGCTATTTGTGTCAAATCCGGTATTATCTCTTTCTCTGTACAGGTAGATAGAACGAGACAACAGATGATGGATGGTATTACAAATTTTAACGTACATTCAGATTCAATTTTCATTGTGGATGCCATTTATCGCTTAAAATACTGATACCACCAGAACTGTTCGGATGTTCGTAATTATTGATAATATGTAATGAGGGTGTTGATTGGACCAAGCGGATTGTGGTCTATTCGGGTATGAGGGGAATAGAGGGCGATGGTGGAGTGTTGATGCATGCATTGTAACCTGATGAAGGGAAGTGGATAAAATACACTTATTTCACTTTAGGCCTACGTACGTTTATTAACACAAGTAGGCATGTAGTAGTACTATGGCTAGCCTCATATAAAGTAAGTCAGGATGATCAGATGATGATGTTGTGATTATTGGGATTTGATTATTTGGACTCGGAAGACGGCGATGAATTATGTATGTAAAGTATTTATTCAATTGTTTGTTTTGGTTTTCCTCAGTATGTGAATTTTGGAATTGTTTGATTGGTTTGAAGTTAATATGATTTTAAGATTATTTGTCATGGTAATTCTGGTGCATCCTGTACCACACGCGCCACATCGGCGTGGGAGATTTCCGGTTTCGTAAAGTTGCACCAATTTCGTAATTTTTCTAGAGGCTTCCTAAATGTTCCTTGTCAGCACTATTTTTTCTGCGCTCCTATTGGAGAAAATAAAAGGAAATGTGATTGGTAGGTGAAGGAAATCATCGTACGCTCATTGGCCGTGGTAATATTTCATAATTTCCGGGGAGAAGCGTTGTCGCTGGAGCCTTGCTCTGCGAGGGCGTCTTTTCTGTTTGACCACTGAAGGGAACGGTCACCTTCCAAGGTACGGGTCTTCTTGGCCCCGCCATCCGGTAAGCACTGATTATTATTTTTTAACTTTTCTGGTATTCAGTTTCAGATGTAGTGTTTCATTTTATTTATCTTGCCGGAGCGTACCCGTGTTTCCTTCTGCTTCCAAATGTTATAATTATGACTTAGCCGTTTCGGTAAGTCGCCTCACTTTGTCAAGAGATAGTTCCCGTTTGTTGTTTTGTAAATTAATTGTTATACGCCTTTCGAAGTAATCCTTATCAGTAATATTTTTCTCGGGACTATCTCATTCATCCCGCTTCATCATGGAATATTCATCTTTAGGTCGGGTACCCTTTCTCAGAAGTGTTTTTGAGGGGGCTACCCTCTGAAGATGCTCTGCTCCATGATTATACGTAAATTATTTTTCCTCCTTAGATGTATCTCTTCATTTTAGTATAACGTTACCTTCCTTTATTTATTTCGAACTGTTTTGGGTTTTTAAAGGTAACGCCACGACAGTGGAACGTCATGTGTGATGTTCCGGTGTAAAATAAATTTAATTACTAAATGCTACCCTCATGTAAATTGTAATGGTTGTTGAAATTATGCCGTCATTATTTTAATTGTATCTTGGTTATTGCTTTATATATGAAATCGAATCTAACTTGTTAAGTAAAGTTTAGGATTACATTGACTTCGCTTCTTCAGTGTTACCAATACCTTCCACCGCCTGGATATGGTTCCCAGCCGCTTCCCGGTTATCCTTCTTAAAAGTCATGTTGGTTAAACTGTTTGTTTATTTTCTGTGAGTTATGTGCTTGCAAATCTAGTTTCGTACATGTTGACATGCCTAGTGTAGAGTACTTTTGGTGAATGTATTACGGTAGCAAACATTTTCTCTTCATTAAACCTATTAATTGTAACCTTACCCTTTGGAGAGGTGGCAATGATGATGCTTTTTGTTTAATGGGCCTAACAGCTAGGTTATCGGTCCCTAATGGTAGGAGGTGCAACAGAATGAAACGATAATTAAAACTTCAAAATGTATCCACCGACTAGAATCTAAAACCAGTTATGATAAAAAAAAATGACCATGAATCCAGAACAATCAGTGGATCCAGTTCACAATGCCTTCTTTTCTGAGATGATGCTTGTTGTCCAAAGGGGTCCAAAATCCAGGTCACCGGCCCCTCATAATGGTACTAATGACTGGTAAAGCAGAGCCATGGTTTTCCTCATATAGTGGTACTGATCACAGGTAATGTAGACCCATGGTATGTCACACACAAAGGTACTACTCAAAGGTAACACAGACCCATGGCGTTCCTCACATAAAGGTACTATTTACAAGCAACGCAGATCCATACTGTTTCTCACATAGTGGTACTAATCTCGGGCGCCGGCTAAACCCGTGATGTTCTTCACATAATGGTACTACTCACACGAAACGCAGACCCATGGTGTTCCTCACATAGAATAGTGGTACTAATCACGGGCAACGCACAATCCCGCGGTGTTCTTCGCACAGTGGTACTAATCACAGGCAACGTAGACCCATGGTAAAAATGAAATGGCGTATGGCTTTTAGTGCCGGGAGTGTCCGAGGACATGTTCGGATCGCCAGATGCAGGTCTTTTGATTTGACTCCCGTAGGCGGCCTGCACGTCGTGATGAGGTTGAAATGATGATGAAGACGACACATACATCCAGCCCCCGTGCCAGCGAAATTAACCAATTAAGGTTAAAATTCCCGACCCTTCCGGGAATCGAACCCAGGACCCCTGTGACCTAAGACCAGCATGCTAACCATTTAGCCATGGAGCCGGACAGACCCATAGTGTTCCTCATATAGTGGTACTAGTCATAGGTAACGCAGACCCATTCTGAATACAGGGGAACCAACACAATTTAGTGAAGCGCACGGCACCTTCTCACGCATTGACATTAGTCTAGTCGAGCACGCCCGATCCCCCCTCTTCCCCCGCGCCCCTCGGTGCAATGCACACGATGGTACTAATCACAGGCAACGCCTAGACCCATGGTGTTCCTCACAAAATGGTACTAATCGCAAGTAACGTCGACCCATGGTGTTCCTCACGTTATGGTACTAATCAGAAGTAATGTCATCGTTCCAATTCCATCATATCTTGGTCGCCTCTTTTAGTTGCCTCTTACGACAGACAAGGGATACCGTGGGTGTACTCTTCGTCTGCATCCCCAATCCACAGGGGCGGGCTGATTAGCTCAGACGGTAAACTTCTGAGCTCTAGTTGACAGGTTCGATCCCGGGTCAATCCGGTGTTATTTGAAGGTGCTCAGATACAATTTACTTTTCGTGTTGGTAGATATACTAGCACGTAAAGGAACTTTTGCTGGACAAAATTCCATCACTTCAACGTCTCTGAAAACCGTAAAAATGAAGTAAATGGGACGTAAAACCAGTAACATTCTATTTCATTCAGAAAAACAAAACTAAACCCCCTATGACGCCATAGCCGCTGTTCAACCCTAAGGTCTGCAGATTACGAGGTGAGGCGTTGTCAGCGTGATGAATCCTATCGGTCGTTATTCTTGGCTTTATAGACCGAGGCCGCCATCTAACAGATTGTAATCTGATTATCCTCAATTATTCTCATGTAGGCTGGTTGGACCTCGAACGAGCCCTCAGTTCCAGGCAAAAAAAAAAAAAAAAAAAAAAAAACCAACGAAAACTGACCTGGCCGAGAATCGAACATGGCGTCTCCCAGTAAGAGTCATGCTCGCCACCCCCTAGACTGCAAATAATAATAATAAGAAGAAGAAGAAAATCGCCTCTGTGGTATAGTGTTTAGCGTGATTAGCTGCCACTCCCCGAGGCCCGGGTTCGATTCCCGGCTCTGCCACGAAATTTGAAAAGTGGTACGTGCGCTGGAACGGAGTCCATTCAGCCTCGGGAGGTTCGAGGTGCGTTCGATTCCCACCTCAGCCATCCTCGAAGTGGTTTTCCGTGGTTTCCAACTTCTCCTCCAGGCAAATGCCGGGATGGTACCTAAATTAATGCCACGGCCGCTTCCTTCCCTCTTCCTTGTCTATCCCTTCCAATCTTCCCATCCCCTCATCAGGCCCCTATTCAGCATAGCAGGTGAGGCATCCTGGGCGAAGTACTGGTCCTCCTTCCCAGTTGTATGCCCCGACCCAAAGTCTCACGCTCTAGGACACTGCCCTTGAGGCAGTAGAGGTGAGATCCCTCGCTGAGTCCGAGGGAGAAACCAATCCTGGACGATAAACGGATTAAGAAAGAAATAAATAAATAAATAAATAATAATAATAATAATAATAATAATAATAATAATAATAATAATAATAATAATTTTAAAATGTACTACCTATTTAACATCGCACTAACACATCGAAGGTTATCGGCGACGGAAGGATCCTTGCTACTTATGCAGGGATATAATAGAAGATATATTGTTAATCAGGACTAACCTACAGTAAGTGTCGTTGTATGGTTATCATTGCATTTCAAAGTATATACATACGACATTCAGCCGTGCCGTCTCGATGTAGCTGTGAAGTTACACTAAAACAACCGAAAACGGAGGTGGTGGTGGTGGTGGTGGTGATTAATGTTTTGAGAGAAAGGACAACTTGGGCAACCATCCTCTATATAACACTAATCAGAGAGAGAAAATGGAAGGGGTCCGACACTTCGAAAAATGAAGGTATCGGCCAAAGGAAGACAAGGGCCACGAAGGGCGTGAAAATGAAAGACTCCCTAGGCCTCCATTCGTAATACCATCGGGGTCGGAAAAGAACAAGAGTTAACCAAGGGGGGTCGATAAGGATAGATGAAAGTGAGGAGCCTGGCACAAGTAAGTGAAATCAATGCCAGGACTCAGCTAAGGGCCCCGTGGTCGCCAACATAATTCATATCCCCTGGGGCCCCTTTTAGTCGCCTCTTACAACAGGCAGGGGATACCGTGGGTGTTATTCTACCGCCCCCACCCACAGGGGGCGAAAACGGAGACAGTAGGCGTTTCCACTTATATAAACATTTGTTTTCCTTATTTAATATTCAGGATCTTTTTTCTTTTTAGTGTTTTGCTTTCGACTCGTTTCGATACGGCTTTGCTCGTTAGTGTGATGCTCGTGAACTTTTACTCTGGAATCTCTCTCTTCGTAATTCATATTCTAACGTATGAATTCCGCCGCCCGTAACGTACTTCTTTACGATAACTTGCCCACACTACTACAGTGTGTACGTACCTTTCTTTTTCTTTCTTTCTTTCTTTATTTATTTCTTTCTTTTTTCTTTCTTTCCTTCTTTATTTCTTTCTTTCTTTTTTTACTTCTCAGTTCGTAAACATTCACATGTAACACTTACTCGCTTCTGCTTCTTCTACTTCATTCAACATCATTTTTAATAACTAAGGAATTTCAGTTATCTTGAATAGTCGCTTAACAACGAACAAAATACTGAAACTCGACCTATTCATTGATATTGACTCATATAAAGTTATACAAATCATACACATTTTTTATTACGTACAATGTGGAAGTGGAAAAATCTCGCACATAATTCCTGATATAAGTAGACTATTAATCTTGGACTCGATTGCCAGGTCTCGCTATCACCCATATGCCAGCTTGTCCTCAATCAGTAAAAACTACTTATAACTCAAATAACTATTAAAATACTCGATCCTACCGGTTACATGGTGAACTGAAATGGTGAAAGTACTGTCATATTTCGTGCTGCACGTTTTTCTGATAGGTCTTAAAGTTATGCATGGCATCTAAAAATGACAAGCATGCTCGCAACAGCTTGACATAAATTGAAGTTACCGATCGTAAATCAAGTTACTTCGCTACAGGCTCTGACCTTATTCAGGATTGTTGATTCGCGAAAATGAAAATAAATCATATTCTGATGTATAAATCTGTACGGTTGTTGAGGGAGAAAAAGTAAGTTAACTGTGCTTAGTACTCATATCGCAAGAAATATTTTAAATTCCCTTGTGGTAGGCCATGGCCCTTCGGGGTTTGGTTTTGTTTTGTTTTGTGGATGAGAGCGGTAGAATACACCCACGGTATCTCCTGCCTGCCACAAGAGGCGACTTCCGTTCATACATACTGGAGTTAAATTACGGATTTCATACACAACGACTACCACAGAACTTCTGGTGGAATCATCGATCTTATGAGTGTCTTTAAAAAGCCTAATTTCGTTGTTGATTCCAGATAGAAGCTCTACTTAATACAGGCTGCTCGGAAACAACGTATAAGCATTAGAGGGTTGATCGTACTGATAAATAATTTGAAAAAATAGAATGATATCCTGTGTCGCTGTCATTTGATGAGCTGCTGAAGTTAGCCAATGTCAGGCCAATATTGCTTCGCGGGTGGCTTCAGATGGGATAAGAAAGGCGGTGTTGCTGAATCTGCGCGTGGCTTATGACCGGCTTGAGAGCGCGAATGGAAGAAATAAACTTCTCCAGGGGAGGGATATGAACACGGACCTCCATGCTGGATCGCCGAATAACAAGTACGCTACGGTGACACCGGCTGAAACCTATGGTGTGTTTGTGTTTGTGTTTGATGTTGATTTCTCTCCATGGCTGTCAAGCCGGCCCAAGTTACGTGAATATTTAGCAACACCCCCTCGTAAAAGACCTTTTGAATTCGCCCGCGAAACGATGTGATTGGCTAACTTCAGCAGCTGATAAAATGACAACGACGCGAAATATCGAATTACTTTTTCAAATAATATATCAGCATGACCAACCCTCTAATGCTTATACAGTATTAGTATTATTACTAGGGGACCCGTGCGAGAAAACTCGCATGTTCATAAAGTACACTGACTGACAGAGCAAATGCAACACCAAGAAGGAGTGGTCAGAACTTTATGCCAATTGCAGGGTAGACTGACGTCACTGAGGTATGCTCATGATGTGAAATGCGCCGCTGTGCTGCGCACGTAGCGAACGATAAATGGGACACGGCGTTGGCGAATGGCCCACTTCGTACCGTGATTTCTCAGCCGACAGTCATTGTAGAACGTGTTGTCGTGTGCCACAGGACACGTGTATAGCTAAGAATGCCAGGCCGCCGTCAACGGAGGCATTTCCAGCAGACAGACGACTTTACGAGGGGTATGGTGATCAGGCTGAGAAGGGCAAGTTGGTCGCTTCGTCAAATCGCAGCCGATACCCATAGGGATGTGTCCACGGTGCAGCGCCTGTGGCGAAGATGGTTGGCGCAGGGACATGTGGCACGTGCGAGGGGTCCAGGCGCAGCCCGAGTGACGTCAGCACGCGAGGATCGGCGCATCCGCCGCCAAGCGGTGGCAGCCCCGCACGCCACGTCAACCACCATTCTTCAGCATGTGCAAGACACCCTGGCTGTTCCAATATCGACCAGAACAATTTCCCGTCGATTGGTTGAAGGAGGCCTGCACTCCCGGCGTCCGCTCAGAAGACTACCATTGACTCCACAGCATAGACGTGCACGCCTGGCATGGTGCCGGGCTAGAGCGACTTGGATGAGGGAATGGCGGAACGTCGTGTTCTCCGATGAGTCACGCTTCTGTTCTGTCAGTGATAGTCACCGCAGACGAGTGTGGCGTCGGCGTGGAGAAATGTCAAATCCAGCAGTAACTGTGGAGCGCCCTACCGCTAGACAACGCGGCATCATGGTTTGGGGCGCTATTGCGTATGATTCCACGTCACCTCTAGTGTGTATTCAAGGCACGTTAAATGCCCACCGCTACGTGCAGCATGTGCTGCGGCCGGTGGCACTCCCGTACCTTCAGCGGCTGCCCAATGCTCTGTTTCAGCAGGATAATGCCCGCCCACACACTGCTCGCATCTCCCAACAGGCTCTACGAGGTGTACAGATGCTTCCGTGGCCAGCGTACTCTCCGGATCTCTCACCAATCGAACACGTGTGGGATCTCATTGGACGCCGTTTGCAAACTCTGCCCCAGCCTCGTACGGACGACCAACTGTGGCAAATGGTTGACAGAGAATGGAGAACCATCCCTCAGGACACCATCCGCACTCTTATTGACTCTGTACCTCGACGTGTTTCTGCGTGCATCGCCGCTCGCGGTGGTCCTACATCCTACTGAGTCGATGCCGTGCGCATTGTGTAACCTGCATATCGGTTTGAAATAAACATCAGTTATTCGTCCGTGCCGTCTCTGTTTTTTCCCCAACTTTCATCCCTTTCGAACCACTCCTTCTTGGTGTTGCATTTGCTCTGTCGGTCAGTGTATATGGTGGAGTAGCCCCCTGGTGAACTACTGGTGAACTAAGGAATAAAAAATCAGTACAATATTAGACAGTCTTACTTACCACTTAATGTCATCTTTGATTTTTTTAACATTTATGGTATCCACTTGAACGGAAGCTAATGCAAGTGGATTATACTGACGAATGTTCCGGAAGGAAGTTTCGGTTTTACTATCAGTATTTTCTTAACTGATAATTACAGCATGTTATAATGACATAAAACAGGCGTCCCAGCGGCCAAAATATGAAGTGGACAGAAATGATGGCGCGCATTTTCCTACAGCAACAGTATTTACAAATCGCACACTGCGTACAATGTTTTAAACTCATTTTTAAAGAAAGTATGGATATTTGTGAAAAGAGAGTGCAATTCGTCACTGTTAATGTCTATTCTCTTTCTTTTGAATGCTCATTTGTCACGTTCGGTTACTTGTGAGCGCCGCAAAAGGGATCTGTACTACTGAAATAATAAATACGATTATTATTATTATTATTTGTTTTTATTATTATTATTATTATTATTATTATTATTATTGTTTCATTTTTATTATTATTACTTATTTAAAATATTTCATGTTTCATTCGTTCGTGTGTTTACGTGAAATGTTGGTGTTCTGTTCCAGCGCTATGCGAATCCTGCTAATGAAACTACCTCGCCCATGGATTGTGGATGAGAAGAAAGATGATGGCTACACTGCCTTACATTTGGCAGCTTTGAACAACCACGTGGAGGTAGCCGAGTTGTTGGTACACCAAGGCAAGGCTAACATGGATCTTCAGAATGTGAATCTGCAGACAGCTCTCCATTTGGCAGTGGAGAGACAACACACACAGATCGTCAGGGTGAGTACAAAGACCTGTCAGTTGTCCCGAAAAATACGGGAAATTCGCACATTTTTTTTAAACCCATTTATTCCCATTTAAAAAATGTGTTCGTTTGCTTTTAAACTTATCATATTGGGTCTTTTGATTGTGCAGAAGTCAATATTTTCTTTTTATCAACCTTAGATTTTGCATAATGCACCGGCCCAAAAATGGAGCACTGGGCATTACTGGGGTGGGGTATATTAAAGAAAGACCCTTTTCATTTGTACATAGTAACAAGTTTATAAGAGTGCATTAGCTCGTAAATGAGCATAAACATTGATCCAGAGTGGATTAGCAATTGAAATCTTATAATTAATCACAAAAAATTAAAATAATTATTATACTAACATAAGCGATAAATATTCATGGTGCATCCAAAAGCATTTAAAATTTTTCTAATAAAGAAGTGTATTGCAACTTAGAAACAACAGGCACGTTATTCAACAGTTTTACGGCGATAAATCTTAATTCAAAATATCTGTCCTGTGTGTGATGTCAATTTTTTTCCGATTCCTCTGTACGGGGTGAGATAATTTCTGTTGTTTCGATGGTCGTGAACAAATTTAATCAATTCCTGCTTCCTTACTAGCGTTTGTATTACTTGTATCATCTACTTCGTCTTCTACAGTCCCTATATTTTCCTCCTCAATGCCATTATCGGATATTTTTTGTCAGTAAGTGTTCAGCTTTGCCACGAAGTTGATTTCCTGACAGATTGTTAGTTGTTAGAGATTCATCATTTAAGAAAAGGCTAGGAAAACAACAGATAGGGAATCTGTCACCTGGGCGACTGCCCTAAATGCAGATCATGATTGATTGATTGATTGATTGGTTGATTGATTGATTGATTGATTGATTGATTGATTGATTGATTGATTGATTGATTGATTGATTGATTGATTGATTGATTGATTGATTGATTGATTGATTGATTGATTGATTGATTGATCACTACGCTCAGGATTTGCTGGGGGACCAATGTAAATGGTTGCATCCAAAAACTCCACTTGAGATTCAAGTAGAGAAGCTATTTCACACAGTCAATCTGAAAAATAAAATTGTTCGCTTAGAAAAAGAAATCCAATTCTGTTCACTACGGGTAGTTTAATGTACCCACTTTTGTAAATATGACCCACGGAATAATATAAACAGCCAAATTTGAAACACATAAATATTCTAGAATGAATTTGACCAAAAACTTATCACATTTACAACAGAATGAATCCCCACCCACTCATACCCACTGCCCCAAAATTGGGGCGGTCACCTCCTACTAAAATGTTTTCATCCATCCCCTGAAGGGGGAGGCGGGCCTCCTAGACGGTGACGCCGTCTCTCAGGTCGGGAGATTTGTTACGGTGAAGGAGATGCACGGAGAAGGTAAGAGGGTTGCCGGCCGTGGCCTATACTAGGAACTGTCCCGGCATTCGCTTTAGTGCAGGAGAATGGAAAACCACCGAAAACCATTCTCATGATTGCCTGCGGTGTGGACCAGACCCTCTCCATCTCCCGAATGCAGAGGCGTAGAGCCCCGGCGAACGCTCCTCTGCTTGGTTGGTCGGTCGGAGTGCAGAGCCGTCGGACCAGCCGAAGAGCACTCTACAACCGCCGACCGACGGTCACTTTCGTCATCATTTTTCTATTTCACACTTCACCATCAGAATACATGAAGGAAGGACTTGTTTTCTTTGAGATATGAAGATATTCATTTCGGTGAAAGCAGGCAGAATATTGATAAACATGAGAAGGAATACCTTACCTGCATGGAGCAGCCATGTGCTAGAAAAATGGCTAAATGGTTGGCGCGCTGGCCTTTGGTCACAGGGGTCCCGGATTCGATTCCCGGCAGTGTCGGGAATTTTAACCATCATTGGTTAATTTCGTTGACACGGGGGCTGGGTGTATGTGTCGTCTTCATCATTACTTCATACTCATCACGACGCGCAGGTCGCCTACGGGAGTTAAATCAAAAGACTGCACCTGACGAGCCGAACATGTCCTCGGACACTCCCGGCACTAAAAGCCATACACCGTTTCACAGTTAAAATATGATTGTTCCTGTCATATCCCATGTAGGTGCCAGGACAGTAGAAACAGTTGAAAGTTACTCATTGTTACCAACACAATTCTCGTTGGCCAAATTGCCTCCACGGAAGGAAGAAAAGAGAACAGATATGAAACAGATGATGCCCCAAAAATGGATTAAGTTCCTTCTCCAGGAGTCCCTTTGGAATGGAAATCTCTCTCATTTCCGAAGTTGTTATAATGATTTGTTCCACATGCGAATCGGAATAGCTCATGTAACTTCCGAACAGTACCGATATAAGATTTCACCTAGAAAGCCACACGATACATTTGAATTAGAGACTGGTATGCCTCTTAACGTTGAATGTGCAAGCGTCTGTTACTCTACTATACACTTTCATACTCTTCTTTTCTCGTTCATCATCGTCATAAACAATTTCGATTTTCCAGCCCTTGCCAGGCCGCGGTCTGGATGGCACCTCTTTGTCTTCCTCTATCAAACTACCATTGCTGTTCCTCACTGTGTTCCAATCCAAGTTCCTTCTTATTATGCTGTTCTTGATCGAGTCCTGCCACTTTAGTCTTAGTTTACTTCTTGTTCTTCTTCCTTCAACCGTACGCCTCCATCATCTGCTTTGATATCCATGCCTCTTGCATCACCTTAACATGTCTGCACCATCTCAGTTTATTTATCTCCATCCTGTTGCAAAGCTTTGCTACTCTGATTTTCTTCCCGATATCTTCATTTCTTACCCTGTCTTTTCGTCAGTGTCCAGGTCTCTGCTGCTTCTGTCACTGTCCATTTGTTAGGTCATCAGCCCAGAGGCTGGCTGGATCCTCAAATAGCACCACCAAAGGCTATGCAGTTATAGGAAAACCACCAAAACAAATGGCAGCACCAAAATGAGGATAACTAGGCAAGATTAGGAGTGAGGTAGTTTGTCATTGCTTTCCTCACTGAGCCAGAAAGTGCTATTGCAGCACGACTGACCCTATGAACAACACCTGTCATAACACTCAGACACACTGGATGTGCTCTGAATGGCATTACTCAGCACTACCCATATCTCAGCAGCTTCCATATTGCCAGAGCCATGGATGAGACCGGGACTTCGGTGGAATCTACACTTTTCTCTGGCCTGTGCCAAGGGATGGATGCAAAATAAATTGTATCCATCAAGAAATGACAGCAGGCAGGGCTTCTGTCCCTATGGGACAGTAATACATCCTATACATAACCTTTTTACATTTCCTTGATATTTCTTCTAGATAAAGTTCCTCCCACACTGGTAAAATGCATTCCCCTGTTGTGTCGTTTTGCTGATCTCCATGTCAGTAGCAGCTCGCAGGCTGAACCACAGCATGGATTTTGCGAAGTGCCCACCCCTTATTCACGAAAATAAAGAACTTAATGTAGTTTCAATGTTGCTTGAAATGATTTATACAAATGAAAGTCAAGTGTAACGTTATAATGTCTGTAATACTCTTCTTACTATTTATGGATTCATATTAATATTAAACTGTCACTTATAGCAAGACACTAATTAAATAAAAAACTATTCCTTCTTTGAACTTCATTGCGTACTAGGAAAGTTACTATTGTTACTACTAAATGTTTTCATTTCATACCCTGATAGGGCAGGAAGGGCCTCCTAGTGGGTTACACCCTCTCTCGGGCCAAGGACAGTTGTCACAGTCTGTCACAGTCTTATCCTTAGCTTTGACAATACGAAAGTGAGTGAGGTTGAGCGACACTAGTAATGCCACTCCTCATGTTCCTACTATGAATGATGTGAAAATGTCCCTCATAGGGTCGGTTGGTGCATACATTTCGGTGGGCTTGGCAGACTGATATGTAATAGCAACTTCTGGGTCTGTGAGGAAAGCAACGGGAAACTACCTCACTCCTTATTTCCCTAGCACGTCTCTTCAGTGATACCTAGGTCATCTATAACAGCTGATGGTGGAGCTGTTGAGGATCCAACCAGCCTTCGGGTTGAAGACTGATACATGCATACATAAAAGTACAAATCTAACCGCTATCCTCGAAATACAATTACTACCGTAACTGAAAGTAGCGGTGCTGGGGGTTGAACGAGATACTTACAAAGAGGAAGGGGGCAAGGTTTGGATTAACATATAACTGCCACTTTCCTCAGTGAACAACACTGCCAAAGGAGGCTACAATGTGCTTCTGAATCTCCCAGCAGGGTCTGGAAATAGAGATATATTTCAATCTGAAACTCACTTCAGCCAAGCGTAAACTCGAGTTGGTTGTCATGGCAACCAACCGTAAACCGTAAGCTTCTGCAGGCCAAGGGCAAGCAGGTAGTACAGTGGTATATCCTTTTATTACACCCTGTTCCTTTTATTATCCCCGTTAGCTAAACCAACCAAATTTTGTCCAAGGAAAGCCGGGACACATTGGAAGGAATAGGCCTCCCCCACACTCTCCAATGATTTAAAAACAATAAATAAATAAATAAATAAATAAATAAATAAATAAATAAATAAATAAATAAATAAATAAATAAATAAATAAATAAATAAATGAAAAATGAAATGGCGTATGGATTATAGTGCCGGGAGTATCCCGAGGACATGTTCGGCTCGCCAGGTGCAGGTCTTTTGATTTGACTCCCGTAGGCGACCTGCGCGTCGTGATGAGGATGAAATGATGATGAAGAGAACACATACACACCCAGCCCCTGTGTCAGAGAAATTAACCAATGATGGTTAAAATTCCCGACCCTGCCGGGAATCGAACCCAGGACCCTTGTGGCCAAAGGCCAGAACGCTAACCACTTAGTCATGGAGGCGGACAATAAATAAATAAATAAATAAATAAATAAATAAATAAATAAATAAATAAATAAATAAATAAATAAATAAATAACCTCAAAAAAACATCAAGGCAAGGGATAACGTTAATACAACACCGTCTCTCTCTCTCTCTCTCTCTCTCTCTCTCTGGAAACACGTGCATCAGTTTGTCCAAGCAATGGCATTGATCATACCAGCACCAGAAATGTACTGGTATAAATATTGTAGGTAGGGCTTCATCAGTTTTAATAGTTTCCGCATTGTACAAGCAGATTTTAAAGTATTCTTTCATTTTTTGTTTCTGTTTCCGCATTGAGGAGATTCCGCATTGTACAAAAGTAAGAACCTTAGGCCTATAACGCCGTAAGCTTCGCCGGGACCAAGAAAATATTCCGTAGTTTCCGCTTTAATCAAGTTCCGCTTTGAGCACGTTTTACTGAAATCAGAAATATATTGAGGATGACAAAGAAATGCATGACGTTACACTGGATGGATCTACTGCTTTTGAAGGAGAGCAAGAGCCTGCTCCTGAAGATGGCTGTTAAAGCACTACTACAGAGGGTTGACGGCCGTGGCCTGTACTAGGAACTGTCCTAGCATTCAGGAGAATGGGAAACCACGGAAAACCATTCTCAGGACAGCCGTGAGGTCCAGCTCTGTACCGTCTCCCGAATGTAGAGGCGTAGAGCCACGGTAAGGCCGTGGCCACTTGTGGGCCAAGACCCACTCTGCATCCACCGACCTCAAGCAGTACAAGACTTTCTTCTCCAAAGGAACAGGAACCGTCAAGACAAAGTAAGTACGAACTATCTCCACCCAAAATGTCCAGCGCCAGTGAGAAGATGTTGATGACAACATACTGGAGAACATTTATGAAGACTATTATTACAATCGTAGCTTCGTTCTTACAGCAAACTAACGAGGCCGGTATAAGTGCATTAGAAGTAAATGAACTTGCTAGTTAATTTTAAATTATATGATTAGCAAACGACGAAAAGGAGCATACTTCAAAGGATCAGGCTGTTGCGAGTAGATAGATCGAGGGCGTATGGATCTACACTTCACTATTGGCATTTACAAAAGTGAGCACTAGAAGCCTGGGCAATTTCAAAGCTTTGATTCGATAATTTTAAGGTATGTCATTCAGGCATATGTAAGGACATAGAAGTATATAGTATACATTGGAAGGCACGTCCGACTCTTTGGCTGAATGGTCAGAATACTGACCTTCAGTTCAAAGGGTCTCGCGTTCGATTCCCGGCCGGGCCGGCGATTTGAACCTTCATTGGCTCGAGGGCTGGGTGTTTGTGCTGTCCCCAACATCCCTGCAACTCATACATCACACGCAACACTATCCTCCACCACAATAACACGCAGTTACCTACACATGGCAGATGTCGCCTACCTTCAACGGAGGGTCTGCCTTACAAGGGCTGCACCCGGCTAGAAGTAGCTACACGAAAGTATTTATTGGAAGGGACAAGAGTTAGTGGAGAAAGTGAACAGATTTATAACAGAGGGGTATGTGTACAAAGGGTAAGTTCGGAACAGTGACCAAAGTGGATTTCATTATGAAACATCTTTAGTATAAATATCTCACAGAAGAGAGAAAACTACAGCTTGTACATAGCTCTGCACACAGCTACATTCTTACTAAACACACACAAGTTATAATAATGTTATTTGCTTTACGTCCCACTAACTACTTTTTACGGTATTCGGAGACGCCGAGGTGCCGGAATTTAGTCCCGCAGGAATTCTTTTACGTGCCAGTAAATCTACCGAAACGAGGCTAACGTATTTGAGCACCTTCAAATACCACTGGACTGAGCCAGGATCGAACCTGCCAAGTTGGGATCAGAAGGCCAGTGCCTCAACCATCTGAGCCATTCAGCCCGGCAGACCATTTAGCGATAAGAAGAATCCAGTTAAGTCACCATACTCACTATAATCCATGCATGAATTAATATGTTGTGAAGAAATTTAGTGTTTTAAAAATGCATTTCTTCTGTCGAGTGTTTAATACTAATATAGTTGGTCCATTATTGGACATTATACATTTTCCAGTAAACTCATTCCTGGTTGCCAGCATTTCGCCCCAGTGTGTTAAGTTGGGCTCATTAGTTGATAAATAGCACACCTACCAAGACGCATGGCTAGTGCATATCGTGGAGGCCAAAGCGTAGGCTACTTGGATCCACCTGCAGTGCCAATGCACTATGAGAGACTTCATCTCATTTTCAAAAATTGATGCCTGCCTGGCCATCAGATTATTATATTATAAATTTACTCATTTGGGGCAAATATTTCAGAAAAATATCATGTCAAGTGTTTTGAAAGCTGTTACTCCAGCTTTTGTCCAAGTGAAGTCCGAATATACCGGGCGAGTTGGCCGTGCGGTCAGGGTCGCGCAGCTGTGAGCTTGCATCCAGGAGATAGTGAGTTCGAACCCCACTGTCGGCAGCCCTGAAGATGGTTTTCCGTGGTTTCCCATTTTCACACCAGACAAATGTTGGGGCTTTACCCTAATTAAGGCCACGGCCTCTTCCTTCCCACTCCTAGCCATAAGACCTATCTGTGTTGGTACGATGTATAGCCAATTGAAAGAAAAAAAAAAGAAGTCCGAATAACATTCGCAGAAAACAGAAAAACGCATTATTTGACTCCTGGCCACACAAGCATATGTGTTCTGTATACACCCCTTGATGGGATCTCCATCGATATTCACACCCTGTACATTGACCTACTTGTTCTAGTCTTAAATGAGGTGCTGGTCGACTGAGTGCCTTTTTTTTTGGACCCTTCAGTTTCAAATTAACCAACTTTCCTTCCAGACAGTGTTCTGTAAACAGAGAGCCAGATCATAAAATTTATTCTCATAATTGTTTTATACAAATAGGTACTGAAACATATCAAATTAATGTTCAAATTTTATATTTGTAATGCATGTAAGTACTGTGTATGAGTTGAAATGAAATGTGTATTCTTTCAGTTGTTGGTACGTGAAGGCTCAAATTTGAACATCCCAGACAAAGATGGAGATACTCCACTGCATGAAGCTCTCAGACACCACACATTGTCCCAGCTACGCCAACTGCAGGATGTTCAGGATGTTGGCAAGGTAACTGTTGTATCTATTACTTATATGCTAGTCTTGCATGAATTGTGCTCTCTTTTTTTTTTTTTTTTTAAGCTAACTACACATCCCACGTATGTTGCTTTTTATTTTTTTAACACTCAAATTGAGCCTCTATGAACTGCATGTTAACAACCAATCTTGTTTTCAGAGTTTATATCTTGTTCATCTGCCAGCCATGATATCCTGCCAGTCTCTCTTGAGCTCATCCATCAATGCCTTCTTATGCTCTTCACCCTAATATGCCCTCATCTGGTGGAATCTGATTCTGCTTTAAAACCCTGATAACTCTTCACAATTCATCCAAATTCACCCCTGTCTCTGATTTTGTTTTCAGGGATACCAATCTGTCTCAGGTCTTTCTCGCATATTGGAACCATCTCAACTGTGTTGCTTTTGGTTTTGAAAACTTCTAGGTTTTCTTAGTCAGTCGGTCGTAAGTCATACAGAACATGTGCTCATGGAACAGTGATCTTTTCTATTCAATTGATGTTATTGGTTCTGTCTTAGTGACAAGTTCTTCATTGGACCTCAAATATATATGTCCATCAGCCGATTTGTTGCCCAGAATTTTCCGTAATATCCTTCATTCCCTCTTTGCTAACTGTCCATATGTACTCATAGTCAAAGTTGATTGAGTCTCTGAAGTATACAGTCATTCTAGTTTAATAACTGTACTGTAGTGTCTAAGCTTGGCCCCTATACTCATTGACTTTTTATTGTAGGTGGTTTTTGTCATCTGATATACCCAGTCCAAATTCCAGATAGTGACAATGATCGCTTCCTGTTCTAGTCCATTCTGCTGGATTATTTTGCCCAGATACTTGAACTTTGTTACCCGTCTAATCTTCCCACAGTTAGCGATCATCCATTTTGGTCCATCATTGATGCCTGTTATGTATTTTGTTCTCTCAGTGGAGATCTCTAGACCTACAGCACTTTCTCAGCTAGGTACCTTTTCAGACCAGGTAATTGATATTGTTGGCAAAAATGGCCTAGTCATTTGCAAAAGCCAGGCAGTTGACATACGTGCCTTTGGGTTTGGGATCTAATCTGAACCGATCTCCATTTCGTCTTCTTATTCTTCTTATTCTCCTTCTTCTTCTTAATCCAATGTCTTCTTCCAATCACAAATGACCTTTTCCAAGATGCATTGAAAAGGAGTGGAGAGAGTCCATCATGTTGTTTGATACTAGTTTTGAACCAAAATGTTTCTGAGATCTCCTCCATGAATTTCAATTGTGACGGTATGTTGATGAGAGTCTCATCAGATTTCTGGATGTGTCATCTATCCCAAACTCCTCCAGAACATGTAATAATGACACTCATTCGATTGAGTCATATGCCTCTTTAAAATTGACAAAGAGGACTCTTTTAGTTGTCTTGTATCTGATGTTCTTCAGATTGATGATCTGTTCTGGGCAGGAACATCCTGTTCTGAAACCAAGACGATCAAGACGATCTGTGATTCTATTCTGGAATGCTTTTAAAAGGATCTTATGTGGAACAGGCAATATCGATATGCCCTGTAATTGTTGATGTCCCTCTCATTTCCCTTTTTGTGCCGAGGGTGGATTAGCGCTGATTGCCATTCGGAAGGCATCCTATCAGTTCTCCATATCTCCATTAAAGAACTTAGCAATTATGTTCAGATATCCTCATTTGCCAGCTTCAGTAGTTCTGCCACGATTGAATCCTCTCCAGCTACTGAATTGCTCTTCAGGTTATCAGTGATATGTTTAATTTCCATCTTACAGGTTGGGTGCTAGTTAGAGTTTGAATTGGGTGGAACATGGGCAGTCTCTGTCTTGGTTCATCACAGTTGAGCAAGTTATAAAAATAACATGCAAAAATAGTATTATTTGTTTTGTTTCTAAGTCCCAGTTTTCTATCTTCATCTCTCAGCATAGATTAGGGGCTTGATAGCCTTCAGGTTGGATTTGAAAATTTGTTAGAGGTCCATGACATTGATCTTCCAAAATTCCAGGTCACTCTATCCATCTTCTGTTTTTCATTTGATTGCCTTCTAGTGTAGAATACTCGGGCTGCATCTTCCTTAACTTCATCAAAGAAATAAAAATCTTGTTACTTTTTTCAAGTAGTGTTTCATTTTATTCATATGTCTTTTCTACGTGCCAGTGCATTGTCACAAGCATTGTTCCACCATCTTTATTTTCACCTTTGAGCTGCCAAGATTTAAAAATTAGCTGTTTGTTGAATTGTAAAAGTAATATGAGTCCAGTTCTTGGGTTCAAACATCAGATGCTAGTTGTACTACTCCACAGCTTACGTTTTGTTACATCATATTTACTGTTCTTATCACTTTTTGAAACCTTCTTGAGAGGAATGAAATTCATCTTAATCTTGGAGAGGTCAGAGTCAAACTTGACATGTCTACAGACTTTCATGTTCATAATTTCTTTTGTTGCCGTCCTGGTGATTGCTACATAGTCAGTTGTAAGTCTCCCAGTGAAATTTTGATGTTCTTGATGGTATTTTCTAGATGTCTTCCTCCAGAAGGTCCCAGAACTTGTCTACTTTCTTGAGGTTATGCTTGTTACCCTCATTGATTGGTGCATGTGTATTTATCGGTGTATATCTCATGTTTCTACACCTAAGAGTCAGAAGAGTGAGAGAGTTTTTTTGGAGGGATCAGAGAGGTTTACTACCGAGCTGACAGTCTTTTTCTTTACGGCAAGCCCCATGCCAAACTTCAGCATATTCTTTCCTATCGTAACTGCCTTCATACCTTTATAGATCCTGTAACTTGTGACTGGCAGAGTCTGAAGCCCAAAACATTGGGCCCATGCTGTCTCTTAGTATTTTTCCTTTTTTTCCTGCATATTATTTCTGGAGGTCATTTATAGTGGAGAGATTTAACAGCAAAAGGGAAATAAGTGTGTGATTATTCTCTCAGAGATATTGAATTTGTTAAGGGGAAAATGGGGAAAAATAAATGAAATAATTATGAAATATGTATGTAATAAGTAAAAAAAGCACAGTTCATTTTAATTAAAACTTTCTCATAATATCCCATATTGATTTGTTGTAAATTAATTCCCTGAAATTGACACTAACTCATAAATATTTGCACCAGAGGTGATCTGCACTTGATGCAAAACAGTTTCAAGTAAAATGGGTTATTTCTTTTTTATGTCTTGTTCTTTCAAATCTGTTTCCAGAATTGTCTATTTTAACTCTCAAATTACTCATCCTTCTTATTTCGTGCCAATTATATAGACTGTCCCATACCTTTTTCATTTTTGTTAACTTCTTAGCATACAAAAAACTAGTATTGAATTAGATAATAAAACATAAAGTACAATACCTCAAGGTCATTGAGACAGTTGCATGTGAAATGTTTATTTGTTTTGTAAACAAGTCCTTCACCTTACAACTGGAAGAGCAGTACTTCAGCCGCGCTGAGTGGCTCAGATGTTTAAGGCACTGGCTTTCTGAGCCCAAGTTGTCAGGTTTGATCCTGGCTCAGTCTGGTGGTATTTGAAAGTTATCAAATACATCAGCCCCATGTTGGTAGATATACCGTCACATAAAAGAACTCCCATGGAACAAAATTTTGGCACACGGGCATCTCTGAAAACTGTAAAAGTAATTAGTGGGACATAAAAACCAATGACTTTAATTAGTAGTAGTAGTAGTAGCAGTAGTAGGAGTAGTTCATTACAATGATTACAAATATACAATAACTGTTCAACTATGGATAAACAATCCTCCAGAACAAAACAAATATAATAAAATAAAATTTTGAGAGAACCGAGATTTTAACAGCTGTGTCCTTGAAAGATATATCCAAGATGTCATTGAAATAAAGGAGTAGGCTACCCGAATAACATAAATTTAGAGGCAAGCTACAAAACAATTCTTCAAAAGTCATAATTGATTATTACCAATAAGCAACACATCATCATCATCATCATCATCATCATCATCATCATCATCATCATCTACTAAAGGCAATGCCTTGTCGCTGTAGCCACATCTGACGATCTTCTGGTAGCCTCTTCATGTTGTTATATGAACCACATGCCAGTTCACCGACGGAGTTTTCAGGGGCGAAGCGTCAGGGGAGACAGGGTAGACAGCGTGTACCCTTAACATTTTGTGAACGAAATACTGTCTAGTTAATTCAGTTATTTTTAGGACATTAGTTATTTTCACATTCATGACATTATTATAATCTCCGCTTTACTTATTTTCGTCTCACTTCGGCAATGTTAGGGCTCGCGTCAGTTACACGAAGCACGTAGGCGAAAGTAGACGCTGTCCATTCTGTGTATGATCCCTTTGATATCAGATAGAGCAACACTAACGCTATCTGTAGGTGCTGACTGTGGAACTATGACTTTCCTATAGCGAGATTTCTCCGCCCAGTAGACAGACTTGCCAGCGTCTCTTCTTGCTCTCATTGGCTAGTATTTGGACCCCAGGTATAAAGGTGATCTCATTGGCTATCATCTCAGACATGCTTTTAATGTAGTTAATTTGAATTTATTTTATTATAAGACAGTATAAAAATAAAATAATCATATTCAAATACGAAATATAGCAAACTTACACCTAATAAATGAATGACAGCATGAAAACCCTTCAAGTACATGCACTTCCTTGCCCGCCATTATTAGTTAAGGTATTATAACCCCCACAACTACTGGCTTACATTCTGAATAATGAACTCCAGTGTGTGCATACGGAAACAACAAAATCGTTTAACTAGATGCCGTATATTCCGTTAACGTCAGTTTCTAATGAACGCGCTATTAATGCCTTGAAACGAATTAAAACCTATTTAAGGAAATCAGTGATCAACCAGAGACTTCAAGACGAGGGGTAATAGATATATTTGCTGAAATGAAGGACAGGCGGATTGAACTCATTTACAAGAATATTGTTTAAGGTGACTTGTACGAAAATCTATTTATTTCTTATTTCTCTTATTAAATCTACATAGCAATATATGACAACTCCCACTGCCCATTTAGTCTATATTTAAAAATAAAACGAGTGCATGTAGGATTATAGGTTGTTATAGGATTTGTCTTAGTTTCAGTCATTAATATAATATTGAATGTAGATCTGTATGCGTCGAAAACAAAATTCCATATATACACTAATTAAACTAAAATTAAACTGATTAAAATAGTTTAATTTTTTTTTAAAAATCTGTCTCCCCCCTTACTTAGTTCACGCTTCGCCGCTGGGAGTTTTTGATGTATGATTTCCTTGGTCATCCCCTGGGTCTCTTTTCCAGTACTTTGCCTTCAGTGAAAAGAACGACTACAGGAGTCGGATGAAAAGTAAAAGGCAACAGTTTCCCTACATTTTCAATGAGTGGTTTGTCTGCACTGCTTCAAGACAATAATTGTGTTCATCAGTCATGCCCGAGCTCTTCAAAAGAACAGGGATGATAATATTGTGCAGTATTCGCTGTGATCTGATACAGCAGGAGTTTGCAATGTAGTGTAATATGTATGTTGTAATATTACAACCTTTGTTTTTCTGATTATATGACTAATTTTAGTGAATTTCTTGTCTTGAAATGTCAAAAGTTAAGTTAATTATACACTAACACAAAGGTTAGTAGATCTATGATTGTGACTGTTCCATGAATGACTTCTAAAGTATCCTTTTGTTTTGTGATGTTTGTAGTTGCTGATGGGACTTGGCAGTCAAGGAGCTGATAAGAAATCCTCAGCATCAATAGCATGTTTCTTGGCTGGAAATGGAGCAGATCTAGGCATAAAGAACAAGAAAGGACAGACTCCTCTGGATTTGTGTCCAGATCCAAATCTATGCAAAGCATTAGCAAAATGTCACAAGGATAAGAACACGTAAGTATCTTAAACATGGTCCTTATTCTTATGTCCTGATCTACATCAACCTTTACAATCAAATACTTCCATAAAAATAGAGTTTTTAAAAATAATTTCATTGATAAGACTTGTGGGTTGTTTGCGTAGCCTCTTCAGGAAGATTGGTACACAGAGAATAAATTTTATATTTAAGGAAAATAAAATTAATTATATTTTATATTTTTCAAAAGACATCAGTTCAGAAACCATAAATGACCATAAAGTTCCTGAATTTTTTCAATTTAGGTGATGATAACCGAAAAGATTAGAATTATTGTACAGAAAGGAAACACTAAATTATTTGTCTTAGCGTGTGAAGCTGAAAAATACAGTGTTTATTTTCCATATTTTCCTATAGTTTGGAGTTTAGCACATATTGATGGTGCATGAGCAATACCTCGTATCCCACAATGTACACAACTAAGTATTTTTTATTTTCCACCTTGTCGATACATTAGTTGCTTAAGGCAGCTTATTGGTTAAAACTGGTACATGTTTCATATATTATTAACATCTGCAGCTACATAATACTGTTTAGATGAAAAATTCATGTATTAACAAAGTATCAATGCTTTGCGAGAAAGTGTCCTTAAAATTAGCATAAGAAGTTTAAATGACAACAACAGACCATGAAGCTGATTTTATGTAATCCCACAATGTTCCCGATCTATTATCCTCCTTAGAAAAGGAAGGAGCAGCAGGATTTGCAAGCTTTCATCTTTGCAGACGACGTAATGATCTGGGGTGAAACCAAAAATGATGTGGAGGAAAAGCTGCAGAAATGGAGTCAAGAGTTTAAGAGATATGTTTTAAATATCAACAAGGCTAAGATGGTGGTGATGAAATTACAGAGGGAAGATGACAAAACATAAATCAAAATAAATGACACCAAACTGGACAGTGTTTTAACGTTTAAATACTTGGGTAGTATAGTATCACAAGGCAACCTTGCAAAATATGAGGTGGACAGTCGAATTAGCAAGGCAATTCAATTTTACCACCAAGTAAGAAAACTGCCATAGGATAAATAAGTACCATTGAAAGCTAAGATGACATTATATAAATCATTTTATACACCCATCCTCGCGTATAGTTTGGAAACTACCACGTTAATAAGGCAAGACAACTGAAAACTCCAAGCTGCAGAAATGAAGTTCCTACGCACGATAGCAGAGAAGACCAGGAAGGACAAGGTCAGGAATGAAAATGTCCAAGAGGAGGTAGGAATAGGGCTTCGTACTAAAGAGGATCCATAAAGCAAGACTGAGGTGGTTTGGCTATGTAAGAAGGAAGAGTTCAAGCAGGACTCCAAGAAGAGAATATGAAAGAGAAGTAAAACAAAAAAGATCAATGGGCAGACTCGGAGGAAAATGGACCGATCTGGTGAAGAAAGATGTTGAGGAGAGAGGACATGATTGGGAGAAGATATGAGAGAACAGTGGTTCTTGGACAGACAAAGATGGAAGGGGCTCGTACACCACACCCGGGCAATTGGAGATGGTCAGTGATGATGACAGATCGTAGTCTTCTTCTGTGTACCACTATGTCTACACGTACATCATGTTCAGTTGCATATTGAAATTCGCTGAAGACGTAAAGATTGTTAAAATATGCCTAAGGTAGCAGAGTCAGTCAGTAGAATTTAAATATGATTGTTTACCGTCTGATGGTAAGATATCACTTTGTCATTTGTATCAGTGTACAGTGCCAAAGTACTCAAAAGGTTCCTGTGCAACAACACATTTCAACCAGTGAACATCAGGCTAACAAACAAAGGAATTTCAAACAGAGACAGTTGTTTCTGACACAACCAACAAACGTCAAGTGTAATGTCCAGATTCAACACTGATCTTTGATATCTCTCTTTTCAAACTGAATAATCAGTGCTTCGGGGAATATCTCGAGAAATATACTAAACGAGCTAGCCCAGATGAGTCAGTCTATTGTTCAGCCATATACAATGAAACTATTCATATGTTAAGACAAGAAATTAAAGGTGGTCCAATTTGGGTTTCCATTGACGATACCATTGACAAAGAAGGGAGTCTGCTGTACTTGGCAACTTAATCATCGGATTGTTAAGTGAAGATTATTGTAAATGTATTATTTTACACTGTGATGTTCTAGGAAAGGGCAATAACAAAACCGTTCAATGAAGGTATAAGTATCCTGTGGCCACAGGATGTTAAGTAAAATTAAGTGTTACTTTTTATTAGCGATGCCACACCTTATATTATAAAAGCTGGAGAAGCATTTCTGTTGTATATGTTAAGATGACTAGCTTAATTTGTGTAGCACATAATACCAATATAGTTGGTCCATTATTCGACATTATAAATTTTCCAGCTAACTCATTCCTGGTTGCCAGCATTTCACCCCAGTGTGCTAATTTAGGTTCATCAGTTGGTAAATAGCGCACATACCAAGACGCATGGCTAGTGCATACCGTGGAGGCCACTGCGTAGGCTATTAGGAACCACCGGCAGTGCCAATACATTACGAGAGACTTTGTCTCGTTTTCCAAAATTGATGCCTGCCTGGCCATTAGATGATATAGAGGGAATTAACATGTGTGTCATTAACCAGCAGTGGTTACAATTCCTGGGACTCCTGTGACCAAAGGCCAGCACGCTAACCATTTAGCCATGGAGCCAGACAGTGTGGAGACTTAAGTGTAAATTTATGGTATCACAGATAAGGCTATTTGTGGATGATGTTATGCTGTATATAGTAATAAATGAGTTGCAGGATTGTGAGCGACTGCAGGGGAACCTAGACAGTATTGTGAGATGGACAGCGAGCAGTGGTATGATGGTAAACGGGATGAAAAGTCAGGTTCACGTTGTATGTTTCACCAAGAGGAAAAGTCTTCTCAGTTTTAATGACTGTACTCATATGGCGATAGTACATCGTGGGGAACACTGGAAGTATTAAGGTTGTTAGGAAGGGTTAGAGATCTCTTCACATGGTTATGAGAGTATTAGGTGGTTGTAGTAAGGATGTAAAGAAGAGGGCGTATGAGTCTCTGGTAAGCCGAGTGAGTTGGCCGTGCCATTAGGGTCATGCAACTGTGAGTTTGCATTCAGGAAATAGTGGGCTCAAACCCCACCGTTAGCAGCCCTGAAGATGGTTTTCTGTGGTTTCCCTTTTTCACACGAGGCAAATCATGGGGCTGTAACTTAATTAAGGCCATGGCCACTTCCTTCCCAGCCTTATCCCATTGTCGCCATAAGAAAGTCTCTGGTAAGACCCCAGTTAGAGTATAGTTCCAGTGTATGGGACCCACACGATGACTACTTGATATGAGAACTGGAAAAGATCCTAAAGGAAAGCAGCACGATTTGTTCTGGGTGATTTCCGAGAAACATTTCACAGACATTGGGCTGGGAAGACTTGGAGTAAGAAGATGAGATGCTCCACTAAAAGGTATGTTTCAAGCTGTCAGTGGAGAGATGGCATGGAATGACATTAGTCGAATAATAAGCTGGAGCAGAGCTTTTAAAAGTAGGAAAGATCATGATATGTAATTGGAATTCAAGAGGACAAATTGGTGCAAATATTCATTTACAGGACAAGGAGTAAGGGATTGAAATAATTTATCTAGGGAAATGTTTGATAAATTTCCAAGTTGTTTGAAAACGTTTAAGAAATGAAATGGCGTATGGTTTTCAGTGCCAGGAGTGTCCGAGGACAAGTTCGGCTCACCAGATGCAGGTCTTTTGATTTGACTCCCGTAGGCGACCTGCGCGCCGTGATGAGGATGAAATTATGATGAAGAGGACACACATACCCAGCCCCCGTGCCAGTGAAATTAACGAATTACAGTTAAAACTCCCAACCCTGCCTGGAATCAAACCCGGGACCCCTGTGACCAATGGCCAGCATGCTAACTATTTAGCCATGGAGCTGGACAACATTTAAGAAAGAGCTAGGTAAACAATTGATAGGGAATCTGCCACCTGGGCGAAAGCAGATCATTAGTGATTGATGATCAAAGCCCAGCAGATGTTGTGAAATTCAATACCTCTTCTGACATTGAGCGTAGTTTCAGTCAATATAGATATGTCCTCAGGGATGTTGGAAGAAGATTTACTTTCCAGCATGTAAGGGAACAGTTTGTTATCCATTATTTTGGTAATAAGAAAAAAAGATTGCATGCTCAACTCAAAAATCTCTTGAAACAGTTCAAGATTTGGCTGTACAAAATTCTGATTCATCCTGTTGTACTATACAGCTGTGGGACATGGGTTAGCAGAAAGCAGGGCTTTCATAAACTCATCATTTTTTAGAGAAAAGTTTTGTGAAATATCTGTGCGGTGTTGGATTCTAACTCAAGTAAATGGAGGATCAGACACAGTCGTGAACTGGAGGAACTGTACTAAGATGCCAACATAACAAGGACCATCAGAAGGAAGTGACAGCAGTGGATTGGACATGCAGCTAGGATGGAAGGCCACAGATGACTACAGAAGCTCCTGGATTTCATCCCCACAGGAAGGGGACCCCTGGGTAGGCCAAGAAAGAGGTGGAGTGATGGCCTTTATGAGGACCTGCAACTGTCAGTGGTAGGTATAGATGGATGGCGATTGACAGCGATGGACAGAACATAATGGAGGAGGACACTTGTGGTGGCACGCGGTCCGTTGGGCTGGACCACATAAAATAAAATAAATATTCATATTAAAATGTGAAGTGCAACATTATGTTTTGTGGAGACTTACTTTGTTCAGTTTCTCTGAAATACAATATTGAATAGAACTGATCCTTTTTTTTTTCTTTTTGTAATTTTAAGTCCATATATAATTCCATATTTCAATAAAAATAACTTAATAAATATGTACACATTTTATTAATTTTATTAGTACATAAACATACATTACATTTTTAGGGTAATTCTGCTCTGAATTGTTTTACAACTAGCCAACTTCATAAGTGCGTAAATTAGATGTGCAATCACTAAATTTAAAAATTCTATGACAAACTATTAGTACTCACAATTAGCTACTAGATATTAAGTCCTGAGAAGAGTCGTTTGAGGCAACAAAATTACATAATCTCAACAGACCACAGTTCCCCATTCAACACACACATATACGTCAGTGAAATGAACAGACCTTTTATTAGATTTTATAATGGCAATGTTTTCCATTGATAGTGAATGTACTCTTTTAATCTTTAGTGTTGTAACTAACCAAATGACTAGTTACCAGATTTTAAGACAGTGAATTTGTGAAAGTTCGAGAAGAGTGCTTTAATTCAACTAATAGTGATATGCTAGTGAAATGAAACATGGATGGTTATTAGATTTTAAGATTGTAATATATGACAAACTCAAAGAAAGTGGTCTCTAATGATTGTGATGTACTATTTTAATTGTTAACATAAGTAATTGAGAATGGTCTACAGATCAAAAGTAGTACTGAAATTTAGATGTAAATAAATAAATTTTACAACATATGTACAGTACCGGTAGTTTTGATTAGGTGGGGACATCAGAAAACTCTGTAATTGTGAGTAGTAACCCATCAGTATGGAAAAATTAACCTAATCACACATGAAACTGTTAGTAGCATAACTGACACTATGAGTCGTCTTCTTCTTCTTCTGCTTCTTCTTCTTTTTTTAATATCGCCTTTATTGAGGAAGCTCCTGGGTCAGGCTGTGAATCATTGACCTCCATCCAGCTCTCCATTTCTCTGGAGACACAAGAGATAAGCACTGATTCTGGGATACTCCTTAGCTCTTTGTTCTAATCCAGTTTGTTGCTTCATTTAGGTTCTCTTCTCCTTCTTCCATTCCTATCTTCTACTGCCCATTTAAAATTTTTACATTTTGGTCTCTCCCCTTTTCCTGTGTTGATCTGACTTCTTCCACATAATTCACTTCCCACTTCACGATTGAAAAAAAAAAAAATGCATAAAAGAAAACTACTTTGACTATTTGTCAACATATGAACCAAGTTTCTCGATACATTTTTCCCTGACACCAAGTTGAATATGCTTCGTTCATAGACCCCTGTTCTCCTAGAGTATAGCCACCATTGCATGACCGATTTCACTTCTTCATCTGAACTGAAATATTGACCCCCAAGGAATTTCTTTGATGGTCTGAAGATATGAAAGTCAAGATAGTGCAAGGTATGGACTATATGGTAGATGACCGAGTACCTCCTAGCCATACTTCTCAATTTCTGCTCCAACAGAAGCTGCAGTGTGGGGACAAGCATTGTCGATTGGGTGACCTTTGAACTTCATTGGTGGCATACTGGCCAGCTTTATTTCGGGCATGAATAATATGCCCAGGATTCTTTCACAACACTTTCCACACAGTCATGACCTTCATCAGCATATCATATCATTCTTTGGCCCCTCTGACAGGTCCTTGTACACCCTCCGCACACTGTATGAAATTCCAATCTGTCATTTATAATACTGAACTCTGTGCCATATGAAATGTTGAATTGTTGTGCCAAGGTTCCCAAAAGCACCCGTTGATCGTTTCAAATTGCTACCTAAATGCCTCCAACAGTGGATGGTGTTGAACAAGTCGCAGGTCAGCTGCGTTGATGGGATGAAAGTTCCTTTTGGGGATCATTGTAAGTACCTAGATGTTAATATAAGGAAAATCTTCATTGGCGTAATCACATAAATATGATTGTAAATAAAGGATACAGATCTCCGCACATGGTTATGAGGGTATTTAGAATGTGAAGGAGGGGACATAGAAGTCTCTGGTAAGACCCCAACTAGAGTATAGTTCCAGTGTATGGGATAGGACCCTCACCAGGATTACTTGATTCAAGAACTGGAAAATATCCAAAGAAAAGTTGCTCGATTTGTTCTAGGTGATTTACGACAAAACAGTAGCATTACAAAAATATTGCAAAGTTTGGGCTGGGAAGACTTGGGAGAAAGAAGACGAGCTGCTCGACTAAGTTCTGAGCTGTCAGTGGAGAGATGGCATGGAATGACATCAGTAGACGAATAAGTTTGAGTGGTGTCTTTAAAAGTAGGAAAGATCACAATATGAAGATAAAGCTAGAATTCAAGAGGACAAATTGGGGCAAATATTCGTTTTTAGGAAGGGGAGTTAGGGATTGGAATAACTTACCAAGGGAGATGTTCAATAAATTTCCAATTTCTTTGCAATCATTTAAGAAAAGGCTAGGAAAACAACAGATAGGGAATCTGCCACCTGGGCGAATGCCCTAAATGCAGATCAGTAGTGGTCGGTCGGTCGGTCTTTCATCGACAAGGTTCACTCAGGCTTTTGCAAAGAATCTGCACCATCTGCTGTGATCCAGACAATTAGCAACATATACTTCAAACATTTCTCTCTGAATTTCACTCATCTTTTTCCTTTTGATCACAAAAAAAGTGATACACTTTGCTGTTATGTTTTCATAGTTGAACTCTTAGTCCATGTAACTTCATTATGAGTAATAATTATAACTGTATCATACTGATGTTTTATCTGCTGTTCCAGTGATCAGATTGAACCTCGTCACTCTGATGGCCAGAGTGGAGATGATTGTGTAACTCTGGATGAATGCTTGGTGTGTTCTGACCTTAAGCGTGACACACTCTTCAAACCTTGTGGACATGTGGCATGCTGTTCTGTGTGTTCTCCTAGAGTCAAGAAATGTTTGGTGTGTCGAGAGCCTGTTATTGGACGAATTAAGGTATTATTACTTTAGTATATAATTTATTGGACATAAAAGTTCTTATCTTATTATTTTCACTTTCTTTTTCCTCATTTACAAATCTGTCTTCTTTAGAAATGTTATAAGGGGGCGGTTTATACACTGACTGACAGAGCAAATGCAACACCAAGAAGGAGTGGTCAGAACTTTATGCCAATTGCAGGGTAGACTGACGTCACTGAGGTATGCTCATGATGTGAAATGCGCCGCTGTGCTGCGCACATAGCGAACGATAAATGGGACACGGCGTTGGCGAATGGCCCACTTCGTACCGTGATTTCTCAGCCGACAGTCATTGTAGAACGTGTTGTCGTGTGCCACAGGACACGTGTATAGCTAAGAATGCCAGGCCGCCGTCAACGGAGGCATTTCCAGCAGACAGACGACTTTACGAGGGGTATGGTGATCGGGCTGAGAAGGGCAGGTTGGTCGCTTCGTCAAATCGCAGCCGATACCCATAGGGATGTGTCCACGGTGCAGCGCCTGTGGCGAAGATGGTTGGCGCAGGGACATGTGGCACGTGCAAGGGGTCCAGGCGCAGCCCGAGTGACGTCAGCACGCGAGGATCGGCGCATCCGCCGCCAAGCGGTGGCAGCCCCGCACGCCACGTCAACCGCCATTCTTCAGCATGTGCAAGACACCCTGGCTGTTCCACTATCGACCAGAACAATTTCCCGTCGATTGGTTGAAGGAGGCCTGCACTCCCGGCGTCCGCTCAGAAGACTACCATTGACTCCACAGCATAGACGTGCACGCCTGGCATGGTGCCGAGCTAGAGCGACTTGGATGAGGGAATGGCGGAATGTCGTGTTCTCCGATGAGTCACGCTTCTGTTCTGTCAGTGATAGTCACCGCAGACGAGTGTGGCGTCGGCGTGGAGAAAGGTCAAATCCGGCAGTAACTGTGGAGCGCCCTACCGCTAGACAACGCGGCATCATGGTTTGGGGTGCTATTGCGTATGATTCCATGTCACCTCTAGTGCGTATTCAAGGCACGTTAAATGCCCACCGCTATGTGCAGCATGTGCTGCGGCCGGGTGCACTCCCGTACCTTCAGGGGCTGCCCAATGCTCTGTTTCAGCAGGATAATGCCCGCCCACACACTGCTCGCATCTCCCAACAGGCTCTACGAGGTGTACAGATGCTTCCGTGGCCAGCGTACTCTCCGGATCTCTCACCAATCGAACACGTGTGGGATCTCATTGGACGCCGTTTGCAAACTCTGCCCCAGCCTCGTATGGACGACCAACTGTGGCAAATGGTTGACAGAGAATGGAGAACCATCCCTCAGGACACCATCCGCACTCTTATTGACTCTGTACCTCGATGTGTTTCTGCGTGCATCGCCGCTCGCGGTGGTCCTACATCCTACTGAGTCGATGCCGTGCGCATTGTGTAACCTGCATATCGGTTTGAAATAAACATCAATTATTCATCCATGCCGTCTCTGTTTTGTCCCCAACTTTCATCCCTTTCGAACCACTCCTCCTTGGTGTTGCATTGTCACTGTCAGTCAGTGTACATTCAGTTCAGTTTCTGTTTCAGTTAAACGATCAGTTGAACTACAATATTTATTAAAGTTGCATGTCAGTTCTCATTGAGTAGAGTGGTAGTTGTTATTTTTGCATCAAACGAAAGAGTAAAAGGTTAAAAATGGAGTAGATATTGGTATATATACAGACAGCTTTGATTTCAAGTTAATTTTTTTAAAAGAGATACATTTTAAACCAAGTGATTGGTAAAGAATGAGTAATTCTGGAACTGTTGCATTGATTTCAAAACAATACAAGAATATAGGGAGTGCGATATGGCTGCACACTGATCTCAAACAATTTACCGGTACTTCAGACAAAATAATTTTCTTGTGGTAGCCAGGTTGAGTAGCTCGGACGGTAGAGCGCTGCACTTCTGAGTCCAACTTGGAAGTTCGATCCTGGCTCAGTCTGGTAGTATTTACTGGCACGTAAATGAATTCCTGCGGGTCTAAATTCCAGTACCTTGCTGTCTCCAAAATCCATAAAAGTAGTTAGTGGGACATAAAGTCAATAACATTATTATTATTATTATTATTATTATTATTATTATTATTATTATTATTATTATTATTATTATTATTATTATTATTATTATTATTATTATTATTATTATTATTATTATTATTATTCAACACAGCATGTGACAAATTGAGCCTTTTTCCTCTGATGATCAGAGAGGAGTGGGCGAGAAGAGAAATTTTCATTTTTCACAATCTTATTATATTCTATAACTCTTGTCTCTTGAGAGGGTACTGGAAGTTGAGTCCAGTATTGTAACTGTAACAGATTGGTTTCTCTCTGTCTTCTATTTTTTAATCTTTAGAAAGAAATAGGATGTGAACTGAGTGACATTGCCTCTGGCTTTTCATTAAGGTGCAGTTTGAATCCCAGCCAGTATATGTGTGAGATTTATTAAAGGAAAATTTGTGTTCCTTTGGTTCAGATTTCACTTAAAACTTGAGGTTCTGTGGTTATGATCAGTCACGTTCTCAACAGTTACATAAGCTCTTAGGCAGGTTCTTACCTTGTTTATGTAGATGAAAGGTTGTAATTATTGATCTGGGAAATGTATATCAGGAAGATTCGAATCCTTGATCTTATTTCTCAGTAAAGAGTCTTGATATGATATAATTTGCATTAAGTGATATTAAAATATATAGTTTTAGAAAACTGAGCATATTGAATATATCTTAGTTCCTGTTTTCATCCCTTTCTGTTTAGATTGAGGAATGTGTGGTGTGCTCTGACAAGAAAGCGTCAGTACTATTCAAACCATGCAATCACATGTGTGCTTGTGAGGGCTGTGCTGCACTCATGAAAAAATGTGTCCAGTGTCGGGCACAGATCGACCATATGGTGCCTTTTGTTGTATGCTGTGGAGGAATGGGTAAGTAAACTTGGTCAAGTCAGTGACATTTATTACCTAGTCTTCCTGCACTTTTAAAAATTGTCTTTCTCCTAAAGTAAATTAGAAAAGGATAAGGTGTTGTAATGTAATGTTACAAAATAGTGGGATGCCTCATAGGAAGAGGAATATGGTGATTGATTGACCAAAAAAAAAAGACAAAGATGACACAGTTTCAAAACTCTGCACATATAAAATTTTAATACAAATGATTTTGAGACCAACTTTAAGTTGAATTGAGGAAGCTCATTTTATTTTCTAAAGAAATATAGTAGTTCATGACACAGTATGGACTCTATAACCAATCCTAGAAGAAAAAGTCCACATTTTATGACATTTGCAAATCTAGAATACAATCATACCATTTAGAGTCAACCTGGGGTTCAAGAGTCCACCATTGCGTAGACTTTATTATTGCACATGTGTATGGTTACACAGCTGCTTCCAGCTGTCAGTTGACTAGCACAACTTCCTCTTACCATCTGATATGGAAGTACCAAGCATATTGTGTGACACTGAGGCAGCAGTCCATCTATCCAACAGAAAAAATATAAAAGTGTCCAACCTGTACCAATTTGGCCTTGTTATACTTGACTGAAACACAAAAAATGTATATTTCTTTTTCCAGAATGTTTTGCTTAACATATTATAATATTTATTTATTTCTGTACTATCCAAACATTTCACAAAGTCGACCATTTGTTAGGCAACATAGCATTCAGTGCTTTTGGTGTGAAACACTGGCGTAGCCAAGGGGGGGCCCAGTGGGGCCGGGCCCCCCCCCCAAAATATGTCCTGAAACTAGAGCGATGATCAGCCATTGTTTTACGAACGGTACGAACAACTTAAAAACGTACGCCGAAATGTTAAGTTAACGTAGCGACAAGAATCTACTCGTACTAGCAGGGCTCAATAGGGCCATACATAATTCTCCACATTTGTACTGCTTGAATGAAAGGAAGACAATTAGGATTGTGATGCGCGGGGATATTTCCCTGTAGAGGCCTCAGTATTGAGAATGTAACCGTGTATTGACAAATGTCAAGACATGAAGAAAGGGGCAATTAGCAAGGGATTACTCAGTAGGGGGCCGGAACCTGACCACTGAGATAACGGGGGGCCACGTCCAGAAACAGTTGCAAGCTTACAACATCGTGTCAGCTTTTGCATATCGGTTCCAGGAAACAACAATGTCCTAGGGATCCTCGGGTTGTACCGTGGTTGAGAGATGTGCTGTATTTAAGTTGCAGCGCTGGGAAGACTGTGGCAGGATTGTGAGCTGCACGTTAGTTCCTCATTTTGTGCCGTATAAGTAACTTGTTTTTGAAGAGGGGCCGTTCTATCACTGAGAAGCCAACACCATGTGCATCCCCGGTAAGTTATGAGAAAGATTTTTACTTTTAAAATAGCAAGACAATCGCGGAGTCGTGCCTAAGTTCGATAGGTAGGCCTATATATTTTGTCAAATGCACGGGGACTGATTGGAACCTCAAATGGCACCATCAAAAGTGCGGGTAACTATTTTGTAATTGGCGGGCGTGATAACTCAGTTCCAATGGTTCTGTCTTCTCATCAGGACGGCCCAGGCTTGAATCGCAGTCGATACATGAAACATTTTTAAAATGGGAAGTCACGTTCTATTGATACGGATTCTACTTCAAACACAGATCCCGTCCCTTACGTTTCCTTACACTTTTGAGCCAGAATCGCATCATTGAGTATCTAACCATTCTTCGGACTTACCTTGTACCTTAAATGGTGAGTGGATGCAGTGGCGTACCCAGAAAATAATTTCAGTGGGTGGGCCAGTAGTGTGGATACAACTTTTCCTTGGAACGGGGTGTGAACATTTTTTTCATTTTTTTGTTTAGAATTTGCTTTAGGTCTCATGGCGACGATGGGAAAGGAAAGGGCTGAGATTGGGAAGAAGCGGGCGTGGCCTTAATTGAGGTACAGCCCCAGCATTTTTCTGGTGTGAAAATGGGAAACCACCGGGCGAGTTGGCCGTGCGCGTAGAGGCGCGCGGCTGTGAGCTTGCATCCGGGAGATAGTAGGTTCGAATCCCACTATCGGCAGCCCTGAAGATGGTTTTCCGTGGTTTCCCATTTTCACACCAGGCAAATGCTGGGGCTGTACCTTAATTAAGGCCACGGCCGCTTCCTTCCAACTCCTAGGCCTTTCCTATCCCATCGTCGCCATAAGACCTATCTGTGTCGGTGCGACGTAAAGCCCCTAGCAAAAAAAAAAAAAGGGAAACCACAGAAAACCATCTTTAGGGCTGCCGATAGTGGTGTTTGAACCCAATATCTCCCGGATGCAAGCTCTCAGCTGTGCGCCCCTAACCGCACGGCCAACTCGCCCGGTGGATATAAAAAGAAAGCTGGTCCTACCGAGTGCGGTGACAGATCTTTAGTAGATATTGTTGGTTTTGATTGTTACCATGTACAATCATAGCTTATGTACTCTTAACATACACCTGCTGCATTATTGAAACTGTTCATAAAATTGATAATATCGTTCTTCGTTTGTGAGGAAGTAGAAACTTTATTTAATTTGTCTTATTAAAAAAGGAACCACTTTGGTACTACACTCCGTGAAGGTGACTATCTTCCAGGCCGTAGATATTTCGATTACGGGAGACGCAAGGAAAAGTCTACTGCACTCAAAAACAAGGTTGTATCCTCCCGATCCCATGCCTTTCTTAACTCTGTCAGTGCCGGGAATCGAATGCAGAATGCCTGAAGTCAAATTCGAAAATGAGATCTAAAAGTAACCAGCCGGCCCCATGGTGTAGGGGTAGCGTGCCTGCCTCTTACCGGAGGCCCCGGGTTCGATTCCCGGCCAGGTCAAGGACTTTTACCTGGATCTGAGGGCTGGTTCGAGGTACACTCAGCCCACGTGTTTATAATTGAGGAGCTAGCTGACGGTGAGATGGCGGCCCCGGTCTAGAAAGCCAAGAATAACGGTGGAGAGGATTCGTCGTGCTGATCACACGACACCTCGTAATCTGCAGGCCTCCGGGCTGAACAGCCGCCGCTTGGTAGACGATGACGCTTCGGGCCTGTTACGTCGTGGAGTTTGGTTTGGAAAAGTGAACAGAGAAGGAAGCGACACCCCTGCAAAGTTCCTTAGCTTCCAGCTAGTTCTTCTGTCCGACCTCGTGCATTTAGGATAGTAAGAAAACGTACGCCTTAATAAATGCTCCTCATAAAACCTTTGTAAAAATACTAACTGCATCTGTTTATAACAATAATCATAAACGCCTTCTTTTCATGTGGCTCAGTTGGTTGTGTCTCTGTCCTTCTGAGTCCTAGTTCGCAGGTTCAAATCCCGGCTTGGATCGGTAACCCTTAAAACGGTGTTGAAATGGCAACAGCTCAGTGTCGTTGGTTTCTGACACGTTAATAAAAATTATACATACGAATATTAACGTCACAAAACCCTAACTTTATACTACTATATTCTGTATCCCAGGGTTGCGAGGAAAGTAATTAACAATTTACTTTACGTCGCACCGACACAGATAGGTCTTATGGCGACGGTGGGATAGGAAAGGCTTAGGGGTGGGAAGGAAGTGGCCGTGGCCTTAATTAAGGTACAGATCCAGCATTTGCCTGGTGTGAACATTGGAAACCACGGGAAAACATTTTCAGGGCTGCCGACAGTGGGGTTCGAATCCACTATCTCCCGGATGCAAGCTCACAGCTGTGTGGCCCTAACCGCGTTGGAAACTATTAGGACAAGGTAAACCCTTCATAGCATATGTTGTAACGCGTGTTTTTCTTTACCAACTAACAAAACATCTATACCCATACGCTTTACATTATTTATTTATTTATTTATTAGTGCCTTCAGTACAGTGGCGAAGTTAGGGCTACAGGCCCTCTCGTACACTTAACCACATACTAATCAGAATCTTAAATAAAATACTGAGATATTTAAAATAGTTAAAACTACATAAATTAATAGAATTGAAAATACATTTAAATAAATTACTTACTAAATTAATATTAGAACTAATTAATATTAATAACTCTTAAAAATGGCTAATCCTCAGGAACGCACACATTCATACTTCAACCATTCAGTCAGCTGTCCTCAGCAGGTAGTCTCGGCAGGTGACCTTAAATCGTGATTTAAAAAAGCCAGTTTCCCTGACCTGAACTGGCAGGGAATTACATAATCTGGCGACAGTCACCACAAATTGTCTATTAATTGTATTTGTGCGGTGCAGTGAAGTAGAAAGAATGAATCTAGAATGCGTATTTAAGTTGTGAAATGATGATAAAAAGATGAATTTAGAAGAAATATACATTGGCTGACTTTCAGCTACCACTCGGATCACCATCGTTAAAGTGTGTAACCGGGCGAGTTGGCCGTGCGTGTAGAGGCGCGCGGCTGTGAGCTTGCATCCGGGAGATAGTAGGTTCGAATCCCACTATCGGCAGCCCTGAAGATGGTTTTCCGTGTTTTCCCATTTTCACACCAGGCAAATGCTGGGGCTGTACCTTAATTAAGGCCACGGCCACTTCCTTCCGACTCCTAGGCCTTTCCTATCCCATCGTCGCCATAAGACCTATCTGTGTCGGTGCGATGTAAAGCCCGTAGCAAAAAAAAATTAAAAAAAATTAAAGTGTGTAGCTGCCGACGTTTATCAGACATCAGCCATATCACCCGATATTGTAAATAAATCGCAGGCAGGAATTCAGTGCTCGTTGAAGTTTAAGTGTTTCTTCTCTTGTCATGTCAACTAAAACAATGTCACAATAATCAAGAATAGGGAGAATGAGTGTCTGTATTCGTTTGGCCTGTAGCTCAAATGGAAATACATCCCTCTGCCAGAACTTCTACTTATACTAAACGTTCAAAGTCTTTAGAAAGCGCAGGGAGTACGGACATAGGACGATAGTCAGAGGGTGATTGTGGGTCTAAACTCTTAGGTACCGATATAATATTGGCTGTTTTCCAGACAGTAGGGAAAGTTCCGTTTAGTAAACAATAGTTCAGTATGTGCGTCAGTATAGGCGAGATAGCACCCATAATGTTATTACAAAAGTGATAGGAATATCATCTACACCTGTAGTCTTTGATTTAATCGAGCACATAGCCTTTTAACCTGATTTTCTGTGATACTGTGAAATGTGAATGGTGGATTGGCTGGAGGGGAGGGCGGTGAGTCGGTGCAGTTAATTTGGATAGGTTGAATATTTATTCTACTATAGTAATCGTTCAGTTTGTCAAGTGGAATGTCAGGAGTTGTCTGTCTCTGTTGATATTTTCCTATTCCCAGAGCTCTAAGCTGGTCCCGTGCGCGATTAGAATTTAAGTTGTTAGCTAAATTCCGAAAATATATACATTTTTTAAAATTTCTGATTAACTGCTTTGTGCGATTTCTTAAGATGCGGTAAGATTCGATGTCTGTGTCACCTAGGGTTTGTTTATAATGTAGAAATAACGAGTCACGGTGGGCCATCATTCTCTTGCCTTCATCATCTAGCCATGGACAAGAAGGACGAGAAACCTGTAATCGACGCGTGTGTGTGTATATCTTTGCCGCATTATTTGTATAAAGTGTCACTTCTTTATTGCTTATCACATGGCCATTATTATAATAACATTGCCGTATTTATTCTAAACCAGAATATTGTATCCTTACTCAAACTGTTTATTCTTGCATTCATTTCACTTGTACTCGGAATATATGAAATGCTGCAGTTATGTTGGGATGGGAGTAACAGAGGGGGACGGCTTGGGGGGGGGGGGGGGTTGTCGCCCAAGAAGTCCAGACACCCCAGGAGTTTTAACGAATGTACTTTTATTGAGCATTTTATATATAATGTACATTAATATTAGCTTACTGAGTCCGACTCATTGGCTGAATGATCAGTGTTGAGGCCTTCGGTTAAGACGGTCCCGGGTTCGATTCTCGGCTGGGTCGGGGATTTTAATCGCGTCTGATTAATTCTTCTGGCTGGGGACTAGATGTTTGTCCCAACATATTCATATTCAGACAACATACTACACCACCAACCGCCAAAGAAACACACAACACTGATTACATCCCTCTATATAGGGTTGGCGTCGGGAAGGACATCCGGCCTTAAAACAGGGCCAAATCCACATGTGCGACACAGTTAGCACCCGCGATACCACAGACATGGGAAAAGCGGGGTGGGGGGGGGGAGTGAAGAAGAAGAAGAGGAACATTATTATTAGCTTCCGGAATCCACACGAATCCACCACTCTTACTTGGATCCAAGGACACCCAGTTCCTTTTTCGGTATTCTACACCACCTAAACTATGGAAGTTTGGACACCTATCAAAATAAAATTCTGGATGAATGGGCCCCCCCCAAACTGAAATCCTGGCTACGCTACTGGTGTGAAATGATATGGCACATAATTGTTGAATGAATGTTAAGTCGATGATGATTCTGAACACAGTAATATTTCAAAACATTTGGTCATTTTCAAAATTTTGTTCACCATGTAACTTCTGTCTATTGCAACAATGTTGGTTTAGGCATAAATTTCCCTGTTCAGTGATACACACAACATGAATCAGAATTTACAGTCAGAAGTCAATATAAAACTGATTAAGAAATTTGCACATATTCAACCCGAGCATGACTTTGTCCCAAGGGATCGTAGGGAAACCTTTGTGGTACCATCATCTCAGTACCCCCCCCCCCCCCATGAGGGATTTTATTTGATATAAAGATAGTCTTCAATGTAAGTCAGATAATCAGTTGAAAGAAAATGTTCTTTTAAATTCGTGAATTAGAGCCTGTGCGATGTATGGATGTGTAATGATAATTTATGAAATGTTGAATCTTATATAACCTCAAATTTTACCACCTCTGATACTTTACTGGATGATAAAAAACACCAACTGGCATTTGAGAAAAACGTCATTTCCATGTACTTTAAAGCAGTGGTCAACTTTACACAGTTTGAACTCTTTTCTTTTTTTGGTGTGATCCGAGCCACACGTCTGGTAATGCACATATGAAAAAAAAACTCTTTTGACATGCAGACTGCTTCCTTTTTGTGGTGGTGTACAGTAAAAGTGTATTAAGGTTTGCTTTATGTGTGTAACTAAAATAAAATCATTTTCTATTTCCAGGCACAATTGCTGATGTTCAGGCTGATAGCGAAGAAGATATTGTTGGCCCTTTAGGTAAGGAGTAACAACCAACTATTAGCATATTTATATGTGTTATCTGTTTTTAAATCAATACAAGGTATACCAATAAGGTGTTGCCAAACTTTCAGGACACATATGTTATATATTATATGGGCATGGCTTCAGAAACTCTTTATTTATATGTCAGGATTCATTTTCTATAACTCTTCATAGTAAATAGTACTTTTCGTACTTGGGCAGTATTCTGTCTGTGCACTGTAACTGTGAGTAAAATGTGGAGAAAAGAATTGGTGCTGCCCGTGCAGCATTTGGATGACTATCGCACAGAATAAAGACCTGACCGTGAAGACAAAACTCATGCAGCACAACCATTCCCTCTTCCAACAGTTCTGTGCAATCTGTGTGGACGCTTATTCCATGCTAGAACTGGTCTGTTCAACCATCGAAAGTACATCCACAGACAGAAGTGAATTTATTGGAAGAAGTTAATTACTTGGAAATTAGTTAAAGCCGACGATGACATAGTACATTAATAATGGGAAACACACAGGCATACCATATGAAACTATTTCTTGCATGAAGTGTTTAGAATGCCCTCCATTAGCAATGATACAGGCACAAAGACTCTCTTCATCTTGTACTGGGATTCAGTGGACCAGCAGGTTGACGGAGGGTATTGTGTAGAGTAGTAGAAAATGAGTTCTAACATGAAATTAAAGCGTTTCCAGACCCATGTGCATATTACATACTTTCTTCTTCTATGTGTATGGGATGTCTTCGTAGAGTTTGGCTGAATCTTATAGTTACATACTTCAGTCTGGGGCTGTGAGTGCAATTTATGGTTATCAGCCTTTGAGATTTAATTTGCATTGTAGGAAGTTCTTGGGAATTTGGTTCAAACAGCATTGACACTTGGTGAACTGCATTGTTGAGACAAGTGTTTTCTTCATTATACCCAGATGTAGCCATGTTGGAACGAAAATGATCCAACTACATTTTACTCCAATTTTTTCACCACTCTGCATCCATTACAATGTTCACGTCCACGTCTTCGTAACCAGGTCTATCCATCATAATCTGGCTCTTGCTCAGTCTCTCTTTCTTCATCATCATCATCCTAAACCATCTCCAGTTTCCCGGATGTGGTATCTCTCTTTCTTATCGTATGTAATTCCATAGTTTGTGTACCAGGGGTACACCTTCCCCGGCCTGTTAAAAACTGTGTGCCTTCTCTAAGGCCATCTGTGTAAGCAAACTTGAACTGGTGCACTACAAGATACTTTAGTCTTCAACTGTTAGATGTCTCTACCATCAGTTTAATTGCTCCCTCTAGCAGGATGAACTCTATTTCATAAAAGAATGTTGGCAAATCTTAGGTTTGGGGGATTGTTTTGCTTATGTATTGAAGTTCCCAGATGGTTCCTTCTTCTGTTGTAATCAACCTATCAGAAACTTGTAAATATTTTCTCTAGCCAAAACTCATACTGTGTACAGGAATCCAGCCTATCAGTTAAAGAGCTCTGGAAGCTTCCCCTTAAAAATACTATAAAAGCAGGGCACTTTAGGGCCGTATTGTCTGAATTGCTCCAGTATGAAGAGGGTGAATTGACGTGAACCAGGAGGCAGGGGCGCGGCTTGCGTGAGGAAGGCCCAGCAACTCAAGGTAATGGCAGAATTTTCCTAGACATGTGATAGCTACTTCTTTTAATGTATATTTTTTAATTTGGTGGTTGAAATGTAGAATTTTCGGCAAGTCTGAGGACTCTGTTCTTTCCCTACTGGGAAATATGTAATGTAAGGGAACAAAGATTGATTTCCCTCTGTCAGTTCCCATTCAACTTGGTATGGGGTGACTGAAATTTTTTAAACCTCTAAATTTCTTAAAACCTTTTGGCATTAATATTTCTCAGTTAGTCACCCTGGTATAGAATAGGATTAGCCTCTGTATCGTTGGACCATAAGCCCACTTAGCGCTTTAACTATTTCTATAAGGAGGGCAAGTGTTTTGCCTCCTAGCCTTTTGTTTATGGCCAGTCATGTTCACCCTTTTCTTTTTACCACTAAGGCCACTTAGTATGGGCAATTATGCGCCTGCACATTTATTGGTGTGTGTAGAGTTTTTCTGGTGTTAGTCCCCTTTGGGAACAGTCTACACTATAACCGTTGAGCAATAGATAAGCCCACATCGGGGCAACGGTGTGTAAATACTTTAATTGAGGACAACCGATAGGTTGTCAGGTGAAACTTAAGAAGTGTGCCATAAGAAAACTGATGCCTCTGCAAGGCTGGACTATGATATAGTTGGAGCACAGACTCCTATGAAGTGTATTTTCTGGAGCATTTCTTGTTCTTATAAAATTTTGTACCTGGCAAGATCAATTCAGCTCTTTTCTGTGTAAAGTGACATTTTTTGTAATTCTCTCAAGTTTTTGTACCTGATATTCGGACTTCTAAGTCTACTATATTGTTAGAGCTGACAAGCTCATTAATATTGTTGTTATTCAGATTTTCTATTTCTCCAATTTAAAACTTTTTTAAAAAAAAAAGAAAGGAAGTAAAATTTCAAAATTTGTTGTGTTAAATTCTGCTCTATTTAATTCCTTGTCCAGCCATTCATACCAGGTATTTCTTAATCCTCTGTGAGCCACGGAAACCCCGGAACAGTTTGTTTGACATTCCTTCTTCATTCATATATTTTACATGTCTAGACCATATCCATCTATCTCTCTCCATTTTATTGCTCATCCTTTCTGCCTTCATTTCTTTCTCAAAATCAAATCAAATCAAAAAATCAAAATCTCTTTATTTGCAAATGAGGTGTCTACCTCGGTGGCAAATGGTACACTAAAATACATTATTGTCAAGCACTAAATATTAAGTTAACAAGAGAAGAAAATTTTTCCTATAATACAATATTATACAATTTACGCTAACAATGTTTTCTATTAAACACACAGCTCATCCGTAATAAATTTATATTGTTTACAAAATTCTAATTATAATATCTCCTGTACTACTTACAAATATAGTCAACTGATATACAGTATGTGGAATTGCTTCAAATGATACTATAAAACTGGTATAACATTAATATTTACATTGTATTTATTTATTTACTTTTTTTTTTTTACCCGTTCAGGATCCTAAGTAGCATAACGACCTGCTGCGTCTTAACCAGAGCCCCTTTTGCCACCACTTTTCAGAGTTCCTGAAGGGCCTTCACAGCTACCGTAGCGGTCCCAGGGCCCTCGAAGTCCCCACTGTACTTCACCCCTACAGGCAGTCCCCTACTTTGGCTGTCCAAACTCCTTAGACCGGGGGATGGAATTAATTTATTCACACACATTTTTTTTATTTACAATAACCTGCACCGGTCGAATGCCCTCTAACACTTCATTTATTTTCTCTGTTGCTGTTTATTCTCTTCTTGAATATCTGTACAGATTTTGGAAAAGGATCAAACACTACCCCTGGTAAACTGTTCCACTCCTTCACACCCTTCCCAATGAATGAAAATTTACCCCAATCGCTTCTGCTAAAATTCCTTCTAATTTTATATTTGTGGTCAGTCCTGCCGATATAATTATTTTCCAACTGAAGCCTCTCACGGATATCTCCCCATGCTTCTTCTCCTGTATAGGCTCTATATAATCCTGTAAGTCTAGTTTTCTCCCTTCTCTTACTTAAAGTTTCCCACCCAAGTTCCTTTAACATTTCTGATACACTACTCTTTCTCCTGAAATCCCCTGTTACAAATCTTGCTGCTTTCCTCTGCACACTATCTATTTCTTTTATTAGGTATTCTTGGTGAGGATCCCAAACACTGTTTGCATATTCCAATAATGGACGAACCATACTCAAGTAACTTTTTTCTTTTAATTCTTTGTTGCATCCTTTAAGTAGCCTCATTATGACATGTAATGATCTGTATGCTTTCCCAACAATGTCATCAATATGACCCTTCCAGTGCAAATTACTTTCAAATCTCACACCTAAGTATTTGCACTTGCCATCTTTTGGGATAACTACCTCATCCAAAGTATATTCAAATTCAGTTTTAAAGCTCCTGTTTGTAAAAGTTGTAACTGTTGATTTGCCTCCATTAACCTTCATATTATTTTCTTCAACCCATTGTTGGATACTTTCAAGGTCCCTTTGTAGTTCTGAACAATCCTCAATGTTGTTTATTTCTCTATAAACAATTATGTCATCTGCATACAATCTTATTTTTGATGTTATATTGTTCCCTAAATCATTTGCGTATATTAAGAAAAGTAACGGACCGATTATACTACCCTGTGCAATTCCCTTCCAAACTTTCTCTTCCTGAGATACATTATTTCCTACTTTGACTTTCTGAACCCTTGAATTTAGAAATGCTTTTATCCAACGTGTAACCCTTACGTCCAATCCTATTCCCTCCAATTTCTTTAATAATATTCCATGTTCCACTCTATCAAAGGCTTTGGAAAGATCTATGGCTATGCAATCTAACTGACCTCCTGAATCCAACTGATCTGATATGTCCTGCTGAAATCCTACCAGTTGTGCCTCACAAGAAAATTTCTTTCTAAATCCATACTGGCTCCTCATGAACCAATTTTTATCATCACATATCCCTCTGATGTACTTCGATATTAAACTCTCCAGAATTTTACAAACTATACTGGTCAGGCTGATTGGTCTGTAGTTCTCTGGTTTCCTTTTATCACCCTTTCCTTTATAAATTGGTATTATTATAGATTCCTTCCATTCCTTTGGTATTACACCATTATTTATGACATAGTCAAAGAGAAATTTTAAATAAGGCACAATGTACCACCCCATTGTCTTTAATACCTCCCCAGTAATTTGATCACTTCCTGCAGCTTTTCCTTGCTGAAGCAGTTGGATTTCTCTGAAAATATCTTCGTTTGTGAATGAGAAGCTTCTTGTTTCCCTCTGTCTCTCTCCCTCTCTATCTTCTGTTTCGGTTTCCAACTCTTGACAATCATCTACTGAATCTCTAAATTCCCTACTAAATAGGTTTGCTTTCTCAGTATCTGTTAAATAGTGTTCATCCCCTTCTCCCACCATTGTAGGAATTTGGACTCCTTTTCCTTTTTGATTCCTGATATATGAATACAGCTTTTTCCATTTCCCTTTGTGGTCATTACCCTCTTGAAGTATGCCATTCATATAATTCTCTTTTGCTTCCTTTTTCACTCTATTCAGTTCCCTCATTAGCTGTTTTCTAGTTTCTCTACTCTCCCTACCCTCTTTGATTTTCCTGTTTACTATTCTACATTTTCTTTTTAATTTTCTTATTTCCCTTGTATAATAAACAGGGTCTGAGGTCATTTTACCCTTCTTAACAGGTACAAATCTCTTCTCTCCTTCCCAAATAATTCCTTTAAATTTACCCCAAAGTGTATCCACGTTACTCCCTTCACTTATCCAACAACTGAATTGTGATTTAAGGTAAGTCCCAAATTCATCAACTTTAGTTTTTCTGTACAATTTCTTGTCTTGTGTAACCCTCTTATTAAGCCTTTTTGGTACGAGTCCTACATCCATTATTACAGCCTTATGGTCTCCTATTCCTTCAATTACCTCAATTTTATCAACAATTTCCCATGGTTTAACCAAGAATACATCTAGTAAGTTATTGAGACGAGTCGGTTCTTGTACTACTTGTGTAAATCCTCCCTCCCAAATTAACTTATTTGCCAGTTTCTGTTCATGGGCTTCACTTGCAGCTCCTTTCCGTTCAACTTCAGGCAAATTTAGATCTCCCCCTATTATTACCATATCATTATTATTGTTTTTATGAGTATAATCTATTATTTTTCAAAGATTTCCATGTCTCTTTCCTCTCTTCCAGGCCTGTATGTTCCTATAATTCCCACCTCCTTCGTATTATCACAAACTAATTTTATCCCTAATATTTCATCCCTTTCATCGGTAAACCATTCATGTGAACAGTAAGTTTCCTTCACCAGAATAAACACCCCCCCTCCCTTTTTATCTCCTCGGTCTCTACGATAGACTGTGTACCCTTCTGGAAATACTTCTCTATTACCCACCCCTTCTTTCAACCACGATTCCACTCCTTCTTAATTATTTGGTCTGTTTTTCATTGTCTTCTGTAACATACTTCTCAGAAATTACATTTCTGGTACAGTATGTATATTTAATCATCCTTCTTTGCCCCTGAGACTCCAGATGTCATATCATTTAGTAATATATCCTCTACATTAAAGTATTTCTTTTGCCTTCATTGTTATATCTTTTTGCCATAGTGGATTGTGAACTTTGTGATAGAAAACTCTTTGGTATGATTTTCTTGATGACATCCTTCTAAGCAGCTTGCAAGCATAGCCTGTGTGGTAATGTGGGGTGAAATTGGGAACCGTCTTGTTTGACTTTACTTCAAGTTTACCTAAGTACTTCCCAAAAGAAAATCTATCAAGTGTACAATGGAAATCATTGTGATCTTGTGAATAAAACCACTTAAAAATGTACCAAAATAATATGTAACCATTAATTCATACTCTAGAACCTAACCTCTTATAAATAGATCATAGGATATTTTCTGAAAGGATGACAAGTAATAATTTCTCACTCTGTTCATATATTTGAAATGCTTTTTTCATGTTTCTGTCTTTTACTGCATATTATTTCTGTTCAGAATAACTTTGCCATTAGATGTAATGAGAACTCTTGTTTCAGCAGTGGAGACAGTTTGCCTTACTGGAGCTCTGATGAATAATGGAAGCCGTGACACATCAAATTCTGATATCCAGAAACTTCAGCAGCAATTACAGGATATCAAAGAACAGGTAACGTATGCATAATATATACATCTTCATTATAGGCTATCTGGCCTTTCAGCATTTATTCTACAAGCTTCTGTAAATTCTTTCAGAAGCCTCTATTTATAACTTACTCTGTGGCCACACATACCTTCTATCTTTACATTGTTAGAAACTGAGTATAATCATCATCGTCTTGGCCTTCTGCTACTTCTCTTACCTTCCATGACGGAGTCTATTCTTTAGGGTAACCTATCATCCCCTATTTGGCTCTCATGTTCCCATCGCCAAAACCAGTTTATGCAGACAGCTTCATCCATCAAATTAATTCCTAACATAGCCTTTATCTCCTCATTCCGAATACTCGCATGTCATTGTTCCCACCTGTTTGTACCAGAAATCACTCTTTCTACTTTTATGTCCATAACTTCCAATATTTGAATAAGATATCCCAAGTTCATCCAGCTTTCACTCCCGTTTAGCAAAGTCAATCTGAAATAGACCAATGTAAAGATTGTTTTATCTGGACGCTGATTTCTTTCTGAACAAAATACCTTTGATCGCAATATGTTGATTGCATAAACTTTACTGTACTTTGAATCAGTTTCACTTACTATACTACTGTGATCAGTAGCTGTAATTGAGAATTAGAAGAGTGGGGGGGTGGGAGGGGGCACTAAAATGTATAGACAACAAAAAGTACCTGGGTCTATGGGATATAGCGAGGGGGGAGGAGGAGACCTCAAAATTGAAAAAGAAATAGCTATAAAATGGTAAGTTTTTGATGCTCTATGAGTGAAATTATATTTTGACATAAAGGTTGAAAGTCGACCAACTTACGTGCAGTAATAATAGTACTATAAAATACAACTTTCATTAAAGGAACAATAATTATGCATGTATTACAATTAAATAGAAGTACGGTGTGAATATACAATTAAACAGTCATTTAGTATTAGGTTACACATTAACAAAGTAACAGACACTAGATAGAAGAACTGCACAGACACATTGACTGAGTGAGACTGCCAGACCGACAAATGCGCGCGACAAGCGTGTGACCTTGGCAAAAAAAAAATACCCCTGCCATCCTTCGTCGCAGAATATGTTACACATTGCTCTCCACTATTTGCTGTGGCATTGAAAATTCTGTGAGCCGCAATGTGAACGACATTTTATGTGTATTCCCGTTACGTATTTTTCTTAATAATTAAGGAAATTAAAGGAAAGATTTAGCTAAAAATACAACAGGGTTTGTACAATTTCTTTTTTATAATTCCTAGTTTCAGGTGGCTAAAATGGAATAAAAATTTATTTTCTCTCCACGAAGTGGGGGGCGACTGTCCCCCCTTGTCCCCCCTAATCGCCGCTACTGACCATGATCATCATCATTATCATCATCATCATCATCATCGTTGACCAACTCCAGTTTCCCAGGTGTGGTATACGAGCCCCTTCCATTTTGTTCTGTCCATGAACCATTCTTCGTTCACAATCCGCTCCTAATCCTGACCTCTCTCCTCTACATCCTTCTTCACTAAGTCTGACCATTTTTCTCTAGGTCTGCCCACTGGTCTCTTTCCCCTGATTTCTCTTTCATACTCCTTTCTTGCAGACCTGTTGGCAATCATTCTTTTCACATGAGCAAACCACTTCAGTCTTGCTTTTTTGGATCTTCTGGAGTAAGAAGTCTTCTAGTCCTACGTCTTCTCTGACTTTTTCATTCCTGATTTTATCACTGCGTAATAACTTCATTTCTGCTGCTTGGAGTTTCGAGTTGTCCTTTCTTGTTAATGTAGCGGTTTCGAGGCTGTATGTGAGGATAGGGGTGCGTAGGGATGTGGCGACCCCATCGCCCAGTGGGCAACCACTGCAGTCAGCCTCCTGAGTATTGGCAGGTAAACCATAGACTTAACTGACATGAGAAAATGCGTGTCAGGCACTGACCATCTAGTGCATAACAAAGTATCAACGCGAAGATCCATGGTAGGCCTAGCAAGCCAGTGGTAGCGTCTTCGAATTGCTTTCAACAATCAAACAAGCCTGACCATGATATGGTATAATATTCAACTTTTCTTTTATCAGTTTGGGATAATAGCATGAAATTGTTAGCTTAATTGTATTGTGTATTTTTTAAATATGCAGTTGACTTTGTTAATTACCTGTGGTTTAGAGTCATGTAATAATGTTTTGTATAGGGCCTAGTCTAAAATTTAGCATTTTCTGAGAAGAAGTGACAAGGAGAGATTTGAAGCAGACTAGTAGGAGAACTGATGGTAGGTGGACAAAGCTTGTGCTTGAGTGGTGTCCGAAAGATCATCTCAGACCAAGGGGAAGACCACCGGACAGATGGGATAAAGACATCCGGAAGATTACTGGGATCAATTGGCAGAACATCGCTCAAGACCGTCCCAGATGGAGAGACCTCATGAAAACCTACCTTGCTTCGGACTTAAAGAGGCCACATCGTAAAAACGATTGAATATGGCTGATAGTGATAGTGAATAGTAGTCATGACTGTAGCTGAACTTAAGACATTGGAACTGTAACTGAAGAAGATATTCCTAATTAGTAAAATAAATGTATCAGGCCACTTTGCTAAACTAAACCTTCAGAGTCATATTGTATTTTAGAGTGTTTTGCATAATTGAGGCATTCAAAATGATACATCCTGTTAGGGAAGCTCCTAGAACATTTGATCATAATGAAGAGACTGTTTTAGACATTGTCCAGAATAACCTCCATATTGGTACACAAGCATTTGTACAACAGATCAACATCAGTTGATCATATATTAAATGAATATTGCACAACAGTAAGTTTTTCCCTTAGCATCTGCAATTACACCACAACTTTCACTGTTATGAATTCAGTATTTGATTGCCATTTTGTCAATGGACATTATTCAGTGTGGCCAAATAGCTTGATATTATAATAGTGGAAACTCTCCTCACGCAGGGTAGCAGTGACAGTGCATAGTGCTGCCATCTAGCGGCTTGAGGAGAACACTAACATAGCGCGCTATTAAAACACTACACATTTTGACTTTGAAACCCCAATGAAATATAGATTTTAAGATGTTTACGTCATTCTTGTAATGTAATATGATTGTGGAAGGAAGAAGGTGGATGTTGATCTGAAAGAACCAGTGATAAGGATAAAACAAATGTGTTATTAAATTAAAACATTTGATCATCATGTTGTGACTACAGTCTGATAAAATCTCCGAAAACAAATCACACATGCAATACCTTTTTCAGTTCGATATTTTTACTGGCAAAATTTTTCTCTGTTGAATCATCAGTTCTATTCACGTGCGCACTTAATAAGAACTTTGAAATACTTCTCAGTCAGTAATTTTAAACAGCTGTTACGTCTACCTTCACTATCTTCATTCATTCATTGATAAAAAAAACTGTCAGTTAATTTGCTTCTGATTCCATGTGTGCTTTCCAACACAAACTATTTTCAAATGTTCCTGATATTTTGCCAGAAAACTTTCCCCCACACACATTTTGAAACATCCATTTTTGAATCATCATATTTCTTCATTTCTATGTGCAAGTTTCCCATGCTGTAATAATTATCATAAGATGACAGTACATACATCCATACACTCAACATGAAGAAACTCGTTATATCCCCAGCCTATAACATAATGGTCTGCATTTTCCTGTATTAAATCATAGTCATTTACCTATTCACTTAACTCACATTGTTTAGTGACATTAGCTTCAAAATTGCACTTCGTTACATCGTTATGAGTCAATAGAAAGTTTTTAACATCAGATTCACAATTACAGTCATCAGAAGCACAGAGCAATTTATGTTCCTGGCACTGCAAAATGTTTTTGCATCAGGGGTTACCTCCTTTTGCTCTAATGATTGAAAAAATGTTTTCAATGCCGATCTGTGTGATCCTCCTTGTTAACGAATAATGGAAAACATAATCATTGTGTAATTCTGACCACAATAGTTTCAGTGCAGAAATAACACACCCTTGGCTTAAGAAATCCTTTTCTGTGAAGTGGTCTGAGCACATTACATCGCCTTTACTTAAATATTCCAGTTCTCTTGTCCCCACAGTTTCAACTAAATCTGCCCTTATGCTCTTCACAATCCACTGAGTACACCAGAAAATCGATTAAATGCATAGGTTTAATCATAACAATGTTTTAAAGAAACTATGTTCACATACAGTAAATAGAAAAGAAAAAAAATACTAGCACATAAACATTAACAGGTATACTCGCAGCACTTTGTTTTTATAATCTGTCAAATGACTTGCGATCACTTTGTCATTTGTAAATAAAACACCCGTACATAGCACAAATAACTCCTCCTCTTGCCATTTCCAAAATAGTGATACATAACAAGCACAAAACTACTGTATCTAAATTACAAATGTGACACTTCTAACATACACAGCTGACTGCAGTAGCAAGTGTAGTTATCTCCTCAAACTGCTAGATGGCACGCAGAAGCAATGCCACCAGTTTCTCGCAGGAATTTCCACTGTTATCATATGAAGCTATTTGGTGTGGCCCATGGTAATGACGACGTTTTGTCTCTTCAAACAAAACCACCATCACTACTACCATCATCATGCAGTCTTTTCTTAAGCAGTGGACCTGTTTTTGGATGAATCATGATTCTTGCAACAATGCACAGTGGTCCAAAGTCCCTGAAAACCTGGTCAAAACATCTTTGTCCTGCTACAAGTTAATCCTCCAGAATGTGTGTGGATAATTTTATTTTGACTTGCTCTCTCGCCTTAGCTCCTTGAGGATTTGTTGCCTTGTTTTATTTTATTGAGCATGCTCAATGACTAAGCCTTGGGAGTTTTTTATTTCATGAGAAGCAAAAATGAGCAAGTTTTGTTTACTAATTCTAAAAGAAGAGGAATTGAACAACTGAAGTTAACAGTCAGATGAAAACTCTAATAGAAATAAATATTGCATGGAAGATTTTTGCCACAATCTACTTGTGTGTAACCAGTAAATTGAAATCAAGATAATTCTGGGTATGAAAACAAATGTATTTAAAAAAATACATACTAACTAGGGAGCCTTGGAACTCCACCATTACTAACTTGAAAATCATTGATTATTGTGGCCCTCACACAACCTTTCACTTTCAAAATGTCTGTCAGACTAAGAGCTGGTAATCTCACAACTATTGAGGTAGTTGGGAAAACCCCAAGGCATTAACTTCAAGATTTAACTGTCGTACGGTAATTATACACATAATAATTTAGTTTTTAACTTGAAATTATTATTACTAATATAAACAGTTGACTGTGGTGTCCCTAGGTACAGATCTTTCAGTTCACTGTTATAGGATCTCAGAGGGTAGTCCTGAATCATATGCTTCACTGTTTTCTTCTCAGCGCCATAGTCACAACATGGCAAAGGTCATATTTTCCATTTGTACAGTAGATCTTCAGACACTCTTTCCGTGATGGATGGCATTTAAAAACATTCTGGGTACTTGGTGGTTATGTATGATCTCTAAGTATTCCTTCATCAGAATGTTAGGTTTCCATAGGTATGATGGAAATATTGCTTAGTATTGGAAGCCTATGAGTTTGAGTTGAACTGACTGTTCCTGAGATCATGCACGTGGTGTTGTTAAGCTGGACATCTATTCTCTTCATGTAAGGACTGTTTATCCAAACTGGAACTCAGTATTCAGCAACAGAGAAAACTAAACCAACAGTTGGACAGCAGTGAGATCCGAACCCACTGGTGTCTGGTTGGCCATTTTTGTTCTGTACTTAACATCTCTTCAACACGTACTAAATGTACGTAACACGACCTAATAGGTTGAAAGTCTGTTTCGATTACAATGCGGTCGTGAAAATTCAACATTCATTGACTTGGCCCTCAACGGACAACTTAAGCGCACTCTACAGTGTGATGGTATTAGTACCAGACCTGTAGCTCAGATCCTTTCCAACAGAACAAAGATGGCCTAGGCCACCATAGCTCAATTGGTAGAGCAACCGACGCGAAATCAGGAGGTTGTGGGTTCGGATCCCACTGGTGTCTGGTTGGCCATTTTTGTTCTGTACTTAACATCTCTTCAACACGTACTAAATGTACGTAACACGACCTAATAGGTTGAAAGTCTGTTTCGATTTCGATAGCTATGGCCTTAATTACGGTACAGCCCCAGCATTTGCCTGGTGTGAAAATGGGAAACTACGGAAAACCATTTTCAGGGCTGCCGACAGTGGGATTCCAACTCACTATCTCCTGGATGCAAGCTCACAGCCATGCGCCTCTAACTGCACGGCCAATTTGCCCGGTCTAACACACACTGAAGAGAATGCCAGACTGACGAATGCGCGCGCCAAGCGGGTGAATCCTACCTCAGTCCATGACCTTGGCAAAAAATAAATAAATATACACCCCTGCTACCCTTACAGCACTTGTAAATTCTCCACTACCTGCTGTGGCACTATACAAATTGGTTAGCCGGGACGAACAACATTTTGTGCGGATGTCCACTAATAATTTTGTTAATAATTAAAGAAAATAGTCCGCCTCTGTGGTGTAGTGGTTAATGTGATTAGCTGCCACCCCAGGAGGCCCAGGTTCGAATACTGGCTCTGCCACGAAATTTGGAAAGTGTTAGGAGGGCTGGAACGGGGTCCACTCAGCTTCGGGAGGTCAAATGAGTAGATTTTGATTCCCACCTCAGCCATCCTGGAAGTGGTTTTCCATGGTTTCCCACTTATCCTCCAGGCAAATGCCAGGATGGTACCTAACTTAAGGCCACGGCCGCTTCCTTCCCTTTTCTTGTCTATCCTTTCCAATCTTCCCATCCCCCCACAAGGCCCCTGTTCAGCATAGCAGGTGAGGCCGCCTGGGCGAGGTACTGGTCACTCTCCCCAGTTGTATCCCCCGGCCCAATATCTCACGCTCCAGGACACTGCCCTTGAGGCGGTAGAGGTGGGATCCCTCGCTGAGTCCGAGGGAAAAACCAACCCTGGAGGGTAAAAGGATTAAGAAGAAGAAGAAAATATTAAATAAAATAAAGGAAAGAATTAGCTGATAAGACAATAGGGCTCATACAAATTGCTTTTTTAAATAATTCCTAGTTTCAGCCGGCAAAAATCCGAAAAATTGTAATATGTTCTCCAAAAAGTGGGAGGGCGACTGCCCCTAATCGCCGCTACTGCTGTCAAGTGTAACACGCACATACTTGAAATCTCTGTTGTATTGAAGGAGGGTGTCATCTGTCCTCTTGAAACACTCTTGTCGAGTAGCATTTACTCAATCATCAGTGTCCCCAAATTTTCTTGATCTTGTGGAGGGTATATCTACTTAAGCTGAACAGGAGTGAGCCAAGCACTGATCTTGAGGAAGTCCATCATTTAGTTTCTGAATTCATTACCCATGATGACTTGAAACATTCTATTTACGATACAAGGCTTTGTATGGTATTACTTGGAGTAGTTTGTAGGTAACACCCTCTCTGAAAATTGTTAGGCTAGTGACCAGGTATCAGAAGTTTGCATTTTGAGGTTTTGGTCAGGTCTTCAGGGTCTCATCCACTATGTAATGGTACTGTGAATCACCACTATATGTATTTGAATAAGGAGAATCACACTGGAGTACAGTGGAGAGTAAGTGTGTGATGTGAAATTGTACCATTTTTGACAACTGTCAAGGCTGTTCCACCCCATGTTACAGCGAGCCGGTATATCATTACAATGTTGTGCTCAGGTCTTTATAGGCCACATTGAACAGTTGCTGTGTTGAACAATTCAAGGTACCCAGATTCCTACCTACTGGCTACCATGTTCTAGTTCAACTCGGCTGTGTAAAATCCGATACAAACAAACCTTTTCAGGACCAGTAGGGTGAGTAGTTATGTGAACATACTGTACGCATATGCAATAAAAGACAGTAACAAAGGAATATAATTGCCTGGGGTTACAATCTAGCATCGCATGATTGAGTTTTATAGTACAAGATTTTGCAGGCTCTTGCTGCTTTAGCTGCGGTGATAGCTGGCATTCCCTCAGAAGTTTGCAATCTGTACAGTATCTCTTCATAACCTTAATATGCAATTTCTATCATAGTGTGTTATTTCCAGCTGTGATCATTGGGTTCGATTTCTCATCAGGATCACAGACTGTAAACTTCTTATTATCTGTATTAACAGTTGAACTTTTACATTAATACCAAAACATGCCTAATTAACACTCGTCTTGTAAGATGATACTAATGTATTGACTTAGGAGGATAGTAAATACTGTTTTGGTATTAATGTAAGAGTCCCTATCAGGAAGTCAAAACATTTAAGAAACAAGATTTCCACTTTCAGAAGTGCACATGGCCTTGGGGTTCACTCAGCCTACACCAAAAATGAGTACCAAGTTAATTCCCGAGAGCACAGGCAACTGGGCTTAGAACTAACCACTCTACCCCATCAGCTTCCGAGGTTACGGATAGCAGAAGCCTCTACCTTTGACCCCTCCAAGGGCTTTTATAGTCTGTTTGGAAATTACATTTTTTTAAAATAGAGCTTTTGTCATTGAATTACCATCGGCACTAAGGATTTTGTCTGTATTGTCGAACTTAAACCTATTCATGTTATGGTACTAATCCTGTATAGGAATAAGTACCAATATTTTTGAGGGTGTCTGTCAGCTGTTGGTTCCATAGAATTAAATTATAAGGAGCTGGTGGATCACTTTATATTTATCCAAGATTTTTCTGTCTTTATTCCCAGAAATTCAGGCATCCGTTTACCAAAATATTTCATTCTCAACCATCTTAAAAGTCCTGATACAGTTGGTTGGCCTCTTTCCTGGTTTAAAATTTGGTATAATAACAGAATTGATTTTTAGCTAATGCAACATCATTTTCATTTCCCCCTGTCCAGCTCCTGGCTGGTCAGGGTGTTGATGGCACTTCTCCACCATTGCCTCTCCTTCCACCACTCCTCTTGAGTAATTGTATTCCAGTCTAGTCTTCTTTTTCATATACTGTTCTTGTCTGAGTCCATCCATCTCCCTCTAGGTTTATCCATCGAAGGTAGATCTCGAAAGTCTTGGAGGTCTCAGGATACACTTGTTCCATCTTGCGTTCTTTCCTTTTATCCTAGCCTCCAACAGTTGTTTTGGTATCCCTCCTTCCTGCATCCTCATAACATGTCCAAATCATTTCAATTTATTCTTTTCCCTCCTGTTACTCAGTTTTTCTACCCCTACCCTCTTTTCTGACCTCAGCATTTCTTACCCTGTCTCTCCTGGTTGTCCCTAACGTACTCCTTAGGAACTTCATCTCACTGGCCTGTATTTTACTCTCAATTGTTGCTGTCAAAGTCCAAGTCTCTGATGCATATGTTAATATAAGGGGATAGTACATCTTGTACATTATCTCTTTACATTTCATAGGGACTTCTCTATTTCACACCAGGTTCCTTACATTCTGGTAGAATGTATTTCCCGCTTATACCTTTCTGCTGATCCCCTTATCCAAACTTGCATCTTGCATTATTTCACTTCACTTCCCAAATATTTGAAGTTGTCAGTAACCTCAGTGTTTCGTCCCCTGATACTAATGAATCCCTTTCCTTCTCTTTGTCTTAGCTGATTATGTTTGCATAAAGAAGAAGATGGTCTTTGAGAGCTTAAATTGGAGTAAAAGTAAATTTTACCATTAGTTCTTTCTTCTTCTTCTACCACTTTTCCCACACCTGTGGGATCATCGGTGTGAATTCTGTTGGACATGTGGATTTGGCCCTGTTTTAAGACCAGATGCCCTTCCTGACACCAACCCTATGTCGAGGGATGTAATCACTATTATATATTTGTCTAGTGGTTGGTAGTGTAGTGTGTTTTGTGAAGATGAAGAAGAGAGTATTGAGACAAATACTAACACTCAGTCCCCGGGCCATAAGAATTAATCAAACACAATTAAAATCCCCAACCCCACCGCTAATCAAACCTGGGATCCCACTGAACTGAAATCCTCAGCGCTGACAATTCAGCCAAGGAGTCGGACCATTAGTTTCTTCCAATTTAGGTAATTTTAATATGATTTTTTTGGATGGTTGTCAACATAGGTTAAATAGACTGAGCCCTAGCATCTGGGTTTATAATCAGTTACTTCCTCACTCAAAATTTCTAGCATGATAAGTTTATTCAATATAACCTTACCTGGAATAAGATCATGGTAATATCAGCGTGCATTCGGGAGATAGTGGGTTCGAACCCCACTGTCAGCTGCCCTGACGATGGTTTTCCTTGGTTTCCTTAATTAAGGCTGTGGTTGCTTCCTTCCCACTCCTAGCCCTTTCCTATCGCATTGTCAACATAAGACCTATCTGTGTCGGAGCGACATAAAGTAAATTGTAAAAGATCATGTTAACTGAGAACAAAGATGGGTATTTTTTTCTTAATTGTAGTATTTAGTATTATACTATCACTTCTGAGAATTTTTCAGTTTTATTTACTTATGTTTTTTGTCTTTTTGTTTTTTAACTGTAATTTGCTTTGCTTTGCAGACCATGTGTCCAGTTTGTCTGGATCGTTTGAAGAACATGATCTTCCTCTGTGGTCATGGAACATGCCAGATGTGTGGTGATCGCATGTCGGAATGTCCAATCTGCCGAAAGCAAGTTGAGAAGAGGATTCTTCTTTACTGAAAATGGTATTAAATGAATGGTATGGTTCCTACTGTTCTACTGCCGATATTCTATTATTTGATAGAACGGTTAGCTTTCTTAGCCACACATGAATGCCTTATTTTGTGTATTGATCCATATACATTTATGGCTGCAATACATTCATTTTTACTGGTTTATAATTATTAATGTTAAATCCTTCTTTCAATGACTAAACAGAGGTTACTCAGCTGTTTTGCTATGTCCTCCTGTAATTGAAGTCCTGTGTTTGATAAAACTTCAACAGAAACTGTTGAATCTTAAACAGAGAAATCTCATTTGTGAATCATTATTCTTGTAGTATCTAAATTCTTCAATTTTTAAAAATAATCTGATGTGTTTCCTGTTACATTTTTGAAGAAATGTTTATTTCATTGCTATAGTTACCTATCTTTAATGTTACTGTAAGCCAAACTTGTGGTTTGGATTCAGGATAGTGTTATGTGAAAGATCTGTATTGTTATTAATTTTCTTGAATATTGTAATGAGTTCAGCAGTCTTGTAATATCTGCTTGAACTTATATTAATTTACAGATTCAGTAAATGTGAAGAGAACAATATTCTTTACACCAACCAGTACTGGTATCATAATATAGTGAATCATGAGTGTGTGCAGATTGTCACAACATAATAGGATGATGACACAGTTCTCTTGTAAAATAATATAGTGTTTTTTGTATTATTTGTTTGCTTAAGTATTATTGTATTAGTTCAAAGTGATCCTTCAATCTGAACCATTGGTAAGATTGTATACAAACACAGGATATCTTTTCATGGATGTTTACTGGAGGGACAGTTTCTCAGATTGTTTTCATTGTTGCTACCTGAAAGAGGGATGCACAAATGGGGTAGTGACATTGAAGTGTTTCTTAAATATATTATGTACTTCCATGTATAATATGCATAACTCAGTTGTGCTGATATGCACAGTGTATCTGATTTTGTTTTAAAATTTAAAGAAAGAAAAGGATTATCTCAGGTTATGATGTTATCCTATTAATTATATGCAGTCATTCTGACTGCTAGAAACTGTTGTAGTTCATATCAGTCCCAATATTACACCATATATAAGGATAGATAAACTAAACTGTTGATGTAAGAGCTGTTAGTGAAAGTTTGACAGTTCAAAACAAGTGCAACTGAGGATTTGCATGATCATATTTTAAAGTATTGTATTATATCTTGCAAATTTTTAAAAACTTACATTGAATATTGTGATGACTCATTTTTGTCCTGATTTGTATTTACCTTATAAATGTGAAATAACAAAATTATTAATACAGTATGTCATTTAGGTATAGAATCTCCTCCTACTGTGTTTACAGTATGTCATTTTGTGGTTTTGTGATTATTTTTCACAGTAATGTTCTCAATATGATTATGATGATTTACTATAATGCTGAAAACAGGAATCTTGTCAGAAAGTATGAACTTCATTAGACATTTGCATTCCAAAGTATTTAATATTTCACAACAAGATTCCTTCTTTGCACATTGTTTTTGCTTCTAATTGCAAATAATTTGATACCGGTAGTTATAGTGTGGAACATTTAACAAATGAATTCATATGTATTGAGAAGTACAAAATAGAACACAGGCTTAGTCAAGTCATCTTTGTTTCTTTACATTACTCTCCTGTCAGTTTCTCTTTCTTGCCATTATTTCAACTTTTAGCCACTGACAATTGTTCATGAGCAATATTTCAGATGATTCTGTATAAGGATGAGGCATTTGGAGAGATTTTTTTTTTTAAGGAAGTAGTTTAATTGTACGTAAAGATTATCTTGGTAGTTTCGTTTGTGCCTCAAGGCATGACCGTGCAATACGTCATAAAACACAGTGTCATAATAACCTTATTTCACCAGAAGAGTCCTTCAGAAAACTTTAATCTATTAACAGTGAATAAATCTCTAACAAAAATATAATCATACATTTAAGAATGTAATTGTGATTTCCTTTTGAATAAAAGCCTCAATGCATACTTATCCTACTGATAAGTTAACTAGTCTCAACAGTAAACAAATATACCATCGATAGTAATTTGAAACATTTTTAAAAATGATTACATTACACTGATGTGGAAGATGGAAAATTTGTATGAATCAGTTCATTGTAACACATTTAATATGTGACATAAAAGTATAATAGATTGATTCCTAGTTCACTTTCAGTGATATTTAATGAATCCTCCTCTTTTATTTTTTCAATCTCAGAGTAGGAACTTGATTAAAAATTAATTAACACTATAATGTTCAATCATTCAAGTCCATAAATGCTTTAACAGTCTGTTGTTCAATGCTAATCAATTTAAGATTCATCTGTTAGACCTCATTGTGGCTGAATAACAGCATAAGAAAGAACTAATGTTCCACACTATTAACTCTGTAGATAGTATATTACATGTATGCATCAGGCTTCAGTGGAAATGAAGGTTAAAATTCTTTCTTTCATTTACTTGTCAGTAATAAATATTTCTGCCTTGCTTTCTTCCTTCTTGCTGAGCTGTATGATCCCATGCTTTATGGTTACTTGGCTTTAAACTGTGTATACCTTTGATGTTTGTTGTTCCCATTAATCACAACTTTTCTTGTGCCTAAATACATACTAAATAACATTTTTTCTGCTCAAATTATGGAATTTGTGAGATTGTGTAGGTATGTTCACTGACAATCAAAAGTGTTATATTTCGTAATTGTTGTCCATTTTGTTTAATGTTCATCACCGTACAAAATCAGGATGAGAAGTGTAATTGAATTGTAAAACTCATATCAGTAATATTGATGAAATGGGTAACATTGTTGCTCAAACACAGTCCACTGAAGCTTTCATACAAATTTTGAAAGGTTCATTCTAGAGTTTGAGAAATATTGTATTCCATTAGTTTTATTGCTTATTTTAATTTTTTTTCATGATCATATATTCATTTATTCATTCAGTAACAGCTTTTTTGGTTAAGAATTGGTGTTATTATTACTAACCAGAATAAAATGTACTCAGTATTTAATTGGGTTCTAATTTGTTCATTCGTTCATGATATTCTTTAATTTTTCACACAGTTCATTTTTAATTTAGTGTAAGTAGTTATTTTCAGACAGACTGGTAAACAATAATTAATTCTAACTAAGACATATTGTGATAAATTTAAGACATACTAAGCACAAATCTTGGCCCTATGCATTGATTATGCCTAAAAAGTGCTTAATATTGTGTATGTTAAGAAAATATTTAAATAATTTTATTGCTATTGTAATTGTTTACTTACCAGATTTCTTATGTACTTCAAAAATTGTAGAAGAGGAAATTTATAATAAAAATTCTATTGAAATAATTGTTAGTTTAGAAAAATGTAACAAATAAAGGATATTGGCAAATGAAATTTTTTGTGTTTATTATCTATTAATACAGTGTTACAAAACCAAGATTATTTTGGGAACATAAAAAATAGAAGAGAAAGTGATGATAATAATAGGATTATTTCATAGTGGGAAGATTTTGAGTGTCCTAACAAAAGTATGACTGCAGTGCAATCTGTTGGTGACTTGGAAAATTATTTAGCTCATATAATCTCACATTTGATTAGGGTAACCATGTCTGTATACAAACATGTCATCGCGAGTTAAGTTGCTTGGGTGAAAATTCCTTTGATTACACTTGTTGACTTTTGGTGGTGCGTTATCACAATTATTTGTCCATTCTTTCTTATATTTAACCTGTGAGAGTTTGCAACTGGAGTTTTTCTCTGGGTTGTGGACTTTTTATAGTATATTACCAACTCGTTGGCTGAACGGTCAGCGTACTAGCCTTCGGTTCAGAGGGTCCCGGGTTGGGGATTTTAACCTTCATTGGTTAATTCCAATGGCACGGGGCTGGGTGTATGTGTTGTCTTCATCATCATTTCATCCTCATTACAACGCGCAGGTCGCCTACGGGAGTCAAATAGAAAGACCTGCACCTGGCGAGCCAAACCCGTCCTGGGATATCCCGGCACTAAAAGCCATACGACATTTCATTTCATTTCATTTCATAGTATATTACATCATGGGACACAGCTTCTGGGTTCTCCTTTCTGATACCTTCACATCAGATTATTAGCCTCACCAACAATCACTTTGTCAGTTTGAGCATGCTTTCCACAAAGGCTTGGAGTATTTGTCGATGTGCGACCCAGTGCATCTTATCGGGGGTTTGTATATCAATAAGTTATTATTAATGAATGTACCTTTTCTATATGTAATTAATATTATATAAATGCATATATACACTGACTGACAGAGCAAATGCAACACCAAGAAGGAGTGGTTCGAACGGGATGAAAGTTGGGGAAAAAACATAGACGGCACGGACAAATAATTGATGTTTATTTCAAACCGATATGCAGGTTACACAATGCGCACGGCATCGACTCAGTAGGATGTAGGACCACCGCGAGCGGCGATGCACGCAGAAACACGTCGAGGTACAGAGTCAATAAGAGTGCGGATGGTGTCCTGAGGGATGGTTCTCCATTCTCTGTCAACCATTTGCCACAGTTGGTCGTCCGTACGAGGCTGGGGCAGAGTTTGCAAACGGCGTCCAATGAGATCCCACACGTGTTCGATTGGTGAGAGATCCGGAGAGTACGCTGGCCACGGAAGCATCTGTACACCTCGTAGAGCCTGTTGGGAGATGTGAGCAGTGTGTGGGCGGGCATTATCCTGCTGAAACAGAGCATTGGGCAGCCCCTGAAGGTACGGGAGTGCCACCGGCCGCAGCACATGCTGCACGTAGCGGTGGGCATTTAACGTGCCTTGAATACGCACTAGAGGTGACAGGGAATCATACGCAATAGCGCCCCAAACCATGATGCCGCGTTGTCTAGCGGTAGGGCGCTCCACAGTTACTGCCGGATTTGACCTTTCTCCACGCCGACGCCACACTCGTCTGCGGTGACTATCACTGACAGAACAGAAGCGTGACTCATCGGAGAACACGACGTTCCGCCATTCCCTCATCCAAGTCGCTCTAGCCCGGCACCATGCCAGGCGTGCACGTCTATGCTGTGGAGTCAATGGTAGTCTTCTGAGCGGACGCCGGGAGTGCAGGCCTCCTTCAACCAATCGACGGGAAATTGTTCTGGTCGATATTGGAACAGCCAGGGTGTCTTGCACATGCTGAAGAATGGCGGTTGACGTGGCGTGCGGGGCTGCCACCGCTTGGCAGCGGATGCGCCGATCTTCGCGTGCTGACGTCACTCGGGCTGCGCCTGGACCCCTCGCACGTGCCACATGTCCCTGCGCCAACCATCTTCGCCACAGGCGCTGCACCGTGGACACATCCCTATGGGTATCGGCTGCGATTTGACGAAGCGACCAACCTGCCCTTCTCAGCCCGATCACCATACCCCTCGTAAAGTCGTCTGTCTGCTGGAAATGCCTCCGTTGATGGCGGCCTGGCATTCTTAGCTATACACGTGTCCTGTGGCACACGACAACACGTTCTACAATGACTGTCGGCTGAGAAATCATGGTACGAAGTGGGCCATTCGCCAACGCCGTGTCCCATTTATCGTTCGCTACGTGCGCAGCACAGCGGCACATTTCATATCATGAGCATACCTCAGTGACGTCAGTCTACCCTGCAATTGGCATAAAGTTCTGACCACTCCTTCTTGGTGTTGCATTTGCTCTGTCAGTCAGTGTATATATATATATCTATTGTAACTGACCAAAATTTCTTACTAAAAACTATCAACTAATCTAAAATTGATCTTAAATATGGCCTTCATTCAAAAATTTTAAAATTTCAGGTAATTTCAAAATTGTTGCTAATTTATATCAACTACATCTATTTTAATCATATTTTTCGAACCTCAAAATTTCCAAAAATTGCTGACGACCAAAAATGCAGAAAATACGCACTTCTTCAAAAAAAATTTACCCCGCAGGGATTGTCCTGTTTGAGCGACCTTTTATGTTATTGTTTGTGTGTGTTGTTATAGAAAGTTATTTTCCTATGTGTATTATCTCTATTATAGTGCATTCCTGTGTTCTTTGTTGACATGCAGAGATAAGCGGAGAGCATTAAAAGACGATCCAACAGTACTGAATAGGACGAGTGACAGGAACAATTCACTGCAAACAGGGATGTTTCAATTTATTTAAAGACAATATTTGTTGAAGATATGGAAGAGGAACCTATTGACAGAGTTGCAGATGCTGACTATAGTGTTGATGTGCTACAGTAATGGTATTAAAATTGTGATACGAACACCACTAGGGGTACGAGGGGTCGTCTCAGGGGGTATGCAAATTTATCGTAGCTTTTAATGGTTTAAGTGAGCAGTTCAGAAAAGAGTTGAGTCTGCTCACTTTCAACAAAATCTTGTTTTTTATTCGGTGTTTTACCGAGCTCGATAGCTGTAGTTGCTTTAGTGTGGCCAGTATCCAGTATTCGGAAGATATTGGGTTCAAACCTCACTGTCCGCAGCCCTGAAGATGGTTTTCTGTGGTGTCCCATTTTCCCACCAGGAAAATGCTGGGGTTGTACATTAATTAAGGCCACAGCCGCTTCCTTCCCACTCCTTGCCCTTTCCTGTCCCATCGTCGCCATAAAACCTATCTGTGTCAGTGCGACATAAAACACCTTGCAACTAACTACCTATTCAGTGTTTTTTCCTACTACTACATGGAGTTCCCTTTCTGAACTATTCATTCTAAAATATTTGTGACTTTGCACCTCGAATTGACTAGGTATGTAAAAATGCTTACTCATGTTGCATTGCTATTTTTGTTTTTTTTCGAAGTCGACTCATTCATTTCATATTTTTTTCAGTAGCAGTATGTATTACCAATAGTAAATGTTGCATTAATATAATTATATGCACATGTGCGCTTGTGTGTGTGTGCGTGTGTGTGTCTCTCTCTTGTTGCTAGGGAATGAAAACCTCAATATTCCTCTCACAAGAAAACCACGTTTCTCCATCTGTCTTGTGAAGGCTTGTCGTGTTGCCTGAGAAGTTAACAGAAGACTCTGATGGTCTAATAATTGGGCTAGCATTAAGCAATTAAAATCCCAGGAACTGTTCTTCAGCCATTGCAAATCGCCCAGTTTTGAGCTTCTTCTGTAAACTTTACTCCGAAGGAGTTACGAGGTTACCTTTGCCCAGTGATAATTATATACGGTACATTATTGGGGAATAGTACAACTCGTTGGCTGAATGGTCAGCGTACTGGCCTTCGGTTCAGAGGGTCCCGGGTTTGATTCCTGGTCGGGTTGGGGATTTTAACCTTAATTGGTTAATTCCAATGGCTCAGAGGCTGGGTGTGTGTGGCGTATTCAACATTAGAAATCATCCTAGGTAGGGCCCTCATCTTCACAGACATGGAGGTCACCTAATAGGCCGACTACTAGAAAAAGACCTGCACCAGGCCTCTCCGGAGGCCATACGCCATTATATTATTGGGGAACAGAGTGGTATAGTAGCTTAGCTGCTTGCCTGTCATCCTGACAACTGTGGTTTGATTCCTGATGTTGCTTCAATCCCTGGCCACAACTTTTTCATGGCTTAGTGCTTGCAGGTACTCTGAGCAAGCAGGATAAGCTGCGGAAGATTATGATAATGATGATGATTGTAGTTAATATTATTTGCCATCCAGCAACAATCATTTGTTATTTCTGGTATAATCGCAATATACTCTCACTTTGGGGGTATGAAGGTAAAGCAATTGGATTTTGAGGATACCCCAGCCAAAAAGTTTGAATACCACTGTGCTAGAAGACAGTGATTATGATTCACGTTCTTGTCCTTTTACATTTATTCCCCCCCCCCCCCTCTTTCTACACAGACATGTCATTGTGTTTATACTATTGTGTGTGTTCTTTTCTATGTTCCTTTCTATTGATTATGACATGATGACATATAGGCCTACTCAGCTGTATTCCATGATCGTTTATGTTTACATATTGGTTAACAATAAAACATTGTGCACTTTTATTTCTCGCAAAGATCATGTTTCATGTATGTTGATTTATACCCTGGTGGGATTAGCCCCCAGGGAACTAAGTTTGTTGTTCGACAATACAGAAGACCTACCTCTTAAACATAGTGTCTATACTCCCCGTAAAATAAAAAGGAGATATCAAGGAAGTACAGGGAGTATAGAATCAAGATGTTGGTTCTTTATTACGTAGGTGCTTTGAAAAGTTCTCGGAATGTACTAGAATTAAGTATCTTACCTCGGTGGAACTGCTTTTATTTTTCAATATAGTCTCCCTGTAGACTAATGCATTTGGTCCAGCAATGTTCCAATGCCTTGATCCCATCTCGAAAATGAGATTCCTCCAGGCCTGCAAAATACCTCTCCAATTCGGCTGTCAGTTCTTCCCTTGTAGAAAATCTCCGTCCACCGAGGAAAATTTTCAGCTTGGGGAATAGATGAAAGTCTGATAGTGCCAAATCAGGTGAATAAGGTGGATGTGCCAACAATTCGTACTCCAGTTCATGAAGTTTTGCCATGGCAATAACACTTGTGTGCGGCGGAGCATTGTCTTGATGAAAGATGACATTTTTCCTTGCCAAACCAGGCCTTGTTTCGCATATCTTTTCCTGTAGTTGGTCTAGGAGGTTTGCATAGTATTGCCCCGTAATTGTTTGGCCAGTAGGAAGATAATCTATCAGCAGAATGCCTTTTGCATCCCAGAAAACTGAGGCCATGACCTTTCCAGCCGAACGCACTGCCTTTGTTTTCTTTGGTGGTGGTGAATCACAATGTTTACACTGCTTTGACTGCTGTTTTGCCTCTGGGGTATAGTAGTGGACCCAAGTTTCATCTGTAGTCACAAACCGGCGCAAAAAATCTTGTTGGTTGCACTGAAAACGGGCTAGACTTTGTTCGGACATTTCCAATCTGGTGTGTTTATTGTCCAATGTCAAGAGCCGCAGCACCCATCTTGCGGATAATTTTTTCATACCCAATTCTTCGGTTAAAATATAATATACCCATTCAGAAGACATCCCTGCAGCTTCAGCAATCTCCCACACTTTCAGTCGACGATCCTCCATGACCATTTTATGCACTTTTGCGATAAATTCTGGGGTCGTAACACTTTTTGGCCGTCCACTACGCAGATCATCATCCAAGCTCTCCCGACCAAATTTAAATTCGCTGGTCCACTTGGCAACAGTTGAAAATGAAGGAGCAGAGTCCCCCAGTGTGTTCTGAAAGTCGGCAAGAATTTCCTTTGCTTTCATACCTTTCTTTACAAAGTATTTAATCACTGCTCAAATCTCAGTTTTTTCCATTGTCACAAATCACTATGCGGGAACAACAACAACAAAGAGTCGTCACTACCACACTCCTGCAGCTAGAGCAGTGACGTGCCACATGTTCACTCACAAAGGATGTGTGATTATTGCGTGGGAACCTCGTTGATCTAGCACTGACATCTAGCGGATATTCCGAGAACTTTTAAAACTGTCCTCATAATTTTTCTACACATTGAGAATATTATATAAAAATCAATCAATGTTTAATCAATCAGTCACTACTGATCTGCATTTAGGGCAGTCACTCAGGTGGCAGATTCCCTATCTGTTGTTTTCCTAGCTTTTTATGAAATGACTGGAAAGAAATTGGAAATACCCCTTCCTAAAAATGACTATTTGCCCCAATTTGTCCTCTTGAATTCTAACTTTATCTTCATATTGTGATCTTTTCTACTTTTAAAGACACCACTCAAACTTATTCGTCTACTGATGTCATTCCACGCCATCTCTCCACTGACAGCTTGAAACATACCACTTATGATAGCTCGAAACATACCACTTAGTCGAGCAGCTCGCCTCCTTTTTCCCAAGACTTCCCAGCCCAAATTTTGCAACATTTTTGAAATGCTGCTCTTTTGTTAGAACAAACTGAGCTGCTTTTCTTTGGATTTTTCCCAGTTCTTGAATCAAGTAATCCTGGTGAGGGTTCTATACATTGGAACCACACACTGTTTGAGGTCTTACCAGAGACATATATGCCTTTTCCTTTACATCCTTACTACAACCCCTAAATACCCTCACAACCATGTGCAGAGATCTGTACGCTTTATTTACAATCCCATTTATGTGATCAACCCAATGAAGATCTTTCCTTATATTAACACCTAGGTACTTACAATGATCTCCAAAAGGAACTTTCACCCCCCATTAAGCAGTAATTAAAACTGACAGGACTTTTCCCATTTGTGAAACTCACAACCACCTGACTTTTAACCCTGTTTATCATCATACCATTGCATACTGTCTATCTCACAACATTATCGAGGTCATTTTGCAGTTTGTCACAATCTTGTAACTTATTATTACTCTATACAGAATAACATCATCCACAAAAAAAGCCTTATCTCTGATCTATCCGTAAATATAAGAAAGAATTGACAAATAAGTGCACACACCACCAGCAGTCAATACATGCAGTAGCAGCAATTGGGAACTAGATGTCGTGGGGGAGGGGCGGGGCAAAAAATGTACAGGCAACAAGAAGTACCCGGGTTTGTGGATATAGTGGGTGGGGTACATGGATCACAACTGAATAAAGCCCTACAAAGTGGTAAGTTTTCTGATGCTCTCTGAGCGAATTTCGACAGAGAGGTAAAGATTGACAGTTTACCAACTTAAGTGCGGTAATAAATTTCTTTGAGATTTTAATTCAATGCTATACAACAAAAATTTCATTAAAGGGACAATTCTTCTTCTTCCTCTTCTTCTTCTTCTTCTTCTTCTTCTTCTTCTTCTTCTTCTTCTCCTCCTCCTTATTCTTCTTCTTCTCCTCCTCCACCGCTTGTCCCACACTTGTGGGGTTGCGGGTGCGAACTGTGTTGCAAATGTGGATTTGGCCCTGATTTACGGCCGGATGCCCTTCCTGACGACATCCTTATATGGAAGGATGATTCACCAAAGGAACAATTTTACACATGTAATACAATTAAATAGAAGCACGGCATGAGTATACAATTAAAGTCCATTTAGTATTTGACTACACACTATGAAATTAACAGGCACTAAAGAGACTGCCAGACTGACGAATGTGCGTGGCAAGCGGGTAAATCATATCTCAGTGTCCATGACCTTGGCAAAAAAAAGAAACCCCTGCTACTGTACCTCACAGCACATGCAAAAGTGTCCACTATACTTGCTGTGTCGCTACACAAATCCGTTATCTGCAACGAATGACATTTTGTGCATGTTTCCGCTAATAATTTTGTTAATAATTAAGGAAAATAAAGGAAAGAATTAGCTGATAAGACAACAGGGCTTGTACAAATTGCTTTTTTAAAAATAATTCCTAGTTTCAGCTGGCTAAAATGGAATAAAAATGTACTGGTAATGTTTTCTCCACAAAGTGAGAGGCCGACTAACCCTCCCCCCCCCACAATTGCTATCCCTAATCGCTGCAACTAAACACATGTATTTAAATGAGTTTTCACCCTAATAACCAAGCTCAAAATGACTTGTTAGTAATCGGATGTGATTAACCTACTGATACGGGAATGTATGAATGAAATAATTTTCTAAGTTGCCGACATATGGCACTTCAGGTGTATTTACGTTTGGACACTTGATATCTTCCTGCAATGAAACAATTCTATGACAGTTCCTTCTAAACCATGTAATTTATCTAGGATATAGTGTTCTTAGGATGCACCTCTAGTGGTGGCAACTAGTTTCTAAGAACAGAAATAGAATTTAATTCTTATATCTTGTTACTGAGCATTTATAAGAAACTATAGTGAAGTAGGTATTTATACATCAAAGAGTTTTGTTTTTCTTTCCTCTCATTATAAACATGCTGTATTAATGGCATACAGGAGATCAGAACAACTCAACACGTGTGTCTTCGCTTTGTCTCTTCTTTTCCGAATTAGGCAAAATGTTTACTCATATCAAATGATTACCGTAAATTACAGACGTTTAGTCACCCTATGTTTATATGGATAAATTTCTTGATCAGTTCTTTTGTTTTACTACATTTAACCCCTTAAAGCGGAATGTCGCAAATTTGCATCATACCATTTTAATGCATTTATATCGGCAGATATTTAATTTTGGACGCTGGTGACGATTGATGCAGATAGGAAAGAGGATAGACATGAACCATACTAGCGCCAAAGTCACTCTACGGAGGTCAAGACACCTATGTTACTTATGGAACCGCCATGTTGAGTCTTTAAGTGAATGTAACCAAAGGCAAGTTTTTGTGTATTTGAATTTAAAGGATTTAGGTATCAAACATTGAAATAAAAACAAATGAACAACTAATTTTCATGTAGAATTAACTTCATTGGGCATCTAGAAGGCAGTTTGGGTTTAGGGAAGGTCATTCCACTGCAGTTCAACTTGCAGGATTCCAGCAAGATATAACAGCTATCCTGGATACAGGAGGTCAAATGGGATGTATTGCGATTGACCTAACCTATCTAAGGGTAGATCAATCAGTCTCTACTGATCTGCATTTAGGGCAGTCGCCCAGGTGGCAGATTCCCTATCTGTTGTTTTCCTAGCCTTTTCTTAAATGATTGCAAAGAAATTGGAGATTTATTGAACATCTCCCTTGGTAAGTTATTCCAATCCCTAACTCCCCTTCCTATAAATGAATATTTGCCCCAATTTGTCCTCTTGAATTCGAACTTTATCTTCATATTGTGATCTTTCCTACTTTTAAAGACACCATCCAAACTTATTCGTCCACTGATGTCCTCCCACGCCATCTCTCCACTGACAGCTTGGAACATACCACTTAGTCGAGCAGCTCGTCTCCTTTCTCCCAAGTCTTCCCAGCCCAAACTTTGCAACATTTTTGTAACGCTACTCTTTTGTCGGAAATCGCCCAGAACAAATCGAGCTGCTTTTCATTGGATTTTTTCCAGTTCCTGAATCAAGTAATCCTGGTAAGGGTCCCATACACTGGAACCATACTCATGTTGAGGTCTCACCAGAGACAAATATGCTCTCTCCTTTATATCCTCTCCTTTACATCATGGTATACTAGTGGCATAAATGAGTGCAATTGGACTAGACGAAAGAATGACTGAATGGGTGGCTATATTTCTAGAAAATAGAACGCAGAGAATTAGAGTAGGTGAAGTTTTATCTGTCCCTGTAATAATTAAGAGGGGAAATCCTCAAGGCAGTATTATTGGACCTTTATATGTATTTTCTTATATATATCAATGATATGTGTAAAGAAGTGGAATCAGAGATAAGGTTTTTTGCAGATGATGTTATTCTGTACTGAGTATGCATTGTATGTATGGGACCCTTAACTGGATTACTTGATTCAAGAACTGATAAAAATCCAAAGAAAAGCAGCTCAATTTGTTCTGGTGACTTCTGACAAAAGAGTAGCATTACAAAAATGTTCAGAAGTTGGGCTGAGAAGTCTTGGGAGAAAGGAGATGAGCTGCTCGACTGAGTGGTATGTTTCAACAACAATAAAGGTGTTTTAATTTAATCAACCTATTCAATATTGAAAGTAGGAAAGATCACAATATGAAGATAAAGTTGGAATACAAGAGGACAAATTGAGGCAAATATTCATTTATAGGAAGGGGGGTTAGGGATTGGAATAACTTACCAAGGGGAATGTTCAATAAATTTCCAATGTCATTGAAATCATTTAAGAAAAGGCTAGAAAAACAACAGATATGGATGGACGGACGGACGGATGGTGAGCAACTGCAACGTGACCTCGATAATGTTGTGAGATGGAGAGTAGGCAATGGTATAATGATAAACAGGATTAAAAGTCAGGTTGTGAGTTTCACAAATAGGAAAACTCATCTCAGTTTTAATTACTGCATTGATGGAGTGAAAGTTCCTTTTGGGGATCATTGTAAGTACATAGGTGTTAATACAAGGAAAGATCTTCATTGGTGTAATCACATAAATGGGATTGTAAATAAAGGATACAGATCTCTGCACATGGTAATGAGGGTATTTAGGGGTTGTGGGTTGTAGTAAGGATGTAAAGGATAGGGCATATAAGTCTCTAGTAAGACCCCAACTAGAACATGGTTCCAGCATATGGGACCCTCACCAGTATTACTTGATTAAAGAACTGGAAAAAATCCAAAGAAAAGCAGCTCTATTTGTTCTGGGTGATTTCCGACAAAAGAGTAGCATTACAAAAATGTTGCAAAGTTTGGGCTGGGAAGACTTGGAAGAAAGGAGACGAGCTGTTCGACTAAGTGGTATGTTCCAAGCTGTCAGTGGAGAGATGGCGTGGAATGACATTTGTAGACGAATAAGTTTGAGTGGTGTCTTTAAAAGTAGGAAAGCTCACAATATGAAGATAAAGCTGAATTCAAGAGGACAAAATGGGGCAAATATTCATTTATAGGAAGGGGGTTTAGGGATTGGAAAAATTAACAAAGGGAGATGATCAATAAATTTCCAATTTCTTTCCAATCTTTTAAGAAAAGGCTAGAAAACAACAGATAGGGAATCTGCCATCTGAGCGACTACCCTAAACGCAGATAAGTAGTGATTGATTGATTGATTGATTGTTTGTTTGTGTATATACCGGGTGGTCCACGAGCCCCTTGATATCCAGTTTTATGCATCCCTTCACATTTACTACAATTCTGAAACACACCGGTCCCTCTCCCTAAACCAGGGTAATATAACGAGACGTGTGTTTACGGGCTAGGAGACAGCCACTATTAATTCATTGTGACCCGTAAAACGAGTACAGATACGCAGATCATGTACTTTAAAACAGGAGCTGGACACACACAGACCGGGAGCACGGTACTGTGTAGGCTGGGAAATGGGCACCGTAGGTCAAGTGTCGCAGTGCAAGTATTTTTTTTAAAGCCAGTTGCCTGGAATGTGGCAAGGTTGTATACTTAATACTGGTATTTTCCCCAGACTGATTTGTTTATTTGGCCCTGAAAAGGGCCATTGGTATGGAGTTGGGGTGATTGAGGCTAGGAAACGTGACAGTATTTCAGTTATCTACGTCATTTAACCTGCTCGAACTGACAACCTCCGTGGTGGATACAGAGCTGCGCGCGATGTTGTAAGGACCGTCTGGCCCGTTGCAACATCTCTGGCGAAATGGATCAGCATGCCTCGGTGACGAGCTGTTAAGGTGACAAGGACTGGCCGGCTCCCGTGCATGCACCAGTTGTTCTACAAGGCCCCACAGAAAAAAATCCATGGGTTTAAGATCGGGCAATCTGGCGGGCCAGGGGACAGGTCCTCCCCTTCCTATCCTTTTATCAGGATACATCATATCAAGATGGTCCCGGACGACCACGGCCACATGCGGTGGAGCTCCATCATGTTGAAACCACATCCTGCAGCGGTCAGGGAGTGGCACATGCTACAAAAACGATGGTAGTTCATCTTGGAGGAACCGCAGATAGCGCTGGCTGGTCAGATGTCCCTCAAAGAAATGGGGACCAATGAGGTTTCCACTAGTGTTGGCTACTGAATGTATGATTCGAAGCAGTGTATCGATTCATTCAAGTGTCCGAGTGAATCGATTCACAGGAACGGCGAGCTCACGGCACACGATTCAACTTACTCCCAGCGGACAGTGCTGAGTGGCGCACTCACTGGATGTTGACGGGGAGCCGAGCTTCCGCTGCAGCGAGACAGTGAATCATGGCACATCGAAAGAATCGTGAACGAGCGCGGCTCAGTGAGACACATGGTACACATGGCTCCTTATCGGCTCACTGGACACGCGGAGAGCCGAGCTTCCGCTGCAGCGAGACATACAGTGAGCCATGGCACATCGAAAGAATCGTGAACGAGCGCGGCTCAGTGAGACACAAGATACACACGGCTCCTTATCGGCTCACTGCAGCGAGACATACAGTGAGCCATGCTACACTGAAAGAATCGTATGCTATAATGGACTCTCGAGCTCAGCTCATTTGAAAATAATACCCATTTGCATTTACTGTCCTCTTCTTACAGGGAGGTTTAAATAATAGACTGATTTATTTGCAGTGTTAAAAAGGTAGTCACGACATAATTCTGAAATAGCTAGTAAGTAGGTAGGCTATTAGGTTATACTATTTATTAGTGTAATGTATCTTAGTATTATAACTTAGTTGACATTTGACAATTAAAATCGACTCTAGCCTGACCTATGACTATGAGTCATGCTCATGACCACTCAAAAGTACCTGTTTTATATTGGGAAGATCGGCTCAGTATTCTCTCAGTTCATGTCACATCGTTGCACAAGACTTCAATCATATGTGGACAGACGCAATAACAGAATGTTGAATCAGAAAACCAGCGGGCTACTCTACGTCTCGGGTAGCCTATACAAAATAAGACTATTAAAAAATCCTCAGCTGATAGAAAAATACTTTTTTTTAAATGACTGAGCGAGTTGTCGTGCGGTTAATATCGCGTGGCTATGCGCTTGCATTCGGGGGATGGTGGGTTCGAATCCCACCGTCGGTAGCCGTTAAGATGGTTTTTCCGTAGTTTCCCCATTTTCACACCAGGAAATGCTGGGACTGTACCTTAATTCAGGTCATGGCTGCTACCTTCCTAATCCTAACCTTTCCCACCCTGCGTCACCGGAAACCTTCGGTGTGTTAGAGTAACTAGCATTTTTTGTAAGAAAGGAGTTCATAGTATGAAGACCAGATGGCAGCTGCGAGCACTGAATGCTGTTGCTGCTGTCTTACCAGCACTTACTACACAGATGCAGTAGGAGCGGTGACCAATGAGCCGTGAATCGGATCACTGTATCGATTCAGTAACGTGAACGGAATCAAATGAATCGATTCAGTAAAATGAATCGAATGTCCCATCACTAGTTTCCACACTATACATTCATGCCCCACTGTACCTGAAGAGCTGTCTGTCGCACTCAATGGGGATTATCTAAACACCAGCAATGCATATTATGACGATTAACGGTTCCATTGTTGTGGAATCGTGCTTCGCCCCTAAGTAAGAGAGTCTCTAGAAAAGCAGGATCAGTGTCCACATGCTGTAGGATTCATTGACATAACGCCACACGGCATCCAAATCATGACCATGGAGCTCCTAGTGTAAGTGCAGATGGTATGGGTGAAATCGGTGAGTATGCAATATCCGCATAACAGACGCACGGCTGATGTTCGTCTCCTGTGCTAATATGAGGGTTACACCAGCTAGTGTCAAACACAACCTCTTCATTGTCAGCAGATGTCAAGGGACGATCTCGAACAGGCCGTGTCCTTCCCAGGGATGCAGTATCCTGCAGGCGTCTCTCCACACTCCGAAATGTCATGCCCGTCGTTTGTTGTCTATCCGGATAGCATTTTTGGTACAGGCATTGTGCCTGGTATGCTTTCTGTCTAGCTTCTCCATAGATAAGTAACATATCCACATATTCGTCACTGGAATACATCTTGAGGCAATGAATAAACTTTGTGTTGTGAACTGCTTCGGAAGAGAGGAGTTTGGGCAGCTACATACTTACCTGCCATCGCACATTGTTATCGTTCCAATGGGGCACCTGTGGTCTACAAAGCTTGGAATATGTACAATGTAGCTAACTCCTCATCCTCGTCCAACCCAGCACCATACCCATTGCAACGATATATACGGTCTTTTACAGGGTCAAATAAACAAACCACCGGGCTAGTTGGCTGTCTGGTTAGGAGCGCGCAGCTGTGAGCTCGCATCCGGGAGATAGTGGGTTCGAACCCCACTTTCGGCAGCTCTGAAGATGGTTTTCTGTGGTTTCCCATTTTCACACCAGGCGTTAATTAAGGCCACGGCCGCTTCCTTCCCATTCCTAGGCCTTTCCTGTCCCATCGTCGCCATAAGACCTACCTGTGTCGGTGCGACATAAAGCAACTAGCAAAAATAAAATAAAATAAACAAACCAACCTTGGAAGCTATCAAGTATGCAACCTTACCACATCCCAGGCAACTGGCTGTTAAAAAAATTCTTATGTGGGATTCGAACCTCCTACCTCGAGCACTGTATACAATCACATATTTCCCCGCCCACTTGCCATGTGAGCTACTGTGACACTTGACCTACTGCGCCCACTGCCCAGCCTATCCACTGCCGTGCTCCCGGTCTGTACGTCCACCTCCTTTTTTAAAGTACGTATTCTGCATATCTGTACTCGTTTTACGGGTTCATTTGAGATACCCACAATGAATTAATTGTGGTGCTCATGATTCCTCCTGTCTTCTAGCCCGTAAACACACACTGCTTTCCAAAGAATGAGGCCCCCACCTCCTCTCTTAACACACACACTCAATAGCACGACGATCAATAAGACAAGTTAGCTCGAAAAAAGCAACAGCTTTTATACCTGAGAGGAAGGTTCAAGAAGGCTCTGGACTAAAACCAGACACACTCTCTCATTTTTATTGGATCATCTACAAGTTACAAGAAGCCTATGACTGGGAGAAAAATAAATACACCAAATTTTCTGTTGCCATTGATGCTTTCACGGCCCGTACTTATAGACATGATGCTGTAGAGGCTTTTGGGCTTATGCCGTGTCAAGAAAATAAGCTGAAATTCTTTACGTTTTGCAGAGAACTGTGCTCTGCGTCATGAGAAGAAATCTCAACTGTCCACGAGAAAGGCTTCTTAAACAATGAATCTTTAAATTTAGACGTTATAATAGAAATGGAAATGGTACGTTCATTTGCCACCAGATGGCTCCCAGGACGTGGCACAGTGCTAGCGTTCGAAGCGGAAGCTGACCGAACCATCAGAAAGTCTAAGAGGTTCACATAACTTGTGTACGTAACATATGACATTGACAGGTGTATGACATTGACACAAGCCTGGAATGAAACATCTGGCGATGAGGAACGTACAGATTTGGAAAACACCGAGACAATATAACAATAGTGAAAGGGACAGGGAAGGGAACTACCTACGTAAATCCTTAATGGCTGGCAACCAGGTTTTACTTAATTGATAGCCGGTGTCCCTGTTGAAATTGTTAGGATTGCTACGTATTTCCGCAGCTTCCCATATAATCCTGGACCTGTAGTGTCTAGTGTGAGTAAGAGCTCGAGCATCTTGGAACATGACATCATGACCCGACGATAGAGCGCGCTCAGCTATTGCCGATTTGTCTGGGTGGTTGAGACGAATATTACGTTCATGTTCCTTGATACGGGTACCAATGGTCGGCATGTTTGGCCGATGTATACATTACTGCAAGTACAGGGAATTTCGTATTCCCCAGGATGTAAAAGTGGGAACAATTTGTCCTTGGTTTTACTCAGACTGTGAGCAATTTTAGTGGCAGTGCCAAACGCGGTTTTTATATTGTGTTTGTGGTAATTCGATCTAATTTTAAGATTGTATTGTATTGAATAGGTGGTTAACAATAAAAACATATTAGTGTTATTTAGTGTTATTTCAATACGGACCCAAAAATGAATTTTATCACATGTAACATACCACTTAGTTGAGCAGCTTGTCTTCTTTCTCCCAGTTCTTCCCAGGGCAAACTTTGCAAAATTTTTATAACGCTACTCTTTTGTTGGAAATTACCCAGAACAAAGAGAGCTGCTTTTCTTTGGATTTTTTCCCGTTCTTGAATCAAGTAATCCTGGTGAGGGTCCCATACACTGAAACCCGTTGATCAACAAACCACTGCCTGCTGTCCATCTTACAACATTATCGAGGTCATTTTGCAGTTGCTCACAATCTTGTAACTTATTTATTACTCTATACAGAATAATCTCATCCAAAAAAAGCCTTACCTCTGATTCCACTTCTTTACTCATATCATTTATATATATATATAAGAAAATATAAAGGTCCAATAATACTGCCTTGAGGAATTCCCCTCTTAATTATTAAATCTTCACCTACTCTAATTCTATGAGATCTATTTTCTAAAAATATAGCAACCCATTCAGTCACTCTTTTGTCTAGTCCAATTGCACTCATTTTTGCCAGTAGTCTCCCATTATCCACCCTATCAAATGCCTTAGACAGGTCAATCGCGATACAGTCTATTTGACCTCCTGAAACCAAGATATCTGCTATATCTTGCTGGAATCCTACAAGTTGAGCTTCAGTGGAATAACCTTTCCTAAAACTGAACTACCTTCTATCGAACCAGTTATTAATTTTGCAAACATGTCTAATATAATTAGAAAGAAAGCTTTCCCAAAGCTTACATACAATGCATGTCAAACTGACTGGCCTGTAATTTTCACCTTTATGTCTATCACCCTTTCCTTTATGCACAGGGGCTACTATAGCAACTCTCCATTCATTTGGTATAGCTCCTTCAACCAAACAATAATCAAATAAGTACTTCAGATATGGTACTATATCCCAACCCATTGTCTTTAGTATATCCCCAGAAATATGATCAATTCCAGCCGCTTTTCTAGTTTCAACTTTTGTATCTTATATTGTAAAGGTCATTGTTATCATATGTAAATTTTAATGCTTCTTTAGCAATAGTCACATCCTCTATCTGGACATTATCCTTGTAACCAACAATATTTACATACTGCTGACTGAATACTTCTGCCTTTTGAAGATCCTCACATACACACTCCCTTTGTTCATTTATTATTCCTGGAATCTCCTTCTTGGAACCTGTTTCTACCTTAAATACCTATACATACCCTTCCATTTTTCACTAAAATTTGTATGACTGCCAATTATGCTTGCCATCATGTTATCCTTAGCTGCCTTCTTTGCTAGATTCAAATTCCTAGTAAGTTCCTTCAATTTCTCCTTACATCCAACAGCCATTTTTAACTATTTCTTTCCAATCTGCACCTCCTTCTTAGTCTCTTTATTTCTCTATTATAATAAGGCAGGTCTTTACCATTCCTTACCACCTTCAAAGGTACAAACCTGTTTTCACTTTCCTCAAAATTGCTTTAAACACATTCCAGAGTCTGTTAACATTTTTATTTACCGTTTTCCACCGATCATAGTTACCTTTTAAAAACTGCCTCATGCCTGCTTTATCAGCCATATGGTACTGCCTAATAGTCCTACTTTTAAGACCTTCCTTTCTATCACATTATTTTTAACTATGACAAAAACAGCTTCATGATCACTAATACCATCTATTACTTCGGTTTCTCTATAGAGCTCATCTGGTTTTACCAGCACCATGTCCAGGATATTTTTACCTCTAGCTGGTTCCATCACTTTCTGAATCAGCTGACCTTCCCATATTAGCTTATTTGCCATTTGTTGGTCATGCTTCCTGTCGTTTGCATTTCCTTCCCAATTGACATCTGGTAAATTCAGATCTCCTGCTACAATCACATTCCTTTCCATGTCATTTCCCACATAGCTGATTATCTTATCAAATAATTCTGAATCCATGGGAGCATATAAGATGGTCTATGGGTATGGCGTCTGGATGTCAGCTGTTACCGTATCTATCATAGGATAAATAAAAGAGGTGACAGTGCTGAGCCTTGATGAACCCCAACACTGATAGGAAATAAGGGTGAGATCCCTACCAGACAGTGAACCACACTGGTGACTTTCTCATAGAAAAGTTGGGGCCATCGGATATAGGCTTCGGGAGCATTATGGGATCGGAGGTCTTTCCAAATAAACTTATGTGGTATCTGGTCAAAAGCCTTTTCTAATTTCAAAAAGGCTAGGTGTAGAAGTTTGTTTTTCTCTCTGTGTTTCTCCATGAGGAGACGGGCTGTATAAATAGCGTCAGTTTACTGAACCCTTTGACAAAGCTGCATTGGTTTGTAGAAATTTGTACGATGTTTCATAGGCAATGATCAAGAATGCATTCAGAAATCTTCTTCGTCTGACACAATAAGCGTATTGGTCGGTAATTGACCCATTCACCAGCATCACCTTTGTCTTTCCAGATAAAGACTGTAGTACTGGTCAACCAAATTGCAGTATATTACCATCGTGGAAAATTCTGTTAAACAGCTTCAGGAGAATCTCAGCTCCACGCAGCCCAAGGATCTTCCAGACCTTGGATGGTATATCGTCTGGTCTTGGTGCTTTGTTATTTTTCAGGTTTTACATAGCCCGTAAGACTGCTTGCATGGTAATGACTGGGATAGGTTCATAAACTGGGTGTCCGCATACTATTGATGGATGGAGAAATTCCTCATTACTCAAACCCTTGAAATAATCCCTCCACCTGTGAAGGATGGCGGTCTGGTCACATGGGGTTTGATGATTGTTGTCTTTGATTTGCATGACATGACCAACGTCTTGGGTCGCTCTGTGGTGAGATTTGGTGAGGCGATAAATCTTGTTTGCTCCATCTAATGTATCCAACTGATTATAAATGTCTTGGTAATAGTAGTTCTTTGCAGTAGTGACTGCATGTTTAGCAGCTGTTCTGAGCATTTTATACTGCTGGAGATCCTCGCTAAGTCTTGTTTGTCGCCAGGTCTGAAAAGCTTCTCTCTTTCCTTTGATAACTAGTTGAACGTCCTCATTCCACCACCAATCTGCTTATCAATGAACTGTTTCCCTGGTTTGGTCTTGCCAAGTGTTTCAGCTGCTGCCTGGTGCATGTGATCAGTGATTTCATTCCAGATGGTCTCAGCTGACTGGTCAGTATTTATGTCAAACGTACTTAGCTTTGATATCAGTTGCCCTCTCTGCCCTATCTTCTCTGGGTCAGTCATATGGACCCTTGTTGAACTAGCTGCCCCATATTTTTCACATCAAGAACAAGCAGACGATGTTGTGGGGCTATGTTATCAGACGGAATTACCTTGGCATTTGTTACTACCTTGAGGTCATGCCTATGCATCAGCCAATAGTCAATCTGAGTGGACCATTCTCCCCTGGTATAGGTTATGAGGTGGGTAGTCTTTTCTTAAACTATGTACCGTATTGGCTATAATTAGGTCATGGGCTTCAGCGCAGTCTAGAATCCTAAAGCCATCATAATTTCTACTTCTGTAGCCATAGCCACCGTGACACTGCGTGTACCCAACCTTGGCTTCTCTCATGTGTCAATGTAGGTCTCCACTAATAAACCGATGCTCCTCCGGAGGGACTGATTGAATGTAAGTGCCAAGTTGTTCTCAGGAATCATCTTTATCCTCATCAAGGCATCCAGTTTGTGGAACGTAGCAGGATATTATTCGCATATCCATTATTGAAGAATCGATCCTAATCGACATAATTCGATCTGATGTACGATCAACCTGAATCACATAGTTTCGCAGCTTTTGACCGACAACTACCGCAACACCATTCCGAGTTGAACTTGTGCCTTGGTATTTTGCTTTGTAACCATCGCCGATTTCTTTGAACCTTTCCATTTTATTTCCTGAATGAAGGCAATGTCTTCATGCCGGTTCTTCAGGGTGTCTGCAAGCTCACGGCTTTTTTTGGTGAGCGTTCCAATATCGAAGATGATAGACTCGCTTCTTCAGCCCACTCCGTCCATGAGTGGGGTAGCCCTTGCCCATTTTTCACGTCATTCAGGCGAGGACGACACGCGTCGCTTGAAATGGGGACGCCCTAGCGTTTGATCCGTTTGGAATGGCCATTATTTCATTGACACAACAACAACAAAAAAACATACTCCAACCGATGTGTCGCTTCACCTGTCATTGGAGGCGTTTAGAGGTACCAGCGTATAATTTGGCCGTCCCTAACATGGAGTACAGACACCATTTGTAGCCGCCCGATCCGCAACAGACGCTACAACTGCTATCTGTCCCTTAATTGGGACATATACCTTTAACTCAATTCATCCCGAGCCTTCGGCTGCCACTTCCGTCATCTACACTGTACCGAAGACTTTCTTCTCCACTGCAGATGCAGTTGAGGTCTTTACTCATTACCCTGAGCTAGGGCCCTCCACATTTTTCACTCCTGGAGAGAGGGTGTCACAGTATTATTAAGCCCCCAGGAATTGGGCTGCCTGTTGGTCCGCGGGTTCATTTTCGAGGTGTCTGAACCAGCCTACATTTCTGTGGGTCCCCTATCCTCCACCGGGCGACGCGCTCTCTAGAGGTTAACAGGCTCCCCCGAGGGAAAGCAACAAAAGTCTAAATTCATGAATTCTGTTTTCGAAGACTGTTACCATACGGTAAAACTGTATTAAGACATAAATTATCGGGAGTTGTATTCTCTATAACTGTTCTTATGTAGAGAATTACATTTTAGGCCTTCCCCTAAACTACCATTTCACTAAGTGTGTGTTGTATGTTGGGTATTCAGCCCAAAGGCTGGTTTGATCCTCTACAGCTCCACCAACAGATGTCATAGATAGCCTAGGTGTCACTGAAGAGACATACTAAGGAAATGAGGAATGAGGTAGTTTCCCGTTGCTTTCCTCTCACTAAGTGTGAATACAATTATTCATAGCCTAGATTGTAGTGGCTTATTCCCCGACTTTACGTACCGATTTTTTTTTTTTGCTGGGGGCTTTACGTCGCACCGACATAGATAGGTCTTATGGCGACGATGGGATAGGAAAGGCCTATGAGTTGGAAGGAAGCGGCCGTGGCCTTAATTAAGGTACAGCCGCAGCATTTGCCTGGTGTGAAAATGGAAAACCACGGAAAACCATATTCAGGGCTGCCGATAGTGGGATTCGAACTTACTATCTCCCGGATGCAAGCTCACAGCCGCGCCTCTACGCGCACGGCTAATTACGTACCGAATTTCATTAAATTCTGTTCAGGCATTTTCTCGTTATACCTGCACAGACAGACAGACAGATAGACAGACTGCGGGCAGGACCGGTACAAAAATAGCATTATTTTTAAATTCTGAGCAATGTACTGATAAAACTCTTATTTTATACTTATATATACTACCGAGACGCGGCTACGAATAAAATCTCCGACCCGCCGTGAAACGAACCAGGGACCCTCTGAAGTGTAGGCCGCTGTTGACCATTCAGCTAAGGCGGTGGACTCCTTGGACAACTTCAGCTTTTCTTACAGTATGGATTCTCTAAAGGCACTACCGAACGAATTTTGGCAGAACCGTACGCCAAGTACCGTATTTTATGGTATCTATGGCGGTGGCTAACCTGAAAAGGAGTGCGGGCACGCCACAGACATTTCAAGGAGATATATGGTTCGAAGTAGTGCTTAATTTCGGCCGGAACGCGCCGTAATGCGCCGGTGTTCCGGCACCTGACAGGGATATTTTTGCAGTGTTTTTAAGGGGATTGCTCAATTAAAATATTAGTGGTCCACACAGTGAAGTATGAACTCTTTTTATAACTTGACCTCAGTTAAAATTCAATATGTTTTAAAATGTACTTATTTATAATAAATATACAAGCAAATGTAGCTTTGTAGTGGGCAAATGGTCAAAAGATTTAAAAAGTCATGAATTTTTTATTCCACTGGTTACATTTGGAAACTTTATTTATTTATTTATTTATTTATTTATTTATTTATTTATTTATTTATTTATTTATTTATTGCCAGTATACATACAACTTGTGACTTCTTTCTCACTCACTATTATGAAAGTTACGAGAAAAGCTGACTGAAGAATGTTACATACCACCCGTTGTTTAGATTAGGCCTAAATCTTGTGGTTTTATTGTTTTGATTATAAGAAATTATATTTTTAAAACCTGAATTTCAGAAAAGTATTTTGAAAAAATTATTTCTCATTGTATAAAAAAAATGTTCAAATACAGAAACACTGTTGAAAAGGGGAAAAAATATGTAGGTATGCGTTCCGGCACTGAAATTAAGCACTGATTCAAAGCCATCGTTCCTTTTGAAATGGTTTTCCGTGGTTTCTGCTTTCAACTGGAAAATCGTGTGATGAGGTCTCTTCCTTCCCTATCCCATCGAATAAATTGCAGATATAAACAAGCACAACAACGTAAAAAACGCACGTAATAAGAACGTGGAGTTGATGACCACTATGTCAATTGCCCCTATCTGGCTTCTTGGCTATGGTCCAAGGGGTCGCAGGTTCGATTCATAGCGGGGTAGAGGATTTTGACGTTAATCGGATAATTCCTCTGGCTCGGGGGCTGGTTTTTTCTGCCGTCTTCGTCATTAGAAATCATCTTAGGTGGGACCCCATTCTCACACACGCGCGGTCGCCTATTGGGCGTCAACTTGAAAGACCTACACCAGGTCTCTTCGCAGGTCACAGATCAAAAATTACGAAAACAGCGTAGACTGTTCGTCGTGAAAGAAATATACTACCAAAAAGTACCGGAAACTAAACTATATTTCACGATTTATATTTATTTTTCGTATTTATATTTTATTCTCTTTATTCATAACCTATTAATAATGTTGTTGTTGTATTCTGGATCCACGTGGTTCGGACAGGACAGGTAAGTACATACATTTATTGTGAAATTAAGTAGTTATGCTGGGTAAAGCCGATTATACATTATTTCATCGCTGACTACTCCATAAAGGTTTGAGGGGAAATGTAGGAAAACCATTCATTGGTCGGCAGGTTTAGTAGGGATGGACGATATTCTCTTCGTTGATTCGCTGTGACATCATCACTTGAAGACAAATGGCATGCGGCTGGGGTTTAGTTGGTGATAGGGCTCCGTTGGTTTCGTGTACGCCAGCTGGAGCTATCTCGGGTGAAGATCGACTACGAGCAGAAGCAAGAGGTAATGCGATAGATTTTAAGGCAGGGTTGACTATTTTCTTTCGTTGCAAACTTTTAGTAAGAGGCTTTGAGTTACAATATTAGTGGGGCTAAATTGTAGTCTCTTTCATCAGGTTTCCTCACTTCAATGTGGCAGACATAAAAGTACGAAGTACCTTCTAAATCTCGCTTGGAAGGTAAAATGTTTGACTTTTGTTCATATACGTTCATTGTATGTCGGTTTGGTCTTTAGAATTGTGAATGAAATTTATATTAAATCGAATTTGGGGTAATTTAAGTTCCTTTAAACAGGAAGTATCATTATTTGTAAGTTATTTCGCGAAAGAATCCGAATAAGCTGAATAGAATTTAATGCTCACCTGATGGGGCGAGAGGATTTAGAGTCGCATTTTACGTCTGAAGCAGAAGTTTATCCACTTTCATTCTAATTTCCGTGTACTTGAATACAAACTGTCATAATTTCAGCAAATTCAAGTTTTAGATAAACTTGAAAATAGACTACAATTATTAGTAAAATGGGAAAGTTCCTACATTCGTACAAGGGGATGTTACGGTACGGGTAAAATATATCCATAGCAATCTGTGCAAATGTAAATCTGCGCTTCTAGACTCTCATTTTGGAAGCTGTTAGGTGGGCGATGAATATGCGATTTCTGATATCAGGCGAACAATGTCAGTTGCCCCTTCCTTCTCTTAAAACCTCACGCGTCTTTCAAACTTCACTAGTTCCGATGGAACACTTGTTACATTTCTTTCGGTAAACGTTTCTTCTCTGAATACAGATTCGTGTGTTTGTGAAGATTTTTGTTCGCAATTTGTGCTATTGTTCTCAGCTTTACCCGGTTCAACTGTATTTGACTGTTCAGGCCAGCAAATTGTAGACTGCGTTATGAAGAGTCCTTTCGACGTTACGCCCAAGTACGGTAATGACTTGCACTACAATAGTGTGAAATATATAGTACTGGAAATAGGACATTATAATTAACTGGATTGATTTAGCACCTAACAAACTTCGAATTACTTGTGCAACATCATTTAGTTGCACTTAAACGGAGTAAGTAGATTTGAGTCTTAAAGCCGCAAGTGGTTTCAAATTGGATTTCGCGTGGCGTCCCAACTAAAAGAATGGGGCCATATTAAGCCTAAAGTGATTAATCACAATTAGACAAATCCGATTATTCGGTTCCCCTTTTTTTCCCCCTGCAAATTAAGTTTTCTGAAAAGGTTTACTTATAATACGCCTCCCCTGCACAAGACGAGCATTTATAATGCTAAACTTTGAAACCACAGAGTTATTCGGGAGGGGGGAGGATACACAACGGGTCTAGTTGGGAATTAGACCTAATTTTAAGTATCTTAATTGCAGGCACATACGGAAGATAGCAAAACTCGATTCCTTCTTCGCAATAAACTCTGACATTGAGATGCTGGAGTACATTTTTTAAAAAAAAGTAAAATGAATAAAACGCTAAATTCCGCTATAATAAATCTAGAATTCCGCCAAAAAAGTCCGCTAAAAGCCATACGCCATTGCATTTTTTATCTGTCACGATATGCCTACAATCGTCCGGAGGGACAGGTGAATAGTTTATACTTAAGTTACATCATATCTTCGGCAGATATAATGTAGGGTATTAAGATTAGGCGTCCGGAATGTGATGTATGTACACGAAGCAAATCATCAAACAGAACGTCATTCTGTTCTAGCTAAACAATGACCGCAATGAACAAAATACACCGCCCGTTTTGACGTTTATCATTGCAACACATGACTGTGCAAAGGAACAAAACCGAGTGTAGTCTTTAGAAGTTGAGCGAAGGTCGAAGAATAGCGGCGGGATGTAAGCAGTAGGCCTACTTTTATTTTTTACGTCGCACCGACACAGATAGGTCTTACGGCGACGATGGGATAGGAAAGGCCCAGGAAGTGGAAGGAAGCGGCTTTGGCCTTAAGGCACAGCCCCGGCATTTGCCTGGTGTGAAAATGGGAACTCACGGAAAGCCATCTTCAGGGCTGCCGAGATTGGGATTAGAGTCCACTATCTCCCGGATTCAAGCTCACAGCCGCGCGCCCCAAACCGAACTGCGTGTTCCTGTGGTGATTTGTAGTGCAGTGTGTTATGTGAATATGAAGAGGAGAGCCAGGAGAATTAATCAGAAGCGATTAAAATCCCCGAACCGGCCGGGAATCGAATCCGGGACCCTCTGATCCGAAGGCTAGTACTTTGACCATTCAGCCAACGCGTTGGGCAATAACAATAAGTGATACTACAGCACATGTATGTTTCTGAACGCCCTACACATGTATCTTTGCAATAAATTCTCTGGCAGTAATATTGTTATTATTTCGCACAATATTATTACACGTTTTCCTACAAGGACGTCGCGGGAATATTATTTCATAGCTATCAACAAATCCCTGGTGGCTACTTCTAGGCTGCACAATAATAATATAATAATAATAATAATAATCATATAATAGAACGCTGCCGTTATCGACATTAGAAAAGGTCCCCACCACAGTGTGCAAATTGTCCCCATCCCACGCTCATCTTCGGTCCTACGTGTCTATCTTTAAAGTTGACGGTTTGTTAGTAAGTCATAAATATTTTGCCTATGATAATTATCGTAACAATCAAATCATTGACGACCGATGACTCAATAAAACCAATCGTCAGCAGCAAACATATTGCAATCCACATCACAAAAATATTCTGTGGGTGATCCTGAATGCCGTGCAATCCAGTACAATAGATTATAGTTCTAAGACATGTCAACAGATAGCGACACCACTATGCTTGGACTCGAGTCTGGAGTCGAGTATACAGATTCTAACAGATTGTAAGAGCACATTACTCGATTCCGTCGCTAGTCCATCACTAGCTGTAATGTAAAACTACGCTTATCACAGATTCCGTTCTTTGCGAGCATTATGTTGAACAAACGTGTGAAAGAAGCCTAGACTCCACCACAAGTCATTTCCCTGTGATGCAGAAAGGAATCTGATGTAGTCAATGATCCTTACAAGCTGCTAAGCATGTGTTAATCGGACTACCATTGCCCATACTTTCCTGGATAAGCAGCATAAGGATTTTAAACATAGATAATTTTTAAGACCTCGTCCGTGATTGTGAATTAATTCATGAAATAAACTGTTACCATTTACAAGTGTACTGACAATTGTTGCCATTTACACCACATGACGATGGAGCAAAGTCTCTGAAATGCTTTGTGAAACAAATTTAATAAAACTTGACTAGTAAGTTTTTATTTCATAAAGATGGGATTTGATCATTGTATTTTCCCCCTATAATTAACTGGGGTACGATGCGCAAAGGTATCACCGAGATATCACTATAAAATTTGTCACAAATGGAACATGGCAATTGCTTTTACACATATCAAGTGAAAAATTCCTGGCACATTAAGAAATATTTCATATTTGGAGTATATTATGTATGCGTACTTTACCACTTTACAAGTACATTCGGTGTTACGCTCACAGTGACACACGTATGTCTTTTGTCTCACACGTTGAACAATTTCGTGTGTAATGTCTTTGTTCGCTGAAGTTCTTTGATCACGACGAATTGTGGACTTGTGCCCTAACTGATTCATTAAGTTATTTATTGGTCCAGGGATCATGCTACTTCGGCAATAGCTTAAGGTCTTGTAATTTAACAATAACCTGTTCATTTGCCTCATCGAAAAATGAATACTGTTCACCTCCATTTTGCTTTTTGAACTAGCCGCTCTACTCATAATGGACAAAGATAATGAGAATCCGCAGACATAGCACTCGCATTCCTCGGTGCTAGCCCTGGACCTCAAGAAAAGAACAAAAGACGGCATCAGCAGCGGAATACGACATAAAGCAGTCCTGTCTACAAGCCTTAAGTATGTTTTCATATTTCTCAAATAACGACGGTATTTCTTAATGTGCCAGGAATTTTTCACTTGATATGTGTAAAAGCAATTGTTATGTTCCATTTGTGACAAATTTTATAGTGATATCTCGGTGATACCTTTGCGCATCATACCCATTAACTGTTCAGGGAGATTTACTTTTTATGAAAGTGCATCAATATTTTGAGATGAAATATTAAATTAGAGGGATACTCTCAACTGGCTGCTAGAAACGGCTCTGTAGTCCCAAAATTTTCACAGGACGGAAAATCCGCTAAGTTGGCAACACTGATCCCGGATGGTAGACTGCTCCGGCGTCTAAAATTTGTGGGTTCAAACTTTCCTTAACTTTACATGGAGGTATACAGAAGGAATTTCAAGACGAAAAAACTAAAATACATAATGCACATATTTATACATAAACACTAGTTTGAAAAGCGTAATTTGCTTACGCCGTGGTCAAAGTGCTTCTTTAGACTTGTGATTACACTTCTCACTGGCCGTGCGGTTAGAGGCACGCGACTGTGAGCTTGCATCCGGCAGATAGTGGGTTCGAATCCCACTGTCGGCAGCCCTGAAGATGATTTTCCGTGGTTTCATTATTTTCACGCCATGAAAATGCTCGGGCTGTACCTTAAGGCCATGACCGTTTCCTTCCAACTCCTAGGCCTTTCCTATCCCATCGTCGCCATAAGACCTATCTGTGTCGGTGCGACGTAAAGCCACTAGGAAAAAAATTCTCACTGAAACAACCTTTTGGGCTGTAGTAGTGCGGTAGTTGATTAGCCACGTCTTCATATACTTCTCACTCAGGCTTACATCGGTCAGCTGTTGATGCATTTGAATGGATAAACGTAGGGATGGAGATGTTAGGTACTGAAAGTGATAATCTTAAGTCATTGATGTTATTCATAAAGCTGAAACCTCTTTCACATTGTACAGCTGAGCATATTCTTAGCACTGGTGACATACTTATCTGGGATGACTTCGATTCAGAGCAGTAGCGGCCGATGGGGTAAAGTTAATGAAATACCACTTCACCTCTTCTACCGCTTTTCCTACACGTTTGGGGTCGCGGTTGCGAACTGTCGCGTATGTGGATTTGGCATTATTTTACGGAGGGATGTGATCATTATTGCGTGTTTCGGTGATGGTTGGTAGCGTGATGTGTTGTCTGAATATGAAGAGGAGAGTGTTGGGACAAACACAGCCAGTTCCCGAGCCAGAAGAATAATAATCAGTTGCGATTAAAATCCCCGACTCGGCCGGGAATAGAGCTTGGGACCCTCTGAATTGAAGGTCTCTACGCTGACCATTCAGCCAAGGAGTCTGACGAAGTGCCACTTCACCTATCTATAAATATTTACGTTCTAACTCTTGTCCCACATTATTTTTAAACTTCTAATTCTATATTGGAAGTACTGTAGTCTATACTAAAATTTAGTATGGTTTTTTTTACAGTATGTTGAAGTCGCGAAGGCTGGGGCGGGAGCGGGGTGTACAATAGTGAACTCTTGTACACCTTTCTATTAATACTGTTAAATCTCCCTGTATGCCTTTGGTCTGCAGGGTGAAGTTGGTTGACATGACAACCAAATGGTTTGTGCTTGGCTAAAACGTGTTTCCCAAATCGAAGTGCCCCTCTTACTTCCAAAGTTACTTGGGACATTCGGAAGCACACTGTAGCCTCTTTGATAGCCTGGTTCATTGACACGGCGAAGAGGGCAGCAGCGGTACATTTTTTGCTCCCTCCCCGTTGTAAATACCTCACTCTAACCTTAGTACTATCATTAGTATTGTATTTAAGAATATTAATGAATATTAGCAATTGTGGAGTGAAGTTCAAATAACTTTATAATTAACTAGCTAAAATACTCGTTCTTAGTAAGGATCTGAGGAAAGATTAAAGCGGTTGAATGAAGGTGGCTCGCAAGTATGCGTGCGTTTTAACAACACACTCTTGTAGAAAATCTTATATTTGATCTTCTCATCGGGTACATAAATACAGGTGCTCCAACTTCGGATAATTGGGGAGGCATGATAAACATGATCAGACTTGTGAATTGAGGAACAACTGTTAATGTATTAATGTAATAATATTCACAAACAGAAAGCAGAATAAAAATAGCCTCTTTCTCAAATACATGTCGAACAAGTCTTACGTACGGAGTTATCAATAATATTCACAAGTAAACAAAAATAGAACTTGATTCATAAATACAGTAAATATTAAAAGGAAAGTTTTATGTACGAAATTATAAAAATAATCACAGGGAAAAAATGAGAATTTGCTTCATAAATATATTTTCTTAATAAATATCGTATTACCGTACTGTATATTATGTATTTCATGATACCAAACGTGAAAAACTCTTCCACCAGATGTACTTCCTGAACTCTCCTTTGAGAAATAGTTTTCTGAACGAATGCCCGCTTTCTAATCTCATTTCTTGATATAAAACCATCTACCTCTGAATACTGCCACTCCACGTTTTTAGGGAAATTAACATCTAGGAGAATTTTTTGGGGGGTGCAAAAATGGCACTCTGCCCCCCTAAGATGATTTGGGAAGGGGGGCAGAAAACGCCTTGCCCCCCAAAGTCGGCGCCACTGCATAAATAAATACATAAATACTAGACACTCGAATAATTAAACTTCGAGGAAGAAGGTACGAACCTTCGACAAATAAAGGTAGCGACAAAGAAAGAGCCGTGAAAGGCGCGAATATTAAAGTCGGGGTCGGAAAAGAAAGTTGGCGAAGGGAGGTTGCAACTGGCAAAAGTGGCACCAAACGAAAGCCTGGACTCAGGTCGGTGCCCGTGGTCGCCATACCTCGACTCGCAATAAAATAGAAAATATTTTATTATAAATAGAAACGGAAGACTGTAAAGAATAATTATAAGCTCTTAAGCTGTGCTCTCAATGATGTATCACTACAGTGGTTAAGAGTAAGAGAGGCCCAAGAGCCCTAACTTCACCACCTACAAAGGCATAATAAATAAATAAAAAAATAAATAAAATTAACTGAAAAAGAGACATGAATTCTAAGACTGCTGAAATCTATAGGGCCTACCTTGTAAATGTGTGTTAGGTCATCAGCCCAGAGGCTGGTTGGATCCTCAAATAGCATCACCAAAGGCTATGCAGTTATAGGGAAACCACAAAAACCAATGGCAGTACCAAAATGAGGCGTACTAGGCAAGATGAGTGCAGTAGTTTGCCATTGCTTTCGTCACTGGGCCAGACAGTGCTATTGTAGCACAACTAACCCTATGAGCAACACCTTTCATGACACTCAGACACACTGGTTGTGCTCTGAATGTCATTAATCAGCACCACCCATACCCCAGCAGCTTCCATATTGTCACAGCCATGGATGAGACTGGAACTTCAGCGGGAGCTAAACTTTGCTTTGGCCTGTGCCAAGAGATGGATGCAAAAGTACTGTAACCATCAAGAAATGACAGCAGGCAGTACCTAGTAAATATGAATACTAAATCTACAGTACACTATAAAGCTAGAAGCACAGAATATACTACTACTACAGGACCCGTGCTGTTCCACAGCGTTGACTATAAATAAGTCAGAAAAGTATTCTTGAGATGCCTGTCGTAGCCCTATTGTTTTGCCTGCCCCGTTCAGTGGTTTTATGAACATTTAATAAAAAGGGCGTTCTGGTATGCCGCAGTTCGTCCATCGTGTCTGTTTGGTAAAAATCTATCCATAATTATATTCGCTAGTGTATCCTGCAGTTCTTGATGTAAAGCTTGGTATTGTGTCGTCGTAAAAGGCAATGATATTTTTCATCGCAAGTCTTCTATATAGAACGGTTGTCTTGCGAGCTCATAAATTAGTCTGGAAGGAGAGCTTTTGCCAGGCAGATAACTGTAAGATACATACAGTACATAGCCTTCACTCATTCTAGTGTAGCTAGTTTATCTTTCGATGGGTGTTCCCAGATAATGTCTAAGGTGTATGTCGCAGCATTTAAGTTATTAAGGAACCCTCTGCCATCTGTTGAATATATTTGGAAGCTGGGAAAGGTTAGAAAATGAGCATCTAGCAAGAAATAGTACCGTATTGTTCCATGATCAGAGAAAGTGTATATTCTCTGGCTTGACTGGTAGTAATCAAACATAGCTGCATGTAATGACATAAGGTTGAAAGTAGCCTACTGTATCAGATAGAAGTGTCGGTCGCTTAGCAACCTGCTAAGTAGCCTACAGAATGTACTGCGGGTAGGGTAAGCCTTCACCTGCAATTATTGGAGTGATGATTTAATGATTTTATTTGATTACTCGTAGTTGGCTGTTTGAGATCTATCAATGTCTTATGATTCACCGACAGGTAATTCCGGAGAGAATAAAACAAAAAATGAAGCAAATCGATCCAGTAGAACGGACGGACAGATTTTGCAAATCTAGTAAAAATAAAACTGTTTTAATAAGTAGATAACGAAAATGACTGAATAAATAATCTACAACCCACAGTAGTTCTCAAATGTGGATAAGCACGCTAATAAGGCCGCTACACACGTTCAATTCGGCTTGTCAATTCGATGTGAACAAGCTGAATTGACCGTGTGTATGCAAAAGTTTGTTCAAACGATGTGAGCTCAAGCCAGAAATTTGAACTGATGGCATGATGGAAATTCATCATTTTTGCTTGACAAGCCGAATTGATCGTGTGTGTGGGAGCGTCAGTTCAGTTCCTAAAATCAGCTGTTCTGCGCATGCGCACCAGCGATTGGCAAGTGCCCCGCGTATTTTTTGCCGTGTGCGTAGTCAGTACATTGATAGCCCTTTTTCAAGTGACACCAGGCTTTGCTAAAGTAGTTTTTTTTATTTACATTTATTTACCTCTAAAGATTATCATAAAGTGAAACGTGAGGCAGCTTATAACAAGCTCGTACAAAAAGTTAGAGATAGATCCTCTTGCCAACAAAACACTAATGACAAAGATAAACAGTTTGAAAAATCATTTCGTAAAGAACTGTGTAAAACGGACAGTTTGGTTAGTGGAATGAGTGCAGACGACGGGTATGTACCTAAAATATGGTACTTCGATCAATTGTTATTTCTGACGGATCAAGAGGTGCCAATGATGTCCAAATCTTCATTATCAGTGTCCTTTATCAACGGAGAAACACGAGACAGCAAATCTAGATATGTTTCTTCGTTCATCCGGAAATAATTAGGCCAATCCTTGTGGTGAAACCGAAGCTTTTTTAAAAGGTTAACATGAGAGTACTGGGCTCGTTATAAAAGCCAGTCTTTAACCCACACATTCCGCTTGAATTGGCGCTTTCTTTTCACAATTAAACAAGCCACTGCACCATACATCAGTAATAACTCATCGTCCGAAAACATTAAGTTGCAATTTCCAGAACACAAGCACGACCAAATTTTGGAGTTAACCACATCGAATTGACACACCAAACTGAACGTGTGTATGTGATTGCTGCGTCAGATTTGTCAATTCTGACAAGCCGAATTGAACGTGTAGCGGGCTTTAGCGTTCTCTCCAAATACTTCCCGCAAAATAGTACGCTCATTCTTCAGCTGGCCTGTTAACATTCTAACCAAAGAGAATGGGTATTCTAACGACTTGACACAAATGATCGACACGCCTTCATGCGACCCCCCTCCCCCCCTACTTACACGCGAAATGAGTAACCTATTCATTAGTGAAGGCGACCACAGCCATGACGTTTCCTCTAAAATAAGTCTAGTTTCAAGGCCACATAGTGCACTTCATTTTTCGGTAGAGCCAATACAGTTTATCCATTGTTTTAGTTGATTCAGGGCAAAATTTGCCCAACTTGGGACATACCCCTGTAAAATCCCCCATTAGTTCGGAACTGTGAAATTTATAGAAATCAAAAGTATCTCTTGAGTGACTCATGATTTCAAGCTATATCCTTACATTTCAGCTCAATCGGTCCAATAGTTTTAAAGTCTATCCGGAACAAATGGGCACCATCTCGTTTTTAATATTGTATCTATACATACGAGTTTTGTCTGTCCATTGCTCAGAATTTAAAAAGAATCTCATTTTTGTATCGAACGTGTCCACAGTAACAAGGAAATGCACTTTTAAAAATTTTCAGTCATCTCTGTATGTACGCGCACCACGAGAAAATGAACATAATTGAATGAAAATCGGTATATAAGGTCGGGAAAAATGCCTGTACAATCTAGGCTATAAATAATTTTATTCACGCTGAGTGAAATGGTAGTTGAGGGGAAGGCCTAAAATTTAATTCACACCCAATCGGTGGAGGACGCAGCCGAAGAATACTCACGGTATCCCCTGCCTGTCGTAAGAGGCGACTAAAAAGGGCGACCAAGGGATGACATTAGAACCATGAAACTACTTGTGCTTAGTACCATTACATGAGGAACAGCATGGGTCGACGTTACTTGCAGTTAGTACCACCATGTGTGGATCTACGTTACCAATGAGTACTGCCTTCACGTGAGGAACACCACGGTTCTGTGGTTAGTAGGGTCTAATGAAATGAAATGTCGTATGGCTTTTAGTGCCCGGATATCCCAGGACGGGTTCGGCTTGCCAGTTGCAGGTCTTTCTATTTGACATCCGTAGGCGACCTGCGCGTCGTGATGAGGATAGATAAACGTCTTTATTGGCGTAGTTAAGGCCATTGGGCCTTCTCTTACGCTAAACCAATTAGTATATATTAGTCATAAGTAATACTACTTTAATTAATACTAGAAGACACAATTAAAACACAATCAAAATAAAACTGAAATAACATTCCAGCACAGTAGGACATATACAACAGCAATAATAATAATAATAATAATAATAATAATAATAATAATAATAATAATAATAATAATAATAATAATAATAATAGCTAGTAATGATTTTGTAGTAGCACGATCACTGAAAGGCCAGAAATTCACAGGTCAGTCGTATCCTGTTATACCTCTTAACGCTCTTTTAAATGACACTGTAGTTGTTATTCCTCTGACGTCGTCCGGTAAACTATTCCATTCTCGTGCGGCAGACACCGAGAATGAGCTGTTATATGTGGCAGTTCGATGGTGAGGGATGGTGAGCAGGTTGGATGTTTGAGCCCTTGTATGTCTGTCATGAACATTTGAGAAGTAATGGAAACGTGAAGAAAGGTAAGATGGGGAAGATGAAGTAAGAACTCGATGGAGGAGAGACAAAGTATGATGGTTACGACGAACATGGAGTCACGACCACTCTAATTTTAGGAAAGATGCTGACACGTGGTCATATTTTCTTAAGCTGCATATATATCTCACACATGCATTTTGAGCGCGCTATAGCCTTAGGGAAAATTGCGGCCTGACATCATTGAAAACATCACAGTAGTCAAAATGTGGCATTACAAGGGCTTCAATTAATTTCTTTTTAAGCTTTATTGGAAATATATGTTTATATTTATAGAAAGAATGTAAAGCTGAGTGAACTTTTTGACAGATATGTAAGACATGTGCAGACCAAGTCATGCGTTCGTCCATGATAACACCGAGATTCTTCACTTGTGATACAAAAGGAATTGGAACATCCTGCAGGATTACTCTTGGCAACGGACGTTTAGTTATACTTGTTATTTGACTTTGATGGCCAAGAAGGATTACTTGCGACTTTGTAGGGTTCAATTTCAGGCCGTGCGCAGCAGACCAATCACTAACAGACTGTAAGTCAATATTTAGTAAGTCGATATTTTCCTGGAGGTCTCGTGCTGTAGAGTCGGTGTAGAGTTGAAGATCGTCAGCGTACATATGGTATTTGCAGTGTCTTAAATTGGATGATATGTCATTCACAAAGAGTGCGAAAAGAAGAGGACCAAGTTCAGAGCCTTGAGGGACTCCTCTCTTCACGTGGCACCACGAGGAAACGATTCCATTATTACCTTTCACACATTGTTGACGTCCGTGAAGATAAGACTGCATCCAAGCAATCGTACTCTGAGAAAATATAGAGCCCTCAGTTTTACAAGTAAGATGTCAATGTCTACGCTTGTCAATGTCTACGCTGATGATGATGATGATGATGAAAACACATACACCCAGCTCCCGTGCCGTAGGAAATAACCAATTAAGGTTAAAATCCCCGACCCTGCCGGGAATCGAACCCGGGACCCTCTGAACCGAAGGCCAGTACGCTGACCGTTCAGCCAACGAGTCGGACGTAGGGTCTACTGCCGTGTGTATTCCACCGAAGCGGGGGAGCGGGCATTCGGCTGCGCGAACTAATGTCCATGTACCATAACGTTGTATTGGAATGTGTCGGTTCCCCTGGGTTCAGAATGGATCTGCGCTACCTATGAGTAGTACCACTTTACGAGAAACACCATGGGTGCACGTTGCCTGTGATTAGTACCACTGTGTGAGAAAAACCACGGGTTTGGCTTGCGCCCGTGGTAAGTACCGTACCACTATGTGCGAAAACCATGGGTGTGCATTACCTGAGAGTAGCTCAATTGTGACGAATACCATGGGTTTGTATTACCTGTGAGTGATGCCATTGTGTGTGCGACATATGATAGGTCTAAATTTATGTGATTATTAGTACCACCGTTAAACACCATGAGTCTACGTTACCTGTGATTAGTACCACTATAGGAGGAACACCATGGTTCTACCTCCCAGTGATCAGTACCATTATGAGGGACCGGCGACCGGGATTTTGGACCCCTTTAGATAATAATGCATCATCCCAGTAATTCAGACTTCGTGAATTGAATCCACTGATAGTTTTTGTTTCACTATCATCATTCGTTTTAGATTTTCATCAGTGGATACATTTTGAAGTTTAAATTTTCGTTTCGTTCACCTCTCACTATTAGGGGCCGATGACCTAGCTGTTAGTCCTCTTTAAACAACAAACAGAATCGAAATTTAATTCTCAAATGTTTGTTAGTGGCCCTATCGATAAACACTACATAACTAGGGGAATGATTTTTTTTTTCACGTTAACGATAAACGCGACAAAATATATTTTAAAGCGATTTTGAAATATCTTGAATCATATGATTTTGATGAAGAAATTAGTAATTTTGTTTTCGCGGATTACAACGAATTAAAGCGACAATGCCAGTTTAAAGCGAAATTAACTTATTTTGCGGTTAAGTGCGAAAATACAGCGAAATTCATGGAAAATAACTCTTGATCTTGAAATTGTATTCCAATATCACGCGCGCGCGCGCGCGCGCGCGCGCGTGTGTGTGTGTGTGTGTGTGTGAAGGGAAACAAGACAGAATAAGGATTTCTAATTTCGACAAAAGCATCTCTTCGTATTAATATTCTGTAAAATCCCTTAATGGTATGGTCATAATAGGGTGAAAGCTATGGCCATGTAGTGTGAAAGGGTAATTTATGTAATTTTAATTGGGCCTATATTATATTTCTAATAAAGATTATAGAGGAATAATTGATGATTATCAATATTTCTACTCTTTATGTATCTTTCACATAGATAATTCACAAATCTCACGAATAAGCCTTTTAGGAAAGCATTAAAGCGAAATAACGCGAAAAATTGTTTCCTTTTCGCGAAATCGAACGTAAATTAATGCAAAAAAATCATGCCTCTAACAAAACTAAAGTTATATAGAATTAATTTTCCGATCATTTATGTCTTATGCATTTTTTTACCGTACCGGCTATGATAAGAGATATTAATGATTTTGTATTTCTGTTGCTAAGTCCATATCAACGCCAAGCCATGAGAAAATGGGTAAACAGAATTTAGTGAACGGCATGTAGAGTCGGGGAATAAGAAACTAGTCTAGGCTACGAATGTTATTCACTCTGGATCAAATGGTAGTTCCGGGGAAGGCGCCTAAAATGTAATTTTTACATAATGTTATTGGTACTATCGAAAAGTATTACATAACAAAAGTTATAGAGAATACAATTTCCGGTCATTTATATTAAATTCGGTTTTACCGTATCGGCTATGATGAGAGTGGTATTTCCGAGTCGGAAGACAAAATGTGAAGACCTGCAATATCGAAAGCTCATAAAATTGATCGACAGAAAAATTACATTGAGCATTGTTGTGATGTTCTTTCTCTTCCGCTGCCACTCATCTCCGATAGACGGTATTACAGTTGGGTACCGAGTATAATCGCCTGCCTGAATATTGGTCGGGAAATAGCTGGGGAAGTAGATAACTTTCTTCTTTAGCATGCTATTCCTCTGGTTCATACATTTTCTGATACTGCTGGTACGTAACACACTGGTTCATCGTAGTATTCCAGCTATTCGATCCATACTCTGAGGCGTTGATTGGAATGATCAGTGTGCGCACTTAACGGAATAATGGCAGAGGAGTGTTCACGGCTGTCTGCGGCCTGGTCATACCAGCTCTGGAACTTTGGACTGTTAGATCGGCAGCGTAGTGCTGTTCGTTAAGAGAATGTGTGATTTTTCATTTAATCGAGTATTTCAAATGACAGCATTGCTTTTAATCGCAACATTCCTACTGACGTCATAATGACCTATGTTGATTTCAATTGGGAAAACCGATAAGACCGTCTTTCTGAGGATGTAAAAAGGCAGGTGGAGAGGGAGAGTCTGCCATTATAATGAACTCTCCAACTGGATTGTGACTGATGGTAGCTGTTACAATGAAAATGTCCTCACCCAGTCTTCATATGAGAAAAGACGTATGACGACTTCCCCGTAGCGTTTCTGGGGTAACGTTAAGAGGTATTCAATTTAATACAATTTTACTCACAACGTGTACACTACCTAATCTAGAATTCTGTATACAATGTAGAATTCCGTAGCGAAGCACATCAGCTGGTAGATTAAGGTATTACTACAGTAGCGTAGCAGGATCGGCCGATGGTGGGTGGGTGGGGGTTATAGTTACAAAACGCTCATGGAACACAATCAAGGTGCGTTTGTGATGCGCGCAAACAAGATGTGTTATAAGGACAGTGATGCAAGCTAATTATGTTGATATTCAGATTGCAGTACATTAGTCTTACATTAAAATACAGAGCAAGAAATATACGATCAAGATCAACAGTTTTACAGCGAATTGTATGCTCAGTTTACGAACTAAAATTCAATTTTCGAGACTTCGTAGAAAATATATTCAACAAATCTGTTGGTTTTATAATTATGTCTCTGAATGTTCGTTTAGTTTGTCAGTTTGTTTTTCTTGTAAAAATTCCATGGGGGAAGTTCTAATCCCCGATAACCCCCCGCTGGTTACACCCATGCCTTATATGCATAAGTGATGGATGAATACTGATAACATGGACGCAGAATTCCCCTGACAAAAGAGCTCTTTACCGGGCGATTTGGCCGTGCGGTTAGGAACGCACAGCTGTGAGCTTGTATCCTGGAGATAATGGAGTCGAACCCCACTGTCGGCAGCCCTGAAGATGGTTTTATATGGTTTTCCATTTCCACACCAGGCAAATTCCGGGGCTGTACCTTAGACACGGTCGCTTCCTTCCCGATCCTAGACCTTTCCTATTCCATCGTCGCCATAAGACCTTTCTGTGTCGGTGTTATTTCAAAGTAGCAGTTCAGCTTTGTTTATCCTATCTGTTTTGCTCAGGTACGAATTTGATCCCGAGTCTCCCTTGGTCTTGTGGAACTCTTAAAATGTAATATGAGAGACCACCATGGTGAGGATAAAGCAGAGGCCGCGGGTGGTTTGTTGTGCAAATTACAAATATGAGTCAAATAAGCAAGTGATGCGTGGAAAACATTTGCCATAATCCATGCTTCAGACGGAATTTTGTACAAATTTGCAAGATGCAAACGAACGCAGTTCAGAAATGATTGAAATGATTGTGCATTTTTACAGTAAATACCCCGACGATACCAGGTCCCAACGCATTCAACACGCAAAATAATTTAATGAAACATGTGATGGTGGTGGTGATTATTGTTTTAAGAGGAAGTAAAACTACGGTGGGCAACCATCCTCTACAGGGTATAACACTAATATGAGAGAAGAAATAGAAGGGATCAGACACTTCCAAAATTAAGGTATCGGTCAAAGAAAGACAAGGTCCACGAAGGCTGTGAAAATGAGACTCCCTAGGATTCGCAAACCTAATACCGTCGGGGTCGGAAAAGAACAAGAGTTGACCAGGGACGGTCGGATAAGATAGATGAAAGTGAGGACCCCAGCACAGGTGGAAGCAATTCCAGGACTCAACTAAGGGCCCTATGGTAACTTACGCACGCTCCCAAGTTCAGAGCCCATAGGGGTCCCTTTTACTCGCCTCTTATGACAAGAGATACAGCGGGCGTTATTCTACTCGCGCCACCCACAGCGGGATGAAACAGGTGATATTAGTTACCAACATATATACATATTCATGACCCTCCGTGGCTCAGGCGGCCTCTCACAACTGGATACCGTGGTTCAAATGCCGGTCACTTCATGTGATATTTGTGCTGGACAAAGCTGAGGCGGGACAGGTTTTTCTCCAGGTACTCCGGTTTTCCCTGTCATCTTTCATTACAGCAACACTCCATTAACACTTCATCTCATGTCAGTCATTTACCACTGCCCCAGATGAGTGCGGCACACTTCCTATTCTCACCGCTAGAACGGGGTTTCATTCATTCCATTCCTGACCCGGTCGAATGACTGGAAACAGGCTGTGGATTTTCATATATACATATTCATGCCTCTTTGTAAACTTGAACAATGGCGATGAATAGACTCGCCAGGAATCGAACCGAAACGTTCCTCTATGTAACTAATAATAATAATGTTATTTGTTTTACGTCCCACTAACTACTTTTTAAGGTCTTCGGAGACGCCGAGGTGCCGGAATTTAGTCCCGCAGGAGTTCTTTAACGTGCCAGTAAATCTACCGACACTGGGCTGTCGTATTTGAGCACCTTCAAATACCACCGGACTGAGCCAGGATCGAACCTGCCAAGTTGGGGTTAGAAGGCCAGCGCCTTGACCGTCTGAGCCACTCAGCCCTCTATGTAACAATGTACTGACCACGGTATTGCAAAAGCTTTCTTTGACCTATAAAACATTATTGGCGGCATTTGCAAATGTACAATGAAGTTGTAGAATATAACTGAATCTATTTAAACTAATATTCTTTGCGTTTTTTCAATGCATATTTTGGTATTGAATCTTACTCATTTATTTAGCCTAAATAATTTAAAACATACAGGCATACAATATAATAGTAATTAAAATCAAGAATGCTGTATGTTACAAATACAGTATCTACATACCGGTAATTATTGGCTGACAAGGAGGGAGGGGAAGGAAGGAAGGAAGGTAAAGTACATAAATACAGTGGCGTGCACTGAACCCCATCTACCCCAGTGTTGCTGGGTAAATATTTCGTATTTATATTTTATTAATATTCCTTAGAACGCTTTTTACAAAGTTTAAACAACTGCGAACATTTAAGCCAAGCCAAGTACAGCTATCGCAATAATCCGCTCGCGCTACCGCAGTTCAGCTTTTTCAGCGAGCGGCGCGAAAAAGAGCTACCCCAGAAAAATTTTAGTCGCTTGGTTGAGGCATGCACTTGAAGCTTCTTTGTCCTGGGAGCGGGGCGGGGTGTGGGCCCTCCCCCGACAGCAATTTACGGGGACAGGCCAGCTAGCTTGGGTAAGGGATGTTAGTTTTATACTTGACACTGGAAGTTTTCAGCGCCACACACTAGAGACTACAAGAAAAAATGTTAACAGTATAGCCACTTGCACATCGTCTTGCTAATAAAAATACAGCCAGTTTATGAAATCAATTGTAATACAGAATAATATATATTTTTTATTATTATTTTTTATTATTTTTATTATTATTAATAAAATTGAACACAAACACATACATAAATACTATGCTCTTTGCAGATGATCAGTTTATCCTGCAGGATGATGAAGATAAACTCCAGAAATCAATACATCAGTTAAACACCATTTGTAAAAGTTACTGGCCTAATCTTCGGCTATCCAGAACAAAAACCAAAGTTATGGCATGGCAAGGGAAATATCCTATCAGAGCGAAGATAGTAATCGACAATCAACCAGTAGAACAAGTCACAAATTTTAAGTACCTTGGTTGTGAAATGTCTTTTAATGATGATGACGAGGTGAAGAAGAAGAAGAAGAAGAAGAAGAAGAAGAAGAAGAAGAAGAAGAAGAAGAAGAAGAAGAAGAAGCAGCTTCATCGATTTCAATATATGTGTGGGACAATTCGCCGAACACTGAAAGGGAACGTAAGAGAAGATACTCAACTTAAATTCTATAAGACTATGGCTGTACCAACTTTGCTATATGGAAGTGAGACATGGGTAGATAAAATAAGCTATAGGAATAAAATACAATCATCTGAAATGAGATTCCTAAGATCAGTGAAAGGATACTCCCTAAAAGATAAAATACGAAATGAAGAGATAAGACACAAATTAAATATATTCTCAATGAATGAAAGAATATTCCAAAACAGGATAAATTGGAAAAACCACGTTCTGAGGATGGATAACGACAGAATCCCAAAACTTGCCCTGGAATACCATCCTACAGGGAGAAGAGATATTGGTCGTCCTATGAAGAGATGGAATGAAATCTGAGGTCGGAACAGGCTATTAGCCTAATCCATGAAGAGGAAGTAATATATTTTTGGATTTCGGCATGTATACAGTTTTTTGAGCAATTTATTGATGGCATGTGTAGAGTATGTTTTCCGATAGCCGCAGAAAAATATTTAGGTTGCCCAGCATGAACCCAGAGCTAAGCGCGAAGTAAAAGAATTGTTTATAGTGTTATATAGTGGAAGTTCCTCTTGGATTACAGGTGAAGTTTTCGTGAGTTCTGTGCCATTCTTTGGTGCACGTATACTCACTAAGCGAGTAAAATTGTATTGGTCATATCCACAGTACCGAGCTCGATAGCTGTAGTCGCTTAAGTGCGGCCAGTATCCAGTATTCGGGAGATAGTAGGTTCGAACCTCACTGTTGGCAGCCCTGAAAATGGTTTTCCGTGGTTTCCCATTTTCACACCAGGAAAATGCTGGGGCTGTACCTTAAGGCCACGGCCGCTCCCTTCCCACTCCTAGCCCTTTGCTGTCCCATCGTCGCCATAAGACCTGTCTGTGTCGGTGCGACGTAAAGCAAGTAGCATATCCACAATAACAAGGAAATGCACTTATTACTTTTCCGTAAGTTCTGTAATGTATGTATGTACACGCATCACGAGAAAACGGCTGAAGAGAATTTCATGAAAATCGGTATGCAAATTCGGGGGATGAGCCACTACAATATCATTTTATTCACGCGGAGTGAAATAGTAGTTTAGGGGAAGGCCCTAAAATTAAATTCTCAAATATTAGTGGTCCTATCGATGAATACTACATAACTAAAGTTACATAGAATTAAATTTCCGATCATTTATGTCTTATACATGTTTACCGTACCGGCTATGATAACATAGATATTCATGAATTTAGATTTTTGTTGCTAAGTCCACATCAACGCCGAGCCACGAGAAAATGGGTGAACATAATTTACTGAAAATCGGTATATAGAGTCGAGGAAGAAGAAACTATAGTCTAAGCTATAAAGAATATTACTGACCCCGGATGAAATGGTAGTTTAGGGGTAGGCGCCTAGAATTTAATTTTTAAATACCAATGTTATTGGTCCTATAGAAAAGTACTACATACGGTAACGAAAGTTATAGAGATTACAATTTCCGATCATTTATGTTTTATTCATTTTACCGTACCGACTATGATAAAGAGTGGTATTTCAGTCAGAAGAAAACTAAATGTGAAGGCCTACAATATCGAAAGCGCATAACATTGATCAACAATAACATTACATTGACCATTGTTTGTGATGTTCTTTGCTTCTTATGGTGCCCTCAACTCCGATAGATGGGATTACTGTTGCGTACCGAAAATAACAGCCTGACTGAATATTGGCGGGGAAAAGCTGGGGAGTTAGAGAACTTTTTTCTGTAGCATGCCATTCGTCTGGTTCGTACATTGTCTGATACTGATGGTACGTAACACATTGGTTCATCATAGTATTCCAGCTATTCGATCCCTACTCTGACGCACTGTTTCGATTGAGCAGTGTGCACATTTGGCAGAGGCTCACTTAGTTCGCTAGTTGCTTTACGTCGCACCGACACAGATAGGTCTTATGGCGACGATGGGACAGGGAAGGGCTAGGAGTGAGAAGGAAGCGGCCGTGGCCTTAATTAAGGTACAGCCCCAGCATTTGCCTGGTGTGAAAATGAGAAACCACGGAAAACCATTTTCAGGGCTGCCGACAGTGTGGTTCGAACCTACTATCTCCCGAATACTATACACTGGCCGCACTTAAGCGACTGCAGCTATCGAGCTCGGTGTTCACTTAGTAGTATGACCTGGTCTAGAATAACAATTTAGGCCTATTCCAAATTATAGCACTACAATTCACTAAATTCAAAATTCAACCCTAAAAAGAGCCGTTTCTTAAGAAAAGCGCCTTCCTCTTCACTTTTATTAAATTCTACATTCATTTTATTCCAAATTAGCAGCGAAGAGGGGTTTTCACCTCTGGCTTGGAGGAAAAATTTGTCTCCGAGTCGGATAAATTTTTCCGCCGCCAGTGTAGTGAAATGCGATTTTTCGACTCGTCGGGTACTCCTAGGATACAAATTAGTAAAAGGGCATAGATTTGCCCTGGGACACTCCACTATGCGACACCCCCATCCCTCGCCGACGAATGTAAACGGGTCACGGCTGTCTGCGGCTTGGTCATTCCAGCTCTGGAACTTTGGACTGTTAGATCGGCAGCGTAGTACTGTTCGTTAAAAGTGAGAAAATACGTGGTTTTTTCATTTATTTCATATTGTTTTTAATCGCGTCATTCCTACTGACGTCATTGTAATGACCTATGTTCATTTCACATGGGAAAACCATGAAGACAGTCTTTCTCAGGATGTAAAAAAGCAGGTGGACAGTGAGCGTCTGCCATTATAATGAAAACTCCACAACCTGATTGTGACTGATGGTAGGCAAGCGGGCCTACCATTACAATGAATATTCCCTAACCCAGTCTTCATATGAGAAAAGACGTTAGATGACTTCTCCGTCGCGTTTCTAGGGTAACGTTAAGAGCTATGCAATATAATACAATCTTGCTCACAAGGTGTACACTACCTAGCATAGAATTCTGTATACAACGTAGAATTCCGTAGCGAAGCACGGGTACATCAGCTAGTGTTAAATAAAATACTCAGTGGCACGCGTCATAGGTTCGCCATCTGTCCTAGATTATATAACATTGTTAACGTCTGGGACAAAATAAATATTTAGTGTAACAATAGCCTAATTACTGGAGGAGGAGGAAGAAGATGAAGAGAAGTGGTATCTATTTTAATTAATTGCAGTAAACGAACGCTCTCTACCCAGTTTCAGGCGATACGGAACTTTGGGATGGGAGTACTCTATTCTACTGCCAAGAGTCCCGCCCGATCACCCGACCCGCATGGAACTTAAGTGGGGGACGTGGAATAGTCCCATAGTTTAGTCTCGCTCACATCATTGTCTCCAAGTAACATAAGCATATTTAGAAAGTGAATAATGGAAAGAGTAGGTCAGGAATGTACACTCATCCGCACAAAAAATTGGGTGGCAACGAAATATTTACATTCTCGAAACGCGAGGATATTCAACTGTGTATAGGCGGTGTCCGAAGAGATGATGCTTAACATCTTGCCACTTTCACAATATGTTGAGTGTACCTATATGAAGGTATTAACGATTTGGTTTATAAAGATAAACAGTAGTAAATATTCGTATTACAAAGAAAGAAACGTTTAAAATAGAGGAGGGATATGACAATACATTCTTAAGTGACTACATCACTAATTTCTAAGTTAACGAATATATCGAAGTTGTCGCTTTAATGTAAGTCGAGGGTACATCTCAACCAAGCTTAGAGACAAGGTAGACATTACAGTAAAATCTGTGGACAGGCTCTGATCTGTGGACTGCAAAACCCCGCGTGGCGGGGAATCCAGATGCTCAAGTGGTTTAAACACTGGAGGACTTTCTAGAGGGCTAATATAAACTGTTTCTGGATAGTTTAAAGTTTTCTGTTTACTGATTTTTGTGCCATCTGTAGCTATTTCTTGCCAGTCACGTTCAAGCCTATGACACATACTGTGGCCAAATTTCGCTGTTACAGTGCCTAACATTACACCTGAGGCCACGAGTAGGCAACCTGGGAGAAATGCCGACGCGGGGTTGGGGCCCGCCTTGCCCCGACTAAGACTCCAAACTCTACCCTATTTGGACCTGTCATCGTGGGAAGATGCTAGGATGCAGTACTCAGTACTTCCACTCAATCCTTGGGCGGGACCTTGCTCTTGGGTCTTTACCTCTCATCAACCCGGCTTCAGCTGCCTCCAATAATACTGGAAAGATGGTATTTCAGGGTACTCATGGGGTCCGAGCATCACATCTGGACATCGGCCGCTGCGGTTGCTCCTGCCGTCAACCTGTTTCTGGTTAGTTTGAAGTTTTTTGCTAATTTTTGTGCCACATGTAGCTACTTCTTGACGGATACAGTATTTGAGTCTCTTTTTTTTTGCACTGTCAAGAGCATAATGTAGTTTCCATCGAAGCCCCAGTCTCATTTATGATTGTGGCAATATGGACGCTGCTGAAGTATGGGTGGTGCTGAGTAATGACATCTGGAGCACAATTAGTGCATCTGAATGTTGAGGGAAGGTGCTACTCATAAGGCGATTGTGCTGCAATAGCAATTTCTGGCCCAGCGAAGAAAGCAACGACAAACTACTTCATTCCTCATTATCCCTTGTACGTGTCATTTTGGCACTGCCATCGGTTTTCGTACAGCTGTGTAACTTTCGGTGGTGGTAAGGGAAAGTTTATTTTTCCAATTTATTACGTAATATCGTATGTCCCTAATTTTAAGAGAAAAGTTTTCAGTTTCCACGAAAATAGGGGTACAAATGAAATAATTAATACGAACAACAAATGCATATTTATCCATTTTTCTCAGTTTTAGGCTAGACTTGAGCAAAAAACAAAGGTTCTGTACTGTTGAATCATGTTTCAACAGCATTGTAACATCATTGCACCTATGTATTTTCTTGATTTTTTTTTTTCCTCGTAAATTTCAAACTCGCAACCATTGACTGACAAACGTCCTATTTACGAGGATTTAAAATGGAAGCATTCTCCCCCACCTTTTGTCTTTTCTCTCTTAGGAAGAGGTAGGGGGTCGGGGACTTGCAGATGACGAAACGAAGAATGGGAGGGGGGGATGAGAATTTTGAAGTAAACGGTGGTGGGTAGAGACGAGAGCAAACTTAAATGCACCTCCCCCCCCCCCACCCCGCCGCGATCGTCCTACGTCGAGATGTCATAGCACATTATGTTGCAAATATTGTCTACTTTACGTATTTCTAGGCATTTCCCGAAAGTACGCAAAAAAGGCTTTTTTTAAATCCACATTTATGGGGGTTCTCAATTTCGATGGGTAGCGAGAGGAAATTTCGGTGGGAAATTAAAAATTGATTCAGCGACCCAATATAGTCATTTTCCAGAACGTCCACGAGTTTTTTCAGGTAAAATCACTTATTGTCTGGACTAAACCTATAAGACAAAGTTAACAAAACAGGAAATAAATAAGTAAATAGACACAAGATGAGAACGGATGCAAACTATCAGCCTGTCACTCTAAAGGCTGTAATATCGCGACACGCTTGAAGCTGTCCTTTACTTTGTGGCATACATACTACACAGTTTATCTGCGAAATAAAACTATCTTTAATAGTTAACAAAATAGGTTTAACACATATTTTGCTAATGTGAGTGGATGTGCAATTGCGATGTACCTGCCAGGTTTCAATCCAATCGGAGTGTCCAATTGACGTTTCCTCGTCGGTGTGAAGCGAAGGGATGGCAATTACGAGTCCCTTACCTTGTCGATCCCTATTTGTTTCCCTGGGTTGGGGGACTGCTTCCTGCTGACAGTCTTAACAGATGGCCGAGCTTACTGCATTGCTGCCAGTATACCCTGGAGTCTTGGCCTTGCTCAGATGGTGGAAAGCAGACCTCAGGGTTCCATTCGCTCGTGACAGCTCGTACCCTCGCCGATGACGTCCAAGCTGCTGTCATCTTCGTTGCCTCTATTCGCTAGGCGATGGTGAGGGCCTTCTTGAGGAAATGTTTTGCACAGTCCGTGAAGTCCGTGGACAAAGGTGTAGGCAGCCTCTTGCTGAAAGTGCTCTGGAGGCAAGCCCTCAAAAGCCTTAAACCGGACGTTCTACCTCCACGGCAAATTCCTGCAGCCATTTGCCCACATGCTGTGTCTTCAGTTGGATTTGATAGGCGGTTGTAAGCTGGCGATCTTTGTAGTGTCCCCACGATGTCTTTGCAAACAGTGCCTGATCGGATACTGTGTAGCACGTCCGTCGCTCGTCCATGCAGCCTGGCGATGAATAGTATGGCTCTCGCCTCCGGCGACTACCCATTATGGCTGGCCATTGTCCCAAACTGTGTCCACTACCCCTGCTTGACAGGCCTCAGTCTGGTTTCTACGGCAGTCACCCTGTCCTGTTTCGCCTCATCTCGTGCTTCAAATCTAGAATACCGGAGTTCACAAACTGAGAAATGGCCACTTTTTCGGGAATTTCATTAGGCCAAATTTCATGCTTCCAGTTTCAAACATGGGACTCAATGAGAAGTTGTTCAGCTGTTTTTCTATCTTCACGTACATCCTGCATGTCGCTTTTTAATCTTGTTTGAAAAGCGTGCACTCCTTCCTACAACTTCTACTGTCCTCTCTGCAGTTCGCCGTTCCTGACTAGCTTTAAATTCAACCTCAAAACCACGGGTCTGCGCCGTGGTCTACGTTACATAGGAACAGTACCATTATACGAGGAACACTACGGGTCTGGGCGTTGCTTGCGATAAGTGTCATCGTATACATTCCACCGGTCGGTGCCAATGTGTTCAGAATGGGTCTGCGTTACCTATGACTAGTACCACTTTGAGAAACACCTGGGTCTACGTTGTATGAGATTAGTTCCACTAAGGGCCGGTTCTACCACCTACGGGTAAAGTAGCGCGCAACTTGCCCTCCGCGTAAAAGGATATTTCCGTTCGACCACTCCCAGGTAGCGCTATCGGCAGCATAAATCGTAGTCAACCCGGCGCGTAATTTATCTGCCACTTCGAGGGCCCGATAAGACTTAAACCTGCCGGGCAAGTTCTGAGAGTTGAACATTCATAAGCTGTATTTCTGGTCATGTACAGCTTAAATTAACTTAGTATATTGATAAAAAGCACGATACCGTAACAAGTGATCGATACAGTATTGCAGGATTTTTAACATTAATGCTTCCTTCGAGTTGCAACGGTCACACCAGCCTCGCGCATCGACAGCTTCGGGGACATATTTTACACGTCAAGCTTTCGCAAAGAAACTCTATAAGGATATAAAATCAAAACCTATCTGGAAATCATATCAAATGGGCTTTAATTTTATAATTTTAATTTTTCAGACACCAGGTCTCTATTACCCCGAAGCGTTCTCGTAGCGTTATGGTTAAAGAGCACGCTTCATAATAAGATATGCAGGTTAGTCTTCATTTTTTCAATCAACCACTACTGATCTGCATTTAGGGCAGTCGCCCAGGTGGCAGATTCCCTATTTGTTGTCTTCCTAGCCTTTTCTTAAATGATTGCAAAGAAATTGGAAATTTATTGAACATCTCCCTTGGTAATTTATTCCAATCCCTAACTCCCCTTCCTATAAACGAATATTTGCCTCAATTTGTCCTCTTGAATTCCAACTTTATCTTCATATTGTGATCTTTCCTACTTTTCAATACACCACTCATATTCGTCTACTGATGTGTTCCCACGCCATCTCTCCACTGATAGGTCAGAATATACCACTTAGTTGAGCAGCTCGTCTCCTTTCTCCCAAGTCTTCCCAGCCCAAACTTTGCAACATTTTTGTAACGCTACTCTGTCAGAAATCACCCAGAACAAATCCAGCTGCTTTTCTTTGGATTTTTTCCAGTTCCTGAATCAAGTAATCCTGGTGAGGGTCCCATACACTGGAACCATACTCTAGTTGGGGTCTCACCAGAGACAAATATGCTCTCTCCTTTACATCCTTACTACAACCCCTAAATACCCTCATAACAACCATGTGCAGAGATCTGTACCCTTTATTTACAATTATACTTACGTGATTAGTGATTACCCCAATGAAGATCTTTCCTTATATTTATACCTAGGTATTTACAATGATCCCCAAAGGGAACTTACACACCATGAACGCAGTAATTAAAACTGAGGACTTTTCCTATTTGTGAAACTCACAACCTGACTTTTATCCCCGTTTCTACTGTCCATCTCACATTATCGAGGTCATTTTGCAGTTGCTCACAATCTTGTAATTTATTACTCTGTACAGAATATCTGTGAAAAGCCTTATCTCTGATTCCACTTCTTTACAAATCATTGATATATATAAGAAAACATACAGGTCCAATAATACTGCCATGAGGAATTCCTCTCTTAATTATTACAGGGACAGATAAAGCTTCACCTACTTTAATTCTCTGAGTTCTATTTTCTAGAAACAGATTCACCCATTCAGTCACTCTTTTGTCAAGTCCAATTGCACTAATTTTTGCCAGAAGTTTCCCATGATCTGTCCTATCAAATGCCTTAGACAGGTCAATTGCGATACAGTCCAATTGACCTGAATCCAGGATATCTGCTATATCTTGCTGGAATGCTAAAAGTTGAGCTTCAGTGGAATAACCTTTCCTAAACCCAAACTGCCTTCTATCAAACCAGTTATTAATTTTGCAAACATGTCTTCTATAATTAGAAAGAAAGCTTACATACAATGATGTCAAACTGACTGGCCTGTAATTTTCAGCTTTATCACCCTTTCCTTTATATACAGGGGCTACTATAACAACTCTCCATTCATTTGGTAAAGTTCCTTCATGCAAACAATAATCAAACAAGTACTTCAGATATGGTACTGTATCCCAACCCATTGTCTTTAGTATATCCCCCAAAACCTTATCCCAATTCCAGCTGCTTTTCTAGTTTTCAACTTTTGTATCTTACTGTAAATGTCATTGCTGTCATAGGTAAATTTTAATACTTCTTCAGTATAAGTCACCTTATCTGGACATTATCCTTGTAACCAACAATCTTTACATACTGCTGACAGAATACTTCTGCCTTTTGAAGATCCTTGCCTACACACTCCTTATTCATTAATGATTCCTGGAATCTCCTCCTTTGAGCCTGTTTCTGCCTAAGTACCTATACATACTCTTCCATTTTTCACTAAAATTTGTATGGCCACCAATTATGCTTGCCATCATGTTATCCTTAGCTGACTTCTTTGCTAGATTTAATTTCCTAGTAAGTTCCTTCAATTTCTCCTTACTTCCACAGCCATTTCTTACTCTATTTCTTTCCAACCTGCACCTCCTTAGTCTCTTTACTTCCCTGTTAAAATATAGTGGATCTTTACCAATCCTTACCACCTTTAAAGGTACAAACCTATTTTCACATTCCTCAACAATTGCTTTAAACCCATCCCAGAGTCTGTTTACATTTTTATTTATAGTTTTCCACCGATCATAGTTGCTTATTAAAAACTCCCTCATGCCTGTTTTATCAGCCATGTGGTATTGCCTAATAGTCCTAATTTTAATATCTTCCTTTCACATTTATTTTTAAACTTTTTTGTAGCTTACAAATTCTTTTTTCACCAGAATGAATACTCACCCTCCTACTATTCCTATCCTATCTCTACGATACACCCTCCAGTTCCCTGAGAATTTCTGCATCCGTTATATCATTTCTCAGCCATGATTCAACTCCTATTACAATATCTGGTAAGTATATATCTATTAAATTACTTAATTCAATTCCTTTGTTTACAGTTGAGCATTAACATTTTTAAGTTATCCCTACTTGATTTCCATTTCCCTGTTCCCTTAACACCGCTCCCTAGGCCACCCTGTTTCCCTGAATGTATCTCCCTATCACCCTTCTAAACAAATTTCCTAACTTACATGTACCACTGCGGTGTAAGTGAAGGCCATCTGAGTGCAGATCCCTATTTCCTACCCACCCATTAAGATCTAGAAATCTCACTCCGTTTCTCGCATACCCACTCCATAGTCTAATTTAAATCCCCAATCACCTTCCAGTCAGTATCCCTCCTATACAGTATTCCACTGATAACAATCTCCACTTCCTTAAACTTCATCTGTGCTGCATTTACCAGGTCCACACATCCCCAACTATGTTGGTACTTACACCTGCTTGTCTTACGTTAGTACGAACGTGAAACACTACCACCTTCTCCTTTCCCTCCTTCTCTTCTACTTTCCTCAACATCTGCCTTAACCTAAATCCTGGATAACACTCTACCCTGGTACCCTTTCCTCGACACACTTTCCCGACATGCCTAACGATAGAATCCCCCATGACCAGAGTCTCAACCCTACCCACCTCATTTGATTCCCTCCCCTCCTCGCCAGTCCTATCTTTCCTGACAGCTGCCGAATATTATTTGTTTTCATAGTGGGAAGGCAGGGATGAAATGGCTTCAGAGAGAGTAAGATTAGCATGGAGTGTTGGTAAGGTACCTTCAGATTGGACAAAAGCAGTAATTGCACCTATCTATAAGCAAGGGAACAGGAAGGATTGCAACAACTATCGAGGTATCTCATTGATCAGTACACCAGGCGTATTGACTGGCATCTTGGAAGGGAGTGCGATCAGTGGTTGAGAAGTTGGATGAAAACCAGTGTGGTTTGAGACCACAGAGGGGCTATCAGGATCAGATTTTCAGTATGCGCCAGGTAATTGAAACATGCTACGAGAGGAATAGACAGCTGTGTTCATTTCGTAGATCTAGAGAACGCATAAGACAGGGTACCGGTACCGAGGGAAAAGATGTTCACCATACTGGGAGACTATGGAATTAAAATCAATCAAAGGCATTTATTTTGACAATTGGGCTTCAGTGAAAATTGATGGTAGAATGAGTTTTTGGTTCCGGCTACTCAAAGGTGTTAAGACAAGGCTGCAATCTTTCACCTTTGCTGTTCGCAGTGTACATGGATCATCTGCTGAAAGGTATAAAGTGGTAGGGAGGGATTCACTTACGTAGAAATGTAGTAAGCAGTCTGCCCTATGCTGATGACATGGTCTTAATGGAGGATTGTGCCGAAAGCTTGCATTCTAATATCCTGGAAGTTGAAAATAGGTGCAATGTGTATGGCATGAAAACTAGCCTTTTGAATACTAAACTGATGTCTGTAGGTAAGAAATTCAACAGAATTGAATGTCAGATTGGTGATACAAAGCTAGAACAGATAGATAATTTCAAGTATTTAGGTTGTGTGTTCTCTCAGGATGGTAATAAATTGAGATTGAATCAAGGTTTAGTAAAGCTAATGCAGTGAGCTCGCAGTTGCGATCAACAGTATTCTGTAAGAAGGAAGTCAGCTCCTGGACGAAACTATCTTCATATCAGTCTGTTTTCAGACAAACTTTGCTTTACGGGAGCGAAAACTGGGTGGACTCAGGATATTCAAAAGTTAGAAGTAACAGACATGAAAGTAGCGAACGATTGCTGGTACAAACAGATGGGAACATTGGCAGGAGGGCACTCGGAATGAGAAGATAAAGGCTAAGTTAGGAATGAACTCGATGGATGAATCTATACGCATAAATTGGCTTCGGTGGTGGGGTAATGTGAGGCGATTGGAGGAGTGTAGGTTACCTAGGGGAATAATGGACTCTGTTATGGAGGGTAAGAGAAGTGGAGGGAGACCAAGAAGACGATGGTTAGATTCGGTTTCTAATGATTTAAGAGGTATAGAACTAAATGAGGCCGCGGCACTAGTTGCAAATAGTGTGGCAATGTTTATTAAGTTCACAGAGGCTTGCAGACTGAACGCCGAAAGGATAATGGTCTATAATAATTTATAGACCTGTACCAGGCCTCTTGAGAGGCCACACACTATTATTATTATTATTATTATTATTATTATTATTATTATTATTATTATTATTATTATTATTAGTTAAGGTTGTCTCTTTTTAACAATTATATTTTGTTGAAACAGTAGTAGGGCCTATATGATGCCATAATCCCTGTACAAGTTTTGATTTGACAAGCCATACATTTTGATTGGTTTCAAATAGAGAATCACTTGTTCTGATCAAATTAGTCGTATATTGAGTATATAACTCCAGGACACTAAGAACTGGCATGGCTTGTAGAGCGACCTGGTTATAAACCAAAAGGAACTCACATTATAGAACACATTCGTGCTGCACGTGTTTACGTATCTGCATCATAGACGGTGCTACTATATCCTCGGCATCTATTCCGGAATCTCGTACCTGATTCCCCAGGCATAATAGACTCTTTGCGATTCCAGTCGCAGCAATGATAGTGACCGGGAGGACTTCGTCCAATCTTCACAGCTTGTGATGTAGCCACGTCACTGTGGTGAAGTAGCATACACTCATCGCCTGCCTAGCCCGCCCATTTATAGTGCTGGGTGCCTGTGGGACGGAATTCCCAGCGTGAGCACCTCTGCTATAGACAAAATTTCTCACCAGCTTCGCTCTTTATATAGGCCAGTGGAAGATTCTTGCAGTTTCCACTTCCAGATTATTCTGGGTGCCTGTCCCTTATTAGACAGCTACTTCTAAGGAGCTTCCTTATTGTGATCTATTTACTGGCAGTTGTCCTTATACTCCCTGCTTTCATTGTCACATATTTAAAAATGCAAACCTACATTTTGAGGTCTTATAAAACTAAAGTCCCTTTAACTCACGAAAGCTCAAATTATTTTTATTAATACATTTTTAGTGAAATCCATTTCACAAATATAAATACTAGAATTTTGAAAGTATTGCACTGTTTCGATATGGATGCTAGACATTGCTTAAAATAGAAATCTGAATTTATTTATATCAATAACAGAATGACTGTTTTAAGATTCTTCATGTTCGTTTTATTTATGAAGTATTTTAAGTGTGAAAATGTAAACTGCTGAAGAATATTTACTCAGATAAGAGTTGCAGCAAACGTCGAATATGTAACGCAGTTACATGAGGCTGCAAGTAAACTAGCGTGGAGGAAATCACCCCGAAGTAACACACAGAAACATAAGCTCACTGGACAAAATAATTAGTCATTCCTGGAGAAATTATTGCAAGCATCATTTAATACTGTGTAACTCTGCCTCTGGACTTGATAACTGCCTGGATTCGGTTAGGAAGTGAGTGCACAAGGTTGTGCAGGTACGTCGCATCCAGGTTAAGCCACTCGCTGAGGATTTGATCGCGCAATTCCACCAAATTACAGGGATGCTGATGTCTGTATTTTACCTGCTGCTCCAACAGATTTTCAATGGGGTTCAAGTAAGGTGATTTTGCAGGCAAATAGAGATGTAATAGGGTGGGGGAGTGTTCATAAAACCAGTCACATATGCGTCCAGTCTGATGAACTTTGCTGTTGTCATCTTGAAAAATCGAGGTATCGATAGTATACTCATCATGCAGATATTGATTGAAAGGCAACACCTGATCATCTAAACTGTTTAAATAAACATGCTGGTTCATGTTAGTTGTCACCTCAGTCAGCGGGACCAATCAATGGTATGAAAAACACCCCCAAAACAGCAGACCGACCTCCAGCTTGAACTTGACCTTGCACACATCCAGGATGAAATGCTTCATTTGGCCTTCTGTACACTCGATGTGCATCATTGGAATACAGGCAAAAACTTAATTTGTAAGACTATATTCTGCCAGTCAACTACTGTCCATGTTTGATTTCTAGCCCGTTGAAGACTCTCAGCTTTGTGCCTGCGTGAGCAATGGCCTTTAGCAAAGTGACGGACTCCAAATGTTAATTGCATGCACTTCCCATCGTAATGTTTTTGCTAATAGGTTGGGATGGACCTTCATTCACACTCCTTGAAACGTCTCTCCGGTCCCTGTCAGGAATTTCTCAGACCACAATTCCGACATGTTTCCAGGCCATGTGTAGTACACCACTATTTGTAGATACATTAAACAGTCCGCTGAGAAACGCCAACAAATCCAGCAACTTCATGCACCGTATCGCCGTGGGCACAGCCAAACATGATTGCCCCTTTTTGCCACTCTGTCACATCCTTACATCTACCCATGTTGACGTACGTCTGCTTGAAACATTAATTTCTTGCCGATTGCTACTGCCTTATCCTCACGTAGAGACAGTGCACGTGCGGTTGAGCATAGGACTCGTTTGCTGCACCATCTATCGAGGCTTAACGATCCATCTGTGCGCACGCACTACGGTGGCTAATATTTTGTCCAACGAGCTTGAAAAACAAATATCCAGGTAAGAGGCTTATAAGCATGTAAGTGCATTCTCTAGTCACAAAACACAGGGGTAAAACAAGGCAAGGGAACCAAAATACTGCTAACAAAATAAAGAAAACAAATAGAATGCTTCACACACAATAGACCCAAGGAAAACAAATTAAAGCTGACTTACCTGGTGTCAAGATGTACCACGGTGACATCACAACACAAGGTAGACAATGCACTGGATCCCAGCAAAATGAAAATAGAGGGACAGGACCAAAGAGGATATAATAGAAGAGATGTAACTCAATGATGAATTTCGGTACCAAGCCACAAGGTGCTAGTAGATTCAGTTCGAAATTTGAGAACGCCACAGTGCGCATTACTGTTATCAACAGATAGCGCAGAGAAGTAACATCCAGCGTAGTGACACACACATCCGGTTATGCTTACAGCTCCTCCTCCCCCCCTCCCCCCCCCCTCCTGACGATTATAAGGCAGTTCTACTACTTCCATGCCCAATACATTGTAATTCATATATTTTTATTTTCAAGTACTTACTATGTTGTAAAAAGTGATCTGATACCCCTAGTTCATATGGCATACCATGTTATTGAGAACATAACCTCACCTTAAAGCAGCTTTAAATTTGAATGAATGATTGGCACATAAACACAAAGCTGATATTATAACAAATAAGAAATCCCTTCAAAAGCAAGACTGCAGAGCACACCATATGCAAGAGAATAGGGTATCACATCAATATCCAAATACCACATGAAAATAAAAATAACAGAATTAAATGCATTGACACAGGAAATATATAGAAATACATTATTATAGAATCATTCAGCTTCCAGCCCCTGAGGTGTATTGAAACACGAAATACAGGATTTCAGGAGGACTGGTGAAGATTTATTTCTAATAAACAAGCACAAGGAACAAAGATTTACAGCACAAGCACTTGGAATTCAAACAACACAAATAGTAGCATCATGGGAACTATCGCTTAAAATCAATATTAGTTCGAACAAGGTTAATCAACTGGGTAAAGTCAGATTGAATGAAATCCAGCAATATTATCTCCATAATACTGTACTTGACATTATACAAGTAATTCTTTGTCAGAAGGGCCCACTGATTGAGGTTAGACTTGAAATACTTCACTTAGAGACAAACAGCCTTTAGTTATTAAAATCGCTCTTTCCATGCCTACTTGCCTGCCATCTACAGAACCTTCCTACAACTATCTACTCGTGAATGACCTCCAGCGCCATCTAAATTTTTGGAAAGGAACTACCTGAAGCTAGCTACAGATTGGAACCATAAGCCCCATTAAACTTTCACCGGGGTGGACAGGACCTAATTGTACACGCATACCTAGATACAACCCCTCAAATGAATAACTCTCAAAATCCCATTGAAATACAATAGGAATTTAATAGAAATAAGAAGTTACATTAAAATTGGAACATATGCTAAGCTTATAGTTATGCACTTCGGTGGGTTTTCTTAATATAAAGTCTAGGTGAATTAACATCAAACAAAAATGAGAAGTGGTAATTCAACTTCAGCAAATTATACCTTTCCCCGATACTACATAATCTGAACATAGATGGAGGGATATCTTAAAACAGAATAGTCAATTCTGGTGGAAAAAAAAGCACTAAATATTTATACTGAAACATCATACTTTGAAGTCCTATCATTCTTCTATTACCTTTTAATACAGATAATTTTAGGATACATCACTAGTTCCTATTACAATTTAAGGTCAAGCTAAGCAACTTCCAACTGTAATTCCTTTCCTATTCACACCCAATAGAAAGAATAAAACAGCAAAAGAAAATTTGGAGAATGTCTCATAAACACAATGTCATACCCATATTTGCCCCAGGATATAACTCAAATGTCAGGAAAACAAAGGCATAAGTCTCAGAAAATTGACAGTATAGCAGATGGGATGCGAACACTTGAACATACTACAATCACTGCCAAACCTGGAAGCAGGAACGTTATCGCATCAGATAAGGGAGATAAGGATTTACGAAACAATGAGCAGGGAGACCCTATAATAATTATAGTTGTAAGATCTTAAGTGACTTGAAAATATTTAAATAATAATAATTAAAAAATTTAAATTGGTGAACCCGCATGAAGCTGGGTCATAAATCAACCCCGAATAATAGAATTAAGGTAATTAAAGATTTAAGACAATAGAAATAACTCCCTAGTTTAAAATACAGTGTGGTGATCATCCATACACAGTATAATAATAATAATACGAAGAATAAACCCACAGTATCTCCTGCCTGTCACAAGAGGCGACTAAAAGGGGTGAACAAAGGATGATGGAATTGGAACCATGAGTACCATTAACTGAGGAACACCGTGGGTCAATGTTAGTTGTGATTAGTACCATTATGTGAGGAACACAATGGGTCTGGGCATTCCTGTGAAAGTGCACACTGGTGTCCGTGTGTGAGGAGCTGCCATGCACCACGTTTGTGTTGGTCCCCCTGTATTCAGAACGGGTCTGCATTACATATTAGTACCATTATATTAGGAGCATCATGGGTCTGCGTTGTCTGTGGTTGGTACCACTATGTGAAGAACACCACGGGATTGTGCGTTGCCTGTGATTAGTACCACTATGTATGGATCACCATGGGTCTGCATTGCCTGCGAGTAGTTCATTTGTGAAGAATACCATGGGTCTGTGTTATCTGTGGGTGGTAGCATGAGATACACCGTGGGTCTACATTGCCTATGATTAGTACCACTATGAGAAACACCATGTGTATACGTGGCCTGTAATTAGTTCCACTACGCAAGGAACACCACAGGACCCATGATGTTCCTCACATAAGTGTGTTCCTCACTTACTGGGACTAATCATTAAATTCAAAGGGAAATTCTCCTTTGCTTGTGAGTAGTACCATTATGTGAGGAACATAATGGGTCTGTTCTGTGACAGGTGCCATTATGTGCGACATACCATGGGTCAACATTACCTGTGATTAGTACTACCATGGTTCTGCTTTACAAGTGATGGGGGCTGGTGGCCTGGATTTTGGATCCCTTTGGACAAGCATCATTTTAGACTTTTGTCAGTGGATAATAATAATAATAATAATAATAATAATAATAATGATCATCGTATGGCCTCAGCTACCGTGTGCAGACATTTCGATTTAACGCCATCTGGCTGTCTGGTTGTCAATTTCGACGTTCCGTTTTACTCTAGGTCCGCTAGATGGCAGGCAGAGTAAACCGGATCTCTCTTGGGCGTCTATGGCTGAGATTTAATTAATTTTGTCGGGTAAATACCAAATGTATCACCAGAGATCTTTTACATGCCGACATCGTACGACATGGAGTGTCGAATGGACTTCCTTCCGCCCTTCAAAAATCCGACTACCTCTGCTGGGTTTGAACCCGCCTTGGGATTCGGAGGCAGACACTCTACCACGGATCCACAGAAGCAGCTAGTGGATACATTTTAAAGTTTAGTTGTAGTTTCATTTTGCTTCACCTTGCACCATTACGGGATGATGACCTAAGCCGTTAGGCCCCTTTAAACAATCATCAATAACTGTATTAAGAAAGGAAATATTTAGTCTGAATAAATAATTTAAAAGGATATATTAAAAAAAAAATCTCACAATGAATGAGTCCATTATTGAAGGTTGCACTTAAAATGGCGCAGACATATTTGAAAATTTTCACAGCGTGTCCTTGACCTAATCGCCTAGTTAATGCAAGGTCTTGTTGAAAGAAATATTACATTTAGCTTAAGATTTCATGCAATGTACAATAAACCCAAAATATCAAAATACCGTATTATGTGGTGCAGTTCAGTCTTCACATCCTCTTAAATGTTGTATTAACAGGCACTCGCCTTGAAGGTATATCCAAGAGATACTATAACAACTTGCTTAATCAGTCAAGAAACACCAAATCTTAACACACAAATAACATATTTTCTGAAGAGAAGGATATCAAATGTTTTACAGTGGATGATAATTGCACCATTCCCACATAATCTTCATGGCTGTACACTAGGATTTCTCGCATACTCCAGAAATATGTCTGACCCTATGCTGACTACTCTTGCTTCTCTTCGCTCAGCAGTTACCGTCCAGACATCGGAACACTATACCAGGGTGGGGGTGGGGGGGAGAGAGTCCAGTAGTGTGTGGAGCTTGTTCAAGGTTGCCAGATTTAAAATTGATGTGGCACTGATATGATACAATTCCCCTTTGAATTTAATGAATGATTACAGCATAATTTCATTAAAATGTCGCTAGTTATGTGCACTATAATGCTTATAAGAGAGTTCACCCAGAAGTCTCACCTTACAATACAAATATCAATTTAATTCAAATCAACTAGTATATCCTTGTATCATGAACACTGTCAGCTATAACTTAAAATACCATTTAAAACTAAAACTATCACAAAACAGAAATGGGTAAAATTATATAAAGGCTAAAATATCAAGTCCTTGTTGTTTAAAAGTCTTTTAGTGACTGTAAAATAAGGCACAAACTTGGGCTCTTCTTAAAATAGATCATGTTGATTTAGATGTTATAATATAATTTTTTGAGTTTGGAGAAAATCTTGACTCGTGCTGTGTGGGACGTTGTGGAAATCGTACTCAAGAAGCAAGACGTGGATACCAACTTAAGCCAGCGATGATATGTTTTTGCTAGTTGCTTTACGTCGCACCGACACAGATAGGTCTTATGGCGACGATGGGACAGGGAAGGGCCGGGAGTGGGAAGGAAGCGGCCGTGGCCTTAATTAAGGTACAGCCCCAGCATTTGCCTGGTGTGAAAATGGGAAACCACGGAAAACCATCTTCAGGGCTGCCGATAGTGGGGTTCGAACCTACTATCTCCCGAATACTGGATACTGGCCGCACTTAAGCGACTGCAGCTATCGAGCTCGGTGTTTAATAATCTGGCTTGAGTATGATTTCAAACAATGTCCCACACAGCACAAGTCAAGATTTTCTCCAAACTCAAAAAATGGTATTATAATATCTAAATCAATATGATCTACTTTAAGAAGAGCTCAAGTTTATGCCTTATATCATTCACTGAAAGACTTAAGCAAAGACTAAATATTTTGGCGTTTACATCATTTTACCTATGTCTTGTTATTATTATTATTATTATTATTATTATTATTATTATTATTATTATTATTATTTTGTGTGGCCATTTCTAGCAGAGTGCAACCCTTGTAAGGCAGACCTTCCGATGAGGGTGGACGGCATCTGCTATGAGTAGATAACGGAGTGTTATTGTGGTGGAGGATAGTGTTATGTATGGTATGCGAGTTTCAGGGATGTTGGGGACAGCACAAATATCCAGTCTCCGAGGCAAGAGAATGAACCAATTAAGGTTAAAATCTCCGACCTGGCTGGGAATCGAACCCGGGACCCCTGTGACTAAAGACCAGCACGCTAACTATTTAGCCATGGAGCTGGAGATTTCTTGTTATGGGATACCTTTTCTCTTTTAGTCTTAAATGGTATTTAGGCAATAGCTGATGTCCACGATATAAGGACGAAACATGAAGTTTGACAAGTTTTCAGGAAAAATGTAAATTGTGAACTATGTGAAAACTGAATTTGTGCTGCTGGAAGTGGTAGCATATTGTGAAGGTATCACCATGTTTATGAATAAATTATCAATTCTGTGATACACATACCCATTTTTAGCCTAAATAGCACCAACATATCTTACTTTCGGCAATTCAAGTAAAATCACTGCAAAAGACCCATACTTCGAGCCAGAGGAATGATTCCCAAAGGATTTCTACAGTGGAGGGAAACACACAAATTGGGAAAACAAATTAAAGATCAGACTATAACAAGCATAATATTTTCAGAAGCAATAGTCAGAAATGGATGTCACAGTAATTGAAATTTTAAGAACCTATGGCTGAAACTTTATTATGATGTGACAGTATGCTTCTTTCGAAATGACTAAATATTGCTTTATATGATGAAACACCTGGCCTCTCTTTTGTCAGAATGACACTAGTCTTATTTGTCTTAGTGGAACAGCAAAATGTTATCGAGCGGTGACGGACTAGCTCGGGGGGGGAAAAGGAACCTTGCACCCTCACAGCTCTCTCATCTAATAAATGAAAGGAGATATCACCGAGAAGTGTTAACAGCGCGATCTACGGTAATTACAAATGTACGTGCCAATATGAAACTAGGTCATACAGTGATAACGATTTTATAACTAAATTACAATGTTAAGAATTTAATTTATATCTAAATCTCTAGACAATGCACGTGTGACTTTAGTGCTAATTAAATTCAATGAGCCTACAAGAATTCAGTATCTGAATTGGACCTGTATTTCTGACGACTAGCGGGGGAAAGTGAAATGAAAATCCGCAGCCTGTTTCCAGTCATCTGACCGGGTCAGGAATGGAATGAAGCCCCTATCTAGCAGCGAGGATAGGAATTGTGCCGGCTGCCGAAGCCTGTCGCACTCCTCTGGGGCAATGATTAATTAATGACAGATGAAATGAAATGATATTGGAGAGTATTGCTGGAATGAATTGACAGGGAAAACCGGAGTACCCGGAGAAAAACCTGTTCCGCCTCCGCTTTGTCCAGCACAAATCTCACATGGAGTGACCGAGATTCGAACCACGGAACCCATTAGTGAAAGGCCGGCGTGCTGCCGCCTGAGCCACGGAGGCTACAGTGGGGGGGAAGTGCTCTATTTTAATGAAGCAGTGTACATGTTAATTCTCCTTCTGATGTAAAACGTCGCTGCACATTCTCACCACATTTTTGGGATGTTGCTAAGAGACCTCATTCCGATCCTCACCGTCGCAGCGGGCAGTGAGGAGACCTGTTAGAATGCCAGACGGGAGCTTATAAAAGTGTGCCTGCTTCCACAACTCAATATAAACTACTTAACCAACAAACGTCGAATGTGATTCAAGTATTAGTAAGAAAGTATGTATCTTTCAGTAATATTGAAAGGAACTGTGCCTAGCATTATTACTAATTATTCTGTGCAAGTTTCAGGATATTATTCCGGAACTGTGGGCGTGAAGAGGACCTCTACGACCAGCATAATACAAGGATGGAGTTAGTCATCAGACCATCGCCAGCAGAGGAGAAATGCAGGGATATCCATTCTAAACTTGCCAATTTAGGAAGACTTCCCATAACTCAACCTGGAGCCTACAGTTTAAGTTAAGTCTTATACTAATTATCTGCTCTATGTAGGGGTTTATTTCTTATTCCTGTGGTGTGGTCTTGTAGCCTATCATTTGTTCGATTTCTGATATTTCTTCTCTTAATTACTCTCTAGATGAAATGTGGATCTTTATTTGGATATTTGAGTCCCATGGAATTACAGGTTTTCCTAACCAAGTGTTACATTCTCATGACAGCAATGGATCACTGAAAGTTTATCCGTGGGTTATAGTGATCATCCTTATACCTTTAAAGAATATTATGATATGTGTGAATAGATATGTCATATGAATCTAGTGTGGTAATATTTTCCATTTTCAATCAATATTTTGGTAATATTTGGAGATTACACTCATGCCTCATAGTGATTGAACTTAGTGTCATTGGGATTAATTCAAAGATCAGGTAATTGTTTAATTTTGGAGTACTTGAGTAAAAGGATACGATTAAGTGTGTTAGATTAATTCTTAGAGATCGATTTGACAAATTAAGGCTTATTTCTTGTGATATTTTGTGTTTTTTCCTGACCACGTGTGTTTTATGAGATTATATATATATATATATATATATATATATATATATATATATATATATATATAATGATAATGGATTACAATTGTCGACGTAAGTTTTTGAATTCATTATTAACGAGTGTGGTTATAGTCTTCAGATAATTGAATTTTGACATGTTTTTGGGCCGTGATATTAGATGATTCGACATTTGAATGTCAGTGGAGATAAATTGTAGTGTCTTCATGCACACTGGATCGTGGTCGCATTAGAAGTCTTTTAATAATAATAATAATAATAATAATAATAATAATGTCTGACAGGTGTACTCCTAAATCCTGAATTTGTGACTGTGAAAAGAAATTTATCCTGGTGTCATTTAACAAGACCGGGGAGTTGGCCGTGCGGTTAGAGGAGCGTGGCTGTGAGGTTGCGGGTTCGAATCACGTCAGCAGCCCTGAAGATGGTTTTTCGTGCTTTCCCATTTTCACACCAGGCAAACGCTGGGGCTGTACTTTAAGGCCACAGCCACTTCCAACTGCTAGGCATTTCCTATCCAATCGTCGCCCCATAAGGCCTATCTGTGTTGGTGCGACGTAAAAACCACTAGCAAAAAAAGAAAAATCATTTAATGAGAATTTGTTCGAAATTGTTCAGTGTATTTTTTGGCTATTTTTTTTTTTTTTTTGCTAGGGGCTTTACGTCGCACCGACACAGATAGGTCTTATGGCGACGATGGGATAGGAATGGCCTAGGAGTTGGAAGGAATCGGCCGTGGCCTTAACTAAGGTACAGCCCCAGCATTTGCCTGGTGTGTTTTGGCTATTTACCGAGGAATATTTGGATTATGATGGATTCTTTCATAACTGATAACTCAAACCTGCGTCAGTTCGATTTCAAGTGAATCAAAATCATAATCGCACAAACTCGGGACCACGCGTTAAATTTCATGTTCATCATTAGCATATCGAAGTTAACTTGATTGGTGAGTGAGAGTACCGATTCATTAATTGTAGATATTGTAGATAGCTCTTCTGTAGTATTCTTTGTAGTTAGACTGTAGAGTTGAGTTATATTTGTAGTTAAGGAAATATTTGATAGTGGTGATTTATTTCAGAAATGTGTTATGACATACAGGCAGATCAGTGATATATTATGTGTCTGATTATGATCTATGTTGCTGTCTATATTTCAGCATTGCTCAATTTTGATTTTGAAGAAGTGTTATTTATTTCAGTTTATTTGAAATGATCACTTAACGTTAGATGTTTAATTACGTAATGAATAAACTGATAATCATTCAGAACAGATATAATTGATGTCTCGATTTAATTTTGACTATTCTGAAAGCATATTCAAATAAAATAAAATTATAATAAATTTTATTTGTAACTTCCAATGATGTAATTTCAATCTAAATTTCATCACAAGAAAATTCAGTTTTGTGAATTTTTAAATATTTTATTGTTCAAATTTTAACTAAAATTTAATGTTTTTTCCAGATTTGCTCGAGAAATTTTACCTCGACAGCTTCGATGCTCAAGACATACATAACTGAATTGTTTAAAATCTTTTAAACAAAATTGTGATAATCAATTCTGTTAGAATAATTAGGGCTAATAATTTGCCTGTACCATCCCATTTGTTCAGATTTTTTGTTGTTTTGTTACTTCAAGAGCTTTAATAAAAGTAACATTAACATAGTGATCATATTCATAATCATAGTCAGGGTGACTAGAAATTTTTTTTCTTTTTTATGAATAAATTGTGTACAATTTCAAATGATACTGATATTTTTTTTTAAATTACTGAACCCATCATCCTGCCACTTGTCTACTATGGCCATAGATGTCCTTACTGAGCACCCCTGGGGTGTCTCTTGCTCTCAGATATCCCTAAATTGTTGCAATACATTCACTTCAATCACCTGTGTATTGTGTCTCATGGCAAGCATGTTTATCTGATTAAATTATTTAGAGACCTTGATATTTTCAAAATAAAATGATGGGATTAAGTTTATGGCCATATATTACATTTTTTAAGGTTGTTGTTTTTTCAGGAAATATCACTAAAATTCCAATGTTTTTCCCTTTTCAGTTTTCCTTAGTGAGAGTGTGTTGCAGAGTGAACATGGGAAAACTGCTGTAATGCCACTTAACATGGGATGGGAAAGGAGAGCTTCAGTTGCTGACTGATGTCAAACCTGATGTTGGGCTCAAGATAGTGACTGGCAAAAACCTGGAGTTAATTTAACCAGCAAATGTTACATAAGGGTTCTAGTTTATATTACAAATTATTCCAATTCAGGAATATCAGTTTTGATTTTGTTCATCTTCAGGCTATAAATCAGAAAAACTTGCATACATTTCATGTTCCATACATCTAGTATTGCAAACTAATTCTTAGGAAGACCTTCAATTAAGTAGAAATGTATATTCCTGAATTGGTGCAAATTGTGATATAAATTAAATCTCACTCATCACATTAATTTTTTTAATCTGCTATTTAAAATTACAATATTATACAGGAACTTCAAAGCCATCTCATAAAATTTTGCTTATTAAATTTCTGTTAATGTTGAATGATTGATAACCTTGCAAGATCAATCAAGACCATGTGGTCTTGTATCTTACCAGCTGGATGATTGTTAAAACATGAACATTGTAGAATCTAAATTGACAATTACTGTAAGTTTTAGTACAAAATAAATAAATCAATGAAAATATACACTGTACTAAATTTTTCCCTGAAACCTGTTTTAAATTACTTAATATAAACATTGTTTTTAATAACTAGCTTTAAATGACTACCTTCCTGAAAGCTTGGGAAAAATAAAAAATGGGACTTAGTTTTTTTTTCTTTTCTTTCCTGACCTGTTTTCGAATTGAAAAAAAATTCTTGCATTTTGCAAATAAGATTACTACAAATAAGGAATATTTGCAATACTTTATTAAAAAATTGTACAATTTAAACAACAAAACCGCTTAAAAATATCACCTAAGTCCAACACCTTATTTCGAGTGTCCAGGTCCTGCGTCGAAATTTTCTTGCTTCTCGGAGTTTCCTGTTCAAGAAAAAAAGAAACAAACAAAATATTAATTTTGGATACAATTCATACAAAGGGAGGAGCAAAGACATGCGTATGCATGGAAGTCAAGACACTATTATCAAGACTTTCAGCATTTTCTACATCTTTCCTCCTCCACTTCTTTCAAAGAAAGGTATTAATATAATGACAAACACTTTATAAATATTTATCAAAATTAAGGATATACTTTAACGTCTCTGTCAAATAAGTCATTTTTATGATTCAAATGAGTTCCACCTATCCAATACACATTTACCATGGTAACTATAGCTTAAAACACCATGGCACTAGTTTAGAAATTTTTTGGAAGTAATCTTCAGCCATAAATCTTAAAAATTTACATATCAATGGCATGATGATATTCAATGAAGAACAACAAAATATGGTGATGATTTCAAATATATATTCCTGGTTTATAGTTTATGATCATAAAAATGCTGTCAAAAATTCTATATTAAAATTTGAGGATAACACATGTAGTTTGCATATGTCTATAGAGATGTGTTATATGATAGCTTATCACATAATGTGAAGGTGCCAAATACTTAATGGTTGGCTGGGGAACATCGAAGTACACGAGTTCAATCGACGTTTTTTAAAATGCAGACAACAATACTGATGATGCAGCTTGTTGTTTAAAGGTGCCTAACATCGAGGTCATCGGCCCAGACAACAATAAAGTAAGAAAAGTATCTGTAACTAAAACAAAAGAAAAAGAAGGCAATTATCGCCATGGGGAAGCCAAGTAAGTCGTATGAGACTCACCCCTATTTAATGCGTTGTCCAACATGTGTATCCTTATGACACCAACAATAACAAGCCTGATGATGGATGTGGATAGAAGGAGAAGTGGGAGGGGTAAGGCGTGGTTACACTATGGCGGAATTGACTGGTAAGGAAAGGTGGGAGAATGGAGGGGGTGTGACGTAGATGTGTTGTGATGGAAAAGATCTCTGTTTTTATGTGATTTTCATCTATCATTTTTAAAACAATATGATGTAATAAAATAAGGTGGTCATTTTCTATGAAATGCCTTCCAGAGCCATAATTTTTAGCAATGTTACATATAAGATCCAATTCATTTTTAAGATCTTTCTTGGACAACGGAAAGTAAAAGAAGCGATGTAGTACGTTGCTTTCTTACGAGATAAGGGATGTAACGAATCTAGTTGTATGGTGCCCATCACAACATATCTGTCACCCCCTCTCCATTCACCCACCCTTCTTCACCCATCAGTTCCACCACAGTGTAACCACGCCTTACCCCTCCCATTTCTCTTTCCCTATTCTCCTTCTATTCACGTCCATCATCAACCTTACTGTTTTTTGTGTCACATAAGGAAACACATGTTGGACAATGCCTTAAATGGGGGTGAGTCTCATATCACTAATTTTGCTTGCACATGTAGATAATGGCCTTTTTCTTTTTTTCTTTTAGTTACAGATACCTTTCTTGCGCTTTATTGTAGTCCCCATTGAACTGGACTCGTGTACTTTGATGTATCACAGTTAGATGTTCCCCAGTCGACCATTAAGTACACCTTCAAGAACACAAATAGCTTCAGTTTATAAGACAGGCTATCATATAACGCATCTCTAGACAATTTTGCTTTCATATGTCAAACTACACGTGTTATCTGCAAGTTTTAATACAGAATTATTGATGACATTCTTAACAGACTTTTATACATACATACATACATAATCATTATAGACTTGTCATGCCTTTCAGTGTTCAGTCTGCAAGCCTCTGTGAATTTACTAAACGTCGCCGCAATCCTCTTTATTGATGACATTCTTAACAGACTTTTATACATACATACATACATACATACATACATACATAATCATTATAGACTTGTCATGCCTTTCAGTGTTCAGTCTGCAAGCCTCTGTGAATTTACTAAACGTCGCCGCAATCCTCTATTTGCAACTAGTGCTGTGGCCTCATTTAGTTCTATACCTTAAATCGTTAGAAACTGAGTCTAACCATCGTCGTCTTGGTCTCCCTCTACTTTTCTTACCCTCCATAACAGAGTCCATTTTTCTCCTAGGTAACCTATCCTCCTCCATTCGCCTCACATGACTCCATCACCGAAGCCGGTTTATGCATACAGCTTCATCCAACGAGTTCATTCCTAACTTAGCCTTTATCTCCTCATTCCGAGTACCCTCCTGCCATTGTTTCACCTTTTTGTACCAGCAATTATTCTCGCTACTTTTATGTCTGTTACTTCTAACTTATGAATAAGATATCCAGAGCCCACCCAGCTTTCGCTCCTGCAAAGCAAAGTTGGTCTGAAAACAGACCGATGTAAAGATAGTTTCGTCCGAGAGATGACTTCCTTCTTACAGAATACTGTTGATCGCAACTGTGAACTAACTGCATTAGCTTTACTACATCTTGATTCAATCTCACTATATTACCATCCTGGGAGAACACACAACTTAAATACTTGAAATTATCTACCTGTTCCAGATTTGTATCACCAATATGACATTCAATTCTGTTGAATTTCTTACCTACTGACATCAATTTAGTCTTCGAAAGGCTAATTTTCATACCATACTCATTGCACCTGTTTTCAAGTTCCAAGATATTAGACTGCAGGCTTTTGGCACAATGTGCCATTAAGACCAAATCGTCAGCATAGGCCAGACTGCTTACTACATTTCCACCTAACTGAATCCCTCCCTGCAACTTTATACCTTTCAGCAGATGATCCATGTAAATTACAAACAGTAAAGATGAAAGGTTACAGCCTTGTTTAACCTCTGTAAGTACCCTGAACCAATAACTCATTCTACCATCAATTTCTCACTGAAGCCCAATTGCCAACATAAATGCCTTTGATTGATTTTAATAATCTACCTTTAATTCCATAGTCCCCCAATATGGCGAACATTTTTTTCCGCGGTACCCTGTCATATGCTTTCTCTACATCTACAAAACATAAACACAGCTGTCTATTCCTCTTGTAACATTTTTCAATTACCTGGCGCATACTGAAAATCTGATCCTGACAGCCCCTCTGTGGTCTGAAACCACACTTGTTTTCATCCAACTTCTTCTCAACCACTGATCGCACCCTCCCTTCCAGGATGCCAGTCAATACTTTGCCTGGTATACTAATCAATGAGATACCTCGACAGTTGTTGCAATCCTTTCTGTTCTCTTGCTTATAGATAGGTGCAATTACTGCTTTTGTCCAATCTGAAGGTACCTTACCAACACTCCATGCTAATCTTACTACTCTATGAAGCCATTTCATCCCTGCCTTCCCACTATACTATACATTTCAGGTCTAATTTCATCTATTCCTGCTGCTTTAAGACAATGGAGATTATTTACCATCCTTTCTACTTCCTCAACGTAATTTCACCAACATCATTTTCCTCCTTCCCATGAACTTGGCTGTTCTCAACACCACCAAGAAGATTTCTTTTTATGTCGAGAAGATATTCTAAATATTCCCTCCACCTCTCCAGTGATTCCCTGGGATCTATCTTGAGTTCACCTGAATTACCCAAAACACTGTTCATTTCCTTTTCCCCTCCCTTTCTTTTATTTATTACCAAAATCTTCCCACGACTTCTTTTTGGATTCAACAACTATTTGTTTTGCTCTGTTTATTTCATCTATGTACAATTTCCTGTCTGCATCAGCCCTTGTTTGGACCCATTTCTGATACGCCTTCTTTTTACGTTTACAAGCTGCTCTCACTTCATCATTCCACCAAGATGTTCGCTTTTTCCCATCTTTACACACAGTTGTTCCTAGGCATACCCTTGCTGTTTCTACTACAGCATCCCTGTATGCCACCCATTCTCTTTCTATATCCTCAACTTGCTTACTGTCCCCTGTTCGAAACTTCTCACTAATCATATCCATGTACTTCTTTCTAATTTCCTCGTCCTGGAGATTTTCTACCCTTATTCGTTTGCAGACAGATTTCACTTTCTCTATCCTAGGCCTAGAGATACTTAGTTCACTACAGATCAGATAGTGGTCTGTATCATCGAAAAATCCCCGGAAAACTTGTACATTCCTAACAAACTTCCTGAATTCGAAGTCAGTTAAGATATAGTCTATTACAGATCTGGTACCCCTAGCCTCCCATGTGTAGTGGTGAATAGCCTTATGCTTGAAGAATGTATTCGTAACTGCTAAACCCATACTAGCACAAAAGTCCAGCAAACGCTTCCCATTCCCATTAGCCTCCATATCTTCCCCACATTTACCAATCACCCTTTCGTATCCTTCAGTACTATTTCCAACTCAAGCACTGAAATCACACATTAGCACTATCCTGTCCTTGCTGTTGACCTTGACTACGATGTCACTCAATGCTTCATAAAACTTGCCAACTTCGTCCTCATCTGCACCCTCACATGGTGAATACACTGAGACAATTCTCATCCTAATTCCTCCAACTGCCAAATCTACCCACAACATTCACTCATTTACATGCCTAATTGCTGCATGCAATGGTGTTGCTGATAAACAGCCCTACCCCATATTCTGCCCTTCCATTTTTAACATCTGTTAAGTACGCTTTATAATCAATCTCCTATCTCTTCCTCGTTATCTCCCCTTACCCGAATATCACTTACTCCTAACCCATCCAGACGTATCCTCTTCGCTGACTCAGCCAGTTCTATTTTCTTTCTTCCATAAGCCCCATTAATACTGATAGCTCCCCATCGAATTCCATTTCATTCACCAAGTTGTTTCCAAGGAGTCCCTCGCCTGTCAAATGGGAGTGGAACTCCGTTACTCCCATAGGTCCGAGGCTTGCTTAAAATGTTCTGAGCTCGGAAAATTCACAAAGCAGGATGCTACCATACTTGCACAGAGTCCAAATGAGGATCTTTCCTCTAACGGGTTAGGGACTAACGGTGGATTGTATAGTTCTACCCGTCTGAGCACAAAGAGGGCCATGACTCAGAATATGTCTAAGATGCCCACTCGCGTTCCATAGCAACTGGTATCTTGACTCTCAGGACCACTTACTAGGCCACTCAGCCATGGCCCAGACTTTTATAATCATAAAATAAACTATAAACCAGGAATATGTATTTTTTAAACATCACCAGATTTTATTGTTTTTTGCTGTATATCATCATGTCATTGTCATGTCAATTTTTAAGATGACTTCCAAGAAAAGTCGAAACTAGTACCATGTTTTTTTAAAAACCAATAGTTACTATAATAAATGCGTATTGAATAGGTGGAACTCTTTCTTCATTTGAATTGTAATTATGTTCAACACGGACCACTATGAAAATGATAACTTATGACAGGTTATTTTTATGAAGGGAACATATTCTGATCTGGTGCAAGTGATATTTAACACAATAATTATTTCTGCAGAGCACAGAATATCAAGTGTATAACATGACAATATACCGTATGTACTCGTGTATTAGACCCCCCCCCCCCAAGGCTTTTTAAGACAAAGAAAATTAAAAAATAAATCTTGCATATGAGATCCGCCAACATAATTTCTCAGAGAAAAACAATGATTCCACTTCGAAGTGGGTGCAAGCCTTTCTGCAGCTCCGATGACATCACACAAATTTGTGAATAGTTTCGTCCCTACGACCCATGCAATGAAAACACGCATTAGTCATGTGGTACATCTGTGTTTTGCAATTAAGAAATATCCGCCTCCGTAGCGTAGGCCTACTGCAGCTATGATAACGTTGCACAAATAGATGAATAGTTTCGTGTCCAACTCGTGCATTGCAACCGTGCATCAGTCATGTATACTTCTGTGTTTTGCAGTTAAGAATGTCCACCAGGGTAATGGTTAGTACAATTAGCTGGCATTCTCGAGGGCCTGAGTTTGATTCCCAGTACCATACTGCCAGAAATTTAAGAATGGCAGGAAGGTTGATATGCGGTAAAAATGGTACATGCAGCTCCCTGTCATTGGGGAGCCACACCACCTCGGGATGAGGAAACAAGTTTAGTTAAGAAATATTCATGGTTGTTGCCATTATTATAGGAGGCAAGATCATTCATAAAGTGTTCATTTAATATCTTGTAACTCGGGCCAATATAGGTAATTTTTGGACAGAAGAAGGTTTAAAACATGATAAAAACAATCCAATCATAACGATTGTTTTACTCGCCAAGTAATAGTAATATCACGAACCTACTACACTGTCGTAGCAGGGGGAGAGGCGATACTTCCACGTGATAGTCCCAGGTGACGGATGGGGGGTCCTAACCGGCTTGCCGGCAGACTTGAGCGAAATATGCTACGACGGCGTAGTAGGTTCGTGGTAATATTATTATAATGCAATATATAAAGAACATACAAAAATAAAACAGCAATTCCAGTCCTTAACACACCACTGCAATTTGGCACCAAGTTTGCAGTATGAAAGAATATGATATAAATTCAGTTATGAGTTTCACATCTCCCTCTGAAAAAATTTCAGTGCTAGCAATTAAATAAGGAAACAATGCCTATTCACTAATCAACGCTCATGCACCTACAAATAATTACAACCAAAAAGACCCAGAAAAGGTGGAAGAATTCTGGGAACTTCTCGAAGAAACAGTAGCCCAAATTCCTAAACATCATGTCAAAATTTTGATGGTAGATTTCAATGTATAAATAGGCAAAGAAAAGAAGTACAAAGCCACAGTAGGACTCTACCCAGCCTATAAAAGAACCAATAAAAATGGAAAAAGATTAATCAACTTCTGTGAGACCTTTGATCTGAAACGAATGTCAACTGATTTTCTAGCACGCCCACAGAAGAAAACAACATGGAGGTCCCCGAACATCCATTCGGGAGAATTTCAGGTAGACCACGTGGCTATTACAAAGAGAAACCAAAAGGAGATCATGTATGTAAAAATCAAGAAGGGTATCATCAACTTTGATCACCACCTATCTCTAATCAAAGTGACGTTTCAAGATCTTCAGGAAATAGGCATCACAGATGATACTGTGTTAGATCTAAGTTCAGAAAATGAGTCGACAATCACAGATTTGTTTTGCTAGTGGTTTTACATCGCACCAACACAGATAGGTCTTATGGCAATGAAGGGATAGGAAAGGCCTAGGTGTTGGAAGGAAGCGGCCGTGGCCTTAATTAAGGTACAGCCCCAGCATTTGCCTGGTGTGAAAAGGGGAAAACACAGAAAACACTCTTCAGGGCTGCCGACAGTGGGGTTCGAACCCCCTATCTCCCAGATGCAAGCTCACGGCCGCGCGCACCCCTAACCGCACAGCCAACTCGCCCGGTAATGACCGCTTTAAACATCATCCATCATCCAAGCACTACCACCAACAAAATGTCATCAGAAGATCGCCAGAAAAGCCACAGCAAGAAGATGAAGAGATTTTGGGAGAAGAAAAAGGCAACGGCATCAGCTAAATAAGTTCAATCGCGCTTCTTAGTTGGGCATAACGAAGAAAGAAATAATAATAATAATAATAATAATAATAATAATAATAATAATAATAATAATAATAATAATAATGATGTTACTGATTTAATGTCCCCAATAACTACTTTTATGATTTTCGGAGACACCAAACAAAACATACTATGCGTTAATAACAAAATGGAGAAACGAACGTACAAAATTAAACATTATGATAATAAAACGCATTACTGCCACACCTGTAGATACGCATAAATGTGCCAAGCTATCCTGTTGTTTATTTTTATTCTTTCTGTTGTGGAACTCTTCTGGCACTATCCGAGCACTTGATAGCATGCCTAACCTAAACAATGCGGTCTCTCTTATCTCAATTAAAGCTGTTTAGGTAAATCCTGATAAGATAAATGTAGAGATCAAGCATGAAATATGCTTAAAAATAAAGGTCTGGCTTTCAACAGCCACAGTTATCCAAAGCATGCTTCCAGACACTATGTATTACATACAGAAGTAGGGTACAGCTAGTTATCAGCTGGTGGGTTGGCACACTTTCTACAGCATGGCCTTATTCGGAAAGGGTGTCTTCCGCTACACATACACCAATTGGGAATAACAGAGACTATCTCCAGAAACCATCTGCAAACAGATTCGCACTGTTTGCACTCTATATTCGGGAACAAACTATTTCAAAAAGACGGAATCTCGAATGCTCTCAATGGCAGTGCATGGCTGACGAGATGGTAGTGAAGATGACGTCATTTGGAATTGGACTTGGGTTGCTCAGCTCTCCAGATGGAGTAAGCTCCAGAGAGTCGTTCGAAGGAGTGGTTTGCTCCAAACATTACACGACTTGAAGAGCCTAGCTTCTCCCACTAACCCCCCGCCCCAACATTCACTCGCTCCTTTGACACGCTCCAAGCATTGTATCATTCTTCAGTCTTTCATTTACAAATGTGTGCACCTGTGCAACTGCTGCTAATGACATTGTGAAAATATACATACATCTGTGAGGGAAATGGGGAAATGATCAAAAATCTATTTTATTAACAAATGAATTCCGATGTATGTCCTTGAGAAGAATATTAGAATGATACAATTCCAATAAGAATAATATTTTTTCTTGTTAAATAAAATCCCTCAAGAACTACAAAGCAGCAGGAGAGAATCAATTGAAAGAATAACTATGGAAGAATCCAAATAAACAAACCCTTCAAAATTTACACACACATGTCATAGACATCTGGAATACTGAAAAAGTGCCTGAGGAATGGACTACAGCAATAATCTAGCCACTGCACAAAAAAGGTTATAGATCGGATCCCAGTAATTATCGGGGTATATCTCTGGTTGATGTTACTTATAAGATTTTATCTAAAATTATATATACAAGAATTCAGGAACAACTTGACCAGGAACTGGGAGAATATCAGGGAGGATGTCGACCAGGACGAAGCTGCCCCGATCAAATTATCAGTCTTAAATGGATCATGAAACACAGTAGAGTTCGGAACAAGAGATTAATCATCACTTTTGTTGATTTCAAAAAGCTTATGACAGTATACATTGTGAGCCACTACTGAAAGTCCTTAGAGAATTTGGTTTACATGAAAAAGTCATCAATCTTACTGGAATCACTCTTAAGAATACTAAGTCAAAAGTCAACTTTAGAGGTGAATTGTCCGAGCCAATTGAAATCCACACCGGACTTCGACAGGGAGATGGACTCTCGTCATTATTGTTTAACTGTGACCTGGAGAAAGTCATGCAAGACTGGGTTAAAAAAAGTCATTCAAACATCATGACAGGCAGAAATATTAAACTTAATTGCCTAGCATTCGCAGAGGATCGTGCATTACTAACAAGTAGGGTGGAAGAAGCTAAATTTCAAATTGAAGAACTCGAGAAAATTGCTGCAGACATCGGACTGCAAATCTTGTTTGAAAAGACTGAAATGATGCCGACCTTCAGATTTGAAACACCAGCCATTTACCTCAACAATGGCAAACAAATTAAGATTGTGAATAAGTTCAAATATCTTGGGGAAATTAAAACCTGGAACACAAAAGAGAAAACATCGATTGACAGCAGAACATCTAAACTGAAAACAGCACAGCGAATCACCTGGCCAACTTATAAAAAAAAATCTCACTCCATGCATGCTAAATTTTGACATTACAATACAACTGTAAAACAAGAAGCAACTTATGCTAGTGAAACATTCTTCAAGTGGAACACTAAATCAACACTGCAGAAGGTAGACAGAAGAATCATCAGGACAACCATCAATAAGGAACACCAAGTTGATGGCCAATGGAGATTATTACCTAATGAAGTGGTATATCGTGAAAGTGAATCAATAATAGATACTAACGTCAACAACTACAGAGGTATCTCTCTTCTTCCTATAGCATACAAAATTCTATCCAAAGCATTGCAGCGGAGGCTTGAAACACATCTAGATAAACAAATTGGTGAATACCAGGCAGAGTTCAGGAAAGGGCGTTCATGTGCTGAGCAGATTTATATTCTAAAATCACTTATAAAAATAAGATCTATGAGAAATCAGAAGAGGACAATCATAACCTTCGTTGATTTCAAAAAGGCATATGATTCCATAGATCGTGGAGTGCTCATGAACGTTCTACAGGAGTTTGGAGTGGATGAGAAATCTCTGGCCATAATTCGGCAATCTCTTACAAACACTTTTTCTCAAGTCAAATTTATGGGCGAACTCTCAAATCCATTTGAGATAAAAACGGGTTTGAGGCAAGGAGACAGCCTTTCTCCACTACTCTTTAATTGCATTTTAGAAAAAGTTATTAGGGAATGGAGGCTGAGAATGACTGAAAATGGAATGAAGAATGGGGTAAAGATAGGCTGTGGAAAAAATGCGATGATGTTGGATTGCCTTGCCTTCGCAGACGATGTCGTTCTTATTACAGACAACCGTCAAACAGCCAAGAAACAAGTCGAAGAACTACAAAATGTTGCAGTCAAAACAGGGTTAAGAATCTCTTTCGAGAAAACAGCATTCATGGATTCTATAAAAAAAGGCGACACGGACAGACTTGTTACATTGTATGGGGATATCCAGCGTGTGCAAAAATTTAAATACCTGGGAGAAATACTCACCCCCAATGGAGATGAAAAGGAGGGATTAAAGGAGAGGGTGAGAAGGATGGAGCTGGCATTCAGACTATGTCATGACACCTATAAGTCCAAGTCTCTCTCAATTCAGGCCAAGTTAAAACATTACTGCACAGTGGTTAGAACAGAGTGCCTTTATGGAGCAGAAACCTTGACGAGGATGGCTGACCCAGTCCTTGAAAAAAGAGAAAGAAGATTCTTGCGAAAAATCTTAGGCCCTAGAAAGTCGACGAGTGACCCAAACACATTCCGGTTAAGATCGAATTTGGAGCTCTACAAGACAGTAGAAAGAATCACGACTGTGATGAGAAAAAGGAGACTGACGTTTTATGGACATATCAAAAGAATGAACCCTGAGAGATTGACCAACAGGATACTTCTTCTGCAGGAAAGGTGGAAAAAACAACCGGGATGGCTTACACACGTGCACAATGACTTGGCAGAAATAGGTATCAAGGAGGAGGATATAAAAGAAAGGACATCATTTAGGAAGAAGGTTGCGGGATTGAGGGATGCGTCTGAAGAGCAACATGCAAAGCCACGGAACATCTCGGTGGAAGAACGAGCAAGAAGAAGTCAAAGACTCAAGAATCTTTGGCGAGAGTGTAAAGAGAAGGGTATCAGTCTGCGTGACAGAAGGAAGATTGTGTAAACGTGGCCCACAGGTGGCCGTATCGATTAATAATAATAAATAATAAACAATGCAGAAAAGGAGAATGGCCTTTTTTTGGTCATATATTCAGACTGCCAGAAACCCGACTAGTGAAGCAGTTATTTAGTTATTTCTGGAAAAATAAAACAAAGAACACTTAGTTCACAGAGATCATGAATGATTTAGAAAAATTAAATTTATCAATGCTCCATATTGAAGGCAGGAAAGAGAAGAGAATTCTAAGGAATAAACACTTGCGATTCAAGCTCATCACATTTGAACGAAGGAAGTACAGAATTACTGACAACCAAAGGGCAGCCAGGTCCGACAGGATGAAGCAGTTTTGGGAGCGGAAGAAGAAGAAGAAGAAGAAGAAGAAGAAAAAGAAGAAGCTGAAAAGCTGACTCTTCTTCTTTTATGACCACATAGGATCATTTTAGTCAGTCCGTCATTCAGGTCTCTTTGAAGGGACTGTTCGGGCTTTGCGGTCCTCCCAGTACTTCTTCGTGCCCTTTCCTCAGTTGAAAATATGTGTGTTGTTGGTTTGTTTTGTGTAAGGGTAAAGCGGAGGTTTGTGTTCTTGAGTTTTGTATTCAATTTTATCTTATTTGTGGTGTCTTCTGTTGTAAGGCCTATTTCCTTCAGATCCTCTCTTACTTCTCTGATCCAATTACATCCTGTTATGGTATTTTTTGAGACGAGATTGTGTTGTACTAGTTGTTTCAGAAGTCTTGAATCCTGCATCCTCATGATATGTCCAAATAATCCCAGTCTCCTCTTACGCACAGTATCTGTAATGGGTTCTAGCTCTTTGTACATAACTTTGTTAGGTATTAACCGCCACTGTCCATCTTTTTGGTATGTTTTGTTGATGCAGGTTCTTCCAATCCTCCTTTCAATTTTCTGAAGTCTGTCAGTCTTTGATTGTTTATTCAGGTAAAAAAGTGTTTCTGCTGCATATGTAGCAACCGGTTTTATAACTGTGTTGTAGTGTTTTATTTTTGTATTACTTGATAGACATTTCTTTTTGTAGATGTCCCATGTTAATTTTTGTGCTTTAGCTAATCTATTTGTTCTTGTTTGGATTGAGATTTTTTCATTTAGGTTATGTGTTATTACTTCTCCAAGATATTTAAATTGAGTTACTATTTTGATTTTATTACCATTTATGGTAACTTCTTTTAGCTGTGTTGGTTTTTGGGGCATAATTTCTGTTTTTTCAAATGATATTTTGAGGCCAATTTTATTTGCAATGTTTTGAAGTTCTGATATCTGGGTTTTTGCTTCTTTTATGTCCACTGCTAGTAATGCTAAATCGTTAGCAAAACCCAGGCAAATTGTTTTGATTTTTCGGCCAATCTTTATTTTGGGGGGACATTTCCTAAACCATTCCTTCATTACCATTTCTAGAGCACAATTAAATAATAGTGGTGAGAGCCCATCTCCCTGCCGTAATCCAGTTTTAATTTCAAATGTCTCTGATGTTTCACCCCTAAACTTCACTTTTGATTTGATGTTGGTGAGAGTCAATTTTATCATGTTTATTAATTTGGGGTGTAGTCCAAGGTGTCTTAAAATTTTAAACGCAGGTGTAGCAGGGGGAGAGGTGATATTCCCACGTGGCACGTCCCAGGTGGCGGATAGGGGGGTCCTAACCGGCTTGCCGGTGGACTTGGGGGAAATAAAATACCTCTCGTGGACCAAACACATACCCTCTGTGGGTGGGGGAGGCAGACGAAGAATTCACCCATGGTATCCCCTGCCTGTCATAAGAGGCGACTCAAAGGGGTGACCAAGGGATGATGTAATTAGAACCATGAAACTACTTGTAATTAGTACCATCACGCAGGGAACACCATGGGTTGCATTTACTTGCGCGTAGTACCACTATGTTAGGTACAGATTAGGTTTGTGATTAGAAGCGACAGTTTGTGAATCAGGATGTGGGTCCTACAGTACCTGTGATTCGTACCCCTATATGAGCGACACCATGGGATGAGTGACACCATGGTTCTGCCTTACCTATGCTCAGTTCCCACTATGTGAGGAATTCCACGGGATAGTACAGGTCCCTGTGGTTAGTTCACTTATGTGCGGAATGCCATAGGTCTGTGTAACATGTGCGCATTACACTACCTGTGAATAGTACCATAATGTGTGGAATACCGCGAGTCTCTGCTACTTTTGATTAGTACCGCAACATTACACATAGCATGGTTCTACTCTCCTAGTGATAAATACCATTATGCGGGGCTGATGACCTGGATTTTGGACCCGTTTTGACTATACACATAATCGATTCAGCATCGTGCTATAGAAACAGTCCCCTGGTCGGTAATACAATTGTTTTGTGCCAGCTTCTGTGCATATGAGGCACTGTGGGTCGGATCCACTGATTGTTTTAACTTCATATCCGTCCATCCATTCATTCTTCGTCCTCATGCTTTGAATTCTGGTCAGCGGAGGATTTTGGAATTTTAAGTTGTCATTTCATTTCGTACCATTAGGGGCCGATGACCTCGATGTTAGGCCCCTTTAAACAACAAACATCAATCATCAATCATAGTCCTTTATCAACTTAAGACTCATGATCTGATCAGGACAGCTCCTCCAGGGTCTGCAACCTCCTTGATATTCTCCTAGTTCTTTCTCAAGTTGTAAACTCTATTTAATACTATTATACTTTAATGTATATGACTGATTAATGTGCTCCAACGGGGGTGTAAACTAGGTGAACAAAAAATGTAAAGAATAACAATGACAAACAATATGTGTTGGTACGCTGTACCCTAGTTCACCAACTTGCGCCCTACACCACAGGTTACCTCTAACCTCCACCCCTTACTACAAACTTTGCTTATGACGTAGTTTATCAAATAGTCAATAGATAGCATTGCAATACAGTTCTTCTCAAAGAATATCTTTCTTGGAAACCCAACAAATCGTGAGAAACACATGCACAGGAAGAGATGGGGTATCAACATCTGTTAGCCAGATGTGTCATAAACCATTCATTAATAAATAAATTCTCATAATTCCAGTGTACATTGAGAAAATTTGTCCTTTCTCTTACGCTCTAATCTCAACAATTGCCTTGAACTACCCTGATCTACTGCAGCTAACTAGCGATGACATCAGAAAGATTAAGCAAGTTTGTGAGGTGCTCAGTTGCAATGAAAGCTTCTCCTGACCTAGGATCATCCGGAATTTCTTCTGAAGAGAGACGAGCGGGCGTAAATTTCTATGTCATTCTTTAATATTATTTTATACTGAAACGAATGGGTCAGAATTTTGAGTAGACAACATTATCTAATTTTTCCTACTTTGTTCATTGGCAACAATGATCATTGCAAATTGGAGTTTTTTGAATATTGGTGTGTGGTCAGTTTTGTCTATAGTGCTCAGTGAGAATAACTTATGGCTTTAAGGCAAAAGAAAAAGAGCGACATTTGGAACTTTTTTAAAGATTTAGGCGATGGGAAGGCAAAGAGCAATTTTTGTTCAGAAGAGATTTTGTATAAAAGTGGTAGTACATTTAATCTTGTGCACCATGTTCGAAATTTACATCCCACTATGTCATTATCTACAAAACGGCTTACGCCCGCTCGTCTCTCTTCAGAAGAAATTCCGGATGATCCTAGGTCAGGAGAAGCTTTCATTGCAACTTCTAATAAAGATGATTATGCAGTCAAGAACAATATTGGAGTCCGCAGTCTATCCGACATTAACTACTGACGGTTGGACTTCTACGAACGATTCCTACTTGTTCATGACGGCTCAGTTTATCAAAGGAGTTGAGTTGGTATCCATTCTATTGGAATGTTTCAAGTACGACAAGAAGCACACGGCTCAAAACTTAGCTGAGGATCTCATAAGAGTTGCTCATGAGTGGAAAGTGGAAACTAAACTCGTGTGTATTGTCAGCATAACGCTGCAAATATTGTGGTTGCAATACATCAAACGGGCTGGAGGCATATCCCATGTTTTGCCAATAATTTAAATTTAGTTGTGAAGTGTGGAGTCCACTGTGTTAAAGACGTCGCTACGAAAGTGAAGAAAATGTGCACTTTTTCAAACGCAGCTCACAAGCTGAAGACAAACTGCAAAAAGTGCAGGAACAGATGGGTGGGCCAATCTCGAGTATTAAACAGGATGTGGTAACAAGGTGGAAATCCACCTTCCTTGTGCTCGAGAGGATTATTGATGTCCAATGTGCTCTAATCTCAACAATTGCCTTGAACTACCCTGATCTACTGCAGCTAACTAGCGATGACATCGGAAAGATTAAGCAAGTTTGTGAGGTGCTCAGAGCCTTCAAACTGGTTACTGAAGAGATGAGCAATGAAAAACAAGTGACGGCCTCTAAATTGATTCTGCTGAGCCAGTCACTTAAACAATGGTGTATCTAGTTCATAAATAACTCTGTAATGTGTACAGAAGTCCAAAAGATACTGGAAGCTCTCATAGTAAGATTTAGAAATATCGAAAAGTATGCCATATTTTCAGAGGCAACAGCTGTAGACCCGCACTTTATATTACATGGTTTCGCAGATAAGAGTAGTTTTATAACTCCTGCAAACAAGGACTTATCCACTTCTGTGAAAGTCACGAACTTCCCGTCTGACTCCATGGCTAAATGGTTAGTGTGCTGGTCTTTGGTCACAGGGGTCTGGTGTTCCAATTCCCGGCAGGGCGGGAATTTTAACCATAACTGGTTAATTCCGCTGGCACAGGGGCTGGGTGTAGGTGTCGTCTTCATCATCACTTCATGCTCATCACAATGCATAGGTCGCCTATGGGCATCAAATCAAAAGACCTGCATCTGGTGAACCGAACATGTCCTTGGACACTCCCGGCACTAAAAGTCATACGCCATTTCATTACCAACTTCCCGTCAGCTCAGATGATGTTTCTCCTATTACCCTCTCTGAAAAGGAGTCCATTGTGTGGGGTGCCTCCACAGCTAAAGTTTCGAGTTTTGTCCGGAGTCCACACCCAAAATCAGCTGCGATAATTCAAGTGGAGGACGATTTCATCTCAAATCATACAGGCCAAGAGTGAATGTGTCACAACAATATTTCAGTTTGCTGAAAAAAATATCTGTTGATGTTCCACATGACATCTACCAAAAAAATAAAATATTTTCATTTTCTGTTGATTAGTTAGAGCATTACAGACCTATCTAAATGAGGGATTTGTGAAAATTTCTCAAAGGAACGGAAAATTTAAAAAACTGTAATTAGTAAACTAAATTCCATAGCAAACTGAAATTATTTTTAATAACACCCTGGTTCATAATACTATCAGACATGATTAACACATACACACTTCTGAGCTTTTTTTCCATCTTTAATTTTAAAAAACAAAATACAAAATTTTGTAACTTTAAGCAAATTTCAAAATTGTGTTTGAAAATATAAATAGTCATAGGATGTGAACTATCTTGAGAAATGATAACTTGGAAACTTGACTGTCAGCAATGACATTAATGCCGTAACTTCTTCAACTATCAAAATATTTTTTCATAAAAATGAGAGAATCTAAAAACCCCATCCTGAATATCCTAAAAATAGCATGGGATATTATTTGGTTCTTATACTTATGGAAGGTACAATGAGATTGGGGAATATTTATCTGTGCAAAATTTGAGAAATAAAGTTAGGCCTATCTACACTCAGGGTAAAAAAAATCCTGGATACTTAAATATTTAAAATGTTTGCCGATGCTAAGTAAATGTAATGCAAAATTGGTATTTGTGAGTATATTTTACAGTACTATAAGTGAGTGGGAAAACAATTTTTCATTTTGTTTATGTATGTTAGCTTTATGCATGTTTCTGACATTTTTCACAAATTTCTACTCTCTTTTGTCTTGATGATTTTATTTCTTTATGACATTCCATGAATTGGAATTGCCTACACTGGTTCAGGGTTTGAAATGTAAACTTTACTAGGCAATCAATTGACTGTCCAGGATTTTTTTTTTTTGTTTTACCCTGAGTATATATTTCAACTACTCTATAAAAAGTCTGCTGAAACAGGCTCACACTGTAACAATCAACACTGCACTGCCGAGAAGATTTTTTTTTTTCATCTGCTCCTTACTGAACTTGTGTAGCTGGGCTGAATTTGTATGTGGACAAGGATGATCCATCAAGAGCAGCACTTGAAAAATAGGAACTGGACACTGATCAGCTGATGATGGCCATCTGAAAGCATTTGCCAGACCACAATGTGTCATAAAGGAGACTGTTACATGCAGTGAATGCATGTGCATACTTCCTTGACTGGCTGGCATTTTACTCATTTTGGTCGTAAGGAATAGAATTTTACAAGACCAATTTTTAAATTTGGGTTCTCCTTTTTCATTAGGAGATATGCTTCTCTTATTGATCTTACTGATCTTAACTTTTTCACCATTTTCACTTGCAGAGATAACATCAGCCCGATTACGGCTACAATCTTTATCATCGCTTAGGTAATATTCCAGAGCAACATTAAGTGTATCATCTTGCAATGGATGTCCACATTAGGAATCTGGGAATAGCCTATCAAATTACCTTTTCCCTTCTTTATTTTACAGGCTTTTGAAATTAAGTAATGTGAGGAAGTGCATATGTATTTCTGTAACTGCTGCTTGGAGCAGCTATATGGTACAGTGTCAGTAATTGTACCTTCTCAAGATAAGTGGCTGCTGAGACTGCTGTGTTTAGGTTTTGAAACCACACATCACTTTGGGTGCACATGTCTACTGTCTTCAGGTTCTGCTCCAGTTGCAACTACATTATACTCTTCTCTAAGTTTTGAAGATGTTGCTTGTGTAAAACTTGTTTCAAGTTCTTCCACATTTCTTTGTACAGGCTGTTTTCTTCTTGTGCTTCTTATCTTGCCAGGTCGTTTAAGGGGGATATATTATTATATACAGTATATTATTAGGGGCTATAGCAGAAATGCTAATATTCAAAGCATCAATTTCATCTCAGGAATATAAACATCTGCATTGTCTTCTTCATTTTCACATTCTGGTGACTGTGATTGCTCAGGTGAGTTACTAGTACGTACTAAATTTCTTGTTGTAGTGAGTATAACAATTCCTGCACAATGAATGTGATGGTAACAGTTACTTGAGGAACAAGATATTTTTGCAGTAACTCAGGCAGATTTCCAGCAACTGAGCAGTGTTTTCTTAAACACCATCTTTTTGTGCCTGCTTTCATAGTCCACACATCTCATCCTTTTACTACTGTATTCCCTTACTGACACTGTATCTAACAAAAAGTTCAAACCACACACAAAACTCTAAGCAGAATGATTCATGTGCAAGTTCAGCCTTGTTTATAAAAAAACAGAAGAGAGCTGAAAACAATGTTACCAACATGCTTATTTTACAGTAGAAATTAAGGCATAAGTTCAGTCAATGCACCACTTTTTCAGCGCAGACAGCTAGGCGCGATTGTACTGTCCTTTGTTTCTTTCCCACAGACTTCTCACGTTCAGCGTGATTGTATGGTACATAAGGCTGCTAACTCTGAACTTAACAAGTGGTACATTGTTAAGTGCACTTTTGAACTTACGAAGTAGTGGTACAAAAGAGGGGAGCGGGATCAGGGGGCTACGCCTTAGTGGGCACTTACTGAATTTCAGCTGAAATTAAATGCTAAAATATACAGAATGTTAAAAAATTGCTAAGACTTTACATACAAAAAAAAAATTGCCCATTCTGATAGCACCAACGACTAACACAATATTAAAATAATATACTGTGCAATTCTCGTAACTTTTGTGATGGGGGTTTTCAAGTAAATAATTTGTAATACAGATAGCTGGAGCAGAGAAAACAATGTTAATAGTTAGACCAGTTGTATGCGGAAATATAATAGGAAAGTTAGCATTCCAAATTTAAAACAAAATATTTTGAACATTAGAAAAAATCTAAAATTTTTGTATTTTATTCATAAATTTATAGGCCTAAGTTAAAAGGAAGTCTATAAATGTGTGTGTCAACTAAGTTTGAACATACCAAGAGTGAGCTTTAAAGCAAAAAATCTGCCAGGTCCCCACTACTTTTCGTTTATTAGTTATATATTTTTTAGTTCTCTACTGTATTATTAGCAAAATATGCATTTTTCACAGGGCTGTATCATTTTCAAAAATCAAGAGAAAATGAAAATATTTTATTTTTTAACACATATGATATAGAAGTTTAATATACATTTTTTTTCACAGAAATTCATGATGAATTGATATGCACTGTATGATCTGAGATGAAATCTCCCTGGATAAATTCTTTCAAGAGCCATTATTGGCTGTGAAAGGAAATCCACTAGTTTGGCAGTCAGAAAGACAACACGTGTACCCTTCTCTCCACAAACTGGCATTGAAGCGTTTGTGTGTAGTCACTACTTCAACACCTTGTGAGATCATTTTTTTCAAAAGCAGGGCAGACTATAATAACTGACAGAAGGGAGAAGGAACTGACTCACAGGAAAATGAGTGTCTCAAACTTTATTTTCTAATTTAAGTTAGTGATGTACTTTGTGTAAATAGTTTGCACATCAATTTTAGCTTGTAGTTTTATAATGTTTAAGAATATTATTATAGGAGTGCAGCTGCATGAGTTTACCATATTAAATCTGCTATTTGTTTTACGTCGCACCGACACAGATAAGTCTTATGGCGATGATGGGATAGGAAAGGCCTAGGAGTGGGAAGGAAGCGGCCGTGGCTTTAATCAAGGTACAGCCCCAGCATTTGCCTGGTGTGAAAATGGGAAACCACGGAAAACCATCTTCAGGGCTGCCGACAGTGGGATTCGAACCCACTATTTCCCGATTACTGGATACCGGCCGCACTTAAGCGACTGCAGCTATTGAGCTCGGTGTTACCACATTAAACACACCTTCATTCAGTTTAAAGAGATAATTTACTGGCACAAAACAAATGTTGAATACCAAATTCGGACAGCCACTGTGTGTTGCGAAAGGGCGTAGTTTCACACAGACTGGTTTTGTTCACTCGTCGAAAGAGCAGGTGTTGGAGAGGGAAGAGCGCAATGACGAGGAGTGGAGCGAGCTTGGAGGATGAGCTAGTTGAAAGTCAAGATTTCTCTCACTCTCTCTCTCTTGATGCTCTCAGTATGAGCGAGTGCTATGTTTGAATGGTCCGCTCTCTTGAAAGGAGCGAATGAGTAGTCGCTCCATAAAAAGAGTCGTTCATCAGTAATGACTTGCTCCTGAGTAAACCAATACTATTCGGAATGACGAAAGTTGGCGACACAAGATGATGATAATTTAAATGAAAGCAGTGATCAGGTTTACTGTGTGATAGGCCTACTTCTCAAATGACAGAGACAAATGCCTGGCCGTTAAGTTGTATTGTATTAATATTGCATAATAATGCAAGATGCAAGGTTGAATAAGGAGATCAACAGAAGGGTATACGCGGGAAATATGTTCCACCAGAATGTAAGCAACCTGGTGTGGAACAGAGAAGTTCCTATGAAATGTACCTAAAGAGATAATGTAAAAGATGTACTATACTCTATATTAACATATGCATCAGAGACTTGGACACAAACAGCAAGAAATGAGAGTAAAATTCAGGCCAGTAGGATGAAGTTCCTGAGGAGTATGGTAGGGAAGACAAGGAGAGGCAGGGTAAAAAATGTTGAGGTCAGATAAGAGATAGGCTAGGGTAGAAAAACTCTGAGTGATAGGATGGAAAATAATAAATTTAGATGGTTTGGATATGTTACCAGGTTGCAAGAGAGATGCATAGAGCAAGACAGATGGACTCTGTTAAGAACTGTATAGGGAAAAGAAGACTGGACTGGAATACAATTACTGAAGAGGAGTGGTGGAAGGAGAGGCAACGGTGGAGAAGTGCCATCAATACCTCGACCTGACAGGAGCTGGACAAGGGGAAATGAAAATAATGATAGTGATGATGATGAAAACAATACCTTTATTCCCTTTCTCAAACGGGGTCGAGAATGAAGCAAGACGAATCTTCGTAGCGAGTTTTTATGACCGGATGACCTTCCTGACGTCAACTTCATCAGAGGAGTTAACGAGATGAAATGAATGACGTGATATAACGACTATATTTACTTTATATGTAGGCCTAAAAGTTATGTGTTTACCAATTATTGTCTTTTTCAATTTATAAATACTGCCTTCCAACGAAAATAGCCAGTAAAACTCAGAATAATTCAAAAGTTTGTTAAAGAATAGTGTAGAATGTTTGCATGAACAATTTATAGCTCTTTATATCCTAGAAGTGTCCTGTTCCATGGCTAAATGGTTAGCATGCTGGCCTTTGTTTACGGGAGTCCCGGGTTGGATTCTCGGCAGGGTCAGGAATTTTAACCATAATTGGTTAATTCCACTGGCATGGAGGCTGGTGTGTGTGTGTGTGTGTGTGTGTGTGTGTGTCGTATTCATCATCATAATTTCATCCTCATCACGATGCGCAGGTCGCCTACAGGAGTCAATTCAAAAGACCTACACCTGGCAAGCCGAACTTGTCCTCGGACACTCCCGGCACTAAAAAAGCCATACGCCATTTCATTTTTTCATCCTAGAAGTCATGTTGTTCACTGCACAAAATTTGAGGTTATCTCATACTAGACCCTCCCTACTTTGTTTTTTTTTTTGGCTGCAAAAGTGGAAAGAAAAAAAATGGGGCAGGGCTCTAATACGTGAGTAAATACAGTAGCAGCCACTTGGTCAGACAATTTTTAGAATGAAAGGGCACGGACTATCATGGGCTTTACATAACCAGTGTAGGTGGAAGTGATAGATCGATATCGATACATGACAAATAATATGGATAAGGGGGAGAATATAAAAGGGAGGGAGTGTCGACTGCAATATATATTCCAATTGGGCAGTCTTTTCCCCCCCCGCAAAGAATGCAATGCACATAAAAACTGTCAATTATAGTCTAAGCGGACCTTTTACTCCTGAAGGTATTACTTTCCATAAAGTTCTAATCCCTGCAAAATGGAAAGGACAAATTCTCCAACCATACAAAAATATGTTTATAGCAGATACAATTTTGCTTTTACATGATATCAATAAGGGGCTGCCTGGCCAAGGCGGTAAAGGCGTGCTCGGTTCGCCCGGAAGAACGTGGGTTCGAATCCCCGTCAGGAAGTCGTAAAATTTAAGAAACGAGATTTCCACTTCCGGAGGTGCATATGGCCCTGAGGTTCACTCAGCCTACACCAAAAATGAGTACCAGGTTAATTCCTGGGGGCAAAGGCGGCCGGGCGTAGAGCTAACCACTCTACCCCATCATGTGCCACGGTTAGCAATGGTGGAAGCCTTTACCTTCCACTCCTCCAAGGGGCTTCATGGTCTGTATGGAGGTGACTTTGTCTTTTTATATCAATACTTTTTGAAACTCCAGGCCTTTGTTCACTACCGGTTTACAGTGCCATGATTCAAGAAAGTTATTAAATACTAGTACATTAGCCTGTCTTCGACATTCGAAATTACCACCTTTAAAGTAATTGGAAATTCTAAATGGACTATTAATATATCTTATGAATAAAAGTTACACTTTCCAGGTTTTATACGGCATTTGAATGGAATCAAACAGGTATTATTTCCTTACAAACCATTCTGAGTGCAGTTGTAGCTCGGAGTTATACTTTGACGTCTATGAACCTGCATATTTTCGAGAAAACTACATACAGTACAACTGTCCAAAGCACTGGAGTGGGGAGATGTATCCCAACTTTAAAGTCCTGTCCTGGTGACTTATTCAGTGTGACAGAGAAGGCTGCATCATAATCTCAGTTACCAAGTGAATTATTGAAATGTTTGGTTTACTAATAGAATAATTGGTTTTACGACCCTCTAACTACTTTTATGGCTTAAGGCTTGGTTTAATAACACCTGGTTTCTATGGATTCTTTCAGGATTCAATGTAGTGCAAAAAAGTGAATTAATAAACTGCAGTAAGTTATATCTGTACTCACCGCAATTTGAAACCACTCCACATCATGGGTTATCCCTGAGATACGATGATCAGTTGAAGGCCACTGCGCTGATAAATAAAGCAACTTAAGTGCTTGTGACCTGAAAAAATCAGGGGGAAAAAATTAGGGGAAAGAAAAGAGCTACACTATAGGCTAGTCCTACACATTCAATTGTAACATGCTAGTTTTGGATAAGAAAGGAAGTATCATAACAAATCAATCTTTATAATACTCTATCTCTCTATCATTACTATGGCACAACTTTCAGACTGTGTTTGATTAAAAGAACAAAAATGACAACTTCATATCTAATTATTTAAGATCTAGGAGAGTGACAGGAATTAAACTGTTACAGACTAATGGGATAATTATAACTGTGGGGAATTTTTGCATAACCTAATTTTAACTGTTGGGAATTTTTGCCAATCTCATTTTTTACTCTTAAAAATAAATGCTTTTTATAGAGCAATACATGCTGTAAGTTGCGGGAATACTAAGTAAAGAAACCTGTTGGCCGACACTGTAGGCCTAAGAGTAAAAAAGGTAGAGGGACAGAAATACCCCAGGGTCAGAATTACTCCAGATAAATCTAATCTGGAAATCAGAAAAATTAAAGAAATTACATATCTTTATGATGACTAGCTTCTACTGTTTCATTCCATGAGCTTGAGACAAAGTAGTCAATAGCTCCATGTACTTAGTAACTTTTTTTTACAATTGCCTTTACGTCACACTGACACAGACAGGTCTTGTGGCGACAAAGGGCTAGGAGTGGGAAGGAAGCGGTCGTGGCCTTAATTAAGTAACAGCCCCAGTGTACTTAGTACATATGAAGTCTATTTGATAACCTATATTCCTCGGCTGATGAGTGTTTCTGTAATATAAATACTGCTCTAATATAGAAAGAAGCAGCCAAAGTCTGTATGTTAAACACAACACCAGCATTCGTTGGGAGCTGCACTGGAAAAACTCTTCTGAGATGGCCGAGGATAAATACAGAGTAATAAATAAGGTAAAGGATTATAAGCAACTGAAAAAAGACCTAGAAAATATTGACGTGGACACCACACATGGTATGATGGTAAATAGGGTGAAAAGTCAGGCTGTAAGTTTCATCAAGAGGAAAAGCCCTCTCAGTTTTATTAACTGTGTTGATGGGGTGAAAGTACCTCACAAGGATCACTGTACATACCTAGGACTTAATATCAGGAAAGATCTTCATTGTACTAATTACATTAAAGAGGCTGTGAATAAAGGTTACCGATTTTTTAAATATGATTACAAGGGTATTTATGGGTTGGAGTAAGGAGAGGGCATATAATTCACTGGTAAGACCCCAATTAGAGTATGGTTCCAGTGTATGGGATTTTTTCCTAGATTACTTGTTTCAAGTACTGGAAAAGATTCAGAAGAAAGCAACATGATTTGTTCTGGGTAATTTCCAAAATAAAAAAGTAGTGTTACAAGTTCCGAACTTTGGGCTGGGAAAACTTGGAAGTAAGGAGACAAGATCCTCGGGCAAGCAGTACGTTCCACGCTGTCAGTGGAAAGATGATATGAAATTACTTTAGTAAACAAATAAACTTGGAGTTCTTGAAAGTAGGAACCAAACCACACAAACCCCATGGCACTACAGCCCTTGAACGGCCTTGGCCTACCAAGTGACCATTGCTCAGCCCGAAGGCCTGCAGATTACGAGGTGGTGTGTGGTCAGCAGGACAAATCCTCTCGGCTGTTATACTTGGCTTTCTAGACCGGGGCCGCTATCTCACTGCCAGATAGTTCCTCAATTCTAATCACATAGGCTGAGTGGACCTCGAACCAGCCCTCAGGTCCAGGTAAAAATCCCTGATCTGGCCAGGAATCGAACCCGGGGCCTCTGGGTCAGAGGCAGACATGCTACCCCTTCACCACTGGGCCGGCTCTTAAAAGTAGGAATGATCATAAAATATTGGGATTCAAGAGGACAAATTGGGGTAAATATTCAATTGGAAGAAGTGGACTTAGGGATTGGAATAATTTACCTAGTGAGATGTCTGATAAGATTTTAAACTTCTTTTAAATTATTTAAATATATTAAAAGAATAAAGAAAAAAAAGAAAACGAGCCATCTATGGGTTTTTCTCACTGTCCCAGACCATGTAACTAAATCTGCCCGATATGATTTATGTGGTGGGGGGGACAAAAAAACAACTCAGTTACAAGGAAACAGTTTTAAATTTGAAGAAAATTGAAAGCATCCAACAACAATATGGAAACTGCCACTTGAGTGACAGACCTAAATGCAAATCAGTGGTGTATGATTAATTAAAATGATGGGTACAGATGTTAATTTGTTCTCATGAACTGAAGCTAAGACAGCATATAGAACGATACAATCCTGTAATTGAATGTGCACTACATCAATAATTCTGACAGTCTCTTGAAGTTTTGATTTATTTTACTGTGAAGGTAACTTGTACTAAACAAACAATTCAAAGTTACCAAGCAGCAAAAAATTCACAGGATCAAATGATAAGAGGCACAGAAAAGAATGAAAAGGTTACTTCTTTCGGTACAGAAAATATTTTTTTTTACAATTGGCTTTACATCGCACAGACACAGATAGTTCTTATGGCGATGATGGAACAGGAAAGGATTAAGAGCGGGAAGGAAGTGGCCGTGGCTTTAATTAAGGTACAGCCTTGCTTGGTGTGAAAATGGGAAACCACGAAAAACCATCTTCAGGGCTGCCGACAGTGGGGTTCGAACCCACTGTCTCCCAGATGCAAGCTCACAGCTGCGCGCTCCTGACTGAACGGCCAACTCACCCAGTCAGAAAAGAAAGAAACAACAAGAATCTCGGTACAGAGATCACAATGAAGACAACTCACTAGAGTTTCAAGCTGGTAATTTTCTTATTACAAAAAAACTGTATATGGCATTTCTGATGATAAACTATTTTCTGGCAACAAAATATCTGTCAATGTGTAAAGTTGTCCCAGGTATTTTTGTTATTTTTTTTTTTTTTTGTAAAAGATAAGAAATGAGCATGTGAAAAGTGATATTAGAGTTGCTAGAAAAATCCTGGATAGAACCAGAGAAGTATAAAGCATATGTTAAGGTGACGACAAAACATTTGTAGAAGAAACATTTGAAAGACAGACTGGCTGCTTAGCATAGTTAGTACACAGAGATGAGAGTTACCACGTGTATGCATAAGTTTCTGCCAGTTTTTATGGTAAAGAAAACACATAATTTTCAAAGGAAATTTTTTTTGTTTATTCAAAATATTGGCCATCGGCTTCTACACACTTCGCCCATCTTTCAGGTAAGTTATGAATACTATGCCAGAGGAACTGCTTGTCTTTTGCGGCAAACCATTCGTTGAGCCATTTTCACTTCCTCGAAATTGTTGAAATGCTGCTCTGTGAGCGCGTGCCCCATTGATGCGAAGAGGTGATAGTCAGATGGCGCCAGGTCGGGGCAGTATGGCGTGAGTAGAAGGATGTCCTATCCCATTCCGGTCGTCTTTCGATCAATGTGTGATTTAAATTAATCATATGTTGGCGATAGCATTGTGGATTAACGGTTTTGCCAGACTTCAAGAGTTCATAATACACAATACTGCTCTGGTCCCACCAGACACAAAGCATAGTCTTCTTGCCGTTTAAATTGTCGAAACCATGTCTCACATGTTCTAAATGATGGAGTGTGTTCACCATATGTTTCTACCAACAAACGATGACTTTCCACAGTCTTTTCCTTTCGATTAAACAAGAAAAGCAATGCATACCGCAAATGTTCTTTTTCAGGCACAAACGTTGACATGATCACTGAACGATACAACACATACACTAGTGTTTGGCAGACTCAATTTGTGTGTGTTGGTAGGTTAATGTCAGATGAACAAAATGACGTATGTGTCAAATTCATACGCTGCGTACGTTCGCTCTTAGTGAATATAATGGGAACAAAACTTGAACTTAAACTTGAATCTCTTAGTGAAATTGGAAAAGACTTAGGCCTATTTTTTTCATACACCTGATAAATACCGTAACATGATGATGTACCCTGTTGCATCACAGTAAGATGTTCCAGAAATATTGTGTTCCATCTCAGACCCTAATACAAAATCAACTGTCTCAGCAAAATCAAAGGAGTTTCTGTTTGGCTAATGGATGTTAAGCTCCATAAGCAAGCACAGCAACTTTTTTTAATCACACCTCCTATCAAGCGCAAGTGATAATTTTGGAACAACTTGCAGGTAGTAACTGACATTACTACTCTGTTACTTGTCGGTTGGTTACACATATTTTTTAGTTGTCTGAAGTATGTAGTGTTAGGTTTACTGGCAGTAATACATACTGTAGCATAGTTTCTCAAAACAGTTCTGCAGGGTCTCACCATTTTATACTTCTTTTTTTTTTCATGCTATGGGTGTGGACAACAAGTAAAAGGCAGAAAACGAATCCTTGCAGCATTACTGATTACACAGGGACCATCAGGTTGCATTCCTGTACATATTTCCATGTTTGATGTGAAAAATGAGATAGAGTCTGTAAGGATGAAGATTTTAAAGCCATACATTGCTAGCTTTATCTTCATAAATACTTTGAAGCTGCACCGGCCATGAAATGCTTCCAAATTTTCATCTACAGTTGTATATTCAGAGATAGTGTATGCAGATTGGCAATTTCTTACAAAAGCTTCAAATATTCCCCACACATGTCATTTTATCCACTCTTTTTCTATCGTCCCGAAAAGTTCTGTAATCAAAACTAAGAGAATTCATCAGAAATGGAACCGTTTCCATGACATAGTGCAAATTACGAGTTCTATACCAGTGCCATCTCATGCTCAAATGTTTTTTGGTGTTCAAATGTGCTGATTTCATTACGCCAGTAATATACAACACTCCAAATAATGCTTTGACCTCTTCTGCATTGGATATTAAAATAATTTAATACCTGATCTATCATTTCCTCTGTAAATAATAACTCCAAGCTTCACCAGCATTCCTTGCATTTTTAGCTATTAGTTTTACATCAAATAGCTATGTCACAATATTTCAAACACGTGTTCTTCCTGTAGTATCTGAAGGGTCCTTATACCAGATCGTACTATCTTTCCCTTTCAAGCAATGAAGTCGTAACCCCCAAGGGAATGTCATTTTCAGAAAGGTTTACAGAGTGTGAACTATCTTCATCTTCTGACATATAATGTTGATCACTTTCTGCATTTTGTATCGTGTTTGAGACATGATCACCTGTCTTGTACACGTTCTTCTTCTGATGAAGATTTATCTCCGCCAACAACTTCATCGTCTGATGCATCACAACAAGCTTCAGTTTCTTGATTTGTCAGTCTTCTTCCTCTGTTCATTTTTTATAGTGGGTTCGAATCCCACTGTCGGCAGCCCTGAAGATGGTTTTCTGTGGTTTCCCATTCTCATACCAGGCAAATGTTGGGGCTGTACCTTAATTAAGGCCACGGCCGCTTCCTTCCCAGTCCTAGCTCTTTCCTGTCCCATCGTCGCCGTAAGACATATCTGTGTCGGTGCGACGTAAAGCCAATAGCAAGGAAAAAAAAAAAGCATTTTTTTATTACACTATTTGACAATACACAATAAACAAGAACTACAATTACTGGTAGCAAACAGGTACGCTCAGGGTAATAACTTTCCATACATAGTGACAAATGATTTCTGAGTGACAGAAGGGCAGGTAGACTGTGTAAATGTGGCCCACAGATGGCCTTATTGATGAATGAATGAATGAATGAATGAATGAATGAATGAATGAATGAACGAATGAAAATGAATGAATAATAATAAACCATGGACGATAAATGAGAAGCCCAATCAGTGATCCTGCATGTCAGGATTCCAGTCACTATGGAGGAAGAGAGAATCAAGGGCACAGGACTCTCCTTGTGCTTGGGTGGCTAGAACTAGACAATCTACCAGTAGACCCTAATCTTTTAGGAGTTAAAAGTAATTAAGGCCAGCGTCAAGCAGATATTCATGGAGATAAAACAATGTTTTCACTAAAGGAAGTGGTAGAGTTCCACTCAAAAATACCTTAATTTTTACAAGTAGTTTAACAATGTACCAACAAAGAGTTTCTTGGCTACAATGTGATAGGACTGAGAAGGAATCAACCATTGGCTTTAATTAAGGTTCAGCCCTAGCATTTAGCTAGAGTGAAAATAGTAAATCACAGAACACTATCTTCAGAGCAGCCAACAGTGGAGTTCAAACACACCATCTGCTGAATGCAAGCTCCACAGCCCGAACCGAGCAGCCAACTCGCTTGGTGCAAAAAGTCCAAGCTTTTCTTTTACAGCTTGTTTTAAATTCACTGACACAGTCAGGTCTTATGACGATGATGGGATGAGAAAGGGCTAGGCGTGGGAAGGAAGTGGCCGTGGCCTTAATTAAGGCAGCTCGTCGCCATAAGACCTATCAGTGTCGGTGCGACGTAAAGCCCCTATCAAAAAGAAAAATTAAGGCACAGCTCTAGAATTTGCCTAGTGTGAAAATGGGGAGATTTAACAAACTGCCATTCTATGGCATGGCCATGAATAAAAATTAGGCTTTTGGAAGGAGGTAAGTAAAATTTGCTGACTCAGTAACTAAAGATGCGAGGAATTAGCAATAAGGGGAAATAAAGGCAGAAAATGTTGAACATTACACTATGTTCAATAGTTGTCAAAAGGGGTACGGCAGAGTGAGGAGTACCTAGAATAATTCATGCAGGAAAGCTAGTATGCAACATACAATCATTTTTTTTTGGGGGGGGTGTTTCACTAATGGCTTAACATCGCACTAACTCAGGATATTGGCACCAGGCTGAGTGGCTCAGACGGCTGAGGCGCTGGCCTTCTGACCTGAACTTGGCAGGTTCTATCCTGACTCAGTCCGGTGGAATTTGAAGGTATTCAAGTACGTCAGCCTCATGTCGGTAGATTTACTGGCACGTAAAAGAACTCACGCGAAACTAAATTCTGACACCTCTGAAATTGAAAACTGTAAAAGTAGTTAATGGGACGTAAAGCCAATAACATTATTAGGTTTTTGGCGACGAAGGGATGGGAAAGGGCTATGCAGCCAACCTGCTTGGTATAATAATTTTCACTAGGTATACAAATGAATGAGTGATGTGGGTAGATTTGGCAACAGAAGCAATTAGATGTATCTTGATGTGTTCACCTTAAGAAAAGAGGATGAATTACACAAGCTTTTGAAGGTAGTAAGTAATGAAACAGCAGAGATCAACAACAGAAATAATCACTATGAATCTGAAAACAAAAGAGGAGGATATACAAAGGTAATGGGCAGTGAAAAACATGGAAACTAGCAGGAATAGTCATGCCAAATTGTTCTGTGCTAGTAGGCCTACAGAATTAGCTTTTGCATACTGAGCTTTAAACCAAATAAAATAATAAGCGAGTTATTCTACCTTATAATACCAGTATAATGGTCCGTTATTGGACATTATAAATTTTCCAGCTAATTCATTCTTGGTTGCCTGCGTTTCGCCCTCGTGTGCTAAGTTAGGCTCGTCAGTTGGGACTCATTCAGGACAAATATTTTAGGTTCCCTATGGGAATCAACATCTACATTATTCTACCTTTTCGATACAAATTAAATAGTGTTTATTAATTAAACATTTAATGGGACGAGTTTCAACTTATTTAAAGGTCATATTCAGCCATATCGCGTGTAGAACAAAGTATTTGAAACACAATTGTTTTAAAGATGGTCTTAAAACTTATAAGTTTGACACTATGAAGAGCTGTTTATAGAATTTTCTGAAAACACATTTGTAAGAAATGAGTTCACTTAGCTCTAGAAATATACAAGATGAAGGTCTTAAAATATTATTCGGAGTATTCAAGAACGTAGATACAATTAAAAATTCACAGTCTTGATGAGATGTCGAAATGGGCATATATGCATAATGTTGTTGTGGTAGGGGAGAAGTAGTCTTATGATATTCTTCTTATCACTGTGAAGCGTGTCCCTCCGAGCTCTGAACGAGGAGCTGTTGGTGTGGTGTTGGAGAATCCAGTGAGTAGGTGGGCCGGAGACGACGGAACGGAAGACCGTGTACCATCTCAGAGTACTGTGTGTTTGAGAATTTCTCTGGACTGAGGAGCGCCGTGGATCAGCGAGGGGAGCCGCTATCGTGAGTGTGAGAGTAAATGGACCTATGTTAATTTTCACTGTTGTGAGTAGGCCTACAGTCCTGCTGTTGAATACTGTTGAACTGTTGCTGTTTGGTTGTTCACTGCATGTGAATATGTGATTACTGGACTGTCTCTGGAGACGAACCAATGGATAATCATCGTGTGTTGAGTGACCCGTAGTCTTGTGTTCAGATCCAGCGGTCTACACACAGGTGCTATATGAGGTGACTGGACTAGGGGGAAATGAAAGTAAGGATTAACCTTCCATAGGTAACTCCACCTCCTCTATGAACCATGTGACCTTGGCGCGGTGGGGAGGCTTGAGTGTTCCAATGACGCAGATAGCCGAGCCGCAGGTGCAACCATGTCGGATGGGTATCTGTTGAGAGACTAGACTAACAAATGGTTCATCGAAAGGGGGCTAGCAGCCTTTCGGAAGTTGCAAGGGCGGCAGTCTGGATGATTGACTGATATGGCCTTGTAACAATACTCAACATGGCTTAGCTGTGTTGATACTGCTACATGGCTGAAAGCAACGGGAAACTACAGCGGTAACTAACTCCCGAGGACATGCAGCTCTCTCTGTATGAATGATGTACTGATGATGGCTTCTTCCCGGGTAAAATATTCGGGAGGTAAACTAGTCCCCCATTTGGATCTCCGGGTGGGGATTACATGAGAGGGGGCGATCATCAGGAAGATGGATACCGACAGTCTGCGAGTCGGAACGTTGAATGTTAGAAGTTTGAATCATTGTGGTAGGTTAGAGAATCTGAAAAGGGAGATGGATAGACTAAAGTTAGATGTAGTTGGTATAAGTGAAGTACGTTGGCAGGAAGAAAAGGATTTTTGGTCAGGTGACTACCGAATTATCAACACGAAATCAAACAAGGGAAATGCAGGAGTTGGTTTAATAATGAATAAGAAAATAGGGCAGCGGGTAAGCTACTACGACCAGCATAGTGAAAGAATTATTGTTGTCAATATAGACACCAAACCAAAGCCCACCACAATAGTGCAGGTCTATATGCCTACTAGTTCAGCGGATGACGAGAAAATCAAAAGAATATATGAAGAGATATAAGATTTAATACAATATGTAAAAGGTGACGAGAATCTAATTGTGATGGGAGACTGGAATGCGGTGCTAGGCCAAGGAGGAGAAGGTAATACAGTAGGAGAGTTCGGATTGGGATAAAGGAATGAAAGAGGAACTCGGCTGGTTGTATTCTGCACTGATCATAATTTAGTCCTTGCCAATACTTGGTTCAAACACCACAAACGACGGCTGTATACGTGGACGAGACCTGGAGACACTGGAAGATATAAAATAGACTTCATTATGATTAGGCAGAGATTCAGAAACCAGGTGTTGAATTGCAAAACTTTCCCAGGAGCAGACGTGGACTCTGACCACAACTTGTTGGTCATGAAATGCCATCTGAAGTTGAGGAAATTGAAGAAAGGAAAGAATGCAAAAATATGGGATCTAGACAAGTTGAAAGAAAAGAGTGTAAGGGATTGTTTCAAGGAACATGTGGCACAAGGGCTAAATGAAAAGGCTGAAGGAAACACATAGAGGAAGAGTGGATAGTCATGAAAAATGAAGTCAGTAGGGCTGCTGAAGAGATGTTAGGAAGGAAGAAAAGATCAAGTGGATAACGCAGGAGATACTAGACCTGATTGATGAATGACGAAAATACAAGAATGATAGAAATGAAGAGGGCAGAATAGAATACAGGCGATTAAAGAATGAAGTGGATAGAACGTGCAAGGTAGCTAAGGAAGAATGGCTGAAGGAGAAGTGCAAGGATTTCGAAGGTTGTATGGTCCTGGGAAAGGTAGATGCTGCATACAGGAAAATCAAGGAAACGTTTGGAGAAAGGAAATCTAGGAGTGTGAGTACTAAGAGCTCAGATGGAAAGCCACTTCTAGGGAAAGAAGATAAAGCAGAAAGATGGCAAGAACATATCCAGCAGTTTTATCAAGGTGAAGATGTAGATAATTCGGTTCTGGAACAAGAAGTGACAGTTGATGCTGATCAAATGGGAGACCCAATTTTGAGGCCAGAGTTTTTTTTTTTTTTTGCTAGGGGCTTTACGTTGCGCCGACACAGATAGGTCTTATGGCGACGATGTGATAGGAAAGGCCTAGGAATTGGAAGGAAGCAGCCGAGGCCTTAATTAAGGTACAGCCCCAGCATTTGCCTGGTGTGAAAATGGGAAACCACGGAAAACCATTTTCAGGGCTGCCAATACTGGGATTCGAACCTACTATCTCCTGGATGCAAGCTCACAGCCGCGTGCCTCTACGCGCACGGCCAACTCGCCCGGTGAGGTCAGAGTTTGACAGAGCTGTGAGAGACCAAAATAGGAACAAGGCACCTGGAATTGATGACATTCCTTCTGAATTACTGACTGCCTTAGGAGAATGCAGCATGGCAAGGTTATTCCATTTAGAGTGTAAGATGCATGAGACAGGAGAAGTCCCATCCGATGGATAGATCGAATCACGAATGAAGAGATACTGAATTGAATTGGTGAGAGGAGATCGATTTGGCTAAATCTGACAAGAAGAAGAGATAGAATGATAGGACACATCTTAAGACACCCAGGACTTGTGCAGTTGGTTTTTGAAGGAAGTATAGGTGGTAAGAACAGTAGGGGTAGACCAAGGTTTGAATATGACAAGCAGATTAGAGCAGATGTAAGATGCAGTAGTTATGTAGAAATGAAAAGATTAGCACAGGATAGGGTGGCATAGAGAGCTGCATCAAACCAGCCTATGGACTGATGACTCAAACAACAACAGGTAACTCCAACTGGCTGGGACTCCCTTGTGTGTGTACAGAAGAGACACTTGTAAACAGGCCGTAATTAGTAAGTGTGGCCATTCATAGCTGATTAGAATTGTGCATCTGTATGTGTGTGTGTGTGTGTGTGTGTGTGTGTGTGTGTGTGTGCGTGCGCAGACAGTTTTATTCATAAAAATTGGTGTCAGAAGTTGGAATAGACCCCATGTGTGATACATCATTGTAATCTGTGTGAATTGGCGGACCAGATACTATAGGTTTCGACCATCGCCACGAGTAGCGGTGGGATATTTGATTCATTTGATTCCGTTCACGTTACTGAATCGATACAGTGATCCGATTCATGACACATTAGAGTCACCATTCCTATTGCATCTGTGTAGTGTGTACTGATAAGACAGCAGCAACATTCAATGCTTCCTGCTGCTGCCATCTGGTCTTCTTTCTATGAACTGCTTTCTTATGCGTCATCTAGCTTTCAGATTCAGGTTTCTCTTGCAGCCTCCTCTTCACATTAAATTTTGATGTTACAAAGACTTTAACCCCACGGTAACAACTCAATTTATTTATTTCGTATGGCATGAGGATACATTGTTATAATTTGGTTATTAACTATATTTATACATTTGAGCTCATCAATATCTGCATTGCTGCTAAAGCTGAATATCCAGTTTTGTTAGCCAACTCACAGCTTCATCACTGGCCTCGTGGATATCCTTTATTGTCCCACTGAATCTTCGGAGTGGGCACTCTGTGACGATATGTTGAACGGTCTGAGGCACATCAGAGCAGTCGCAATAAGGATCGCTGGTAATCTTCCACTTGTGTTTCCAGAAGTTGCATCTGCCATGTTGAGTTCTGATCCGATTAAGTGATGACCAGATTTTTCTGGGTAAGTTGAAACCAGGAGGTTGCATAACTGGATCCGAAATTAGACCTAATCTGTCAGGGTTTGAAGCTGCCCACCCATAGCGCCAGGCAGTGTTAGTATGAAATTCATCTTGGACTAGCCTCTTTCTTAGTAACCAAGAAGGTTTCCTAGATTTCAGCCTGAGATCTTCACGTAGGCAGTCTTGATGTATTGGTAGAAGAGGATTGTCACAGCATTTAACCCATTCTTTCTTCAGTGCCATTTGTCTTTGGAGATGAGGAGGTGGAATATTTGAAAGAACTGGTAACCACTCCAAAGGTGTGGATTGGATGGTTCCTGATATAGCCCTCATTGTATCGTTTAACTGAGTGTCTATCTTCTTTGTATGGGCACTGTTGAGCCATACTGGGCAGCAGTATTCGGCTACTGGGTATACTAACGCAAGTGCTGTAGTTCGGAGGGTGGATGCAGATGGGCCCCAGCTTGTTCCTGTGAGTTTGTGCAGGATGTTATTGCGGGTTTTGATCTTGGCAGATGTTTTGCGTACATGTTCGCTGTAAGTCAAAGATCGATCCAAGGTAACGCCTAGATATTTTGGATGAGGATTGAACTTCAGTATATGACCTCTGAATTGAACCTGAGGGGCATAATTAGCTTGTCTGTTGCTCAAATGAAAGCAGCTGACCTCTGTTTTTGTTATGTTTGGTTTCAGTCGCCAGGTTTTAAAATAATTATCAATTCTGCAGAGATCTTTAGTGAGTGTGGTTTCTGCTCCAGCAAAATCACTAGACTGGGCTGCCAAACAGATGTCGTCAGCGTATATAAACTTCCTAGCATTAGTTGAAGGTAGATCTAAACAACTCAATGAAATATGTATATAGAATTAGACAAAAAAATAGGTGTGCACACAATCGTCAATGTTCTGCATTTAGAGCTGTCATCCAGAAGGGAGATTCCCTAACAACGGTTTGCCTACCTTTTTCCTAAATGATTTCAAGGAACATGGAAATGTCAGTGTATTCACGGTAAGTACACAATAAAAAACAAATAAGTTAAAAAATGAAATGCATGAAAAAAATAGGTATCTACTTGTGCAGTACTATACATGCTTATTATATTAGAGTACAAAATTTCCGTAGTTAATAATAAAAATAATTAACAGAACTCAAATTTTCTACAGAGACTTGTGATTTTTCATAGTTCTCAGAAAGTAACAACTCCACAAACTATAGAGAATAAAATGTAAAAATATCTGTGTTTCCAATATGTAGCCTACATGTTAACATAAAACAAACGTTAGAAATGAAATGTACGTAAAGTTCCCACTCCGGTACATCAATGCATCCTTATTAAGTTACAGTACAAAAAATTACATACCGATTAATAACAATAATAATAATAATCATAATAATAATAATAATAATAATAATAATAATAATAATAATAATAATAATAATAATAATAGGGGGAGATCCAGAAAGCCATTTCAGAATTGAAATGTAACAAAGCAGCGGGTGAGGACGGAATCATAGCAGAGCTCTGGAAATACGCTGATGAGGAGTCAATCCAAAGTATCCATGAAATCATATCAAACATCTGGGTGACAGAAGCATTACCTAGCGACTGGACCTCAGCTATCATCCACCCATTACACAAAAAAGGCGACAAATCAGATCTCAACAACTACAGAGGGATTTCCCTTGTATCAGTGACGTACAAGATACTCTCCAAAGTATTACTCACAAGAGTAGAGGCTCAACTAGACTCCTGCATCGGAGAGTACCAGGCTGGGTTTCGCAAGTCAAGGTCATGCGCCGAACAAATCCTGAACCTCAAAACCAACATCACTTACAAAAACCTAAGCGCCTCACCCTACGTGGCAACATTTGTTGACTTTCAGAAGGCCTACGATTCAGTAGATAGAGAGTCACTCTTCCAGGCACTTGCTGAACTGGGACTAGATAAGAAAACCTTGAATCTAGTGAAAGCAACTCTTACCAACACTACAGCCAGAATCAAATTCAGAGGGGAACTGTCCCAGAGCTTTGAGATCAAAACAGGTGTTAGACAAGGGGATGACCTATCTCCAATCCTCTTTAATTGCCTACTTGAGAAAGTCATTCGTGAGTGGACGAAAATGCTAAAGGATGGCTCTGGATTGAGAATTGGCTACAAGAAAGACAAGTTAACAGTTAACTGTTTAGCCTTCGCAGACGACCTTACACTCCTGGCATCCAGTGTGGAGGAAGCTATCCATCAACTATCCTCTCTCGACCACATAGCAGCTAAAGTAGGGCTGAAGATCGCCATCAACAAAACACAGTTTATCACCAACATCAAAGATGCACCCAAATCAATCCCACTGGGGGACAAGACAGTACAAAGGACTAACTCCTTCAAATACCTAGGAGAATGAATAACCCCAAATATGAATGAAGATCAGGCCATGAACAGCAGATGCATCAAATTGGAAAATGCCTACCACCTATGTAAGAGTATGTACAAATCCAAATCCCTCTCACTTAACCTCAAAATCAGGCATTACACTACTGTAGTGAGACCATCAGTACTATACGCCTCAGAATGCCTAAACAGGGTAAGAAAAGGGCAACTTAGAAAACTGGAGCTGAAGGAAAGGAAGATCCTGAGAAAAATCATGGGCCCTATTAAAGAAGAAGGCAAGTACAGAATCAGGCACAACAACGAACTGTACCAACAATTGGAGAGCATTACAACATCTATGAGGAAGAGGAGATTGAACTTCTATGGTCATATCATGAGAATGGACAATCAGAGGCTCACCTCCAGAATCTTCCACACCATCTCTAGAGGGAAAGCGACTAATGCCAAGTGGGCAAGACTCGTCAGAAAAGACCTTCAAGAATTGGACATTGCTCCCAGTGAAATTTATGACAGGAATAGGTACAGAACGTTGATCAGAACATCAAACTCTCTCCAGTCACTAACAGAAAAAACAGTACGTCCGGGAGGAGGTGTGAAATGGACCCAGGAGTGAAAAGACTTTCACTGTGCAAGGATGAAGGAGTACTGGTCAAAGAAGAAAGCTTCTAGAGATAAGAACCACGTGGTCCATAGCAGGCCCAAACGGAACTAAAAAAAAAAAAAAAAAAAACTGACATAACTCAAATTTTATAGACTAACTTATGGTTTTCTACAGTTCTCTGAAAGTCAAAACTCTTATATATACATATAGAATTCGATGTAAAAATACCTGTTCTTCCCAGTATAAAACAGACAATTATGAGTGGTCATGAACATGACTCATCGTCATAGGGTAGGTTAGAGTTGAATGAATTAATTGTCAAATGTCAATTAAGTTATAATACTGATTCATCTATAATATAAAATAAGTGTTTTATCTGTACATTGCTGAGAATTTAAAAAAAAATGGTATTTCTGTATCGTTCATATCCGCAGTAACAAGGAAATGGACTTTTTACTTTTCCGTAATTTCTGTCTGTGTGTATTTACGCGCATCATGAGAAAATGGCCAAAGAGAATTTAATGAAAATTGGTATGTAAAGTCACATGACCCACTACAATCTAGACTATAAATAATTTTACGCTGAAAAGCCTAAAATTTAATTCTCAATTATTTATGTTATTAGCGGTCCTATCAATAAATACTACATAACTAAAGTTATATAGAATTAAATTTCCGATCATTTACGTCTTATAGTGGTTCAGGTTTGTGGGTTACTGTAGTCACGTCCTAGTTCGTGAACCATGGGCAACGGCTGAGTGGCCTAGTAAGTGGTCCTGAGAGTCGGGATACCAGTTGCTATGGAATGGGAGTGGGCATCTCAGACATATTCTGAGTCGTGGCCCTCCTTGTGCTCAGGCGGCTAGGACTACACAATTCACCGGTGGTCCATAACCCGTTAGAGGAGAGATCCTCACTTGGACTATGTGCAAGTAGGGCAGCATCCTGCTTCATGAATTTACCGAGCTCAGAACACTTTAAGCAAGCCTCGGACCTATGGGAGTAATGGAGTCCCACTCTCATTTGACAGGCGAGGGACTCCTTGGAAACAACTTGGCGAACAAAATGGAATTCGATGGGGAGCTATCAATATTAATGGGGCTTATGGAAGAAAGAAGGTAGAACTTGCTGAGTCAGCAAAGAGGATGCATCTGGATGTGCTAGGAGTAAGTGATATTCGGGTAAGGGGAGATAAGGAGGAAGAGATAGGAGATTATAAAGTGTACTTGACGGGTGTTAGAAAGGGAAGGGCAGAGTCTGGGGTAGGGCTCTTTATCAGGAATACCATTGCACGCAACATAGTTTCTGTTAGGCACGTAAATGAGCGAATGATGTGGGTAGATTTGTCAGTGGGAGGAATTAGGACAAGAATTGTGTCCGTGTATTCACCATGCGAGGGTGCAGATGAGGATGAAGTTGACAAGTTTTATGAAGCATTGAGTGACATCGTGGTCAGGGTCAACAGCAAGGATAGAATAGTGCTAATGGGCGATTTCAATGCGAGAGTTGGGAATAGAACTGAAGGATACGAAAGGGTGATTGGTAAATGTGGGGAAGATATGGAAGCTAATGGGAATGGGAAGCGTTTGCTGGACTTCTGTGCTAGTATGGGTTTAGCTGTTACGAACACATTCTTCAAGCATAAGGCTATTCACCGCTTCACATGGGAGGCTAGGGGTACCAGATCCATAATAGACTATATCTTAACAGACTTTGAATTCAGGAAATCTTTTAGGAATGTACGAGTTTTTCGGGGATTTTTCGATGATACAGACCATTATCTGATCTGTAGTGAACTAAGTATCTCTAGGCCTAGGGTAGAGAAAGTGAAATCTGTCTGCAAACGAATAAGGGTAGAAAATCTCCAGGACGAGGAAATTAGACAGAAGTACATGGATATGATTAGTGAGAAGTTTCGAACAGTAGACGGTAAGCAGGTTCAGGATATAGAAAGTGAATGGGTGGCATACAGGAATGCTGTAGTAGAAACAGCAAGGGAATGCCTAGGAACAACTGTGTGTAAAGATGGGAAAAGGCGAACATCTTGGTGGAATGATGAAGAGAGAGCAGCCTGTAAACGTAAAAAGAAGGCTTATCAGAAATGGCTCCAAACAAGGGCCGAGGCAGACAGGGATTTGTACGCGGATGAAAGAAACAGAGCGAAACAAATAGTTGTTGAATCCAAAAAGAAGTCATGGGAAGATTTTGGTAATAACCTGGAAAGGCTAGGTCAAGCAGCAGGGAAACCTTTCTGGACAGTAATAAAGAATCTTAGGAAGGGAGCGAAAAAGGAAATGAACAGTGTTTTGAGTAATTCAGGTGAACTCATAACAGATCCCAGGGAATCACTGGAGAGGTGGAGGGAATATTTTGAACATCTTCTCAATGTAAAAGGGAATCATCATGGTGGTGTTGCAAACAGTCAAGCTCATGGGGAGGAGGAAAATGATGTTGGTGAAATTATGCTTGAGGAAGTGGAAAGGATAGTAAATAAACTCCATTGTCATAAGGCAGCAGGAATAGATGAAATTAGACCTGAAATGGTGAAGTATAGTGGGAAGGCAGGGATGAAATGGCTTCATAGACTAGTCAAATTAGCATGGAGTGTTGGTAAGGTACCTTCAGATTGGACAAAAGCAGTAATTGCACCTATCTATAAGCAAGGGAACAGGAAGGATTGCAACAACTATCGAGGTATCTCATTGATTAGTATACCAGGCAAAGTATTCACAGGCGTCTTGGAAGGGAGGGTGCGTTCAGTCGTTGAGAGGAAGTTGGATGAAAACCAGTGTGGTTTCAGACCACAGAGAGGCTGTCAGGATCAGATTTTCAGTATGCGCCAGGTAATTGAAAAATGCTACGAGAGGAATAGGCAGTTGTGTTTATGTTTCGTAGATCTAGAGAAAGCATATGACAGGGTACCGAGGGAAAAGATGTTCGCCATACTGGAGGACTATGGAATTAAAGGTAGATTATTAAAATCAATCAAAGGCATTTATGTTGACAATTGGGCTTCAGTGAGAATTGATGGTAGAATGAGTTCTTGGTTCAGGGTACTTACAGGAGTTAGACAAGGCTGTAATCTTTCACCTTTGCTGTTTGTAGTTTACATGGATCATATGCTGAAAGGTATAAAATGGCAGGGAGGGATTCAGTTAGGTGGAAATGTAGTAAGCAGCCTGGCCTATGCTGACGATTTGGTCTTAATGGCAGACTGTGCCGAAAGCCTGCAGTCTAACATCTTGGAACTTGAAAATAGGTGCAATGAGTATGGTATGAAAATTAGCCTCTCGAAGACTAAATTGATGTCAGTAGGTAAGAAATCCAATAGAATTGAATGTCAGATTGGTGATACAAAGCTAGAACAGGTCGATAATTTCATGTATTTAGGTTGTGTGTTTTCCGAGGACGGTAATATAGTAAGTGAGATTGAATCAAGGTGTAGTAAAGCTAATGCAGTGAGCTCGCAGTTGCGATCAGCAGTATTCTGTAAGAAGGAAGTCAGCTCCCAGACGAAACTATCTTTACATCGGTCTGTTTTCAGACCAACTTTGCTTTATGGGAGCGAAAGCTGGGTGGACTCAGGATATCTTATTCATAAGTTAGAAGTAACAGACATGAAAGTAGCAAGAATGATTGCTGGTACAAACAGGTGGGAACAGTGGCAGGAGGGAACTCGGAATGAGGAGATAAAGGCTAATTTAGGAATGAACTCGATGGATGAAGCTGTACGCATAAACCGGCTTCGGTGGTGGGGTCATGTGAGGCGAATGGAGGAGGATAGGTTACCTAGGAGAATAATGGACTCTGTTATGGAGGGTAAGAGAAGTAGAGGGAGACCAAGACGACGATGGTTAGACTCTGTTTCTAACGATTTAAAGATAAGAGGTATAGAACTAAATGAGGCCACAACACTAGTTGGAAATCGAGGATTGTGGCGACGTTTAGTAAATTCTCAGAGGCTTGCAGACTGAACGCTGAAAGGCATAACAGTCTATAATGATAATGTATGTATGTATGTTACGTCTTATACATTTTTACTGTATTGGCTAAATGATGACAGAAACATTCATGAATTAGTATTTTTGTTGCTAAGTCCATATCAACGCCGATTCACGAGAAAATAGGTAAACAGAATTTAATGAAAATAAGTATATAGAGTTGGGGAATAAGAAACTACAGTCTAAGCTATAAACAATTTAGATGAAATGATAGTTTAGGGGAAGGCGCCCAAAATTTAATTTTTAAATACCTATGTTATTGGTCCTATCGAAAAGTAACTACAGTAGAGCCTCCCTCAACCGACCTTCGCTTATCCGACATTGGTAGGCTTAATTTGAACTTTAGGTGGAGGCAGTTCTGGGACACTCGGTGTGGAGGGTGCGACCGTGGGACAAGCACTGGCAGTCACGCGGTAGAACCGGGTTTTTCTCAAGGACAGGTGCAGCGAGTTTTCAGTCATTGTTCAGTGTGGTATTGGTTGGATGCAGATGTTATAGTTTTCACATCCTCTGTATGACGAATAAACGGAAGAAAGTGATTGTTTCTGTGGAAGACAAGTTGAGTGGGTTAAAGAAACTGGACAAAGGGGAAACTCTTCAGAAAGTGGCTCCAGATTATGGTGTTGGACATGTTACAGTGGGAGAATGGAAACATAAGATGGAAGAAATTGAAAAGTGATGCTCTACCAGAGCACTGAAAATTAGAAAAACAATGAAAAATGTGAGTACGAAAAAGTAAGTGAAGCACTATTTCTTTGGTTCACTCAAAACCAGGAAAAAGGCCTGTTAATATCTGGCCCCATTCTGCAATAAATGGCGGCGTATTTCCAGGAGGAGTTTAATAAAGGGGGCCCTAATTTTACTGCCAGTGCTGGGTGGCTTGATCGATGGAAAAAAATGGCACGGCATAGGACAGCTTAATATCTGTGGAGAAAAACTGTCAGCTAAATCCGATGCGGATGTGAAATTTAAAAGGGAATTTCAAGAAATAATCCTTACTGAAGGATTATCCGGTGATCAGATTTTTTATTGTGATGAGACTGGGCTGAATTTCAAGATGCTGCCATCAAAACTCTCGCAGCCCAAGCCAAGATGTATGCACTTGGTTACAAGCGTAGTAAGGAAAGAGTTACTGTTCTTGCCTACCTGTAGTAATATTAGTGGGAATTTAAAAGCAAAATTGCTTATGATCGGTAAAGCAAAGAAGCCTAGGACATAAAAAAATAAAAATAAAAATCTGTTAATGTTCCTGTTCATCCCTCATAATGTGACGTCATTATGCCGCCAATAGACCAAGTTGTGCTGGAAACATCGAAGAGGAAATATCGGCGGAAACTCCTTTCATCCCTGATAGAGAAAATGGACAATGGCAACTACATGATAGAAAAGTTAAAATGAAACAACATGAAAGACGTGGCATACTGGATAGCGCAGTCTTGGGAAGAAGTTGAAACAACAATATTAGAAAGTCTTGGAACAGAGAGGAGGTGGTACAAGAAGACATGGAAAACATTGTTCCCTTACTGAATTGCATTCCTGGCTGTGAGGATGCTACGACTCAAGATGTGAGTAAGTGGTGTGCACAAGATCAGCCCTTTGAACTAACTGACCCTGATATTATTGGTTTTGTGAATGCTAAAGAAAATGAGGAAGATGAAGAAGAAGAACAACGAGGCATTGCAGAACAAAAGTAGAAAACGATGACTCACAGTGAAGGATTATCGTCGATGGCAGGATCTCGCACCAAGAAAACATGAATCAGCAGGCAAGTAGACATTGTTGACAAGTTTTTTTCATAAGACATTTGGAATGTTTTCGTTCAATACTGCATCTACTGTATAATTGAATTGATAAGTCAATAAATAGAGTACCGTAAAACATATTAATACAGTACAGCCTTCCTGTTTGTTTTAGTTCATTTTCAATGTTATTCTGTATTATCTTGATTTACTAGTTTCATTTCCGTATTGATAGTTCACGTATGTATAGACAAGAAAAGGTTCCACCTTATCAATACAATTTTATTGTAAGAATTAGCTTACAGGACCGGTTTTGACTTTAAACAGTCATCATCAGCTGAACACGAATACCTTTACATATGTGTCAAGCATTAGTTGGTAGTGCCCTTTTCTAAAGGGAGAAGCAGTAGGGAAGCATTATGCCTGAGTGTCCAAATTGGGCATGTTAAGTGTAAAATGATTATATATTATCATTTTGGCGTTCAGGTAATTGGGTATAAAGCTATCTCCTTCAGGACTAGAATTTGTCTATGAAACCTAACTTAAGCTTAAATCTGAATTACAAATACATTAAACACATTAAAATACATAGTACGTGTTAAAATCCTTTAAAATAATGAATATAAACCATTTAATGGAATTGAAGAATGTGTCTTGCGTTTATCTTCATTCCCGTTTTGAGTCCAATGTTGTAAATAATTCTGTGCTTGCGTTCATAGGCAATGCTGTAGTTCTCTTAGGAAGTCTTATTGTTTATTTAAATGATGTCTCCACTTATATGTGGCATACATATATATACAGGCATTCCTTCAGCTTATAACTCTCTACTCACACTTTATTTATGTCTTCCACAGGTAAATATATATCAGCACACAATTATAAATGAGGAAGGAGCCACCACTGCAACTCTGCATCTAGAAATACTTACGTACGACCAAGACCACATCTTCTTCCAATACTCAAAGATAATATTCCACTCACAGCTGCACATACTTACCTCAGTCTATATAATTGGATTTTGTTAACAATGAAGCTTTTCACCACACATATAAGTGGAGACATCATTTACATAAACAATAAGACTTCCTAAGAGAACTACAGCATTGCCTATGAACGCAAGCACTTAATTATTTACAACATTGAACTCAAAACGGGAATGAAGATACACGTAAGACACATTCTTCAATTCCATGAAATGTTTTATATTCATTATTTTAAAGGATTTTAACATGTACTGTGTATTTTAATGTGTTTAATGTATTTGTAATTTAGATTTAAGCTTAAGTTAGGTTTCACAGACAAATTCTAGTCCTGAAGGAGATACATTTATACCCAAGTACCAGAACGCCAAAATGATAATACATAATCATTTTACACTTAACATGCCCAATTTGGACACTCTGACATAATGCTTCCCTATTGCTTCTCCCTTTAGACATGGGCAATACCAACTAATGCTTCACACATGTGTAAAGGTTTTCATGTTCAGCTAATGATGACTGTTTAAAGTCGAAACCGGTCCTGTAAGCTAATTCTTATTCTGTGTTATCCGACATTTTTGGTGATCCGACGTACCCCAGGTCCCGTTTAGGTCGGGTAATCGAGACTCTACTGTACATAACAAAAGTTACAGAGAATTTCCGATAATTTAGGTTTTATTCAGTTTTATCATACCGGTACCGACTGTGATAAGAGTGGTATTTCAGAGTCAGAAGAAAACTAAATGTGAAGGTTTACAATATCGAAAGTTCATAAAATTGATCAACAATAATATTACATTGACCAATGTTTGTTGTTATATTATTTGTCTCTTATACTGCCACTCATCTCGGATAGATGGGATTACTGCTGCACACCGAGTATAACAGCCTACCTGAATATTGGTGGGAAATAGCTGCGGAGTTGGATAACTTTCTTCTTTAGCATGCCATTCCTCTGATTCATACATTTTCTGATACAGCTGGTACGTAACACAATGGTTCATCATAGTATTCCACCTATTCGATCCCTACTCCGATGCGCTGGTTGGAATGATCAGTGTGCACACATAACGGAATAATGGCAGAGGCTACCCCCTCAGGAGGTGAGTAGAGATAGAGAGTGAGCAGCTTGGGTATACCATGGGGAAAGCTGAAACACACGGCACATCACAGACCAGATGGCAAAATCTTGTCTCGGCCCTATGCTCCTCAACAGGTGTTTAAGAAATTAAGACAAGTAAGTCTCCCCCTCCAGGGGAGGAATGAAAACATTTCAGTAGTAGTAGAGGCTCTAGAATTACAATTTCGGCCTATTCCACATTATAGCACCACAATTCACTAAATAACTCAAAATTCAATCATGAAAAGAGCCGTTTCTTAAGAAAAGCTTCTTCCTCTTCACTTTTGTTAAATTCTACATTCATTTTATTCCAATTAACAGCAAAGAGGGGGGTTTCTCCTCTGGCCTGGAGGAAATATTTGCCTCCAAGTCATATAGTTTTCCCCCTGCCAGTGTAGTGAATTGAGATTTTCCGACTCATCGGATACTCCTATTAAACTGATCAGTAAAACAGCATAGTTTTTGCCCTGGGACTCTACACTATTCGCCCTCCAAAATAAAAGTGTGTTCACAGTTCATGGCTGTCTGCGGCTTAGTCATTCCAGCTCTGGAACTTTGGACTGTTAGATCGGCAGCATAGTACTGTTTGTTAAAAGTGAGAAAAGGTGTGGTTTTTAATTTGATTGAGTAGCCTATTTCATATGATAGCATTGCTTTTAATCATGACATTCCTACTAGCGTCATTGTAATGACCTATGTTGATTTCAGTTAGGAAAACCACTAAGGCAGTCTTTCTGACGATGTAAAAAAGGCCACTGAAGAGTGAGTGTCCGCCATTATAATGAACTCCCCAACTTGTGACTGATGGTAGGCAAGAGGGCCTACCATTACAATGAGAAGTCCCTAACCCAGTCTTCACATAAGAAAATATGTTTGGTGACTTCCCCGTCATGTTTATAGGATAACGTTAAGAGCTATGCAATTTAATACAATCTTACTCACAACGTATACGTATACACTACCTAACCTAGAATTCTGTATACAATGTAGAATTCCGTAGCGAAGCACGGGTACATCAGTTAGTTAAACTAATAAGTAGAATAACTTTAGCCTGCCTATTTACACACACACAGGGTTCATAATCGGCACACTAGGCACTGATATAGATGTTGATTCCCATAGGGAACTTAAAATATTTGTCCTGAATGAGTAAATTTATAATACCAATATAATAGTCCGTTATTGGACATTATAAATTTTCCAGCTAACTCATTCTTGGTTGCCTGCGTTTCGCCCTCTTGTGCTAAGTTGGGCTCGTCAGTTGGGACTTAGTCTATGCAGTGGCCTCCACGGTATGCACTAGCCTTGCGTCTTGGGAGGTGTGCTAAGTCCCAACTGACGAGCCCAACTTGGCATACGAGGGCGAAACGCAGGCAACCAAGAATGAGTTAGCTGGAAAATTTATAATGTCCAATAACGGACCATTATATTGGTATTATAAATTTACTCATTCAGGACAAATATTTTAAGTTCCCTATGGGAATCAAAATCTATATCATCTGATGGCTAAACAGGCATCAATTTTTGGAAATGAGACATAGCTCCCATAGTACATTGGCACTGTTGGTGGCTTCAAGTAGCCTATGCAGTGGCCTCCACGGTATGCACTAGCCTTGCGTCTTGGGAGGTGTGCTAAGTTCCAACTGACGAGCCCAACTTAGCACACGAGGGCGAAATGCAGGCAACCAAGAATGAGTTAGCTGGAAAATTTATAATGTTCAATAACAGACCATTATATTGGTATTACACTAGACATTGATGGGGAGCTGAACTTCCGCTGCAACAAGACACGCAGAGCCATGGCACAATGAAAGAATCGTACGTTGTAATGGTCTTCCGCTCTCAGCTTATTTGAAAATAATACCCACTCGCATTCACTGTTCTCTTCTTACAGGGAGGTTTAAATAATAGATGGATTTATTTGCAGTATTAAAAAGGTAGTCAAAACATAATTCCAAAGTACCTAGCTAGTGCGTGTTGTATCTCACTGATCCGTTATTGTGCCACTCAGCACTGTCTACTGTGATTCAGCTGACTCGTGTGGCATGAGCTTGCCGTTCCTCTGAATTGATTCATTTAGACACTTGAATGAATCGATACACTGCTTCAAATCTTACACTCAGTAGCCAACTCTAGTCGGGAGTATTCCAGACCATCTTGTGTTAATTACTGCATGCCAGTTGAGACCAGAGACAAACGAAAATGGAGGTTCAGCTAAAATGTGCTTAATGATATGAAGAAGAATGAGGAGAAGATGGAAGAAAATCAAAGGACGATGAAAGGAGGCTATAAGAAGATGGAAGTAAGCAAGAAGAGGATATCAGTAAGCTGGGAGAAGTAGAGAAAGGAGAAGGAAGATGGCCAGAAGAAGACAGACAGAAGAAAATGGAAGACGGTCAGGAAAAGACGGAGGACAACCCAAAGAAGACGAAAGGCGGCCAGGAGGAGACAGAAGATGGCTGAAAGAAGACTGAAGACGATCAGAATAAGGTGGAGAACGGCCAGATGAAGTCGGCAGACAGCCGGGAGAAGAAAGAATATGGTCAGAAGAAGATAGAAGACGACCAGAAGAAAACAGAAGATGGCCAAAACTGGGGTGGCAGATGGCCAGAAGGGGGCGGTATATGGCCAGAAGATGCTGGAAGACGACCGAAAGACCATCAGGAGAAGACGGCCAGAAGAGGTGGGTGATGGACAGAGAAATGTCGACAAGGGTCTACACGAGATAAAGCATGTTCCGCACATCGACACTCTGTCCCGTAGACCTTGTCCAGAAGACTGCAAGTTCTGTTCCAGGAGGGAGGCAGAGCACGAAAATCAAAGGAAGATGAAAGGAGGCTATAAGAAGATGGAAGAAAGCAAGAAGAGTATACTAGTAAGCCGGGAGAAGTGGAGAAAGGAGAAGGAAGATCCGAGTGATCACCGTGGGGTTCGAAGGAAACTGGAGGTGTGATGCCTGGATGTAAACGCAGAGGGACGGGGATCATCACCTTCCCCTGGTAACGAGGACGCCATATGAAAAAGAGCTGTGCCTTCCGGTGGATTTAGGGTTCGGCCAGCCTGAGGACCATCCTACCCAGACTGATAGGTACTACCTGGATCTGACAGGGAGACCGGAGGATGTAGGCACCGCTATCAAGAAGAGTTCGAGCATAGAGAGCAACCAGATGATGGCGTGGTACGACCAATGGGTTGACACCATCGGAAATAATGAGAACGACCTAAGATGGCTACATAATCCCATAAGGGAGAAAGGCTTGTCTCTCAAGTTCCAGAGGACATGGAAAGACCATGTTATGGAGAGATTAAATGACGTCACCTACCGAGTACGACGGAGTTTTCTGAATGATTATGTAAATCAGCACAACAAAATGGTAACGGGGTATTCCTCTCCAACTGATACTAGCACTGACAAGAGACATAACTGAAGATACAAATCCCTCAGAATCTTTTTCAAGTCAGGTTTATTCAAGCCATTTTCTTCAACTTAAAGGAAACAATCTCCAGCCAAAGTGTACTGATGACCAAGTTTTTGCAGTCAATTTCAAAATCATGACAAAAGGAACCAGACTCACCTCTTTAAAGGAGTATAACTGGATCTGAAAAAGTTGTCTCCCAAGACACAAAGAATGTTCAAGGCAGAATTAGTTAGGGTCGACAAGTTGATGGATGACGAAGAACTTGAAAACGCTCTAGTTCCATCAAGACCTTTGTCTGCATTCGGTGTAACGGGGTATTCCTCTCCAACTGATATTGGCAATGACATTATACAACACTTCAAGAATCAACAACAACAGGACTACTCATTGGTGCAACTGAATTGCATTTAATCCTATAAAACAAATCTGTATAACAATGTAAAAGATGTGTTCAATTTGTGTTTGCTGTGATTTCATTTATAAATTGAAATCAATATTATAAGACACTTACCTAAGAGTAATTAAGATAATATCATCTCTGCATGTAAAACACTCCTATAATTCGTGTTTTGTCTCTTAATTTTTCCAGCAAATAACCCAAGTAAATAATCAAAACTATTTATACTCATTTGCGTAAAATTGAAGAATTTCTTATCATCCTCTCGTAGACAGTTACTTTTATCACAACAACCTTAGACCAAACCCCAAGAAAACTGTTGTGTCTACCTTCCATTTGCGGAATAGAAGTGCTGGGTACAAACCGACCATACCATTCAAAGGAGAGAATCTACAGTATTGTAGTAACCCAAAATACCTGGGAGTCACCCTAGACAGGTCCTTGACCTACAAGAATCACCTCTATAATGTGTCAGCCAAGATCAAGACCAGAAATAACATCCTCCAAAAGCTGGCAGGTACATCCTGGGGTGCTAATGCCCAAGTCCTGAGATCCACTGCTCTTGCACTCTCTTATTCCGTCGCTGAATATTGCTGCTCTACCTGGCTTAACAGTGCTCACACTGGATTAGTAGACACCCAGCTGAACCAAGCAATGCGTATCATTACAGGATGCATCCGACCAACTAACACACACTGGCTTCCTACCCTAAGCCACATACCACCTCCATCCCTAAGAAGATCACAGTCACTGCTTAACTTGTGGAAGAAAATTGAAAACAATCCTCACCTTCCTATTCATTCTGACATAGCAGCTTCCCCAGCTAAACGACTGAAATCCAGACACCCTTCTTGGCGTACTGCAATGAATTTACAGGACACCTCCTTTAATGTATCGGACGCCTGGAAAGAACATCACCACATCATTGAGAACCCATGCAAGTGCCCAGATGGTTTTTCTCTTCCCAGACGGCAGTGGAGGATGCTAAATCGAATTAGGACCGGCCAAGGTAGATGTGGAGCCACTCTCTTCAAATGGGGATGGAAGACATCACCGCAATGTGACTGCGGACAAGGGGAACAGACAGTGGAACACCTTGCATTTGAGTGTCCTTTGCGTAGTTACAGAGGCTCTATTGAGGACTTAAACTGTGTCTCAAACGAAGCTCTTCTCTGGCTATTAAATTTTGACATGGAACTTTAGTTACGAGCTTGAGATGGTAGTTGTATATATTGTAAATAATATTGTATTCATCATACGCTAAATAAATAAGTTCATCCAAAAAATAGTAATATTCCGCTTTTTTGTTAATGGGATGTACCCAAAACTTTTGTCAAACTGTTGTTTCCTCCTCTGAACATAGGAGATGGTAATACAAAATAATAGCCACATCTTCATTGCATGACATATCGACTTAAAATGCCAGATAAAAACTAGGCACATCACAGGTTGTAAAAAACAGTCTGAAGCAAAAGATTTCATCACTGTCGGTTTTGTCTCGAGACTTTTGTCGCTGACAGTTTTGTATTTTCTGGTGTACGCCCAGCCTTAGACTACAGAAGCTCTCATCAGAAACCACCTCAATGTTAATGAAGCTGGATATAGAGAGAGCTCTCTGAGATGTAAAATCAGGCAAAGCAGTTGAATTTGATGTTATTTCTCTGAGTTTCTGAGTGGCCCTAATATAAGGCGATGGCTAGCAAAATTCTATTCTGACATCTTGGCAACTGGAAAATTACTACCTGAATTCAAGAGAACCAAAGTTATTGCCATACCAAAACTTGGCAAACCAAGTGAATGAATCGAGAGCCATCACCTGATTGTCCTTTTGAGTGTGTGCTACAAAATTCTCGAAACTCTCATCTGCAACAAGGTAAGTCTGGTGATCAATGATGCTAATCCCATCGAACAAGCTGGATTCAGGCTGAACCGCAGCTGCACTGATCAAATATTGGCCCTGATGTCGTATATTGAGGCTGGCTATCAAAGATGCACCATGACCTGTGCAGTATTTGTACACCTGAATGCAGCATATGATACAATCTGGAGGCAAGGATTAACATTCAAGCTGCTACAAATTATCCTGTGCCTCAATAGTTATAAAGGACAACATTAGTCACGGCAGATGATGTAGCAATGGTCTTTCACAAGGATCTGTTCTAGCATGTCTATTATTCAATGTATACACATCCGACTTACCTACAACCTCACGTCACAACTTTGTCTACACCAATAACTTGGTCATTCCTACCCAACATCCAGACGTTAACATACAGGCAGGCAGTAAACGGACCTCGCTCTAAGAAATGTTACAATGCATCTTTCAGTATTAAGACCAATCAAGCATGAGCAAGACAAAGTCAGCATGCTTCCATCTCAATCCCCATTCAATATATCTCTGTCATGCCTTGTGCTGAAGTTAAGCACGTATAAAAATACTCTCCATAAACTTTGTGGTATTTCAAGGCATGCCTAACAACTACCTTGTGACGCTCTACCCTTGGACTCATATATTCAGCAGCTGAATATTGTTCCCTAGTATGGTCGAACAACTGGCATAGAAAGAAAGTAGATACTCAGCTCAATTACCTCACGTGGATAATATCTGGGACTCTCCGTCCTACTCCAACATACTGGCTGCCATTCCTTTCCCACATTGCTACACCAGATATGCACCGCTTCAAGAGTACAATAAGATCTCATTTAATGCTTCTCTGCCAATTCACAGGCACATCAAGGATCTCTGCACCAGAAGACTTAAATCCTGCAACCCACTAATTAGAACTATCACTCGCACAGGCAGGACTCAACTTAGCAAAGAAATGGAAACATCAGAGATCACAAGTCACTCCAGAGTGGTACAGAACATTTAATTCCAATTGCATTCCACACAGTTTTGATCTCCTTCATAGAAAATGGATTTTGTCGAATAGGATGGAAACAAAACATTGCTTACTCGCCCAACTGTGACTATGGTGCGGCATACCAAGCTGTCGACCATATTATGCATGAATGTCCACTCAGCTCGTACCAGGGATTATAGGAAGATTTAGTATAAGTCTCCGGCACCTTTGATTCAGTGGTTGAAATGACTAGATGCACAGTAGTAAACTCTGTGCATAATCGTGTCTCATTCTAACCATGTGTAAAACCCTTGCTGATTATTAGCCTAATCATTCAATCACCTCTTTTGAACTTATAATTTAATTTTCTATCTATTGTCCATGTAAGTTATGCCAAATGTGAAATAAATATTAACAGTTCGTCTCCCTTGGTTGATGATGGGGCAGGAAAGGGCCAGGAGCGGAGAGGAAGCGGCTGTGGGCTTAATTAAGGTAGCCTACAGTCCCAGCGTTTGCCTGGTGTGAAAATGGGAAACCACAGAAAATCATATACAGGGCTGTCGACAGTTGGGCTCGAACCCACTATCTTCCAAATGCAAGCTCACAGCTGCATGACCCTAATCGCATGGCCAACTCGCTCGATTTGGTTAAGTTTCACTGAGTGAGAAAATAATAATCCTAATGGGTAGAAATATAGTAACGGGGCCTCAAGGATTATTACATAAAATGTTACTTTAAATGCTGCTATTCTCACCTTAAAATGATTGTGGAAGAGAGATGTGTTCTATACGCTTGCTTACCCGCCCCTAGAGGTACATTTACTTTTACCCAACCAAAAATACTGTTTTAGACGCCGTACTCCATTGCTTATAACGGTGATTGGTTCACGTATGAAAGAAGATGATGTCATTGACACCTAGGATGAGTTGCAAGTGATAAATATCATTGTTAATCCGTATTGAAGATACTGAATGTAGGATGCTAAAGGGTTTATTGTGTCACCTATTCAATACATTATAAATTTTTAAACACTTAGGAATTTATTATTATTTCCATTTGAGACATGTTTTGCCCTTCATTGAGGGCATCATCAGTCATAGTACCTCCTCAAAGCATAAATCAGGTATCTGATTGGTAATTAAATTGTAAACACTAAGATACAAACTTAACATATTACAATGGGAAACATATTACAATGGGAAAGTCAAGAAAAAATAAAAACATGTTCAGTGATGATACAGTTAAACAACATAAGTTATAATATGTATTATAAACTTGCAATTTCTCAACTGTTCAATTGGATATCGTAAAATTACTGTATAGTTACCCTGTCAACCTGTAATCATTCAACCAACGGCAGTAATTAGTGTTATGAACATTGACGCCAGACACTTTATACCCTTTCTCCCCTAACTATTTCCATGTAAATATATGTATAAACTTTATAATTTCCTATGATTTTCTAATAGAGAGCGTCAATTATTCTTCGGACCACCACTGCTGGACTCTGCTAAAATACCCCGTGATTTTACGCATTGGTGTCGACTACTGTGTCTATAAACATATGTTGTTTAACTGTTATCATCAATGAATGTGGCTCGTGTTACGAAACCTTGCGGCCCCTTTACTATAGGCTAGTTTTGCCTAATGTCATTGATTTTATGTCCCACTAACTATTTCTTCTACGGTTTTAGAGATGCCCAAGTGCTGGAATTTTGTCCTGAGAGAGTTCTTTAACATGCCAGTAAATCTACCGACGCAAGGCTGACATTTGAGCACCTTCAAATACCATTGGACTGAGCCGGGATTGAGCCTGTCAACTTGAGGTAACGGCCAGTACTCTACCTTCTGAGCTACTCAGTCTAACAAGAGTGATAGATATTGGTCTTCTTAGAGTGTATTATATACTGAGTGAAGTGAGGAACTGGGGTTAGGTTTGTGTGTGCACAAAATTTTGAGCACTGTGGTGACTGACAACTAACAGTCTAGAACCTGTTCAGCATACATGCACCATGTTACCCCTTTGGCATTCTCTGTCTGAAAGTTTTACAGTTTGGAGAACTTCTATGTATCTTGAGTGCTTGGTCTGATGGGTCGGATCCCCAACAGTTCTATTTTCAAATGCCACTGAAGGGAATGGGTCTGCCAGGGAAATGATGAGTGAGGTAGTTTCACATTGCTATCCATGTTGTGTTTTAAACTACTTGGTTATGTCCTTAATATTCAAGAAAAGCAAGAATAATTCCCAATGAATAACAGGACAACAAGAGTTCTTTACTAGCTAGAAATTAATCATATAAACACGAACTCATCATTGGTAGTAACAAATTTAAAGAGCCGAAGAAATGTGCCAATACCGATATAATACAAAACCAGACTAGGCTAACTGTGAATTATTCAGATTAACTTACAAGGCTGACTTACTTTCATCCATATGAAGTATTTCTGCACGCTGTTTAAATCACCTTCATAACCACAACTTTAATTACATAAATATTAAAATATGCAGTACAATGTTCTCATGTAACAAACAATGATCTAGTTTGCTTTTTTCACAAATTAAACATAACAGGTTAATTTCCATCGAATGTAAACACAAAACATAACCATAACATCTTTCCCCTCCACAGACAGTCCACCCCCTTGTCAACAGAATAGGCTGCTGCCAACAGCATTCGGTACAGTTATGAAAATCCTCTAATGAATTCTGAATTTCCTTGTGTACTACAGTCAAATCCGCTGAAAACTATACAATAGAATTACTATAAAATACTTACACAAGTAATAAGGATCAAGAATGAATTTTGCATATCCTTTATGAGCATATAATAATTTATTTCTGCAATTCATGTAGTTTGGAGGATATTTCATATATGATTATTGGCAATGATAATTTTGAGCTGCATTTGGATGCAGATGCAGGCATTTGTTTTGACAGTAGATTTTATCTGAGGAGTTGATGAAAAAGGCGTTGTGATTTGTAATATTTATGTATTGTAAGCTGTAATCTGCAATGTTTTCCAAGAAAAAAGAGGAAAGGCGCCGTCCGAATGCTGGGAGTGGGTTGTCACAGGTATGTGATCCATGGCGAATTTATTTCGGTTGATAAAATGTCGTAGGATGATTCATAGCATTTCTTGTAATGCTTTTTCTTTCTTCCCAGTTTGGCTTATTGGATATCCCGGACATAAATAATATAGATGGTGGAAATATGATGGATGATGATGACGATGATCTAGATGATGATCTAGAAGCAGAGTTACTGGCTATAACGGCCGGGAGTGCACCTGCTCGCCCAAAACGAGGTAACTTTCAGGAACTGTCATTTTGATGTAACACAAACCTTTACCTTATCTTTGCGTCAGTTTGTATTATTATTATTATTATTATTATTATTATTTTTGCCTTTGGACATCTATTTGAATTACTATTGATGGCACTACGAAACCCGGTTCGTATGTTGGAATCATAGAAAATGTCCTGAAGTAGGCCTAGCAGAGAGGAGAGATCATTCCTCGATGCCTGCCAGGGACCGACTAACCCGCTCTAAGAAGTATTTTTACATATATAGAAGAATTAAAACCGAGGCAGCATCAAATTAGAGATAGCCACAATTTTCGTTGTTACTATTAGCCAGCTGTGAACAGTTGTGATGAAGGCAGTGTTCATATTGCTTGCAATAGGGCTCACATGATTTGTTGTCCCAGGGTTACCACATACAGTGAAGTCTCACTTCGTAATTTATTGTCACATCTTACATGTAACATAACCTTACCTTTTCTCACTTAGTAATAGTTTTTGTCACATTTTAGTTGTACTCCAGGGGATGTAAGAAGCTTTATGGCCCTAATCTGGGAGCGTCCCCTTTGTTTGTCACTAACCGGACCTAACCATTCCAGCCCATTGATCTTATCACTAGCTAGACCTAATCTATCCAGACCACCGGGCGAGTTGGCCGTGCGCGTAGAGGTGTGCGGCTGTGAGCTTGCATCCGGGAGATAGTAGGTTCGAATCCCACTATCGGCAGCCCTGAAAATGGTTTTCCATGGTTTACCATTTTCACACCAGGCAAATGCTGGGGCTGTACCTTAATTAAGGCCACGGCCGCTTCCTTCCAACTCCTAGGCTTTTCCTATCCCATCGTCGCCATAAGACCTGTCTGTGTCGGTGCGACGTAAAGCAACTAGCAAAAAAAAAAAATCTATCCAGACCAGTATTGTGTAATGTCGACATTGGCAAGCCTGTGAGCTCCTCAGAGCCCCTGCCATGTTGGATCTATAACCTATAAGTTTTCAGCTGTAGTGTTTAAAAACTGCAACATTTTGACAGTAACAAACAAATCCATATTTAATAATATTTACGGTATACCCAAGTAAAGAATTCAAGATTACATCTATGTTATCCTCTGCCTGTTGTAAGAGATGACTGAAAAGGGGTGAATCCAATGGGGCTGTCGACTTAACTGGGATTGGCTAACATAAGGACCCCTAGGTGAGTCTGGAATTACTTTCATGTACTTCTGTCTGACTTCTCATTCATATCATTCCTCTTTGACCCCATCTGGTCAGTCATTCTCTTCTGACTGAGCAAGTTGGCCATGCGGTTAGAGGCGTGCAGCTGTGAGGTTGCATCTGTGAGACAGTGGTTTCGAATCCCACTGCCAGCAGCCCTGAAGATGGTTTTCCGTGGTTTCTCATTTTCACACAAAAAAAAAAAAAAACTCATACAGTGTCACCGGCTAGTGACAAAGAACTGGGTAGTGACAAAACCATTAGTCCGAATTGGTTAGGTCCAGCTAGTAACAAGACCATTTGGGCTGTAGGCAAACAGAGGGGGTCTGGTGGCCTAACCTCCTGCCAGGTTAGAACCATGAAGTGGCCCACAGGCTTCGAGTATCTCTTGTGACATTATTGGCTGTTCAGAAGACCATTGGTTAGTGAAAATACCATTGGCTAATGGCAAGTACACGAGAGAATATGACATCAGCACATTCTATGATTGATAGTGGACAAAAATTCAATTAATAAAGCATTGTTTTACCCTCTAAGGCAGGGGATACAAAGTGTTGGCTGCTAGTAGGAACTCGTGTATTAATTCTTGCCATGGGTGGCAGTATTTGAACAAATGTTTTGCCAAGTAGGCAATGAAATGGTCTTTTCTTTGTGGCCTAGTATGGGTAGAGATTCCCTAACGTGCCGCCACTTCCTCTTGATTATGTTTGTGTTCACTACTATACCTCCTCTGCGAGATCTTCGTGGTTGAGTTCATGTACGTGTTCACTGTCAAAGGCATCCAAAAACTCAAAAGAGTCATTGACCTTGAAATGATAAAATCTGTAGTGCTGGAGGCAGTAGTATGCTTTCTAGCAGTAGTCCTGGGCAATATGTATTGCTTAATAATTTTTGGTAAAGTTGCAGTATTGCCATATTCGATGGGCACGAGAAAGAAGTTCCTATTGTTTTTATGTTCAGTGCTACCAAAGACTCAGTGTCCTACTATGCAGCCCTGGTTATACTTCCTTTTCCTGAATTTAGCCTCGTCTGTTTCAACCACAGTGCCAACTCCTCCATTACGTGCCAAATTACAAATAACTCGATCCTTGCACACTTCTCTGCGGTAAGGCAGAAGTCGCAGATTATGGAACATAGTTTTACTTCTTGCTGGATTAACATATAATGTGGTCTGTTTCCCATTAACCAGTATGCTATGAAGTATATCACTTTTACGGTGGAAAGGTTTCCTTCCAAAAATACGTACTCGAGTGCTCAAAGTTGCAGGTTCTTTTCCGGCAAGTGAAATTTGAGTTCCACTGACTTTGAGTTGTGGGTCTCTCTTGCACACTCCACATTGACTTAATTAGTTAATTGTTTTGTGATCTACTAAACAACTAGTAAATCAGACTGTTTCAGTTAATATAATTACCTTGCGTGTAACTACATGCGTCACACCATGACACATCACTTTCGAACTTTACGGTTTCATTATTTTCACGGAATGTAGTAGCAGTGGGTGAGACACGACACAAGCTCTGTCGGAGGCAATAGGAAGTGCCCTGCAGCTGACAAAGTAAACTCGTGTTATCCCGAGCTGGTGCAGCTCTGTACAGGTATACCCCAATGCAGGTGAGCTGCATGTACAGTTTTAACCACGTACCAGCCCTCCCGCCATTCTTAAATTTCTGGGAGTATTGGGAATTGAACCTGGAGCTCCGAGGACGGCAGCTAATAGTGCTAACCGTTACACTACAGAGGCAAACTGCAGTCAATAACAATGCAGGAAATGGCTTCACACCACAGATCGTTGTAGTGCCGGATTTCATTTTTCTGTATAAGAAAGAATACTTCTAGGGACAGGTTGGTGGGACCCTGGCAAGCATAAAGGAAAGATCTTTCTTCTAATATACTTAAGGTATCATTTCACATCATTTTTGAATGATTTTCACCTTCCTCAAAATGCGAACTGGATGGGAAAGTGTAACCTAGATGTGCAATATGTGGGATTCTTTAATTTTCATATCCTCGGTGGCCCGTTGCTTTCTTTTGCTGGTACCACCACCCTTCAAATGGTCACACCTCGGAGATGGTTATTTAGTTGTGCTTTCCCTTAAAACAAAAATTGCTGTGCTGAGTAGTGATAGAAGTGTACAGTGATTCACTGAAGATGGTTTCCTATGATTTCCCACTTTCACACCAGGCAAATGCTGGAGCTGTTCTTTGTTTAAAGCCACGGTTGCTCCCTTCTTATTCCTTGCCATGTCCTTTCCTATTGTTGCCGTAAGACCTCTATTTGTTGGTGCAACGTAAAACAGATTGAAAAAGAAGTTTGGCTTATGAGATGTCCCAGATATAAATAATGTAGGTGGTGGAAACATGATGGTAGAGTTCTAGATGCAGGTTTTATCCCAGGTCTGGTGGTATTTGAAGGTGCACAAGCCTCATATTGGTAGATTTACCAAAACTCGTGCAGGGCAAAATTCTGGACCTCAACATCTCTGAAAACCGTAAAGTAGCTAGTGAGACGTAAAACCAATATAACGTTATATGTACTACTATTATAAAGAGAGGAAGTTTATGAGTTTGTATATGGAAGGGAATTTTGGGAAACTTTCCACCAATTTCAGTAATTCTATCACCATTAGAAAGCTTATTTCTTCCAGATTATGATAGGCTACATTATAATTATGCTAGCTTACATGGGGAGTAAGCAGTTCAAATAAAAGTGGAACAGATCAACAAAATTGCATTTCTGCAATCCTTGAAAGGGAATACACTGTCTGAACTATTACAGATATATCAAAATAATATGGATTACATTAGTAGCTCTACTGAAGTCTACAAAGAAGTCGCAACAGGTATGTGACCTGACCTCGGGAAAGGGACACCCATTTGGAATTCTTACTTTTTCAGTAAAGAGGAAAAAATTATCCGAATGAAAAATAATTTCTGGATCTTTGCTTCATCTATCAGATCAAACTTTAAACTGCAGGAAGACAACACCATCTCTGTGAAAACATTTGCCAATACATTGGAAAAGTTATTTTTATGTTGTGTTGTTGGGTATTCAGCCCGAAAGCTGGTTTGATCCTCTGCAACTCTGCCAACAGCTGTCATAAATAGCCTAGGCGTCACTGAAGAGGCGTACTAGGGAAATGAGGAGTGAGGTAGTTTCCCGTTGCTTTCCTCACCGAGCCAGCCGTTGCTATTACATATCAGTCTGCCAAGCCCACTGAAATGCATGCACCAACTGACTCTATGAGCAATATTTTCACATCATTCATAACAGGGACTGGATGCATAAGGAATAGTATTACTAGCATCACTCATACCTCAGTCACTTTCATATTGTCAAAGCCAAGGATGAGACTGAGACAGGTCAATGAAAGTAACAAATTTGATATAGCCCATACCAGAAGTCATAGTGCACTGTAAACACTACATCTCGCCAGCAAACGCAAATTATTTTTTTAAAAAATAAAGAACTCCAATTCACAGTGTAGATTTAACATTGTCAGTTTTTTTCCACTTGTTTTACTTAAAATGAATACAAGATTTATTGCTCCACCTTCTCAATACTTAAAATCATTTAACGTTTATCAAAACATTACAATATGATGGTGTCAGGTATTAGTTTTGATCTGCTTTTTGGACCATCATCAGCCTAGCCAAAATTACAAGCAAAAGACATAATCTAAAATGATACGGATGAACAAGAGGATGGATGGTGATGGAATGACATACAAGTAAAACCTTAGGCTATACATAAATTACACTGAATATAACCAAAATATGTTAAAGTTAACAGATGAATAAAATCATTGTGATGTCGCTTAAAATTTCTTGATGCCAAAGTCTTAGGTTGACGGTTGAACTCGTGTTGCACACTTAAATTCGAGTGAAATCTTAAGTTTCTGGAAAGTTCTGAGAGCGAGTTCCACTATGGTGCAGAGGGAAATGTCCAATATGACGAATGTAAACTTGACGAATTGAGAAAGCTGGACTTGTTCTATGTAGCATGAACAGTTGCTGTGTTTAAAGGAAGTCTCAATTCAGTCGGAACCCAAAGAACCTGAAGAACAAAATTAGAATTAACTCGAAAAATCTAATAGAGAAAGTAGAAAGGGAGGGAGGAGGTTAAAATAACGAGTACTCACCTTGCGCTTTTTTTTGAAAACAAGCTGCTGGAAGGAGTGCATCAGGCTGAGTGAGCGTCACGCAGCATAGATCAGCAAGAGAGGAGAGAAGAGAGAGGGACGCGGAGGGGAAGGATGACGTAAATGTGGAAGGAGACGGGAGGGAAGGAAGGTGAAATGGTTCAGGGCGGGTTAGGAGAGAGGGAAGTTAATGGTATTTGTGGGGGAAGAGGACCCTTAATTGATTTAAAGAAAGGGTTATGAACAGCTGATTTGTTTTTCTTATAATAGGAAATAAAAAGATCGAATAAAATGTTGCGTTTCTCGGTAATTTCGTTAAGACTATAGTTGGCATTAAAATATTGATCCAAATGTATGTAAAAGCTCTCAATTATGTTGAGTAGAGGTCCCTTTTTAACTATTTCGAGTATGTCCATGTCTGTTCAATGTTCGTGAAACTATGGTTATAATCGACCATATGTTGGCCGATGGCTGAAAATTTGTTGTATTTAGCTGCGTTAAAATGCTCAGAGTATCTAATATTAAAACTCTTACCCGTCTGCCCTATGTAAGAAATATTTGAACATGTGTTACATCTAATTCTGTAGACACCTGATTATTTATTTTATTAATTATTATTATTTTATTAATATGTGAAGTGTTATGTAAGATTTGCATATTGTCGTTGCTGGTTTTGAAGGCTATTTTCATGCCTTTTTTCTTTAGAATATAAGTAATTATGTGAATTCCATTGACATAGGTAAAAGTGGGGAAAGAGTCATGTTTAGATGGTTCTTCTTTAAGCATGGTCTTAGGTCGGAATTTGTGTTTACTAATGATATTTTCTATGAATTGATTATTATAGCCATTGAATCTAGCGATGTAACGGATAGTATTCAGTTCAGTGTGAAAATCTTTTTTGTTCATGGGTACGTTAAATGCTCTATGTATAAGACTATTATAAGTTGCTTTTTTCTGAGGGAAAGGATGAAATGAATCTTGTCGGATTGTGACAGCCGATTGGGTAGGTTTTCTATATATCTTGTAGGTTAAGGATTCCTGTTGTCTAGTAATGGTGAGATCCAAAAAATTAATATTTTGATCTACTTCTGACTCCAAAGTGAACTTAATGTGAGGATCGATGTTATTTAATGTTTGAAGTGTGGTGTTAACATCTTGAAGATTCTTGTTAATAACTGCAAGGACATCGTCGACGTATCTGGCCCAAAAGAGGATGTTATCAAATTTATTGTTGATTTTTGTGTTCTCGAGAAAGTCTAGATAGATTTCTGCGAGAATCCCGGAAGCCGGTGAACCCATTGCTAGACCGTTTTGTTTGTAAATAGTACCATTAAACGTAAAAAAAGTTGTTGTTGACTACCAATTTGAGCAATGTAATAAAATCTTGGATTTCCAGTTTACTCAGGTGACCGTTTTTTGTAGATTATTTTTGATGATGGGAATTAGTTTAGAAATAGGTATACTGGGGTACATATTAACGATGTCAAAATGGAGTGAATAGTCAGTTTGCATGTTGAAATTATTAAGTTTGTCTATTAATTCGAAGGAGTTTCTAACCGACTTCTTAGATGAAAAAAGGTAATTTTTACTTAGAAACTTATGAATAAAGTGCGTAGTTTTATACAGGGGACTCGGTCTAAAGTTGATAATTGGGCGAATGGGCACACCAGCTTTATGAATTTTGGGGAGGGCTCTGGCCGTAGGAAGTTCGGGGTTCATACTAATAAGTTCTGCGCCATAGTGGAACTCACTCTCAGAACTTTCCAGAAACTTAAGATTTCACTCGAATTTAAGTGTGCAACACGAGTTCAACCGTCAACCTAAGACTTTGGCATCAAGAAATTTTAAGCGACATCACAATGATTTTATTCATCTGTTAATTTTAACATATTTTGGTTATATTCAGTGTAATTTATGTATAGCCTAAGGTTTTACTTGTATGTCATTCCATCACCATCCATCCTCTTGTTCATCCATATCATTTTAGATTATGTCATTTGCATGTAATTTTGGCTAGGCTGATGATGGTCCAAAAAAACAGATCGAAACTAATACCTGACACTATCATATTGTAATGTTTTGATAAACGTTAAATGATTTTAAGTATTGAGAAGGTGGAGCAATAATTCTTGTATTGATTTTAAGTCTTAACTCAATACGAAACCCAACCTTGAAGTTTATTACTTTAAATGGCTACTTGTTTTACGTCGCACCGACACACATAGGTATTATGGCGACAAAGGGATAGGAAAGGCTTAGGAGTGGGAAGGCACAGCCCCAGCATTTGCCTGCTATGTAAATGGAAACCACGGAAAACCATTTTCAGGGCTGCTGATAGTGGGGTTCAAACCCACTATCTCCCGGATGCAACCTCACAGCCACGCGCCCCTAACCGCACAGCCAACTTGCCCAGTCATTGTCAAATTGACATGAGCGTTTTTTTGGAATTATATCTGACTGCTCCCAGACAGTATAATTTTCTCATTCTTGCGGATCTCATTAGGAAAAGAAGAGCCCATGTCATCACAACTGTGTTTCACTACTATCTGCAGAAGTATATATTGCTGACAATGCATTACACAGAATAACAACAGTGTGCTATCTAGTCTGAAGAGTGATAACAAGTTTTCACCAGATTAAAATATTTTTCTGCCAGTTGGTCACAGAAAGTTCTCTTGTGACTTGGCCTTAAGACTTTTAAAAAGGAAGTTTCACATGACTGCTGCTTCTTTGTTAGCAGATTTGGCAGAAGCAATGGAAGCGAGTACACCAGAGTCACACTTAAATCAGTCTGTACTGATGTACTGATGGGCACACAGGACAGACATACACTGGTAAACATTAGGGTTTGGCAGGCATATTTCTCAGAGAACCAGTGGGGAAGAATCTCCCACATCACCAGCTACTATATCGTACAATATAAACTTCATCATGATCTGTATTGACAAACATTCACATTAATAAGAAATTAAACGAAGGTCCATCTATTCAATACTATTTAATATGATATGGATATAGGTTCCCTTAGGGAACCTGAATCATTTGTCCCGAATGAGTACATTTATAATACTAATATAATGGGTCCGTTATTGGACATTATAAATTTTCAGGCTAACTCATTCCTGTTGCCAGCGTTTCGCGTTAATGTGCAAATTTGGGTTCATCAGTTGGTAAGTAGCACACCTACCAAAATGCATGGCTAATGCATACCATGGAGGTCACTGTGAAGGTTATTTGAAGCTACCGGCAGAAGCTATCAGAAGCATTGGCACTGCCGGTCTCTTTTGCAAAAGAGACAAGGTCTCTCAAAGTGCATTGGCACTGCCGGTAGCTTCAAATAGCCTCTGCAGTGGCCTCCACGGTATGCACTAGCCATGCTTCCTGGTTGGTGTGCTACTAGTATTTACCAACGGATGAGCCCAAATTAGCACACTGGGGTGAAACGCTGGCAACAGGAATGAGCCTGAAAATTTATAATGTCCAGTAAGAGACCCATTATATTATATTAGTATTATTTAATATGATGTCAAATCACTTATACAATGGGACTGGTTTTGACCTCGTTATGGGTCATCTTCAGCCATGGACTAAAATTGACAATATATAGTGTAAATAAAATAAAATTAACACTTTAAAAATATTACGTACATATTACAAAGTATTTCACAAAAGGGGCAAAAAATTCTTTCTGTCTATAATACTATAATTACTGAATTTAAAGTCCACTAGTCAAATTTTGTCATATGTGGGATTGCCATTGGTATTAATCTAAAATATTGGACCTGAGCTGTTACACATACAATCTTGTGTGTTTGGTAAAAGTCTGTTTTGCTGAGTAACATGTATCGTTGAGATAGATAGAAGAGACCTTGCAGAACCAAAAGGACGGTAGCCAAAATCGTAATTGACAAGCTGTTTGTCATTGAGGTTTGTGCTGAGCAAATGGGTCCTTCACGATGTCAAACTATGCACACACACCCAGGAACAAACAACTGCTTGTTGTTGCCAGTTCTTCAAGACAAATGTCATATTCATAATGAGTTTCACTTTTGCTTCTATATTCATTATGCCCTTCTCAAATTTTTCCATCCATCTCTACTGTGTTAGTTTTCTTTACCAGATAGCCACTGAAAGTAGGCATTCTTTGCAGGTAGCTACCAAAGACAGGCACTGAAATGTGAATAAAGGACAACAGTGTTCTTTCTGTCCTCTGATTCTGCTTGGAGCGAGCTGGCCTTGAGTCTGCACCCTGCTGTAGGGTGGGGGGGAGAGAGAGAGTGAGAGAGAGGATTTTCAGCGGTATCACGAAGACTGTAGGGAATGTTCGTGAGGTGGAGGCGATCATTGTTAATCTTAGTGGAGTGATAGGAGATGAGATCAGTACCAAATTTTACAGTATAATGCAGAGGAATCACAGCTGGGAGGATGCTTTGGCCATTGCTGCTGTTCTCAAAGGGCAAGCTGTAGCACACCACCTAGTTTCACCCCAGCAGAGCTATCTGCTCTTACATACCTGAATTAATGTGAAGTGGAAGGGTCATTTTCTCAGTTTAAAAATTTACTGATTAGCTGATAACAGGCAAAGATTTACTGTTCAAAATTTGGAACAATATCTGGTTGCCCATTGTAACATGTGCTAAGATTCATTTGAAGTGTCCTTTTGACATAATTATTGTCTGGAAGGGATAACATTGTCTTCAATTGTAATTGTAATTGTAATTGTAAAAACAACAACAACAACAACAACAACAACAACAACAACTTGTACCATTTCCTGATTTTGGTGACCACTTGTTTCCTTGGCGTAAAACTTTTAGCTGAGTGGCATAATTCACATATGCTGACTAATTTATTAATGCTGAGAAGATGGTATATTCGGGTTGGTTTTCAGTGCTTATTTTGCAATTTTTAAGTGTATATTTGCCTGTTTTGGGTAATTTTAGTGTCTACTAGCTGATGTATCCGTGCTTCACTATAACATTCTAAATTGCATACAGAATTCTAGGTTAGGTAGGGTACATGTTGTCAGTAAGATTGTTTTAAATTGCATAGCTCTAACGTTTCCTTAGAAATGCGACGGGGAGGTCACCAAACGTCTTTTCTTATGTGAAGACAGGGTTAGGGAATTTTCATTGTAATGGTAGGCCCTCTTCCCTAGGGCCTACCATCAGTCAAAATCAAGTTGGGGAGTTTTCATTATAATGTCAGACACTCACTCTCCACCTGCCTTTTTACATCCTTAGAATGACTGACTTAGTGGTTTTCCCAATTGAAATCAACATAGGTCATACAATGATGCCAGTAGAATGCTGTGATTAAAAGCAATGCTATTATAATATGAAATACTCGATCAAATGAAAAAACACACATTTTCTCACTTTTAGTGAACAGTACTATGCTGCCGATCTAACAGTCCAACGATCTAGAGCTGGAATGACAAGGCCGCAGACAGCTGTGAGCCGTAAACACTCTTTAATTTCGCGGGTGGAGACGATAGTGTAGAGTCCGAAGCCAAAATCTATCCCTTTTACTCATCTGTTTAATAGGAATACTCTGAGTCGGAAAAGCTCAATTCACAACACTGGCGGGGGGAAAAACTATCTGACTTGGAGGTAAATTTTTCCTCCAAGCCAGAGGAGAAACCCCCTCTTTGCTGCTAATTTCTACTAAAATGAATGTATTATTGAATAAAAGTGAAGAGGAAAAAGCTTTTCTTAAGAAACGACTCTTTTCAAGATTGAATTTTAAGTTATTTACTGAATTGTGGTGCTATAATTTGGAATAGGCGAAAATTGTAATTCTAGACCAGGTTATAAGCGAGCCTTCTGTTAAATGTGCACACTGATCATTCCAATCAGTGCGTTAGAATAGGGATTGAATAGCTGGAATACTATGATGAACCAGTGTGTTAGTACCAGCAGTATCAGAAAATATATAAACCAGAGGAATGGCCTGCTAAAGAAGAAAGTTATTTAACCCCCCAGCTATTTCCCACAAATATTCAGGCAGGCTGTTTTACTTGGTATGCAGCAGCAATCTCATCTATCGGAATTGAGTGGCAGCATAAGAGACAAAGAATATCACAACAAACAGTGGTCAGTGTAATGTTATTTTTGATATATTTTATGAGCTTTCGGTATTGTAGGCCTTAGTTTTCTTCTGACTCTGAAATACCACTCTTCTCATAGTCGGTATGGTAAAACTGAAATAAAACATAACTGATCGGAAATTGTATTCTCTATAACTTTTGTTATGTAGTACTTTTCGATAGGACCAGTAACATAGGCATTTAAAAATTAAATTGTAGGTGCCTTCCCCTAAACTACCATTTCATCCAAGGTGAATAAAATTGTTTATAGCTTAGACCATAGACCGATTTTCATTAAATTCTGTTTACCCATTTTCTTGTGGCTTGTCGTTGATATGGACTTAGCAATACAAATACAAATTCATTAATATCTCGGCTATCATAGCCAGTATGGTAAAACTGTATAAGACATAAATGATCGGAAATGTAATTCTATATAACTTTAGTTATGTAGCATTTATTGATAGACCCAATAATAACAAAAAAAAAAAAAAAAAGTGCTTTTTCTTGTTGCTGAGGACATGAGCGATACAGATATGCCATTATTTTTACATTCCGAGCAATGTACAGACAAAATTCATATTTTATATGTATATAGATGAATCTTTGCTCTAATGATAACATAAAACGCAGTACGATGGAAAAATTGGGAAAGTGGGAATTGAATACTTCTTATATCATAGCAAAGAACATGTTATGTATGGGTGTCCAGTGAAAAGGATTCAAACAGTGATATGTTGTGTTGCAGCAGGGATGGCATGCCTGCTGAGGCAGCATGGAGCAAGGTGATATGGCTGTTCACATTTCTGATAATACAATCCAAGTTGGTGTTTGATAATTCTGTGGGAATCGTTATTTAATGCAGTTGAAATTACAGTTACATTCTCATGGTGACTTGTTTCTTCTGATTAGTTTCTTTTGTTGTTATTTTTTTATTACATTTATTCAAAGTTGAAAATTTTGAGATTCTTCCGCTGAAACTGCCATTGCTGTTGTGTAATTTTTAGACCAAATTCAGTAAACATTTACTTCATAGGAACTGCATTGGATATTGAGTAAATCCATTCAGAACCTCTTGTTGCTTATACAGGGTGATCGGAAACAACATGAACCGAGTATATGAGCATTAGAGGGTTGGTCATACTGACAAAAATAATTTGAAAAAAATAATTTTATATCTCACGCCAGTGTTATTTTATCAGCTGCCAAAGTTAGCCAATAAGATCGCTCTGCAGGCAAAATCAAATGTGCTTTACAAGGTGGTGTTGCTAAATCTGCACGTAGCTTATGATCGGCTTTAGAGCACTCAGTGAAGGAAAAGAATTTTGCTAGGGGATTGATATGAACATGGATCTCCAAGCTGACAAGATCGTGGCATGCAAGTACGCTGCGGTGACACCGGCTGAAACCCATGGTGTTTTTGTGTTTGATGCCGATTTCTTGGCATGGCTCTTAGGCTGGTCCAAGCTACTTGCAAATTTAGCAACACCGCCTCACAAAGCCCATTTGAATTCTTCCACGAAGTGATCTGATTAGCTAACTTCAGCAACTGATAAAATGACAACTGGTTTTCCGTGGTTTCCCATTTTCACACCAGGCAAATGCTGGGGCTGTACCTTAAGACCATGGCCACTTCCTTCCATTCCTGGGCCTTTCCTGTTCCATCATCGCCATGAGACTTGTCTGTGTCGGTGCGACATAAAAAAAGCAAATAGCAATAATTAAAAAAAATGACAACTATGCGAGATATCAAATTATTTATTTGAAGTTATTTATCAGTATGACCAACTATCTTATTCTCATATACCTGGTTCACGTTGTTTCCGACCACCCTGTGTACCTGAAAATGAGTGGATTAGCAAGTTTTGAATGAGACACTGGAATGCAAAATGTGTGATCCCTTCAGCCTGGACATGATAATTTATTCCTCAACTGAAAGAAGATCTTTCTGATGAAATCTTTCACCATGGATAAAAGTCTTCTACATTTTCACAGAGATGTTGTTGATATCTAAATACTACTCAACAAAGATGTTGAGACAGCTGTGCCAAAAATGAGAACTTACTAACATTGCCCTGCAACATGTCTTTTTTGTGTGTGTATGTGTGGGGATATATCAGTGATGCCATGTTGTGCCTCCATTGCCATAACAACTGAATGAGCTGCAGTAACACATATGTGCTACAGTGGAGTCAATATCCAAGGATATGCTGAAATGTATCTGGAATGGGCAGAAGTTATGTTTAGGCATCTGCCATGTAAGCAATGGTGCCTATATCGAATACCTGTTGTGCTTTTTACACTTAGAGAGTTCTTCTGTCCTTTCATGTCAATACTATTGGGGTTTGTTCAGTTAAGGATAAAAATATTAATTTTGCACCATTTCTTTTGAATAACCCTGTGTTTTAAGGCTCAGTTGTATTAAGATGAAAGTGGATTTCAACATGTTCCTGTACAAACTAGCAAATATTCCCATGCTTCGCTACATTATTCTGCATTGTATATGGATTTCTCCTTAAATTACTGTAAAGACAGTGAGTAAGATTATATTAAATTGCATGTCTCTTAGCGCTATCCGAAAAACAAGACGGGGAGGACACCATACTTTGTTTCCGATGTAAGGCAGGCATTGGGGAAGATTTGACAATAATGGCAGGCCACATTCCCTACTGCCATCACAGTCAAGTTCGGGAGTTTTTACCTATAACGGCAGGCTCACTTCGCATCCCCCATTCACAGTAGAGATGGAGTTTTCATTATAAAGACAGGCCCCCCCCCTTCTCTATGCCAATCACAATCGAGTTGGAGATATTTGATTATAATCGAGAAATGCAGCACTATCTAATGTATCAACAATCAAAACACGACAATAAATCAAAGTACCATAGCTGTAGATCTCTGTATTGGAAAATAAAATACCCTCAATAAATTGTGATGGTATGAGTTACAGATATAAGAAGGCGGCAGCCAAGGAGAAATTCAGGCGCATGGATTCTTAGATAAACAGATAAGAGGATGACTTAAGCCTAAAGAGGCAAGGCAGAGACAAGAAATTAAAGCAGAAAACAGAAGTAGAATAGAAATACAGTAAAAATAATAGCAAATACCAGAAAACACCTTACGTTGTGGAATAATGGGTTACACTCCGCAGTACTGTTCAAATATTAACAACGCCCCTTAGTGCCATCTGAAGACAATTGTAACCTCCAACAGTAATCTGCCAATATCCCGCAGAATGGCTGATTAACATCTCTCTTGCTTTCTACCCAAGGAACAACCACGAGTTTATAGGATTGATGACGAAAATGGCAATATATTACTTCCCTGCTGGCAAGCAGTCAGAGACGTTGCCATGGTAACTTGTAGGTTCGTTGTCGGTCTATTGGGCGCTCAGTGCAGAGCATGAGACCTGCAGAAAATAGCATGTTTCTCCGTCAATTGAAAAGTAAGCGAAATTATTTACATAACAAAAGTTGTTTATAATGAAGGGACGTTCTGTGGGCATCTAGAAAGAATGGATGAGAAACGGCTAACTAAGAAAATATTAAAGTACATCACTGGACTAAAAGCTTCGACGAAGTGGGTGGAAGAGGTAAAAAGAGATGCAAAAGAAAGTGGACTTACAGTGGATATGGTTCACAACAGAAAAGAATTTAGGAGTCGAGTGGACAGCATCAAAACATTCCAGGAGAAACCACCAAAATGTAGACCCAAACTGGTCATATCTGAGAAAGAAAGGAAGATCAGAAGTGAAAGAATAAAGAGGTTCTGGGAGAAGAAGAAGAAGAAGAGAAAGCCTTAAGTTCAATGCGGTCCATAGGCGGCCAAATTCGGAAACGAGAAGAAGAAGAAGAAGAAGAAGAAGAAGAAGAAGAAGAAGAAGAAGAAGAAGAAGAAGAAGAAGAAGAAGAAGAAGAAGAAGAAGAAGAAGAAGAAGAAGAAGAAGAAGAAGAAGAAGAAGAAGAAGAAGAAGAAGAAGAAGAAGAAGAAGAAGAAGAAGAAGAAGAAGAAGAAGAAGAAGGAGGAGGAGGAGGGACGTTTCACATATAGTCCACGGATTTTACAGAAAATCAATAGTGTGAGAGAAAACTGTTCTGGTTTTCCTATAAACTCCCTGTCTGTTCAGACATTCTAAAGTCATTTGCATATCGAAATGTTCCTCGGGATGAGTATACTCTAAATACGAAGTTTGGTTGAGGTCTATCCAGCCGTTTCGCCGTGATGGTGGAACAAATAAGCAGAGACGAAAAATAAAAACCTCAGATACGGTTTTGTGTTGACCTAAAATGGATAAATATTTGAAACATTGCCAAAACAAAATTACAGACAGCGGACCCCCTACAACTTTATTTATATAGATTGAGGAGGTTACTTGCAAACACCAGTGTCATTGTTAACACTTTTTATTGTGTTAAAAATTCATGTTAGAATGACGTGCTCGCAAGTTTTCAAATGTAAATTGGGCGTGGCTTAAATTTTTTCGCACGGTTTTTTACTAGAACACAAACGCTTCATTCTAACAAGAATTTAATATCTAGAAAATTACTTAAGTGGTATCAGTAAGAAAGCTCCTGAATTGTTGTTCATAATATTTTGTTAATTGTACTTCTATTATGGAGTCATTGTTTATAAACTTGTACTGTCAATTTTAATTTCAGTTCGCCCTTCTGCTCCACCTAAAGTTGATCTGGATGCTATGGTGGCTGACAGTTTACGAGATATTCCATCAGATGAAGAATTGTCCGGAGATGAAGATGATCCTGAACTATTGGTATGTTGTGCTTCATGGTGGTTATTTATGGATTCCTACATTCTTCTTTTTTGTATGGAATTATTGATAAATGAAAGAGTGGGGCAACATACTATATTGTTAGATGTAGTATAAACTCGGAAACAAGTACCTGCCAACGACGTTGATGGTATAATGAGAGCTTGAATATGAACATGGCCATCATTAGCTGTTAGGTACTATTAATGTTTATTAATATAGATTTTCATATTTTAAGTTTAGGGGAATCATACAGACTTCATTAAAATAGCATGATGTGCAGTTTTGAGGTGAAGAGGTGTAGCAAAATTCCTCATTTAATGGAAGTTTACATGGAAAACTGACCTCAGGAGATGCAGAAATTGACATACAAATATCATATTACTGGCAGACTGTAGATATAGTAATTATTTACAGTAATGGAAGAACTTTTGCATGTTCTGTTGGTAAATGTTGTATCAGTAAGTCAGTTGGAACACAACATCTATTGTTGGCCAAGTTAACTGAGATGACATTGGTGATGTCACTTTTGAAGAAGTTGAGGAAGCAGTGCCCCAGATGAAGGGTGGAAAAGTAGTAGGCCCTGAGGAGATGAGGCGACACTGGAATAAAGTTTTTGCAAATTTTGTTCAGCAAGAGCAAGAATGTTGAGCCAATGCCAAAATGATCCAGTAATGTTTCTTACTGCCATTTTACAAGAAAAATTGAGATTCAAGAAACTGTGGAAACAACAGAGGCATTCCACTCATGCCTCACACTGTAAAGATTTGGGAACGAGTGACCTCAAATCATGAGAGATCAAGAGTACCTAGAGATCTGATTTGGGCAACATTACAACCTCATGGCATTTGATGCCAACAACTATGTGAGATGCACTGCAGCTATATCAAAACCTTCTCCTATCAAAGTTGGTGTTCACCAGGGCAGTATTCTCAACCCCTTCCATTTCATCATTGTCATTAATTTTTGACCGTCTCTCCAGCATGACGGAGCAATAGGCAAGTGGCGCACCATAGCCTGCACTATATAATGAGGTGGAATTCCAACACCACTCCATTCCACTGTGAGCTTCGCAGCTATCGAAGTAAGTTGGAACCCTTGATAATGCCGATCGCAGAGTTCGATGCAACGTTGGCAGCATCACATGCTCCTAGACCACGGCCTACAAGCCAGGAAAATACTGCCATGATTTGTAACACCAGCCATGAAAGCCTCAATTGCTATCTGCCTGCTTGTTCATACTGCAAGTTTAAAACCCACATGGTTTTAGGTTATCTCACATGATTTATCAGAAAAATAAAAGAAGTTTCTTACAATAATCAAAATTAAACGAATAGAAGAAATATTATTTATAATGTAAACATCATATTCATTTTCAGTTTTTCACCCAAATACTGGCTACCTAATCCATTTTGTTGTCTTAAATTTCTTTTTTAAAAAAAATTCCTGGTGTCTTGTATCGTACAACATTTTATTAATTTCATACGGGGAAATAAGCAGTTTTTTGGTAGGAACATCCCAGCTGAACTTACAATCCACCATTTGGGATTTAACAAATCAAATCTTTTGCAAAAGATAGCATGAAAGAAATTTTATAAATGGATACGACCTATTCCTGCCATCAACAGAAGCATACGAGACTCTACTCCAAGAAATGCAAAAAAAAAAAAAAGAGAGGAATTATTTTCTAAATTTTGTGCTACAGTTGCTGTGATCAACAGAGAATGGATAAAAGCCACTTAAACATTGAGACACATCATGACGCGTTTTGCGGTTCATGGTTTTCACTACCGTATCTGCATGAGAGCATCAGCGCCCATATGACAGTTTGTAGGGGGGGGGGGGCAGACCTGGGGGTACGTTGTATTTTTAATATTTTGGAAGAAAAATGGCGACTTGTATTCTGTGGTGGAATAACTCACGGTCTTCCCTTCCTGTTGATGGGGAACAGTACTACTGCTTCTACGTAATACTGACTTTTACATCATTTTTTTTGAGAGGAAAACACCTGACTAGACTAGATTTTTGCCTTTCCCTGAGAGCTGGGGGGGGGGGGGGGGTCGTGGCCCCACCTTGCCGCCAGGTATGGGCGCCCTTGCATGAGAGACATCTACCATCAACTAGATGAACTATGCGTATGCAAACTTTGTGATAACCCATGTGACAGATATCACGTAATGACATGTAATCGCAGAGAAATATCTCTGACAAAATTCTGTGTTAGTGCTGAAGATTATGTCCTCTACTTATGCACACTGTGCGAAATTAAATTAAGTTATATAAAATTATAAAATATTCCTCCATTACACTGTCACATGTTTTATAATTATATTTAACAAAAGATCTTAGACAAATTTCTTTGACAGTGTAATAGCAGCCATAGGGACAAAAGGGGATATGAGAAACTGAAGTACAACATTGGATCAGGAGAAGGAAAGAAGTTGTAAAAGTCTGGAATGTGTCGTATCCTGGGAATATGGGCAGGCTGCGGACTTGGGTTTGTTGTAGAAATCATCATCACTATCATCATCCATTTCCCTAGTCCAGCTCCTGCGCCATTATAGAAATAACACAACTTAATTCTTGTCATTGTTATTTACTAATTAAAGATTTTTAGACTATGTACACACAACACTAGTTTACAGTGTGGCACTTTAATCATCAAATTTTTGTCATACTCTGATTTGAGAGTTCTTAAAAATGTATGACCAGGCAAATGCTGGGGCTGTACCTTAATTAAGGCCACGGCCGCTTCCTTCCAACTCCTAGGCCTTTCCTATCCCATCGTCGCCATAAGACCTATCTGTGTCGGTGCGACGTAAAGCCCCTAGCAAAAAAAAAAAATGTATGCATTTATTATTGGCTTTTTTATAACTAGAACAATAACAATGATAACAAGTCTTTGACTCAACTTGATACTTAATTCAGGCGATGAAATTCTTCTCTCTTCAACTCCAACGATTACTGAAAATTGCTCCTTGGATTTGAGCCCAGAGCCTTCTATAATGAGTTCATGAGAGGATGGATGTGCTGCTTGAACCCTTCACCTCCCAAGACATTGAAACACTCATAATCGTATAATAATGAGCTGACACACCATTCTTTCAACTGTAAGTCCCATAGACTCCTCAGAACAGTACTTGTTGAATTCTTATAGAAAAAGACTCACTGTTCTTTTAGACAGTTCACAGAAAAAAAGCTCAACATACTTTATTCATGATGGGGGTGCTGATTATTGTTTTAAGAGGAAGCACAACTAGGCAGCCATCCTCTAAACATTAATCAGAAGTAGAAAATGGAAGGGATCTGGCACTTTGAAAAACAAAGGTATCAGCCAAAGACAAGGGCCACAAAGGGCGTGAAAATGAAAGACTCCTTAGGATTCGCAAACTTAATACCTGTAAGGGTCAGAATAGAACAAGAGTTGACCAAGGAAGGTCGGATAGGATGGATGAAAATGAGGACTATGCCGCAAGTAAGTGGAAGCAATGCCAGAACTCAGCTAAGGGCCTTGTGGTCGCCAACCTACGCTCTCTAAAGTTCAGAGCCCCTGGGGCCCTTTATTCAGGGAATTCAATGTTTATTACTCGCATACAATTCCTGTAGAAAGATATGTACTAAACCCACAGACTTCTGACATTCTTTCTTGCAAACTACATGCGACCAGAACCAAGAGGCAAAAACCTTAAAAACACTTGTCCATCACTTGTGGCAGAAAAAACCAGTTTCGTCTTGACATGAGGGTTTTTATACTTTTCCCAGTCCTTCTAGAACAGGGATGGCCACTAACCTTAATTTTGGGAGCTGCAAATTTAGGAGCAAATTTAGGAGACAAAAGTGGGAGCAGGTTTAGAAAATGGTTCATAAAATGAAGACACTTTTTTCATTTCATAACAAATGAAGGAACCTTTATTTTCTACACTACACAGAACATTATTGTTCAGGTACAGATCAAGGAATGAGATTTACTTTTGAGAAGTACTTGTGAGTGTTCATTTTTGCTGATATTGGTAAGCACAGTTCGCACAATTTCACTTAAATGTTCATCAGTTACTTCAGATCGATATTTAGATTTAATGAATTTAAGGGTTGAATACTGCGATTCACACACATGTAGTCCCAAAGATTGAGATAAGTCTCTTACCACACTCTTTTGTTAGTGGGTATTTTGCTTCTGGATCATTCTTCCAAAAATCTATGGTAAAAATGCCACTTTGTTTGAGTCCTTTTATTCCTTCGTCCTCTTGCAGTTCTAGTAGCTCCAACTTGACAGCTGCTGTATTCTTCGTTATTGGTAATGAAACAGGACAGCCATCGCCCACAACATCAACAGGCAAAGGATTTTCCAGGAATGAAAATGAAGGTTTAAGTGATCTCAAATCATTAAATAACGTTAAGCCGCACATCGCTGCTACTGACTGCCGCCGGCCGGGAGATGTTGTTGGTTTCCATTAATTATATAAATTAATTTTACTCTTAAGCTTGGTGTCAAGAGCCACACGAGAATGCCTCATGCGGCTCTCGAGCCTCGTTGCGGCCAGCCCGGTTCTAGAAGGTTTGCTCGGTTGCACAAATATTAAGTCATTTATCTCTGTTTAGCAATATCTACGCTTTTCATTGGTTCATTCAAACTCCCATTCTCCTCAGATATTTGTGCACGGTAACTCGAACTAACCTTCCAAATTGTTCTAGATGCTATTCCTTTGTTACGGCACTTCTGTAGTGCGTTTTTAACTCCTAATGCCAATATGATTTTCTAAGCTCAACCCGCTGTATTTCTAGCTCACTGGCTGTTTCTTATTGAAACTCAACTTTGAGCAGTTTTTTAAGATATCTGCCATTAATGTTGTTTTTATTGTTGTGATTGTTGTTGTCATTATTATTATTATTATTATTATTATTATTATTATTATTATTATTATTATTATTATTATTATTATTATTATTATTATTATTATTCTGAAAGTGTAAGGCAATTTACTCATCCTTCACATTTCATGTAACTCTTTTCATATGTGTCTGTTCGAAATATCTTATTACAGTTATTACTTTATATACTTGGAGGCCAATGACCTAGTTAGGTCATTTAAAGTAACCCATCATCATCACCTTTATGTACAAATTCTATTAACATTTTCCTTGTTTTGACTTCCTTTACATTAAATAACCTTAGAAAGTAGTTATGTCATGATCTACCAGTATGTATTTCTCTCCTAGCATGAACTTAGTGCATTGAATGAAGATGAAAGTCCACCTCCAGAAGTGGTGGCACCAACACCTAGATCACCACCAGATAAGCCAAAGGTCAGCACGGGAAATTCTCTGGTTTCACTGCTGGAGGAGAGACTTAAAATGTACCAAGAAGCAGAGAAGAATGCCAAAACAGCAGGTGAATCTTCCAGGGCTCGAAGGTATGTTTTAATATATGTATTCACTTTCATACATATGTGCATTTGTTCTTTAGTATTCAGTCTGTCAGCCTTTGTGATTGAACTAGACACTTCATTAGCTCTCTATTTGCAGTTAAAACTGCTGTCATATTTAACCCTATGCCTGATGTGAAGGATATTTAAATGTCTTCCGTAACCTGACAGGCCGTTGAACTTTAGTCCTCAAGCTGCATAAAGTCACTGTTCTTTTAATAACTTCAGCACTAATTAGTATTTTAAAAATATATTTTTAAGTATTAACACATTGCAGACGGGACCCAAGTCTACTCGTGTTTGGCTGTTCGAACGTTGCTGACGGGTCCCGAGTTAACTCGTGTTCACGAGACTTGTACATTCGGCGACATCTGTTGGAACTTGTGAAACTAGCTAGCAGTCTTGGTTTATAGAATCTCATTGTTGAATGTTTTGTTTATTCCATACTACCTTTAATTTTCGTTCTTCTGTTTTATGCTTCAATTTCTTAGTTTCCCGACATAATGTTTACGTCGTTCAAGGAGCCATGTGGCGGATAAGATGGCGCTTCACAGACTGACCACATGTTTAGATCAGGATGAAATATTTTATGAACTGCATGCGGATGATAATTCGGAATGCCCAGGTAACATTGAAAAACGTAAATTCGATGAAATGGTGAGTAGTGATGGTGAAGATATACACCCTTCAAAACAACTTGAAATCTGTATAAATTGCCGTATGTCCCTTCACCAAGGTCATTGCTACACAACTTATCACAGCAGAAAACATTATTAGGACTACTTCATCAGATTTCCAGTAAATATTATCACAATGAGTACAAGTTTAGTGAAGCCAGGCTCATTTGATTCTATGCATGCACTTTTACACTAAGTTGCTCAGGAAATGGCCGGGCACAGGGGATGGAGAGTGCGAAGAGCACCCGATCAGCAATGTGTTCATAAATAATACATATTTTCATATATGATTAGTAGTTTTGTGAACTTAGCCTGTAATAAAATATATTAAAAATAATGGAAGGTTTTACAATTAGGTTATGTGTAGCATGCCATACATATGACAAAACCTGTCACTCTGAATCCTAAATTGCCTATTGTTAGAGTTCAACCAAAAATTCATAAATAAATAAATATATATACTGTACCCATTAGACTAATAGCCAATTATAGGAAATCCCAATTCATAAAATATCCTAATTTATTCATAGTTTTTATAGTTTTTTAAAGAGAAAATATTACAATTATTACAGCAATAATTCAGTTTAAAATTCCATAGATGTCTGCAATACCACTAAATATAAAACTACAACCTTCTAATACAGTTAATTCATTTTACATAACTAATACATATGCCATATACCAATTCAAGAAACAATAAAAATCATCAAAAATAACCTATTGCAAAAAAAAAAAAAAAAAAAAAAAAAAAAAAAAAAAAAAAAAAAAAAAAAAAAAAAAACCCACTTAGTAAATATAGAAGAGATGAATTTCTAACTATTCAATTTTGTCCTTGCTAATAACTATTTCCAATTTAACAACAAGAAGGACTCTCCATGGGAGGCCCCAGCTTTAGGCATACTAGCAGAAATGTGTAGTGATCATTTAGAAAATAATATGCAAAATAAAAAGGAATCATAGTATGGATTAGATACGTAAATGCCATATTTGCTATTTCAGACCAACAGATCACCAGTAGCACTGCAATATTAGAGCCACTTACGGCTTAGGTTCACGTATTAAATTTACAATAAAAACAGAAGTAAACCATACTTCGAACTTTCTTGACCTTACTGTAACTAAAAAGAATATAAAATCTATAGAAAGCCAACACAAACCATTAATGCAATAAAAAAAAAATGTCTTCATCATGGTGCCCACAAGAAGGCTACATTTTACAGTCTAATTAACCGTGCATTAAAATCCATCTATCAGACAAGGATCTAAAAGCGGAAATAGACACCATCTATACCATGGTATGTTATGGATCATAGGAATGAGGAAAATGATAAACCTTAATGACTAGCTTCTGGTGAGGGTGAGTACGAAGACTGAATCCACAGTAAGAAAATGTGTATGCAGTGGGAGTAGAAGTGGGACTGGAGCAGAATTTTGTGCAGTGAAGTGTATATATCTAAAACTTTCCGCAACACTTTTGCTGGGTTAGGTCATAAAATGTACTTTAGACTTAAAGGGATTATTTAAGCCCATTAAAATTCCAGGTCATTGTTTTTGAAAAAGTGTTTTCCCATTGTGTTAAAACTGCTTGCGCTTGTCAACCTGTCCCTAATCGTTGCCAAGATAATACTATGTACGCTGTATTTTTTTATTTTTTCTTTGTCTAGAACTGAATTTAACATCCTGGAATGTGTTTGTGTATACAGAAGTAGTCTGCTATAGCGAGTAGGGCATATAACGAGAACCCCGTTATAACAAGTCTTTTTCTGTCTCTTCAAAATTCCTATATTAAACTGTGTATTATCCTTATTTTACAGCGAAAGGCCTATCACAAACGCATGCGTTATTACGAGTCATTAAGCGTGCACGAGTTTTTCCGTTACAGATACTTATGCACCCAGCGATTATATTGTATGCGACTGATCATCTTTGGTATCATTTCCTTGCTATGTCCACTAGCAAGCTCTCTTGCCATTGTTCGAAGGCGATATTGGAGTTGATTATCAAAACCCGTCGACTGCTGTTCCATAAAGAAAAATCGAAATGAAAGAGGAGAACATGTTTTCGTAATAAATGCGTAAATAACGTGTCTGATAGCAGTTGTTAACTCGTTAAAAATAAAGGCTGAAGTAAACGATTGCTTAATTTTAATGCTAAATACTGCAATTAAGTAAGAATGGGATACATCTCAAGCATATGGCAGTGTGCATCATTGATTTCAGAGGTTAGTTTATATTTTCTTGGGTCTGGTTAAATTTCGGAAAGGCTACGGTATTATCATGTAAATGTATAGGGAGAAGGTTATCATTTTCCTACTGGCGCTCGAAATATGTTTTCATGATAGATATAATATGGTTAAGTTAGGTTCCTCCTCTGCGAACCATGTGACCTTGCCGCGGTGGGGAGGCTTGCGTGTCCCAATGATGCAGATAGCCGAGCCGCAGGTGCAACCATATCGGATGGGTATCTGTTGAGAGACCAGACTAACGAATGGTTCATCGAAAGGGGGGTAGCAGCCTTTCGGTAGTTGCAAGGGCGGCAGTCTAGATGATTGACTGATACGGCCTTGTAATAATACTCAACATGGCTTAGCTGTGTTGATACTGCTACACGGCTGAAAGCAACGGGAAACTACAGCGGTAACTAACTCCCGAGGACATGCAGCTCTCTCTGTATGAATGATGTACTGATGATGGCTTCCTCCCGGGTAAAATATTCCGGAGGTAAACTAATCCCCCATTCGGATCTCCGGGTGGGGACTACACGAGAGGGGGCGATCATCAGGAAGATGGATACTGACATTCTGCAAGTCGGAGCGTGGAATGTTAGAAGTTTGAATCGTTGTGGTAGGTTAGAGAATCTGAAAAGGGAGATGGATAGGCTAAAGTTAGATGTAGTTGGTATAAGTGAAGTACGTTGGCAGGAAGAACAAGATTTTTGGTCAGGTAACTACCGAATTATCAACACAAAATCAAACAGGGGAAATGCAGGAGTTGGTTTAATAATGAATAAGAAAATAGGGCAGCGGGTAAGCTACTACGACCAGCATAGTGAAAGAATTATTGTCGTCAAGATAGACACCAAACCAATGCCTACCACAATAGTGCAGGTCTATATGCCTACTAGTTCAGCGGATGACGAAGAAATCGAAAGAATATATGAGGAGATAGAAGATTTAATACAATATGTAAAAGGTAACGAGAATCTAATTGTGATGGGAGCCTGGAATGCAGTAGTAGGCCAAGGAAGAGAAGGTAATACAGTAGGAGAATTTGGATTGGGACAAAGGAACGAAAGAGGAAGTTGGCTGGTTGAATTCTGCACTGATCATAATTTAGTCCTTGCCAATACTTGGTTCAAACACCACAAACAACGGCTGTATACGTGGACGAGACCTGGAGACACTGGAAGGTATCAAATAGACTTCATTAAGATTAGGCAGAGATTCAGAAACCAGGTGTTGGATTGCAGAACTTTTCCAGGAGCAGACGTGGACTCTGACCACAACTTGTTGGTCATGAAATGCCATCTGAAGTTGAAGAAATTGAAGAAAGGAAAGAATGCAAAAAGATGGCATCTAGACAAGTTGAAAGAAAAGAGTGTGAGGGATTGGTTCAAGGAACATGTTGCACAAGGGCTAAATGAAAAGGCTGAAGGAAACACTATAGAAGAAGAGTGGAGAGTCATGAAAAATGAAGTCAGTAGGGCTGCTGAAGAAATGTTAGGAAGGAAGAAAAGATCAACTAAGAATCAGTGGATAACTCAGGAAATACTAGACCTGATTGATGAACGACGAAAATACAAGAATGCTAGAAATGAAGAGGGCAGAAAAGAATACAGGCGATTAAAGAATGAAGTGGGTAGAAAGTGCAAGGTAGCTAAGGAAGAATGGCTGAAGGAGAAGTGTAAGGATGTCGAAGGCTGTATGGTCCTGGGAAAGGTAGATGCTGCATACAGGAAAATCAAGGAAACCTTTGGAGAAAAGAAATCTAGGTGTATGAACATTAAGAGCTCAGATGGAAAGCCACTTCTAGGGAAAGAAGACAAAGCAGAAAGATGGCAGGAGCATATCCAACAGTTGTATCAAGGTAAAGATGTAGATAATTTGGTTCTGGAACATGAAGAGGCTGTTGTTGCTGATGAAATGGGAGACCCAATTTTGAGGTCAGAGTTTGACTGAACTGTGAGTGACCTAAATAGGAGCAAGGCACCTGGAATTGATGACATTCCCTCTGAATTACTGACTGCCTTAGGAGAAACCAGCATGGCAAGGTTATTTCATTTAGTGTGCAAGATGTATGACTCAGGTGAAGTCCCATCCGATTTTCGGCAGAATGTTGTTATACCTATTCCCAAGAAAGCTGGTGCTGACAGGTGTGAAAACTACCGCACCATTAGTTTAGTATCTCATGCCTGCAAAATTTTAACACGTATTATTTACAGAAGAATGGAAAAACAAGTTGAAGCTGAGTTGGGAGAAGATGAATTTGGCTTCAGAAGAAGTGTAGGAACACGTGAAGCAATCCTGACTTTACGTCTGATCTTAGAAGATCGAATCAAGAAGGACAAGCCCACGTACATGGCATTTGTAGATCTAGAAAAGGCATTCGATAATGTTGATTGGACCAAGCTATTTATGATTCTGAAGATGATAGGGATCAGATACCGAGAACGAAGAATCATCTACAATCTGTATAAAAATCAGTCTGCAGTGATAAGAATCGAGGGCTTTGAAAAAGAAGCAGCAATCCAGAAAGGAGTGAGGCAAGTCTGCAGTTTGTCCCCTCTCCTTTTCAATGTTTATATAGAACAGGCAGTAAAGGAAATCAGAGAGAAATTTGGAAAGGGAATCACAGTCCAAGGAGAGGAAATCAAAACCTTGAGATTTGCCGATGATATTGTTATTTTATCTGAGACTGCAGAAGATCTCAAGAAGTTGCTGAATGGTGTGGATGAAGTCTTGGGTAAGGAGTAAAAGATGAAAATAAATGTCCAAAACAAAAGTAATGGACTGCAGTCGAACGAAGGCAGGTGATGTAGAAAATATTAGATTAGGAAATGAAGTCTTAAAGGAAGTAGATGAATATTGTTACTTGGGTAGTAAAATAACTAACGATGGCAGAAGTAAGGAGGACATAAAAAGCAGACTAGCACAAGCAAGGAAGAGCTTTCTTAAAAAAAGAAATTTGCTCACTTCAAACATTGATATAGGAATTAGAAAGATGTTTTTGAAGACTTTCGTGTGGAGCGTGGCATTGTATGGAAGTGAAACATGGACGATAACTAGTTCAGAAAGAAAGAGAATAGAAGCTTTTGAAATGTGGTGTTACAGAAGAATGCTGAAGGTGAGATGGATAGGTCGAATCACGAATGAAGAGATACTGAATCGAATTGGTGAGAGGAGATCGATTTGGCTAAATTTGACAAGAAGAAGAGATAGAATGATAGGACACATCTTGAGACACCCAGGACTTGTTCAGTTGGTTTTGAAGGAAGTGTAGGTGGCAAGAACGGTAGGGGTAGACCAAGGTATGAATATGACAAGCAGATTAGAGCAGATGTAGGCTGCAATAGTTACGTCAAAATGAAAAGGTTAGCGCAGGATAGGGTGACATGGAGCGCTGCATCAAACCAGTCTATGGACTGATGACTCAAACAACAACAACAAGTTAGGTTAGGTGACTCTGTTTGAATAAGAAAACAAACATTTATCACAAAATGCGATCGATCATCTTCAGTATTGTATAGTTTTCTCGCTATGTGCAGTTGCGAGCTCTCTCGTCGACATAGGAGTTGTCGGAGTTGATTAGTAATACCCGTCGACTGCTGTTCTGTAAAGCAAAATCAAAATGAAAGAAGATAACATGTTTTTCGTAATAAATGCGTAAATAACGTGGTCGATAGCAGTTGTTAAATTGTTAAAAATAAGGGCTGTAGTAAATGATCGCTTAATTTTAATACTGAAATCACTTAAGGATTATAAGATATAAATTTCATGTTTGTTCTTTATTGAAGTGCAATTATAAGAAATAAATTGACAAGAGGATCCACCTTTTTAGTACAATATATCAAGTGAATAATATTACATCAGTCTTGGGACTAGTTTCAGCCAAATAAACATTAAACAGATTGTGATAACTAAAACATACGTATACCAGACAATGTTGCAGGAATAATAAATACATATAATAACAAAAATTATGGTTATGATCTTCCTGTCATAATATGATGTCTTTAAGTTGACTTAGGACCTCAGGCAAAGAAGTAAATCTCTATAATGAAATGTACAGTATATCTAATGTGTGATGTAGAACAAGAACTGACTTGCTATAGGAGGCAGGCAGGCCATGTAAACAAAGGAGTGGATAGGGAGCATGTGCTGACTTTCTTATTATGTGGATATCATCCACAAAAAGGCAAGTTTTGAATAAACTGATTGCCGTTTCATACCGATTGTATTGTGTATTGGATTTTTCCCGATTTTTACGAAATATTGGATATAACGACAATCCGCTATAGCAAGTATATTTTTTGCTGTTATGAATTCTCGTTATAACGGACTTCTACTGTACATTACAATGGTAATGAAATTACTTCAGTTGCTGCTTAAAGAAAGGCCTTGTATTTGTATAGAAATTGCTTGCAAATATAACTTCTGTGTATCAGAACCACTGAAACATGTAAAGTGAGCATACTTTCTCTTCTATATGGTGTGGTCTTAGTATGGAATTCCATCAGATGAAATTATCTTATGTTATTTCTGGTTTCTCTTATCCAGAATTTGACATGGCTTTGAATATAATCTGCAAGCTGTTCTCTTTTTTTCTTTTAATTCTAAGTTATACCTTAATGATTCTATCACAGTGCATATATAATCCTTTATTCAACTGTTACAGTTACTTTTTGATTGTCAACTCTATAATATTTAGATAAAAATGATCAAATAGTAATTTCAATTTGTTAATCTCTTGAGAGCAGATTACTATTTGCAAATACTTTTTCAGGTTTGGTCGTGGAATAAAAACTCTGAATGACCTAATAAAGCAAGCACGTGCTGGTCGTGTTGTGAATGAAGAAGATATTCCTCCACCTGTTGTTATTTCTGCCATTACCAAACCAGCTCCTGCAGGAGCTCCTGCTCCTGCAGAGGAATCATCTGTATCCCCACAAGTCCCAGCACCTTCTGTTGCCATTTCAGGTAAGGTATATGGCAAGACTGTGTTATTAAGACTTTTGCCATTTTACAACTGTAAACAGTGCATCAATATATTGATGTTTGTATACAGAGCCGGATCCACCAGCGGTTCCTTCACGACCTGCACCACTACCTCCCCCTCCGTCGGTGCCTCGTTACGGTGTTGCACTCCCAGGACTTACTGCAGGAGGGAAGGAGAGTGAGTCTAGTTCATCCTCTGTACCTGCAGTTGATAAGAATACCTTGAATATCTTGACAACAAGGAGAGACCAGTATAAGTTGGCAGCTCTACAAGCAAAAAGGAGTGGTGACACAGACACAGCTATAAAGTTTGTTAAAATAAGTAAGGTATGTGAATGTAATGTGATGCACAATGTTCCATTGATATGACATTGGAACTGCTGACATTGTTCAGACATTTCTTTGTTCGCATGATTTATTTCTTCATCTGATTATTTTTTGGATGACTTCATATCCATTTACGTTCAGTTTCAAATCTTCAAACTTTTTAATTGTTTTTCCTTGTCAAGTTGTTATTTTAGTGTTCCTGGGATGTGATACCTCAGCAATATTGTCATTGGCTTTTCACCAAGACAGTCGTAATTCTAATTCTAGGCAATGCTTGTGAGATTTTTCAAGTAGAAATTCATATCTGCATGGCTCAGATTCCTTACAAAACTATTGGTCCTGTGGCTAATGACTTTTGGATTAACAGTCTCTGAAAAGTACTAGAGTATAGTGTTGTATCACTGGTTTATTACTTTTTCCTGTTTGTTGTATTTTGCTTTATAAAGTTTTGCATATTGATTTCAGAAAAGGATAGACTGAAATTTCATGTTTTATACATATATATAAAAGAGGTGTTTAACATTTTTGAACATAGACTCTCTTGATTACATTATCACGTTTATATCATATGAATTCTTAAAATGAGTGAGTTTCTTTGTAATTTTTCAGCAATTTGATAGAGTTATTGCTGCTGTTGAGAGCGGTCAGCCAGTTGACTTGAGTGCAATGCCACCACCACCACCATCATCTTTGTCTACTACACCACAAATTAATGAACCACGCAAAGAAGAGAGTAGACAGCAAGGAGAAGCTAATGATGAAGGCCCTAGTGCAGCTGTACCTCAAGGTAAATTCACTTATATTGACTACTTCTTGCTTTTAGCCCCACCATATTTCTGTTAAAATGCTAAACATAATAAGATCCAGTCAATTGTAACTGAAGCACTGAGAGGGAAATACTTCAAAGTCTGTGAAGTGCATGGCTTGGCAATAAATGGCAGTAGCAGGAGGATTGACATACTTGCTTTAAAAAATAATTCTTCAGTAAGGTATATAATAAACCTAACAGTCCACCTTGAAAGCTGCAGAAAAATGGCAAATTTATGAGCCTACCATCCTATACTACCAGAGGAAATATGATATAGAAGAAATCTCAGTTATCGGCGCGTGGGACCGTCCCTCACCTCCTTATGGATTTCTGACTTAACTTTTTCTCTACACACTGAAATCTTAAAGAAGATAGCAGTGTTAGCTCTGAAAGGATCAATCTCCATCTTCAGGGATCATTGTTGCTGAGAAGCTGCGTCCACCACCACCACCACAACAACAACAAAAATATGACGAGCACTCACAATTTTAAGCAACTTTGATACTTTGATAGGCAATCCAGAAATCTGGGAAGTGTTTGGTGAATAAATCCCAGTTGTGTATTACAGTGGAACCTCGATTATCCGTTCCTGGAAAATACGTTTTCCCGGAATATGCGTTCAAATTACGTGGTCCCACGAGCATCGTTAATAAATCACGTTGTAAAAGGCCCGCATTATCCGTTCCTCGAAGAAACGATTTCCCGGATCAACCGTCCAGAAATTCCAGTCCCATCAACGCTAAATCCTCGATCAATCGTTTTTTAATACACTGTATCTCACAAAAGGACGGCTATGGCATATTTATGGATCTTGGCGTTAACGCCCCGTGTTTGCGATAATTAAAGCAAGTACTGTACCGGTACTGGAAAAGCGATCGGCGGTGAACTTGCATAAGGGACCATCTTAGCATCGCATTCGGGTGGTATTGTTTAGAAAATGTCGGGAAATCATAAAGCAGAGAGTGGCCTCAACAATTGCAAGGAGACACGGTGCATTTCGAGAGCTCTGTTTGAAGACGGAACGAGTTTCGTCAAATGTTCGCACTTATAAAACGTCCATATGTTTACATTTTTTCGATCGTACTGCCGAACACGTTTTCGGCACTTTGCTCAGGGCACTGTAGAGTAATTGGGCTTTCAGTCAGGAATCGAAACTGCTCCTTCTTAACACAAATTTAGTATTTTTGATATTATCGTACATTAGCGAGACCAGAACAGATGTTGCACCTTACATTAAAAAAAGAAAGCCATGGGAGGTCTTCGGATTGCCTATTACTGTTTAGGTCCTAATGTAAGACTGGGAATTTTACGTTTTCGTGTTAAAATACCAAAAACTGCAGTCGTTTTATTTGCGCGCGTTACATTTTAAATGGTTGGTATCATTTCCAACTCGTACTGACACGTGCAGCGAGCGTGCTTTCCAGATGACCTCAAGGTCACGAAACCGTAATTTCTAAAGTTTTGATGATATTTCTTTTATCTTTCCAATTTGACTGGATTTGTGACTCGCAGAACTGAATATAATGCATTCTAGAATTTTTAAGAATCAATACTTACATTCGAAACCATGTTTTCGAGTTCAACATAACCTTTAAAAGTCGATGTAGGCCTAATTTGCGCGATACGAGATTTCCAGAAACTGACTACGAACTGTATACCGGAGACCAAATTACAATGAAAGATTAAGAAATGAAGGGATTTCGCCATCATTTTGGGTGCTTTTATATCTAATGTGCTTTATTTTACTAGATGAGAGAATTAAAAAGCTACTTGTGGTCGATTGTCGTTTGGCTTGGCGTTATTAGATTTTTCGAAGAGTTTGGCTAGCCTAATCAAAGTTGCTGAACTGAAAGAAGTTTTCACGGGAAACTGACGAAGATTCCCCTGTAAAACTGAATATAAAGTATCGAGATTTTGAACTCTCGTACCGGTAATTAATGCGGTTTCATCCAGAGGGCCCGGGTTCGATTGCGACCAGGTCAGGCAATTTTACCTGGATATAAGTCTGGTTCCAGGTCCACTCAGCCTACGTAATTACCTTTAGTTGTGGAGCTATCAAATGGTGAGATGGCAACCCCGATCTACAGAGCCAGGAATATCGGCCGAGAGGATTCGTTGCACTGACCATGCGCTTTCGTAATCTGCAGGCCTTCGGGTTGAGCAGCGGTCGCTTGGCAGGCAAAGTCCCAATGGGGCTGTAGTTTGGTTTGGTTTAGGAGTTTTTGTAAGATTATAATTATACATATTTCATTTTTGTGATGTTTAGCCAAATTGTTGATGGTTTTCATTCAATCCCGGATTTTACGTTTTCCCGTGTTGTACGTTTTATTTTCATGGTCCCTCGAAAAACGGAGAATCGAGGTTTCACTGTATTCTCAAATCAGGTTGAAAAACAAGACATTGTTTTTTTTGATAACTACTTTCTTGCCATAGCATATTGAATATCTAACAGTATGCTCTCCCTCCAGTTTCTCTTTCTTTGCTTGCATGATGAAGGGCAAGTATTAATTATTAGTTTCGACAGACTGAATAACCTAACAGTTATATATTGAGTCAAAACTGAAATGGCTTTCAGTATAACAAAATATAAGCAAAGTTACTCTGGGAAGCAAATTATGGTATCGTAATACACTGGATGTGACCTTGCATCTGCACATACGGAATACTCGTGTACTGAAATTACAGCCAGTTCAAAACGTCACATTCCATCTAGCTCATTAGGCCAGAGAATACCCTACGATCTGGAATTACCTTCCTGCCTTTCACTAAAGAAGGGGAGAGAACTGCTGCCACCGAGATAAGGGGATTACCTAGGTACACAATGCTCACTATCACATTTTCCCCAGAGCTGGGCTGCTGCTCCTCCTAAATAAAATTTAAATAAGTTCAAATACCTGTTCACATGGGGCATTAATATTCAGATACTTATTTCCATTTTTGCTCCGCAGATAGTTGATTTCTTGCAGTGCTTCTCTATACAGCCTTATTTAATGCGACATATTTCCTTCATAGATACCTTTTGAACACTAATGCTTTGTTATGAAGTACAAAGGGCTGAAGGGTTCAGGTTCAGTGCTTTGTGGTAGGTTCGATGCTTTATTGGAGGCTGTTTGATAATTTTCTGCCCATGTATTCCCAGTAATGATAGCAAATAGCTTTGTACTGCTTAAGTTGATCTTGAATAATTTTGGGAAGAATATCTCTAATAAAGCTTTCTTAGTGTTATGAAGAGAGAAAAAAGTGATCAGTCAAATATTAGTATCTAGAAATAGATTAAAATTTAAAACCCATTTTTAAAATGGGTTAATTATACTGTACCAGTAAAAGAGCCCGACTCTCAGATTAAATTTTAAAGTAGCATGAAATAGAGTTCTCAGGGCGAAAAACTGGATTAATTGTAGCTAGGGCTCGGTACAGGAGGTAGGGTCCTATCTACAGAAAAACTTTGACTCTGATTGTATAAGAGTTTATTCAAATAAGTCATGAATTTGCACATCACCTCTAAGTAGAAATGGATTGTCTTCCTCGTATTCCAATAGTATGGCTCGGGTTCTCCAGCTCACCAAGCCAAGCTGGTGGAAGCACGTTCCATAAGACTCCAGGGATTCCAGGGACTCCATATACTCCAGACAGAGGCAGCTGGACTGTCTGGATTGACGGCAAGTAGAGATGTCTTGAACTCTGAGGCCCGGGTTGAACCCCGATGATCCAGGCGATGTTGTAGATAGTCATGTACTACCTCAGCCCAATGAGACTGAGAGGATTGATGTTCCCAAGGTCACTAGTAGCACTGAGTGCATGAACACCTTGGATGATCAACTTATAAGCAGAGATCTTGATAATTGTACATCAAGACTTCCAACACTCCTAAAATGATATGAGTGGTATTACTAATTTTAGAGTTCATCACTAGGAAAATCTTCGTCTCTGAATAACGTTTGGCAACGAAAAATACAAGTCCCTTCTTGTGAAATTATAGTTAAACTCATTACTGGCGAAGGTGCAAGTCTTTGCCTAAACTCGAACGAAAAAACACAAGTCCATTCACTTGGAAGTCTGAATATATTTAAAGTTAATCACTGGTGAAATTCATAAAGTCTTTGAGTGACCACTGACGAAAACACAAGTCCATTCACATAAATAAATTCACTGATGAAATTTATAAGTCCTTTAAACCAACACTGGCAAATGTACAAGTCTTTGAGTAAATGCAAGTGAAATCCTGACTTTGTTTAGAGCCGTTGGAAAGTTAAAGTTCATCACTAGCAATGTTAATCAATCACTGTCTATTAGAAGGATGGGATCCTCAACAGTCGCAAATATTCCACGTAAATAACACAAGTCCATTTTACGAACACTTAGAAAATGTCCAATCTCGAATACTCGTAAATAATACAAGTCCATTCAATGATCACGTAGAAAAGTTCTGATCTCAAACACATGAAAATAATACAAGTCCATTTAGTGAACACTTAGAAAAATTCCAGCTTCGAAGGCACGTGAATAATACAAGTCCATTCAGTGAACACTTAGAAAAATTCCAGCTTCGGAGACACGTAAATAATACAAGTCCATTTAATGAACACTTGTAAATATTCTAAGTTCAATTACGAAGACTTAGAAAAATTTCTACAACACTCGAAGTCTTATGAGTCCACTTTATAAAACTTGGAAGAATCGTCTTCCCACACTTGTATAATGACAGAGTTCCACGATGATAGTAGTAGCAAGAGTGTCCCCGCTGACTACTCAGCTGAGACTGTGTGTATAGGCTACAGTAGGTCCCCTTTTTATTCAATCCGGGATGTCTACGTCATAATACGGTTTGATTGAATATCTCCCGAATCCCTCGATGGATTTGCTTGAAACTCAAGCATTGGGACGTTTAGGTGATCCCAAACAAGATGACATATCGCTCGACTCGCTAGCACAATTATTATAGAAATTTCAAAATTTTCTCAATCGAACTCTCTAGAACAAGTGACGTGGAATCCAGAAAATACCAGTCAAGGCTGGTAACACGTGTTGAGACGAGCGGGCGGTCTAGCTAGCCCCTGTGGCTACGTCACAGCTCACAGTCGTCACACACTCGCTAGCTGGTCCTCACTGCTGGTAAACAAACCAGACGCGCTCGGAACATTACGCGTGGTAAATAAACGTAACTTATGCTCAAAAAAATACTTATGTACAGGTCGTAACCGGTACAATACTAAATTTATAGCAAGTTCCCCTGTTATTTTACTCTATTTTTGATCGGAGTTTAGTTTTAAAGAGTTGTGTTTGTCATGTTTACCACCTCTACTGCACAGTCAATCACCATTGTCTTTAACCATTGATTTGATGATTGTTTTCTTGTTTTTTTTTTTTTTTCAGAAGAAGGAGAGGTGGATGAATCGATATATAATGCACCACCAGCTCCAGCAACAGTATTGGAAGCATTACAACAAAGGCTTGCAAAGTACCAGAGTTGTGAACAACAAGCCAAAGAAGAGGGCAATGCAAGTAAAGCTCGACGCATGGGTCGTATTGTCAAGCAGTATGAAGGAGCTATCAAACTGCACAAAGCTGGAAAGCCTATACCTGTGGATGAGTTACCAACACCTCCAGGTAATGTGAGACATTCATATTTGAAGTTAAATTTTAATGAGGTTAATAATTAATGAACTTTGCAAGAAACAAATTTCATTGTTTACTAAAAAGTATCAAAATGCTTGTTAATTAATGAACTGACACATTTCTTACCAAAATTGACTTTCAACCTATTAGGTTGCGTTAGGCCAATTTTGTTCTGTACTTAACCTCTCTTCAGCACGTACTACATGTATGTAACACGACGATTACAATGCGATTACAATTACACATTCAGTATTCATTAACACAATTCTTATTTCTCTATTGTGGAAACTTCTCTGTTTAAGATCCAACTTCATGTTTTGTACCTTTAATGTGAAAAAGTAGTTTCTTGGAGACTGATGAAACAATTAATGATCATCTGATTCGTCTGATTTGAGGTAAAGCCATGAAAAGGAACAAACAAGTGCAAATCAAACCATATACAGAAAGATAGGAACATCGGAAGGAATGCATAAACACAATGACTGGTCAGTATGGGAATGAGAAATTTGAGGTAAAATGATGAAAATTTTTGTTTATCTTTTACATTAGAAGCCTCCATGGCTCAGGCGGCAGCGCGCCGGCCTCTCACCACTGGATACAGTGGTTCAAATCCCGGTCACTCTATGTGAGATTTGTGCTGGACAAAGCGGAGGCGAGATAGGTTTCTCTCCGGGTACTCTGGTTTTCCCTGTCATCTATCAAACATTTCATCTATCAGTCACTTATCATTGCCCCAGAGGAGTGCGACAGGCTTCGGCAGTCGGCACATTTCCTATCCTCGCCGCTAGATGGGGGCTTCATTCATTCCATCCTTGACCCGGTCAAATGACTGGAAACAGGCTGTGGATTTTCATTTTTCATTTTACATTACTTGTTAGTGTCCAGGTACGTGGCTAACTGGTCAGCATGTTGACCATTGGTCCATGGAGTCCGTGGTTCGATTCCTGGTTGGGTCAGATATTGTAACCTTCATTGGTTAATTCCTCTTTCTTGGGGACTGGGCGTTTGTGCCATTTTCAACGTTAGACATCATCCAAGTTAGCACCCCTTCTTCACAGATGCACAAGTCACCCATGGGCGTCAATTTGAAAGACCTGGCCTTTCCGGAGACCATGTTCCATTTTTACCATATTTTCTTCCATAATTAATGCCCTTGCATAATTTATGCACCCTAATTTTGTTTGGTTCAAAGCAGGGGAAAAGGAAATGTTAGTGTATTTCTCAATGATTCATTGTGCGCGTACCAAGCTCGGTAGCTGCAGTCGCTTAAATGCAGCTATTACCCAGTATTTGGGAGATCGTGGGTTCAAACCCCACTGTCGACAGGCCTGAAGATGTTTTTCCGTGATATTTTACTCACAAGGAATATACTAATTAAGGTCACGGCCGCTTCCTTCCCACTTCTAGCCCTTTTCTATCATATTATCACCATAAGACATATCTGTATCGCTGCAAAGTAAAACAACAATAATTCATTGCACAGTTATGGTTGTGTTTCAAAATACAGTAAAGCTGTCAAATAGCAGCCTTCCTATTGCAAAATTTGGCATTCCAAATACTGCGCAACTTTCTGTTATCCCCTGCTAGTACGTATTACTGCACTAGTTCCGTGAGTGAATCAGCACAGACCTGACTAGTGACGCTGTATTCCAGGCTGGTACAAACATATTTTATGAGTGTTTTCAGGTACACACACATTCTTTGGTCTCACAATTGTTTGTTAATCCACAGTGAGGAAGTATTGAGAAATACTGCATCATCTAAACTCGCAGTAATCAGTTACGGCAAAGCACACTGGAATAGCGTAGCGGGCTACAAGCATTCAGTGTCCGAGTGCAACATGCGGTACTGGGGGAAACAGAAAACTTCACTTCAGGCGACTAAGTCTTGCAAAGCATTTTGTAGTTCAAAAAGTGGCAAGTTTCTGCAAGTGGAAAAGGATCTGCAGATGTATGCAATTTCTTTATGCAACAATAGATATGCTATGAAATGGCGTGTAGTATTTTAGTGCCGTGAGTGTCCGAGGACAAGTTCGGCTCGCCAGATGCAGGTCTTTTGATTTGACACCCGTAGACCTGCGTGTTGTGATAAGGATGAAATGATGATGAAGGCTACACATTCACCCAGCCCCCGTGTCAGCGAAATTAACTAATTATGGTTAAAATTCCTGACCTTGCCGGGAATCGAACCCGGGACCCCTGTGACCAAAGGCCAGCACACTAACCATTTAGCCATGGAGCCGGCAATAGATATGCTGTTTCTCATGAAATGCTCTATTTTAAAAGATGGGAAATAGCAGCACATGGAATTAGTATCTTGGATTGTAAGGTTAGCCGAGGCTGGGCGATTAATTTCTTGAAGAGAAATGGACTTTTCTCTTCGACGAAAAACATAAGTATGCCATAGAATGCCTAATAATTTCAACCAAAAAAAGTCATTGATTTTCATTGCTGCATGATTGGGAAGCAGAAAGTGAAGAAATATTTGCTTTCCCAAATAGGAAATGTAGATCAGATGCCTATTAGTTTTGATATGCCTCAAAGTCGAACAGTCAATAAAAAAGGTACAAATGAGTGTTATCGTACATACCGTACTACTGGAAGCAGAAAGTGCAATGCTTGCTGTAACAGCTGATGGCAGAAAGCTTGCACCTTACGTTGTTCTGAAATGAAAAACCATGCCAAATGTAATATTTCCTTGAGGGATCTATGTTCGTATCCAAGAAAAGGGGTGGATGGCCATGTCACTCTTACAAGATTGGATACAAACAGTCTGGAGAAATCAAGCAGGGTCTCTCCTTCCATTCCCAGGACCCCTCGCGTTGGACAGTTTGCATAGCTACCTGAGGGAAGACACTAAGAAATTAGTGGAAACCATGAATACCAGTTTGGCAGTGATCCTGGTGGATTGATGTCAGTACTTCATCCCTTGAACGTTTTGATAAATAAACCATACAAGGACATTGTGCAAAATCTCCATCAGTGCTCGATGGTGGAAAGTATGCACAAACTTACTTCAATAGGTAAGATTCAGAAGCCACCTGCGGAACTCATTTGTAAGCGGATATTGTGCACTCGGGACATGATTTCTTGAACGTGATTGAATACAGCTTCAACGGAAATCTCAAATACATTAGACGGGAGTGAAGATGTCTTCTTATGGAGAGTGAATCCTACCCACCTGTCTACCAGGTTGATGTATGCTAGCCAAACTGGTTACTACTTTAATGCACTGGGCTACGTTTGCCAGTAAAATACATAGTTGAAAAACATTGAAAAGTAATTTACACATTTTATTATGGATATTTTACTTTGGTACTGGGCACTACATTTACCTCCATTTGGGTTTGATATGTATATTTTGTGCAGTTGAAACTATATAAGGGCTAATATGGGTAATGATATTAGGGTTTTAGATTAATATCTGAATCCAAGAAAAAGATGTGGAAGCGTATTGAATGTATGAATATTGTTCTTGTCCATCTCCATTGTAGGAGCAGAATGATGGGAAAAGAAGAAAGCTTAACAACAGAGCTATACAAGTATCTGACAATTTAATGGAAAGGCAGAATAATGAAGGATTTTGCTTCCAATATATTTTATGTTTGCTAGAAAATTGACTTGGTTATAATTATTTTTGTAGATTTATGAATCTCTTGTGATCAGACTTGTAACTGTTGCAGGGTTTTCTCCTATTCCCACTGAAGATCATCTTCCTACTGCATCAGATTCTCCTGTACCATCCTGTAGTCCTGTGCCTACCTCACTCCCTGCTCCATCTTCTGTAGTCCTATCCACTTCTGCAGTGACAGAAAAAGAACAGCAAGAAACTCGTGATGTTTTGAATAAGTTAGTGAAAACCATTTCATATACTTGTTTCTATTGTACTGCAGTAAGGTAACTTCAACTTAAAATGCAAATATTGTTCTATGTATGGCTTGTAGAAACAGTAGTTTAAATGAGAGGCAGAATATCAATATTGTTTGTTGTGGCAATGTTTGAAAATACAGTAAGAACCCTTTTTTAATGAATCTCAAGGGAATTTGATATGTCTTCCTGTAGGTGTTTTCATGTAAAAAATGCAATACACATCATTACGCCTATATAAACCACTGTTTGATATATTTCAGCTTAGAACTCTGACCAGAAAGTTTTTGTTATCTAAGGTTCAGTATTACATGAACTATATCAACGAATTTTCATTCTAAGCGATGCATGTGCTGCAGGTCAGTATTTCTCCCCTCAACATTGTCACATAACAGTACTTCAAGGTGCAATGATGATATAATAATAATAATAATAATAATAATAATAATAATAATAATAATAATAATAATAATAATAATGATATTTATTTTTTTACGAGGGATTGTGGAAAATCTTCAAAAGACACTTGTGAAGGGTCCGCACTCCACAAGTGTGTGGGATTCTTACCCACTAAAAACCACACACCCTTTTCCCACAATGTGTATCATCACCCCGGAACCGCTCTCGCATTACTTCAGGGTGATATCGTGCTTTGTCTTTCAGACGTCTTCTTTCTTCATTTCTTCTTTACGAACGTTCGTATGCTTCCAAATCCTTCTTCTTCTGACAAAGGACGTTCTCCACGTACACTGCCACGCGATCTGCTGTCAATTCTCCTAGTTCAGTTTCCACACATCTTCTCTGAATCGTCCAATGGCCGCATACAAAAAAGGTGTGAAATACGTCGTCAATGTCATCACAGTATATGCATGCTGCGTCATTCGCTCTGCCCACTTTATGCAGGAATTTCCGGAAATATCCATGCCCTGTTAGAAGCTGCATGAGGTAGTAATTTACTTCACCATGGGCCCTTTCAACCCAGATATCCAAGCGTGGTATCAGTCGCTTGGTCCATTTGCCTCGAGGCTCACTTTCCCATCTGAGTTGCCATCGCCTCATCCGTTGACTGAAGGCACGCTTCTTTGCAAATTTCTTTCCCAGCTTTCCTTGGGTACGCCAGATTTCATGTCGCTCCAATGCAGGTAGGTCTATTGGGGCTATTGCTGCCACCGTGAGGATTGCAGGTTCGGAAACCGTGCGGTATGCGCATGCAATACGTAAAGCCGCTCTCCGTTGTACGGCAGCTATCCTTCTCCGATACCAAGCGAATCTCAAGGATTCAGCCCAGATTTCAGAGCCATATAGGAGCACTGACTGAACCGTCGACATGAGAAGACATCGTTTGCTGGATTTCAGACCTTTAATATTTCCCATTAGTCTGCTAAGTGCAGTCAAGTATTTTACTGCCTTGTCTGTCGCTCTCTGAATATGATTCCAGAATGTGAGCTTGGAGTCAAGTGTCACTCCTAGATATTTTGTGCTCGCAGATGTTTCAATCACTAACTCTCCAACAGTTATTGGTACAAGAGTTTCAATCCTTTTCCTCGTCAGAAGAACTATCTCCGTTTTGAGTTCGGCTAATGTTAGACTGTGGTTCATCATCCATTCTTTTATGCGCCGCATCACCTGGTTCAGTTTGATTTGAGCCATTTCAACATTACGAGCTACTATCAAGGCGGCCACATCATCAGCATAGCCCACAAGCTTCGTGTCCTCTGGCATCTCCAAACGTAACAAGCCATCATACATTATGTTCCAAAGATCTGGACCAAGGATCGATCCCTGCGCTGCACCAGCCGTCATGCGTTTTGTCTTTTCTCCATCTTCCGTATCATACAACAGAGTGCGATCTTTGAAGTAATCTCTCATTATGCGCATAAGATATTGTGGTAGCTTGAAAGTTTCCTCAAGAGCTACCAACATGTCGCTCCATCTTGCCGAATTGAAGGCATTCTTCACATCCAGGGTCACAAGAAGTGTCAATTTACGGGAATGATGGTTGCCCATTTGTGCCCTTTCTGCTGTATTCACCACCTCCCACACTGCATCTAGCGTCGAGTGTCCTCTCCGAAATCCATGTTGGCGAACAGATAGATCCCCTGCTAGTTGAACTGCTGAGAGGATTCTGGACTGCAGAAGTTTCTCCAGGCCTTTTCCGGCTGTGTCCAGCATACATAAAGGTCTATAACCGCCAAGTTTTCCTTTGCTGATCAGAACCAAACGAGCCATTTTCCATCGGGGACTAAAAACGCCCGTTTGCAGGCAATGATTGTACATATTCAGCAACAGTTCTGGACATAGTTCTGCTATTATCTTTAACACTTCTGTAGGTATACCATCTGGTCCTGGAGTTTTCTTGTTTCTAAGAGAGCTAATAGCTCTATTCAGCTCTTCTACAGTGAAGAGGGGTATATCATCCAGTTCTTTTTCGTCATCACAGTCAATCCTCTCTGGATGGTCTGGGAATAGTGTATCCACAATTTGTTTAATTGTTTGCGGATCCGCACTCGGGGTTGAAAATGTCCCTAGTTTCTTCATTACAATCTTATAACCTTGTCCCCATGGATCATCTTCTACTTCTTTAGCCAGTGCCCACCATTTATTGGCTTTACTTTTTCTGATTGCATTACGGAGTTCCTTCTTCGCTGACTTGTACTCCGCTGTGACTGAGGTATTCTCTTGACTGCCTCTCATCCTCTAATAATAATAATAATAATAATAATAATAATAATAATAATAATAATAATAATAATAATAATAATAATAATAATAATAATAATTTATTAAAGGTAATACCATTTTACATAACAGTAGGGAAGAATAAACAAAACAAAACACACTAAAAAGAAAGTTCAATGGAGTATAAGTAGAAAAATATGTACAGATATATACACAGGTTATATTACAAGTAAGCACAGGGAAGTACAGTAGAACCTCGATAATTTGAAATCGGTTAATTCAAAATCCCGCCTAATTCGAAGAAGCTCTCGTTCCCGGAAACATGAGATACAGTTTTGCATGTTATTTAAATTGTTTAATTCGAAATACGGATAATTCGTAATTCGAAGTACAATGTTGGCCCCATTACCGAAATTCAGACTTTTAATTCAAAACTGCCTTTACATTTTAAAACAGTAGTATGTTACATAGTAATTTCGACTCAAAATTTATCCGCCTCATAATAGAACGCGTGTTCTGGAACGTGGAGGGGTAGCTTTCCACACTTACACTCACTTCGGTGGGTCTACAGTGCGCTTCATGATTGCTAAGTTGAATGAAATTGGAATTCTTTTGTATGCAACCTTTTAAGGAACACTGTAATATTACGCAACAGGCAGTGTGTGGAAAAACAGAATCCGCGAACACTGGCGATGCGAACAGTTGACGAAAAACGTGGCTCATATAATAAATTCGTAGGCACCAAACAATATTGTAATTGCTGATGAAACTGCATTGCTTTATTTTAATGCAAGCCCAAATGGTCTTAGGGTTTTAAAGGAGAAAATGCCAGCTGGAGAATCGTACAAGGGTGGGGGATGGGGGTCATTGTAGTGTGTTGCAATGCACATGGAAGTGAGAAACTTTATACCCTCATCATGGGAAAGTTCGATAAGCCACAATATTTTAAGGGCGTCGGGCACTTTCCATGCCAGTACAAAGCATCTAAAAATGCAAACAGTACAGAAATCCAAAAAGTAATGCATTTGCACAGGGGAACCAATTTATCCTCGTCTTTGAATTGTGTGATTTTTTTTTTTCTCTCGTTGCGTGAGGTTATGTTTGCCAGTGATTTATCCAAGTGCATTATTTGAACATTGTAAATGCGCCTTGTTGGATACATTTCGGAAATAGTTTTCCATGGCATTTGAAAGGTTTAAACTCTGTATCGAGGTGATTGCATGTATTAATGGGTCTTAGAATACTTCGTGACATGGCAAGTGTTTACATTTCTGAAGTACGAGAGAAGTGCCATGGCGGGAAATCGTACAAGGATAGAGTCATAGGAAAATTTGATTTTAAGGGCATCGGGTACTTTTTGTGTAAATACAAGGCATCTAAAATGCATACAGTATAGTAATCCAGTGAATAAACACTTGCACATGGTAGCCAGCATAGATTTCTCCTCGTCTTTGAATCGTGCTTTTTTTTTTCTTCCTTTCGTTGCGTGAGGTTATGTTTGCCTGTGAGATATCCAAGTGCATTATTTGAATACAGTAAATGCACTTTCTTGGATACATTTTTGAAATAGTTCTTTTTTCATGGCATTTGAAAGGTATAAACTGTGAATCAAGGTTAACTGCATGCAGTAATGGGCCTTAGAATATTTTGTAACGCGGCAAGGGTTGGTACTTCTGAATTGCGAATTGGCGGTTATTTCAAAATCACGTAATTCGAAGTCCAGTTTTTGAGTCCCAACGACTTCGAATTAACGAGGTTTTAATGTAATAGTCAGTTCTGGAGATAATGTAAGTGATTTCTAAATTTTGACAATGAGCAGTTAAATACTGTATATCAATATCCACTTTGTTTAGAGACCTTGACATTCGTTCAGTTGGCCCATTGAATGCTTAGTTAGTTCTATGCCAATTTGTAGACAATGTATTCTTGAACCTTGTGCGTCTATCTGGTACATGTACGTTAAGTTTTGCAAGGAGTTGTGGACAATTCACCAAAGAATGAAGCAATTTAAAAATGAAGAGTGTATCCAATATTTCACGGCGTTGTGACAGGCTATGCAGATTTAAGGACTGTTGTAGGGATGTATAATCAACATTATCTTATGAGAATCCTGCTCTAAATGAATGTAAACGAAGAAATTTATATTGTACTGAATTTAATCTATGGATAGAGGTCTGATGAGAAGGGTTCCAAACAGGTGTACAGTATTGTAGTATAGGGCGTACTATAGACACATACAGCAATCGATAGGTAGCTAAGTTTGAAAATTCTCTAGAATATCTAGTAATGCTACCCAGTCTTTGAAATGCTTTCTTACAAATTATTTCAATATGTTCATTAAACGATAGGTTATAACTGAATAAAACACCAAGGTCATTAACTTGTGAAACAGGATTTAGAATGTTATTACTAAATTTGTACTGAAATGATATTTTCTTCTTGTTTTTAAAAAATGATATTTTACATTTCTCACGATTAAGTTTCAATCCATTTTGAATACAGTACTTTTCCAGATCTTCTTGAAGTTTTAAACAATCAAGCGGACAATTAATTTGCATAAATTTTTTTGCATCATCACAAACAGCAACTTCTCCAGTATTTCGTATAGATATACGTTCAAACTATCGCGAAGGTAATAATTTACTACATTAAAAAACACGATACGCCTGTAAACTTCCATTTAAAAAGAAGTTAAAGAGATTACACGGTAATAGTTAACAGTCGTATTGTTATTGATTATTGTCGCTCCTCATATTCAAATATTGCATTGTTGGCTACAGTCGTGAACAAAGGGTGTAGTGTAGTCAAGTAAATATAAATAAAAATCAGCTGACCTTGTATTCCATTCATTTGTACTTCTGAGTAGGTAGTTAGTATCCATAATTTATATTTCGCTCCCTCGATCTTTCAGTATTTATGAGCGGTTAGCTAATAATAATAAAGTTCATATATCCCAGTAATTGCAGTTCAAGTCCCTGGAGTAGTAGTAGTAGTTTTGATAGAAATATTTGAGAAATTATTGTAGACAACCTCGTATTTTTCAGTAGGCCTAATTAAGGACACTTTTTTTTTACTCCGTCCCGTGGAGTAGCGAAAATAATAGTAATCCACCAGCTGTAATAATCACATAACCACATTTCAGTAGAATTGTAGTGAAGATAAGGTATAATATATTAGATAGTATCTTGCCAGTTATATTCGTGTTTTTCTTCGTGTACGGCAATCCTTTTGATACTTAAGCATTTAACCAAACGCAGTGTAGTGTAGTGTAGATACATTGTAGTATAGATACAGTACATTTAGATAGTACCGTATCTTGCGTGCTATATTCGTGTGTTATCTTTCGTGTATATCTATTAGACCGTAATACTAATAATAATTTGTCTAAGCATTTAGCTTCGTTGGTAATCTTTGAGTACAGTAGTTCTTGCAAATTTCATTTCTGTTGTGCTTAGTAGTGACATACGGTACGGTACCGGTATCGTAATTAGGATACGTCTGAAAGTAGTTTAAAAATTACTGTAGTGTACTGTACAGTAGTATACGAGTAATATCCTATTAGAATTTAGTGTGTTTATTTTATTATTGTAAAATATTTGTGTAGTACTGGTGTGGTAGAGGTATCCGTAGAAACTCTTACTAAAATATTGTTGAAATTAGGATAGGCTTAATTGCTGTTTGGAATTGTGTAGTTCTTGTGTATTACTTTCGATATTCAGTAATTAACAGCAGCTTTTATCCTGTTAGGGGTTGTAGGATAAAAAAAATTTAAAAAAATAATAATAGAGCACGACTAAGTAGTATTGTAGTGTAGTCGTATATTAATTACCTTATTGTTGTGTACTATCCCAGACAATATATCCCTCCGTTCATTTATTTTTTTGCAAATAAGTTTTTTTTTTTTTTAATTTAAAATTTTCCCCCCCGTAAAGAATGGCTAAGGAGCGCGAGTGTACTTATTGTGGGTGTGGTGAGGCATTGAGGGGTATGAGGGAGGAGTTGGAAAGTTTGAGGGAGATAATTAGGATTCTCACAGAAGACGGGAAGGAAGATAGGACTCCCTCAAACAATGTACAGGTTACAGTAGGTGTACAAGAGGGAGGGGAAGGAGGAGTTGTAGAAGACAGGTGGTCTAATGTTCTAAGGGGAAGGAGATTGCAGGCCAAGGGCTCTATTCAGGATCAGAATTCAGGACAGGTGTCTGTGCGAAATCGGTACGAGTCACTCCAGGTAGAACAACAGAGGGAAGATGAGGGGCAGGGAACTGTTGCTGAGAGCGTGGAAGTAGGAGGAAGGGAAAAGGTAGGAAAGGGAAATGTAGAGTAGAGGATAGGAAAAGACAGGTGGAACGGGGTCATGGGAAGGAGAAAAGGGAGGAGGAAGTAGCTTCTGCAGCTATCAGGAAAGATAGGGCTGACCAGGAGGGGAGGGGATCAAATGAGGTGGGTAGGGTTGAGGCTCTGGTCATGGGGGATTCCATCGTTAGACACGTGGGGAAAGTGTGTGGAGGAAAGGGAACCAGGGTAGAATGTTATCCAGGAATTAGGTTGAGGCAGATGTTGAGGAAAGTAGAAGAGAGGGAGGAGGGGAAGGAGAAGGTGGTAGTGTTTCACGTTGGTACCAACAACGTAAGGCAAGCTGATATAAGTACCAACATAGTTGGAGATGTGTGGGATCTGGTAAATGCAGCACGGGTGAAGTTTAAGAAAGCGGAGATTGTTATTAGTGGAATACTGTGTAGGAGGGATACTGACTGGAGGGTGATTGGGGATTTAAATGAGACTATGGAGTGGGTATGTGGGAAACTGGGAGTGAAATTTCTAGATCCTAATGGGTGGGTAGGAGAAAGGGATCTGCGCTCGGATGGCCTTCATTTAAACCGCAGTGGTACATATAAGTTAGGAAATTTGTTTGGAAGGGTAATAGGGAGGTACATTCAGGGAAACGGGATGGCCTAGGGAGCGGTGATAAGGGAACAGGGAACTGGAAATCAAGTAGGGATGACATAAAATTGTTAGTGTTGAACTGTAGAAGTATTGTAAAGAAAGGAATAGAATTAAGTAATTTAATAGATATATATTTACCAGATATTGTAATAGGAGTTGAATCATGGCTGAGAAATGATATAATGGATGCAGAAATTTTCTCACGGCACTGGAGTGTGTATCGTAGAGATAGGATAGGAAAGGTGGGAGGGGGAGTTTTCATTCTGGTGAAAGAAGAATTTGTAAGCTACGAAAAAGTTAAAGATGAGACACATGAAATTCTAGGTGTAAGGCTCATTTCTAAAGATAATAGGCAACTTGATATATTTGGAGTGTACAGATCGGGAAAGGGTAGCACTGATGCGGATTCGGAATTATTTGATAGGATAGTCAGCTATGTGGGAAACGACATGGAAAGAAATGTGATTGTAGCGGGAGATCTGAATTTGCCAGATGTCAATTGGGAAGGAAATGCGAACGACAGGAAGCATGACCAACAAATGGCAAATAAGTTAATATGGGAAGGACAGCTGATTCAGAAAGTGATGGAACCAACCAGAGGGAAAAATATTTTGGATGTGGTGCTGATAAAACCAGATGAGCTCTATAGGGAAACTGAAGTAATAGATGGTATTAGTGATCATGAAGCTGTTTTTGTGGTAGTTAAAAATAAATGTGATAGAAAGGAAGGTCTTAAAAGTAGGACTATTAGGCAGCACCATATGGCTGATAAAGCAGGTATGAGGCAGTTTCTAAAAAGTAACTATGATCGGTGGAAAACGGTAAATAAAAATGTAAACAGACTCTGGGATGGGTTTAAAGAAATTGTTGAGGAATGCGAAAACAGGTTTGTACCTTTAAGGGTGGTAAGGAATGGTAAAGACCCACCTTATTATAATAGAGAAATAAAGAGACTAAGAAGGAGGTGCAGACTGGAAAGAAATAGAGTTAGAAATGGCTGTGGAAGTAAGGAGAAATTGAAGGAACTTACTAGAAAATTGAATCTGGCAAAGAAGGCAGCTAAGGATAACATGATGGCAAGCATAATTGGCAGTCATACAAATTTTAGTGAAAAATGGAAGGGTATGTACAGGTATTTTAAGGCAGAAACAGGTTCCAAGAAGGACATTCCAGGAATAATTAATGAACAAGGGGAGTGTGTATGTGAGGATCTTCAAAAGGCAGAAGTATTCAGTCAGCAGTATGTAAAGATTGTTGGTTACAAGGATAATGTCGAGATAGAGGAAGAGACTAAGGCCAAAGAAGTAATAAAATTTACGTATGATAACAATGACATTTACAATAAGATACAAAAGTTGAAAACTAGAAAAGCGGCTGGAATTGATCAGATTTCTGGGGATATACTAAAGACAATGGGTTGGAATGTAGTACCATATCTGAAGTACTTATTTGATTATTGTTTGGCCGAAGGAGCTATACCAGATGAATGGAGAGTTGCTATAGTAGCCCCTGTGTATAAAGGAAAGGGTGATAGACATAAAGCTGAAAATTACAGGCCAGTAAGTTTGACATGCATTGTATGTAAGCTTTGGGAAGGCATTCTTTCTGATTATATTAGACATGTTTGTGAAATTAATAACTGGTTCGATAGAAGGCAATTCGGTTTTAGGAAAGGTTATTCCACTGAAGCTCAACTTGTAGGATTCCAGCAAGATATAGCAGATATCTTGGATTCTGGAGGTCAAATGGACTGTATCGCGATTGACATGTCTAAAGCATTTGATAGGGTGGATCATGGGAGACTACTGGCAAAAATGAGTGCAATTGGACTAGACAAAAGAGTGACTGAATGGGTTGCTATATTTCTAGAAAATAGATCTCAGAGAGTTAGAGTAGGTGAAGCTTTGTCTGACCCTGTAATAGTTGAGAGGGGAGTTCCTCAGGGCAGTGTTATCGGACCTTTATGTTTTCTTATATATATAAATGATATGAGTAAAGGAGTGGAATCGGAGGTAAGGCTTTTTGCGGATGATGTTATTCTCTATAGAGTGATAAATAAGTTACAAGATTGTGAGCAACTGCAACGTGACCTCGAAAATATTGTGAGATGGACAGCAGGCAATGGTATGTTGATAAACGGGGCTAAAAGTCAGGTTGTGAGTTTTACAAATAGGAAAAGTCCTCTCAGTTTTAATTACTGCGTTGATGGGGTGAAAGTTCCTTTTGGGGATCATTGTAAGTATCTAGGTGTTAATATAAGGAAAGATCTTCACTGGGGTAATCACATAAATGGGATTGTAAATAAAGGGTACCGATCTCTGCACATGGTTATGAGGGTGTTTAGGGGTTGTAGTAAGGATGTAAAGGAGAGTGCATATAAGTCTCTGGTAAGACCCCAACTAGAGTATGGTTCCAGTGTATGGGACCCTCACCAGGATTACCTGATTCAAGAACTGGAAAAAATCCAAAGAAAAGCAGCTCGATTTGTTCTGGGTGATTTCCGACAAAAGAGTAGCGTTACAAAAATGTTGCAATGTTTGGGTTGGGAAGAATTGAGAGAAAGAAGAAGAGCTGCTCGACTAAGTGGTATGTGATTGAAATAATAACATTAAGTTATTTATTAGACCACCTAATCAATACAAAATCTTGGATGATTTACATAAATTTGTTAGCTAATAGTGGTACATGTTTCGCATTCCCTGAAGGCATCATCAGCCATAGTCTTAACCTTAAATTAAAAATAGGCGTCTAAATAACATGTAGTAATGAAATGAATTTTAAAATCTTGAAGAGATTTGAAGTAAAATAACATTAAAAATAACAATGATGGTTTGAAAATACAATGTGATGAGATACAATAGTGGAAGTATTAACAAAATTAACATTAGAAGGCTGCTAAAATAAGTACAATGGATAAAACAACAGATTGTTATACAACAAGTAGTAGGATTGCATAAAAGTAAAGTTGATAGTCTGGCGGTTATAATTAGAAGATGGCGAAAAATCTTATATAATCAAAGTAAAGAAGAGAGAATAAAAGTCAAAGTTAGTCGAGAGATCCGAAGTTAATCATGATCTTGAAGATAAAAGACGAAAGTCAGATGCATATGGAGAAGTTGTAGAACACGTTGAGGATACGAAGTTGGTGAATAGAAGTTGAAGAACAGTTTCAAATAGGATCACTATGGACCATCTCAAAATTTTGAAGTGATGTTCAAATGTTGCAAATTGTGAGCTTGCAGATATTCAAGTTGAAAAAGCATATAAAAGTGGAATCATTTGACGGTGACAAAGATAGCTTGCAATATTATGAGTTAGAAGTATTTGCAACAGTATTACATGTAATAAGTGGTATGTTCCGAGCTGTCAGCGGAGAGAGGGCGTGGAATGACATTAGTAGACGAATAGGTTTGAATGGCGTCTATAAAAGTAGGAAAGATCACAATATGAAGATAAAGTTGGAATTCAAGAGGACAAACTGGGGCAAATATTCATTTATAGGAAGGGGAGTTAGGGATTGGAATAACTTACCAAGGGAGATGTTCAATAAATTTCCAATTTCTTTGAAATCATTTCGGAAAAGGCTAGGAAAGCAACAGATAGGGAATCTGCCACCTGGGCGACTGCCCTAAATGCAGATCAGTATTGATTGATTGATTCAAAAGCAATTCAGAATTCTTAAGTATATTTTTAATGTCATTTATGTAGAGAGTAAACAGTAAGGGCACAAGGTGGGACCCTTGAGGAACTCCACTGGTACAATAATAGGTGCAGAAAAATGATTCCTTATTTTAACAATCTGCAGGCGATTTTTAAGATATGATTCAAACCATGACAGGAGAGGCCCATTAATTCCGTAGCCTGTTAGTTTTTGCAGCAAGATATCGTGGTCGACAGTGTCAAAAGTTTTTGAGAAGTCTGTATAAGTGCAGTCCACTTGGGAGTGGTTCTCTATTGCATCCAAGAGGAACTGATAGAATAAAAGAAGATTGCTACATGTTGACCGTCCTGAAAAGAAGCCCTACTCCCCTGCTGTGGCTCCTCCCCTCCCCCATCCCTTCCCTCACTTTCCCTTTATCTCTGTCACTTGGCCTCTGCCATTGCACTCTTCAGTAGCCCAGCTCCACTCCTTTCAACAACTCCGCCAACACGTTGCTCAAGGTGAGTTCGCTCGCCTCTTTTCACTTAACTTTCTTTTCGTTTATGTAATTTTATCATGCCTAATTTGGCTTTCAATCTTTTCATCATGTCTCCATGGTTCCATATTGAACTGGGAATCATAACATTAGGTCAAATTAAGATCTTCACACGACCGCATTGTTTGCTTCGGTACCACCTGAGTTAAGCCTGTTGAATACCACAGATTAAGAGAACAAGATTACTTCTTCCCACCGATAACACATGTTTTGCAGTTTCTTTTTGTCTAAAGATACACTTTATGATCTATACGCCTCAAGCTGGACTATATTCTTGTGTATCGAGACTTAACAACTGAGTACCATATCAGATTTTATAGAATTTTACTCTATGGTCAGATGCACCTTAGTCTCATCATCTTGTACCACAGTTTCTTGTTACATTTTAATATTTGTCATTGCAGTTGCTTGTCTTGTGTTTTACATTGTTTTTTGATTAGTTGTTTTTTGCTCAATTGATTCACTGTCTGATGATGACGCGTAATGAGCGTCGAAACTAGTACCAATCTTGTATAAACGACATGTGATCTAACTCACATCAATGAATTGTCATTGTATTGAAAAGTTGGATCCTTAACATTTTCAGTTTACTATAACTCTTGGTTATCAGAGCAAGCAGCAAGTTTCTATGAAGAGGGTGTTCAAAACTTAGTTGTAAGGTATGAAAAGTGTTTAAACAAACTTGGCGGCTATGTTGAAAAATAAAGTGTAATATGTAAAATGTGTGGTGTTTGAAAATAGTCTTTCGTTGTGTAGTTATTTTCAAATGACCCTTACTTAAAAAACATGCCTCGTATGTTTGTCACATTGTCAATTAATTCAGTGTTATCTTGCACTCTCTTTCTTATGAACACCGAGCATCTGCTGTCTCCTTATTCTCTTGTCTTCCACTATAGTCCAGTTCCACTTCTTGATGAATTTTTATATACTAAGGGCATTCAGTATTATATATTGTTGGAATTGTTAGGAAGCTGCTGGGTAGAATGGTGTTGTTTGATAAATCAAAGTTGCATATTTGAGGGATTCATTTCAGGTTGATTTATTTCTTGCATCTCATACATCTCATCTCGCATCACATTATAGCCTTGATAACAACATTTTCTAAGATATTTGTATATAGAATGCAACAGCAAAAGATTAAGTGTTGTTTAATTTTGTTATAGCATCTTAGTGAAGTTGCAAAATTAAAGATGCTTTTAAATAATAATATTTCTGGAACTTACTGAACATACAGTATATGGACACTGCTTGGTATACTGATCAAAGAAATACCTTGATAGTTGTTCCAGTCCTTCTTTTTCCCTTGTTATAGATATAGGTGCAATTCCTGTTTGTATCCTATTTGAAGGTATCTTACTCAAATTCCATACTAAACCTATTACTCTATGAAAACCATTGCTTCTTTACCTTCCCAGATATAAGTATTGTGCAGATTTGTCCTTGACCTCTCATAAATAGCCCTTGTTGATATTCTGTATAATTAAACTACATACCAGTATTTTGAAGCTCAGGTTGGGATAAAGAAATAATAGGAAAATATTGAATGTGACTTCAGAGATGAGGAAGGTAGATGAAAACAGTTAAATAAAAAGAACTGAATTGGAATAATGATATATGATTATGATGCTTATGTTATTTTGGTAGTAAGATTGTCTGGTAAACACCTCGGTATAATTTTTGGATGCTCTGTTTAATATATTTTTAATCATTTTCTGTTTCAGGGTTTGGGCCCATTCCTGTTGAAGGTGGAGCTGCTGCAATACCTGCTGCTCCAGCACCTTCTCCGAGACCGGTGGCTCCTGCGCCGCCTGTTACTCCTGTTCCATCACCTCGACCATCTCCATCTATACCTGTCACGCCGGCCACACCCACGTCACCCCAAACACCCAAAACTCCAGCAACACCGTCATCGCCTGCACAACCATCTGCAGAGAAAACAAATGGTAATAAACTTTTAAAAATTTATTTGGGAAGTATTCCTTAGATATCTCGTACAATGTCTTCTTCAAATAGCTTCTCTCTTCATCAATTCCAGTTCTTCCCTGCCCCTGACAAGCTTGCTTCTAGTACTGAGCTTCATCAAGGAGGCAAACGATAGCACTTGCTTAGGGGTCATTTGATCACATCAGCAGTCTTGATAGTCTTGGTGTGGAAATTGTGGACAAAGACTAAATTATTTAGGGCAGATACAGGTAGTGAAAGACTAGGAATGTAAGACGAGCAACAAGGGGGGGAAGTATCCATGAAGGTCAGTATAAGTAATGGAAGGGAACTAATAAGTGACAGTCATATACAGAAAGGTAGGAACTTGGATGTGAAGACATAACAGGATAAACATAATGAGAAAAAATGGAAGTAGAAAAACTGGGGTTGGTTAGGCAAGAGCCTATCTATATTGAGAAGGCAGTGTATGAAGATGCAGAGATTGATAGAAGAAATAAATGATGTAAGGCATTCTAAAACTGATGATTTGTGATTTCTGAAACAATTTCATAAAATGCATGCTTAGTTAGATCAAGTGTGGAGAGTTGTACTAGTGTAGAATTTTATGACTGACATCAACTCAAATATTATCATTTGTATTTTTTGAGGATTATTTACGTTTTACTTGTGATATCGTAGGTTGTCTTAGGACAGTACTGACTGACAGTGTAAGAGGATTGACTGTACTTAAACAGGTGGAAACAAGCTTGCTTCCTTGCTTTGTATGTCTTTCATGAGAAATATATTTTTGGCTGAGTTGTTCAGTTTTCTATCTCCATCATATTGGTTGGAGATTTTATATACCATTGGGCTGCTTTTGTTGTTGTGGTGTTCAAAGTGGTGTTGGAGTCTCCTCACATATCATGTCCAGATGAATTAGCACCTGCTCAGGTACAGCTGGTTTCTCTGGTTGATTAAGATAACACTGTTTTTATACTGTGCTTTATATTTCCTCTATATTCCTTCCTGCAAGGACAAGCTGTGAAGTGTACCTCAGAGTTAATGAGAGGGATGCATGGATCTTAACTGTATGTGACCATTGAGGTATTTTTGATGTGGAGGTGACGCTTTTAAGATGATGGCGCTTTTTCTATCCAAGGCTTTGAATCTTCCTTGGTGAGGGCGGCAGCGTGAAGGATTTCTGTGTGATATGCAGTTTGCATCATTTTTCTATCATGTATTTTGTAAAATTGTAATCTTTAAAGAAAATCTTTCTAGTATAAATTAGGGCAATAAACTATAAAGTATTCTCCTTTGACTGCACATTGTGTATGAGATTAATCATAGATATTTTATCTTAGAACGTATTATGACAATGAAATCCAAGAGTGTGTGGGCCAGCAGGAAGAAGAACTGCAACAATATGGGTGGTAACCAGTGGAAAACATATGATAGTTCCTGCTAATTGTTGAGGCACACAGTGGGGAAATTGACCCAGCCCATTCCTTTTTTTTTTAAACCTTCAAGCCATCCATTAGACGCCTTGAAGTTACAGAATTCCATTATGGCAGCTAAATGTGATGCCTTGGCCTGAATCAATGTTCCATCAATAGGAATATTCGAAGCCCAAGCTTGTTTGAACTAGTTCACCAGAACATCTTCTAAAGCTGAAAACTGGCTTTTACAGACACGTTTCATTTGGCTGCTTCCTCCTGCCAGACAAGCATCCTCAGTCTTCTTGCGGTTACTTACTATCGTATTTAAAGTTGTCGTAGGAATGTCCAACATTTGGGCAATTTGCAAACATTTCATGTGTGGATTAGCATCCACTTTCTTGATAAACTTAAAATTTTCCTTGTTGGTAAACTGTCTAGCTATCTTCTTCTCCATAACTTAATGTCTTGCAAACCACTAGTCCTATGTTTAAGTACAATAGGCCTAATTCACCGTAAAGATAAGCGCTACACATCAGCTATGTACGTATGTACAGTTGGCCTAATTTAATACGTTACATGATTCATTTACGAATGAAAATTTAGCACCTAGATTAAGAAACAACACTCAGACGTGATACTGTTGCGCTATCCAATCAACCACAGCAAAGACTGGGACTGACGCTACCTGTAACCAAGGCAACTAGCTGTAGGTTGACATGCTAGCACGCTATGTTGTCTGGGTAGTCTGTGGCTGTGAAATTAAGTTCTCTGCCAAATCCTTACGCATGCCAGCTGTGGCTGGAGCGTTGTGCGCGCAACTTGGCCTGGAACGGTAATTTAAATTCCTTATGATGGGAGTTATGAACGTACTAAAGAGTAACATAAATGTGCTGTCCAGGTTTCTTTAGCATGTATTTAATAGGACATGAAATGGGACTTAGAAATAATGACGTGATAACCAGGGAAATGCGCTAAAGAGGGACGTCCTAACCAGTTTCAACTGTATACTGGAGTAGCTATATTTTAGTTGATAGTGAAACACATTAATTCACTAAGTAACCATTTTAGTTAAGGACTGTGACAACCTGCAGCAATGAAGGTAATATTTTCAGTTTCCAGTCTAATGGAACAGTTATATTGATGTAATTAAGTTTTTGTTAGTACAGAAATCTTCCTTGATTAGAGAATTAATTTCTCAATGCCATTTACTGTTCTGCGGTGCACCAGATAAGAGTATATGGATGTTTCAGTGTTTTCATACTAAACTCTATTGTTGCATTCTTCTTCTAATAGTTAAACCATAAGATCCTATAGAAGAATACATTTTCTCAAAATATTTACATCTATGTTCTTTTTTTCATCTTCTTTCATCTCATTTACATAATTTTAAGAAGACTTTCTGTATAATTTTGTAATGGTCCTCACGTTAAGGATAAATTCTTTACCTGAATTGATATACAGTGAAACCTCGTTAGTGCGTTCCTCATTAACACATTTTCCCGCTTAGCTCGTTGTAAATTCAAAGTCCTGATTCTCATCATATTAAATCTATATAAAAATACCTCACTTATTGCATCATTAATTTTCGCTATTACCGCTTAGCATGATCACATTTTTGTAGCCCTGAAAATGTTATTTGTCATCCCTTGTGAAACAAACATGATTTTCAAATCGGCTGTCGCCACAGTTGTGTGATTACAGAAAAAGGCCTTAAATTCCTAAACTTCATAGGATAAGTTGCATGTTCAGGGAGCAAGCCGTTAGCCTCAGGAATGTTCAGTTTTGTTTGCCGGTTAGGAGCAAGATTGCTGAATAACACAGCGAGTCTATTTGTGCTTGTACAGTATTTCACATTCCATTGAGAAGTTAGAAATTTATTTTGTGTTGAGTGGTACAGTGAAGTGTAGCGAATAAATTTGTCACGTTATATGGTCGCCTGTATGTGGATTGTGAACATATGAACATACCTAACACATCACAAATTTTCTCTACCGCTTACTACATGTATGATCACTTATTTCCTAGGCCTGAAAATGTTATTTGTCATCCCTTGTGAAAGAAATGTGATTTACAACTTGGGTAAGAGCCGTCGCCTCAGTTGTATGATTACAGAAAAAGTGAGCCTATTTATGCTTGTATTTTGCATTCCATCCAGAAGTTAAAAATTTATTTTGTGTTGATTGGTACAGAGAAATTTTGTTGCATGATACGGTAGCCTTTATCTGGATTAGGAACATAATCGTGTGAAATTGACTATTGTGGTGCATATTTGTCTTGTGATAGCGTAGTTATGGATATGGAAAGTGTCATCAAATTCCTTACTAATGAAGACAAAACTAAAATCTTTCAGAAAGTGGACTGGCATGTGCATCTTCAAGCACACAGAGGTCACGAATGTTGAACTCACGCGTTCGAGTTTCGACTCGATCATTCGACTTGGTGGAAGTTTTTCAAAATGGGAGTTAGTCATTCCTACATTCAGGGAACGGTCACACATGGTCGAGTGTAACCTCGCTTTCATTGTCTGAGTGTGTGACCAAAAAATAATGTTTAATAACCCACTGCTCTGAAATAAAAGACTTCTACTAACCTTTGTTTTAGAAAGAGTGTGATCTGCAATAATACTTGAATATTTTTATTGGCCCCTGTGCATATGTTTTCATATTTGTTGTTTGGTGTTTTTCATACCTTTCAGTGTACTTGTTATTTTATAAGCCTCAGCAGAAAAGGTTTTTAGATTTGTTCTCTTGTGTTTTTCACACCTTTTAATACTTTCCTCTCGTCTTTAGAAATGGTAGATGTAGTTTTCTCTGTACCCACGGATACACGTTGTAAAATGCCCTCATGTCAGAAAAAATTGTATCTAATGTTTCCATATCCCTATTGTGTAGTTTTTTTTCCTTTTTTTTTTCCCCCCGAACATTGAGTAGTATGTTTTCTCACTTAACAGGTTCATTTTTGTTGTGCCCTGCAGAAACATCTTAACGAGGTTTTACTGTATATATTTTCTCTGTTGTAGAGTAAGAGAGCTAATAAAAGTAAGAAGGAAGTATTCTTTTCTAGTGCGAAAATCACCTCAGTCTCGCCAGGAAAAGCAACTGTCTTTCTTGATTGCTCGACAAAGGGAGTTCAAAGAAGCAGCTTTGAAGGCCAAACAAAATGGTGAGCTGAATCAGGCAAAGGAATATTTGCGCTTGGCTAAAGGATTTGATCCTCTCATTGAAGCTTCACACAGTGGTCTTCCAGTAGATATGACATCGGTAAGTATATTCACAAAAAAAAAAAAAAATATATAGGAGGCATTACCAACAAAAAGTATTCAAATTAAAGAAGTTTTGTTTTGTTTTGTTTTCCAGGTTCCTGTCCCACCAGATACCAAAGTGATATTGGAGTCAGACTTTGATATTATCACTATTGAAGACTGCATTCCAGGGAGCGATGCTGAGATATTTGAAAAATTGGAGGAGGACCTTTCTAACCAAGCAAAGGTGATATTCTAAATTTACTTGTACATTTTAGTAAGGTTACAGCTGTTGTAGTTTGAATACTATTTTGTTTCAGGAAGATACTCGCTAACTTTCTCACTCAGAGTAAAGGCAGATCACTATCAGTCGTTCTAGACTTTTAGTATGTAACTTCAAAGGAGTTGGACATTTAAACATCTCCCTTAGTAAATTATTCCAGTCTCTAAATCTTCTTCCTATAAATTAATATTTGCCCCAATTTGTACTTACAACTTTATCTTCATATTTTATTGGCCCCTGTGCATATGTTTTCATATTTGTTGTTTGGTGTTTTTCATACCTTTCAGTGTACTTGTTATTTTATAAGCCTCAGCAGAAAAGGTTTTTAGATTTGTTCTCTTGTGTTTTTCACACCTTTTAATACTTTCCTCTCATCTTTAGAAATGGTAGATGTAGTTTTCACTGTACCCGTGGGTACACGTTGTAAAATGCCCTCATGTCAGAAAAAATTGTATCTAGTGTTTTCATATCCCTATTGTATAGTTTTTTTTTTGAACATTCTACTTTTAAAAACTGCATTCAAACTTATTCGTCTATTAACATCATTCCATACCATCTCTCTGTGGACAGCTCGCATCATACCACTTAGTTGAGTAGTACTCCTAATTCTTTCCAACCCCAAATTTTCAACATTTTCATAATACTGCTCTTTTGTTGGAAATCATCCAGAACAAATTGTGTCGCTTTCCTTTGGATCCTTTCCAGTTCATGAAGGAAATAATCCTGGTGTGGGTCCCTTACACTGGAACCATATTAAAGTTTAATAAAAGCGTTGAAAATCGATTGGTTTTACCCACCTTTATGGTTTCACTTAATCTGGATAAATTTAAGAACATGTGAGAATGAAATGAAGGTTGGTTTGGAACATTTTACCTAAAGAGAATGACTCAGTAAAGTCTGTTCAATTATAAGCTTTGCTTTTCAGTGTCAACATTTTAAGAGTGGGACTATGATGTTTCTTCGACTGGTATTCATGATGATAATAGTGGTGTCCCATTTCAGGAAATTGCCTTAACTTGTTTACACTCCATTTTAAGAATCTGTTCTGCATTTTATTGCATTTATTCATAGCTTTTAAGTAAACATTCCTTGTTATAATCAATTCATCATTAAAAATCCGTTTTGAAGTTTTAAAACTCTTTAATTTGAGTTTAATCTTACATTTACTGTGTTTTCTTTGTTAGATGTGTCTCAACACAAGAGACCATTTCAAAGCGATAGGAGATGTTGCTAGTGCCAACCGCTTTGAACAGCTTGCACTCCATGCAAAGAAGGATTTGAATGCTGTGCGATGTGCACACAGGAGGAGTGAACCTTTACCTAAGTTTCATTACGAGACAAAATCTTTCTCTATTGTCCAGTAAGTACTAGTGAGTTATTTATTATAAGAATTATAATCCATGTGTTAAAATGATACTTGTATTTGGAGACCAAATTTCATAAATCTCTTACATGCTTATGTATGAATGCATTACAAACTTTTATGTTCATGAACTTTTGTATGAAGAATTCAGTAGTAGTAGTACTTTGACCTCAAATCTGTTTGGATATCCACACCACAAGTCCTAGCAACACACAGTTAGATAAAAAAGAAAAACTCCCAATTGTATTAATTGGTGTAATTTCCAGTCTAGTCAATATTGACATCAGACATCTTTCTTTTGTAGTGAAAGTCCATTAATAAATATATCTTAAGTGTCTTCTGAAACATGACTTTGATTGAGGACTTATTTTTCCTCATGTGTATGATGTTATTGTTGTAAACTTTTACGAGAGAATACAAGAAAATGGTATGAAATAAAGAAATATGTGAAGAGATGTCAACAGCTGTATGATGCTTCTTTGACTGTTTTGGGTGTCAGGTAGCTCAGAGGTATCATCATCATCATCATCATCATCATAATCATCATCATCATCATCTGGAAAGGACAAGCTTCAGTGTGTAGCATCATTTAGTTTTCCTTTAGATGATAAGAGTAATAGATGTTGTTTAAGGGGTAAAAATTAGTTCCTTCTGGTTGTTTCAAATAAATACTTTCCTATCAAAGTCATCTTACAAAAAGCTACAGTGACATAATGATCAGCATGATTGTGTTCTTCATTCTATGCCTTATTTTAAAATATGTTTTGAATAATTTAAAAAATTTCAGAATTGTTTCAGAGTTGTAATCTAATTCTTTATGGTGAGAAAATTCCATTTTTACATCAACATTTTAAAATTTTTATTGATATTTTTAATCAGTTTAACATGAAATATGTAAATCTCAATCCTTTGTAAGGGGACATATCTCAGTATTTCAGTTATCATTATTTTAATGCTTTACTGTTGTACTGGTATTTAAAATGTTTTCTGTGTATAGTCTCTTTGTTAAAATTTATATACATGTTTTTAAGTCAGCAAATATCCTTTCGTCTAATTAATTAATAAATTATTAATTAATTAATTAATAAATTAATTTTTCTTCTAAAGGAGGAGAAGAAACTTGTGATATTAGAGAAGTTACTACGGTACGAAGATTGATTTATAAAGAGGCTGTTTGGTATAATTTATTTCAAGTCTATTCAATATTGACATCATACATCTTTTCTTTTTTTTAGTGAAAGACCATAAATAAATATGCCTTAAGTGACTTACTCAAGTATACTTTCTGAAACATGACTTTGAATGAGGAATTACTTTTCCTCTGTGTATGAAATTAGTGTTGGATAATATAAAGAAAATGTGTTCTGTAAGTACAGTAACAACTTTTGTATCTAAAGGATTTAACTTATAAGATAAGCATTATGCAAATAAATCAGTACTTGTTAATGAAGTAGAGAGAGATTGATGGATAGTTCACTGAAGAATGAATGTTATGTTGGTCTGTAATATACATCACCACCTTTGCCAACAAAGGAGGGGATAAGAATCATTGCATAGGTGCATACTTTGTATGTGTTCTTATCTGGTAAATCAATGTTCTCCATCTCTTTCCTTGTCTTGTATTATTTCATTCTTAGTTTTCATATTTCGATCCCTTTTCAAATGGTGTTAAGAAAGACATAGTTTGTCATATTTTTATGAATTTATGAGCAGCATGATCTACTGTACATCAGAGTTTTGTGAATTTTTGCAGGGAAACTATATGTTTATACTCTGTATAGAATCTTTTGTAGTATTGGTTCCAAACTGGCATATACCAAGTTTAACATTGTATTTGTTTTTTCTATTTAGGTGCAATACAGAACTTGGAGACAATGATCTGGAATTAACTATTGTGCAGGGTATCAACTATAATGTATCAAATCCCAAAGATGTTGACACATATGTTAGATTTGAATTTCCATATCCAGCAGTAAGTATTGATTAACATGTATTCACTTTACTATTTTGCACATATTTCTGAAGAGACTTTCTCACGCAAGTTTTTATATTTTCATATTTTAATGTTACAAAAGATTTGTATGTACTGATGATGGCTTAAAGGGTCAAAACATGTCTACATTGTGGATAATTATGTATTAATTTTAAAGTTTGTTAATATTGTGTATTGAACAAGGTGGATTAAATCCTATTTTCGACCCCAATAGTATATATCAAATAGCTCTAACAAATACTATAATGGACCAGTTTGTCAAATACCGGTAGTGATCAGAATACGTATTATTCAGATGAATGGCAAGTATTCAGAATACTTCATTATTTCTTATGTAATATTAAAAACAAAAAAAAGAATAATTTGCATCTATTATTATTATTATTATTATTATTATTATTATTATTATTATTATTATTATTATTATTATTATTATTATTATTATTATTATTATTATTATTATTCAGAGAGAGGCTGTTCCACTTGGCGTGCTGACTCCCTTCGGTCATGCTCAAGCCCCGTTTTTGGGACAGACAATACTTTCAAATATTGAGACCGATAACCTTCCTGCTGTGATAAAAATTTGCTATTCCTTCTTTCTTTGCTACAGAGGATTCTTTGGTACTATTAACATTAACAATAGTAAGCACGGATGTTAAATATTATTTATAAAATCATAAATATTTCTCTTATTATTTGTTACAGAATCAGTTGTCCTGCACATAAGATTGGAAATTTTATTTTATAAAACATTTTTACATAGTATTAACAGAAATGTTTTAAGCTCTTCCATAAACTATTCTTTTATCCTCTGTGAATAAAATGATTTATAGCCTAGATTGTTGTACTTTCTCCCCTGATATTAGATATTGTGTTTTGTTCAGTTCTTTACAGCCATTTTCTTGTGAAGTGTATACATACTTGACAGAAATTTTAAAATTACATTTCCTTTTTATTCTGGACATGACCTACACATGAATACCAATTTCAAAAAATTGTGATAAAACTCTGGATAAAACTCTTATATTATTTAAATAGATTGGAATGTTTTTGTTGCAAGCCACAAATAATTTTTCATTCTTTCCCTTACTTGTTCATTCTCACTGGTTTCTGTGGTTTCAGTATGGTACAGTTTTATCCATATTTTTCTTGGCTCTTATGACTAAGTTTGCTACTTCCAAAGGAATTTTTGAGCTATTACCAGCAATACTGAAGCCTCCGTGGCTCAGGCGGCAGCTCGCTGGCCTCTCACCACTGGGTTCCATGGTTCAAACCCCAGTCGCTCCATGTGAGATTTGTGCTGGACAAAGCGGAGGCAGGACAGGTTTTTCTCCGGGTACTCCAGTTTTCCCTGTCATATTTTATTCCAGCAACACTCTCCAGTATCATTTTATTTCATCTGTCAGTCATTAATCATTGCCCCAAGGAGTGCGAAAGGGTTCAGCAGCTGGCACAATTCCTATCCTCGCCGCTAGATGGGGGCTTCGTTCATTCCATTCCTGACCCGGTCGAAATGACTGGAAACAGGTTTTGGATTTTCTTTTGTTCATACTAACAATACTCCAGTCTATTTGAAACATCAAAAACTGATGCATTTTACTGTGACTTTGCTGATATACAGATTCTTCAGCAATTCTGCTTTTTATATAGTTGTGCTTTGTCCATCTGGGGTCATATTACACCTTCACTTGTTTTAGTGGAATGCCCCTCATTTTGATATCAACATCAATTAGCTGGCAATCAGACACCATTACTTCTGTCATTTTTGATATATCTTTATGTTGAATTTAGTGTTCAAATTGTCCATGTAGATACAGTAGAACCTCGATAATTCAAAATCGGTTAATTCAAAATCTTGTCTAATTCAAAGAAGCTCTCATCCCTGGAAACATGAGGTATGGTTTTGCATGTTATTTAAATTGTTTAATTTGAAATACAGATAATTCGTAATTCGAAGAACAATGTTGGTCCCATTACCAAAATTCAGACTTTTAATTCAAAACTGCCTTTACATTAAAAAATACGTATTTTACAGAGTAATTTAATTTCAAAATTTCTCTGTGCCATGAAAGAACGCACCTTCCAGAGCGTGCAGGGGTAGCTTTCCGCACTTACATTCACTTTGGTGTGTCTACAGTGTGCTTCATATGTGCTAAGTTCGAGTGAAATCGTAATTCTTTTGTATTCAGCGTTTTAAGGAACGCTGCATTATCACCGTAGCAGGCAGTGTGTGGAGAAACATAATCCGCGAACACTGTTTTGCAGACAGTTGGCGAAAAAGCCTGGCTCATTTAATCAATTCGTACACATCGAACACTATTGTCAGTGCCGATGAAACTGCACTTTTTAAATTTTTTAATGCAGAGTCCAAACGGGCTTATGGTTTTAAAGGAGAGAAGTGCCAGCCAGGAAATCGTGTAAGGGTAGGGGTTACTGTATTGTGTTGCAATGCACACGGAAGTGAGACTTCCTTCCCTTGCCATATAAAAGTTTGATAAGCCACGATGTTTTAAGGGCATCAGGCACTTTCCGTGCAAGTACAAGACATCTAAAAATGCAAACGGTGCAGTAACCCAAGAGATAAAGCATTTGCACAGGAGAGCCAGCATAATTTGTCCACATCTTTGAATTTTGTTTTTTCTTTCTTTGCATGAGGTTATGTTTGCCAGTGTTTTATCCAAGTGCATTGTTTGAATAATGTAAATGCATCTTGTTCACTACATTTTGGAAATAGTGTTTTCCATGGCATTTGAAATGATTAAACTGAGAATCAAGGCGATTGCATCCATTAATGAGTCTTAGGATACTTTGTGACTTGGCAAGATTTGGCATTTCTGAATCACGAGACAAGGCAGCCATGGACATGTGCCATGGCAGGAAATCATACAAGGATAGTTACTGTACTGTGTTGTAATACAGACAGAAGTGAGAGACTTTCTCCCCTCGTCATAGGAAAGTTTGATAAGCCATGATGTTTTAAAGGCATAGGGTACTTTCTGTGCAAGTACAAGGCACTAAAATGCATACAGTACAGTTATCCAATGAATAAAGCAGTTGGACAAGGGAGCCAATATAGATTTCTCTTTGTCTTTGAATCATTTTTCTCTTTGTTTTTAATTTTATTGCGTGAAGGTATGTTTGTCAGTGAGTTATCCAAGTTCATTGTTTGAATATTGTAAATGCACCTTGTTGAATGGTTAAATTTTGGAAATCTTTTCTTTTTCATGGCATTTGAAAGATTTAAACTGTGAATCAAGGTTAATTACATGCAGTAACAGGTCTTAGAATACTGTGCGACGTCGCAAGGGTTGGCATTTCTGAATTACGATTTGGCGGTTAATTCAAAATCGCGTAATTCGAAGTCCGATTTTTGCATCCAAGCGACTTTGAATCAACGAGGTTTTACTGTATTTCAAAGATTTCCCTAATAACTCTTTGCTTTCTTCAATGATTACAATATATGCTGTAAGGAGGTATTTGAGTATTTGAATATTGAAAGCATAAATCTGTCAGTATCATCTCGTTTGCATATGGAGTGTGTCAGAGAAAACTTTTCAGAACTAACTTGTGCAATTTGATGAGCCTTTTCTTGAATGTATTATGGTTACTTAACTAGATTTCTTCCTTTTAGGAAACGCCTTATAAAGATAAGACTGTACTCATAAAGGATACCAACAACCCTCAGTATAACCAAGCATTCATGATACCGATCCAACGAAATGTCCGTGCGTGCCAGAGGGTGTTCAAAAGACAAAATATCAAATTGGAAGTTTGGTCTCGAGGGTGAGCAAGTTAACCTTTTTATAACCTGTTCCTTTCTCATGAATGATCATGAACTGTTCTTGTGTTTTTATTGTTTTCCTTCATTGAATGCATGTTATTTCTAGATATAAAATGCATGCACTCAGAAATCAGCGTGACTGTAATTTCCCGAATATTTTGAAATAGATGGACAGTTTATTGAAATAATGTTTAATTTTTGGTGCTATTATAGTATGAGATTAAACTGTCTTTAGTATAAGAGATGAGTGTAAATCCATATATGCATTTGTGTGTCCACTTTTCATGTGGAATATAGTTTGCAGTATTCTTTGGAAATAGTTGCTCCAAGATTATTTCTGTATTTCTTATATATTTTGTTATAGTTTGGGGTCAAATAATATATTTTGAGGTGCTCACTTTGCGTAACTCATTAAGTGGAAACATTTTGTACTTTCGTTAATACTTACAAGAAGTTACGAGTTATATATGAATTCTTGAATCAGGGGGGGAAAAAAAAGGTTAAAAGAAATTTAAGGGCTTATAAATACGAATAAATTACGAGGCTTACATTCATATGTTTTGGATAAGTTCTGGTTTGTACCTTTAAAACTTTAGTTGTATTGACTGTACATGTCTCAAAACAATAGGGAGGGGGGGTTGCAAGATTTGATACACATATATTGTTGCACAAATTGTGTTTAGAGTGGTGTGTTGTGTGTTACCAGACAATTCAAACCTTTATGTAACAGTAATACACATCTTGTTTATGTTTCAATGTACACTTGGATGGTGGAAGCAAAAATTAAACACAGTGTCCTAAATCAAAGTGGAATCACCATCCATTAGTGTCATATTTTCACATAAAGAAATCTGTTACCTGGTATGGCTTCCATGTGTCTTTAGGACTACCTGACACCTTCGAGGCACACTTCTGATGAGTAGACACACACTGCTTGTGGGATGTTATCCCATGTATTGATCAGAGCATCTGAAAGTTCTTGAAGTGTCAGAGGGGCTCTAGGATGACATAAGAGTCATTGATTTGGCTTGTCCCGTAAGAAGTGCTCAATGGAATTGATGTTGGGAATCATAGTGAGTCAATCCATGTTTTGAATCTGGAGTTCCTCTTGGACAGCCCTGGTAGCAGCTGCTGTATGCACCCATTGCATTGTTTTGTTGCAGCACAAATTGGGGCCCCATCCCCACTGCAGTGGGCTTAACATGATTGAGTACAATTTCCTCTACGTAACTGACAACCATAAGTCTGTGATCACCACAAGGTCCATTCGGCTATTGATTGTGATACCACTCCACACCATTGACAGACCTAGTGCCAAACCTATCCAGTTTCTGAACTGTCCATATACCATGGCAATGATACACCCACAGATGTATATCACTCTGCGTTACGAGAAAGCCTGATTCATATATGACAAACACATTGCACCATTATCGGAGCTGCCAGTTTTGACATGCATGTGGAAAGCTGAGTTGATCTTTCTTGTGATGAGGTATTGACATTTGCACCAGTTGCTGCCCTGAGATCTTTTTGGTGGTCCCGTTCAAGCACTGGGCAACTAAAGTGCACAATTGACCACAAATTGATCTTATCTGGCCGAAGTTTTCAGTTTTTTACCCTGGTCTGGTCTCCTAATGTACAATCGTGTTTCTCTGAATTGTTTCCAGACCCTGTCTACAATATATTTAGCCACATTGAGGTCTGCTGCCACTGCTTGAATAGTCCTGCCTTCCTGAAACAATATGAATACACAAACAGTTTCTGGCTCTGTTTGGTACCTCATTTTGACTGACTTAACGTAACAAACTGTACAAACATGTACTTGTCACTTATAAACACTGGATGCCGTGTAAGACTGTATGCTTCATTGATCACCCACTTTAGTATTAGGCATACCGGGCTAGTTGGCCGTGTGCGTAGAGGCGCGCGGCTGTGAGCTTGCATCCGGGAGATAGTAGGTTCGAATCCCACTATCGGCAGCCCTGAAAATGGTTTTCCGTGGTTTCCCATTTTCACACCAGGCAAATGCTGGGGCTGTACCTTAATTAAGGCCACGGCCGCTTCCTTCCAACTCCTAGGCCTTTCCTATCCCATCGTCGCCATAAGACCTATCTGTGTCAGTGCGACGTAAAGCCCCTAGCAAAAAAAAGTATTAGGCATAATGCAATTCATTTCACTATTTCAAAGAGGGAGTAGCTTTTACAGTTACTTTCATAGACTGCTCTTCGTTGTTAAGCATGTCGGAACAAGACAATACAACATTTATATTTTACACAATAATACTGGTCAAATGTTCCAGTGGACCAAAATCATATCCCTCTAACTTTTTATATATCAGAAGTGAAAAATAGAAGCCGACGCTTGCAGAGTATTTTGTAAATGTAGAAAAGGATTGATACCAAATTTTCTTGATAATTATACCAATATATGTTTTTAGTTTTGATGTTTTCATTTTTATCAACTAAAATACAAATTTATTATTTTTTTATTCTGAGAGTATTAATAGATCAAAGTAGATATGAATTTTCTTACTAACTGAGTGTTTTTTAAAATTATGAGCATTTAACATCCTTAAAATTACATTGTTGAGCCCCTGTATAAATACAATGTAGTGTAATTTAAATATTAATCTATTCAGTTATTAGCGTTAACACTGTAGAATTGTAGGTTAAGTAAAACATGTAGTTTCCTATCTTCCAACCAAGCACATGTTAAACGTATGTGACAGAATAAATGCCAATAAACTGTATAGGTTTTGTCCACCAATACAAGCATTTTATTCTTTTGGTACCAGTATCAAGTCTATAGTCATGTCCTGCTGTGCTAAATAGTTTGTCAGGAAAGACTATTGCTGGTGGTTTACATAAATATTTCACTGCTAATTTTCTCAGCTTCGGAAACTACCATATTTGCTTGCATATAACTTGCACTTTTTTGACAAATAATAAGTGTGAACATTTTCATTGCGTACAGTAATATATGCGGGAATTTGTGTGCAAAAGATCATATTCCCGAAAAAGAAAAAAAACTTAAAATTTGCATTAGGCATTGAAACAAGACAACTGGCTTACTTACCTTATTCATTGTCGCTGTTCTCACGTGCATCATTCTGGTCACCATCCCATACTGCATCATCCTCACTTCCATCCAACGCATTTACGATGCCCGTCTTCAAGAAACTCTTCACAATAACGTATGTCAACGAGTTCAACTGATGGGCCCTTTATTTTGCTTGCTGCCGTCAGCTCATGCTTCCCTCCTGCTATCCATTTGGCATTAAGGATTGAGGATAATTGTTTCCACTACAACAGTGTGAAGTTGTTAATACATCACATATTTATTAAATTTCAACATAGAGACCGGTTTCGGCAACTGTATTTGCCATTATCAGCCTAAGGAAAAATTGTTACAAGGCATTATCCAAATCTATATTAACATAATTTTAAAATATATGTATGTGCAAATCGAATCATATTCTTAAACTATTTTGTGTATTGTCCTTGAAGGGCTTGTTGATGTAAACATCTAAGGGCTGTAGACAACATGTGAGTCCTCCAGGAATTACAAGATCAGTTTTAATTTCCCGAAGATCTTTCTTCGTGTCTTCCACCAAGTGTCCGTGGAAACTGTTCCCACACCGTACGGACCCGGTCCTGGACAAGAGTTGTATCCATCCATCCTTTTTCTTGAACCCGTACATAAATGCCTTTGGGAAACTTCGCTTCAGGCACTGTTTTTCTTTTGAAAATAACATTCGGTGGCAATTTTCTTCCGTCTGTGGTTATTGCTAGCACGACAGTGCAACACTGTTTTTCACACCCAGTTGTACGTACAAGCACCTAGATTCTCCCTTCTTGTTGATGGTGGTGTTGCATGGCATGTTGAAGTTCATTGGGGTCTGATCTGCATTACTAATTTGAGGTAAGAGGTAATTGTATTTTTTTCTGCATTGCTATCACATGGAGATGAAAATCTATGATTTTGTTGCTGAAATTGCTTGCATTCTCTGGCAAAGAGATGTTCGCCTTTGCAGGCACAATCCCTTTCGTGTTCTGAATCTACGGATCCAACCCCAGCTCACTTTCAGATCTAAACAGCTGATTCCTCCTTTAAACGCTAGTTCGCACACTTTGAAATGTAACATCTCGTGCGAGATACATCATTTCACAACTCTGTAACGCAATGAAGCAACTCATGTTCCAGCTCAGGAAACTTGCCAGTTTTCGGCCCTCTGAATGCCTTGCGTGTTTGGTTGGTAGTTTCTAGCGCAGCTTTCTGTTTACGCCAGTAGCGAGCATTAAAATCAGTCACATTGAATTCTCGACTGGCAGCTCTGTTACCATGTTCTTCAGCATATTTTATCACTTTGAGTGTAAACCCAGCCATATAACTCCCACGTTTCTCCATAACTTAAAGACCTACTTAACCTACTTAACTGAGAAACAACAACGAAACTTGAAGACAGAATACTGGTACTTTCTGAGAATACAACAAATTGACGATACCTAACACCATGATCACTTGACTGCCTGGTCAGGGACACTTCCACTTCATGTGAACAACTGTGTCAGACAGGTAGTGATAAGCGTATTGACTAAGATAGAAGAGTGAGGGGAATGGCTGAGTGCGACTGACCGGCTAGGAATGCGACCTTAGGGCAGGGGTTTGCGAGTTAGGTACAGCAATTGGTACAGTCCCGATATTTAATGTAGGCATGTCCATGGATTACCCAAACTTTATTTTGTGGATGTACCGTACGCCTTTATGACGTCAGAAATTAATGCGAGTTATGAGCAGGGATATTTTCTTGCAGTTTCAAATGTTAAAATGGGGTGCAAGATATATGCGAGCAAATATGGTATTTGTTCTCTAATATAATAAAAAACAAAATAAGCAAGTGGCTGAGCGATCTGGGTCACATAGCTAACAGTTTACATTCGGGAAATTGTGGGTTCGAACCCCACTGTTGGCAGCCTTGAAGATGGTTTTCTGTAGTTTCTCATTTTCACACCTTAGTTAAGGCCAGAGCTGCTTCCCTCCCACTTCTAGCCCTTCCCTATCCCATCGTCACCATAGGACCTGTCTGTGTCGGTGCGATGTAAAGCAGATTGGAATAAAAGTCACAGTTACATTATTTATTTACTCATATCAGGAACCTGTCAGCAATGTAGCCATATTGAAACACTCGATCCCATGAGATCTCCAAAGTTAATCATCAATGGGTGTGGTCACCACTTGGATGGGTTTCTCGTGTCCTGTTGCCGTGAGGAAGAGTGGAAATAAACTGGCCACCCTAGTACATTTAAATTTTGGCCCAGGATGTTTAGTTAGTGGTTTCTGCATTAGGTGGGGGTAATGACTAGGTTGCCAACAACCAGGTTTGTATAAAACACTTGGTTTAGGTGGGGTAAAGATGCTGACATACGATATTGTTACAATAAATTGCTTGTGATTTGATATTTGGACAGATCACGTTACATTTACAAAAAGTGAAACAAATTAATGCTAGAAACTAGTGCAATATAGTATTTCTTCAAGATTCATTTCAGAACGTTTTTTGCCCTCGTACGGGACTTAAAAAAACTTGTAGTTGTGGCATTCTGGTAACAGACCATCTGCAGATTCATAAAGGGAGGCTGTTTTTATTATGGGGTCGATTTTCTGGTTTAGAAACACACGGTGTCTTGCTACCAGCTATTTTGCCAGACCATCTACAGAAATATAAGGAATATTATGCGGTCGATAGTCTGACTTAGAAATGCACCCAGTTTCTTGATACTTTCTATTTATAAAGTTATGATTGAGATGTGTTTCTTGTGACCACTTTAAAATGTGCTGCCTTTGACAAATTTTTCATCATCATCATCATCAATGTCCCACTCCAGTTGCCTGGGTGTGGTTAACAAGCCTCCTCCACTCCTTTCTGTCCTTCCATTTTTCCTGCTCCATTACTTCCACCACATCCAATCCATCTTCTCTAATGTTCTTCCAAATCCGATCCATCCACCTTCTTGTTGGTCTTCCAACTGGTCTCTTACCCTTAACTTATGTTTGCACTTCCCTTCGTACTACCCGTTCCTTTCTCATTCTTTTTACATGTCCGAACCATTTCAGTCTTGCTTTCTGTATGTTCTGTACTAATGGTTCTATATTTAGCTCTTCTCTGATTTTAATATTTTGAATTCTGTCTCTTCTCGTCTCTTTAACCGATGTTCTTAAAAATTTCATTTCTACTGCTTGGATCTTACTATCTTGTCTCTTATTAGTTACCAGCATTTCTAGTCCGTATATTACAATTGGTATGAAATACTGTTTATATAATGTTAATTTCGTTCTCTTGAGTACTTTGTCATTCCATAAAAGCTCTTTGACTTCATGATAAAACGTTGACAAATTGTTATACATTAAAAATTACTGTAACTTATTAACAAAGGAAAAGTATTGAGCATGTACAGTAAAATTGTTTGTTATTTATATCTCTTGAGTATCGGGGTATCAAAATTATCGTTAACCTATTTCTAGTAAGTATACAGTCATTGTGAGTGAGAAAAGATCATAATTAAAATAAGGACATTCAGAAAACTTTTAGATACAAATGTAATTTTTTCTTCTTCAACAGATTGATTACATTTTTCTTTTCAAAGTATTTAACCCAGTATTATGTCTATTCCTACAATTTTCTTGGATTTGAAATAAATTTTCAACAGAATAGGCCATGTTCAGTTCATACTGAAGAAATATGATGAGAAATGGCCAACCAGATACCAGTGGGATGCTCTGTCCAGTTGAGCTATGGTGGCCTTGGTCATATTTATTTTTGGAAAGGATCTAAGCTACAGATATGGCACTATAGAGTGTGGGCTAGTTGCCCATTGTAGGCCAATTCAATGACTATTTCATTTTTACAGCTGTATTTTACTCGAAATGAACTTTCAATGCAATAGATTTTGTTCAGTACCCTATTTGTACTGAACGTGACCTATTATGTTGAACGTGCCCATTCATTGGATTGCGAAGGCATTGTCCTTGTAGTCATCATCGTCATCGTCATACTCAAACACGAGCCAACTTACACTTGCATCTGTTCTGGATGGTAAATCCAGATTTAAACGAGGACAAAAATCATCAAATTTATTCAACAAGAAAACAGCATACATGATATCCAAAGATAGTCAGCTATTCAGCACTGTTGAAGATGAAGGATTTAAGGAGTTGATTCAGTATCCTTAACCTAGAAATAATATGACTACTTGTAAGCATATATTAAATGACATTATCCCAGAATTGTATGAAGGGGTAGCAAGAAGAGTAAATGATAAGCTCTGAAATGCAGATAGCATAGCTATTATGACAGATTTGCGGACATCAACAGCATTCGACAATTACAAAAGCTATAATTGCACCTATCTATAAGCAAGGGAACAGGAAAGATTACAACAGCTATAGAGGTATTTCTTTTATCAGTATACCGGCAGTTGGATGAAAACCAGTGTGGTTTCAGATCATAGAGGGGCTGTCAGGATCAGATTTTCAGTATGCACTAGGTAACTGAAAAATGCTATTAGAGGAATAGACAGTTGTGTTTATGTTTCATAGATTGAGAGACGGGGTATGACAGAGTACCGAGGAAAAAGATGTTAGATGTACTGGGGGATTATGGGATTAAGGGTAGATTATTAGAAGTAATCAAAGGCATTTATGTTGACAATTGTGCTGCAGTGAGAATTGATGGTAGAATTAGTTCTTGTTTCAAGGTACTTATAGGGGTTAGACAAAATTGTAATCTTTCACCTTTTTTGTTCATAGGATCATCTACTGAAAGGCATTAAGTGGCAGAATGGGATTCAGTCAGCCAACGACTTAGTGTTAATGGCAGACTGTACTGAAAGCCTGCAATCATCTTGGAACTTGAAAATAGGTGCAATGAGTATGATATTAAAACCAGCCTTTCCAAGGCTGAAGTAGTGATGTCAGTAGGGAAGAAACCTAAGATCTATATATCAGGTATATAGGATATGTATTCTCCCAGGATGGTAGTATAGTATGTGAGATAATCAAGGTGCAGCAAAGCGAATACAGTGAGCTCTCGGTTGCGATCAGCAGTATTCTGTAAGAAAGAAGACAGCTCTGAGATAAAACTATATTTCAGACAAACTTTGCTTTACCGGAAGTGAAAGCAGGGTGGACTTACGATATCTTATTCATAACAAATAACAGACATGACAGTAGCAAGAATGATTGCTGGTACAAACAGTTGGGAACAATGGCAGGAAGGTTTATGTGCGCATAAACTGGCTTCGGTAGTGGGGTCATGTAAGGCGAATGGAGGAGGATAGATTACCTAGGAGAATAATGGACTCAGTTATGGAACGTAAGAGAAGTAGAGGAAGAGCAAGACAACGAGGTTTAGATTCAGTTTTGAACAATTTAAAGATAAGAGGTATGAAACTATACGAGGCCACAGAGCTAGTTACAAATAGGGGATTTTGGAGGGGTTTAGTAAATTCCTCGATGCTTGCGGACTGAATGCTAATAAGCAAGTACATGTGTATGTATGCATCAGTATGTATGCAGTTGTCAAAATGAAATATTCATTCTTGTTAGTTGCATTTGTATGTCGTGTAGTGCATGGCTTCAAAAATAGTTTATAGTTGGAATGTTCATTTTTTGCTTGTTTCATTTAAAATATCATTTTGAATGTTATAATGAGATTATGAGGTAGGAAAATAATTCTCCTAATTTATGGGAAGAAACACTGTTGAAGGCTGAATTATTTAAACATTGTTGCCATTGATGCATTGTTTCATTTTTACAAACTCTTTGGGAGACTTGCACTTCAGCAGTGAGCAACTTTATATTTAAAATAGATAATAGTACCAAGTCCATGGAGAGCTAAAAGGCCACTGAACTTATTGTTCTTACTGAGAAATATCCTATTTAAAAAAAAAAAAAAAAAAAAGTTGTATTGAACTTCTGTAGCAATATCCTTTGCTATATAATTTTGAGTTGTTACATCTCACTGTATTATGAAATGCTTATATTTCACCTAGTGATTAAATGTACATTTTATTTATTTATTTATTTATTTATTTATTTATTTATTTATTTATTTATTTATTTATTTATTTATTTATTTATTTAGCATATTTAATGCAAAAGTATATACAAGTTATGTACATAATAGAAAAGAGAAAATGTTTCTCCTTATTCTTTGACCTAGAGTTCTATTCAGACAATTCGGTCTCATCTTAGCTTTCTCACGTGTTTAGCACTGCCTGGAGAGCATGTACAGCTTAAGGAATGCTGCAGATAGATTAACTTCAACCCCCAATGTGGAATCTGGAATTCCAATCTGGAATTTTAAAAAATATATATTTTTTTTAGGCTCTTCAAACATTTTTCCATTTGTAAACATTATAATTTTGAGCCTATTTTAGCAGTAGATTGGGCCTGTTGTTCTATAAATATTAAATAAAGCTTGTGCAAGTTCTTAAAAAATCATGTTTTCATTAAAACAAAAAAATCAATTGGTGGGTGTTATACATGTTTTTTTTTGTCATAAATTAAACAAATTACACATTAATTGGGACAGAGCATATAATTTTCAATGAAAATTGTTATGTAAAAACAATACATCAAATATTTAGTAGGGTGTAACAATTTTTATAAATTCCAGAAACTTCTTAGAATTTACAAACAGTACTTACTTTTTCTGTGAATTATTTCTAATTCAGTGGCATGTGTTGTAAAATATTTACATGAATAGACACATTTGAAGTTGTACACTGTTAATTTAAACATAATTATCCTTATTATCGCATAAGGGGTCCAAAATTATAGTCGCATTTAGCACATCTCTACAGTATAGAACTATGTTTAGAGGGCAATGTCAGAGATAATCTTCTAAGGTGGAAAAGCTTGTAAAATATTGCAAATCATCTTGGGGAGTAGTACTGACATCTAGTGACATACAACCTTAACTAAAGCTTCATAGAATCTTATGCATAGCTGCTACGGGTTGTGCTCGTAGCGTGTCCAGAACGTAATTTCTGCCACTGCAGGCTATACTTGCACTTACACTGGAATGTGTTATGAAGTGTATGCTACTTAATATTTGAGAAGTAAGTGTGACACTGTATTATTATATATCCCTTTACATGGTATTGTCTCCTGTGTTGCTTTTAATACTATGATGGAAGGTGATATGATGGCAGCAAGGATACAGTAATTATCATAATGTTATACAGTATGTTGATAATGTTGTAACATGGGGGAAAGCATTCTGGAGAATGCAATCTGAATTGAAAAGAGCAAACCAGTGATGACAAGAGGAAAGAGAAAATTGTGGACTGGTTTAAAAATGGGTTTCATCATTATCTTTCTTTATTGCAACACAATCCTAGATATTCATAGCATTACGATACCATATTTTCAAACTTCATGTGGTTTTTACCATTTAATGTGTGTATGTGAAAATCTGATATATTTTATTGTGTTCTTTTTCTGAATACTATACTGTATTTGCGCTGCATTCACCTATGTGGTATTAGAGCAGACATGTTTTTAGAATCATACTGATTAGTTTGAAGATGTGTAGCAATTGGATTGTTCACTGTTCGGTCTAATTGAATTGAATCATAAATCCTGTTATTTGATTGGGCTTAGTGAAATAAGCCTGTCTGAATATTTTACTACATAAACATTGATTTTATTCTTTTACTTTTCATGAGTTGATTACTTATTGTCTTGGAAGTGTGATGTCACAACTTTTCAGCTTACACTCTCTAGTACTATGGCCATAGTCAGTCTCCATTTGCTTGCTGCAGTTTTTTTTTCCCCTAGGAATTATTGCGTATTGATCTCGGCAGTTTCCATTGAAAGATTTGGCAAGCCATTCCACATAATACTAACTTGGCCTAACTTTCTCTAATAATAAATCACATTATGACTAGCAACGTCATTGTGAAATTATACTCCCATAATATTATTGGTTGTACATCCCACTAACTAATTTCACAGTTTTTGGAGATGTCTTATGCTCAAATAAGTTTGGTTTTATAATATTAATCTCAGACTTGTAGGGAGAATGCAAATTGCATAGATTGCAGATTCATTGTGTATATAATACTCTCATTCCCTGATGCTTTCTTATCATGGTCTCTAATCTTCTTCAAGACATGCTCATATATTTCAGTATCACTCCGCTGTTTCCGGTTTGTGACCACAGCAGACATCCCACTGGTGTCCATTTGGCAATTTTTGTTTTGTACTTAACAGTGGCGGCTCGTGACAAAATTTTTAGGGGGTTCACAACATCATTTTTGTTCATGTCTCAAATCAGCAGAAAAGTAACATAGGTACATAAATCATTTCACTAACAGTTCCTTGTACGGTTCCTTCTTCACAAATAATTTGGTAGAACCCCTGTAACCGAGGATAAATTTTATACGAAACTAATTTGTTAATGTAGAACAAAAGTAAAATTCACAATAACTTTACTACCCTTCGAATATTGCAGGATGCGAGCACTATTCTTGGTTTTTAAACAGCACGAAGTTCACCTGGGTGTTAGTGTAGAACCAAACCAAACCCCATGGCCTATCAAGCGATTGCTGCTCAGCCCGGTGGTCTGCAGATTACGAGGTGTCGTGTGGTTAGCACGACGAATCCTCTCGGCCATTATTCTTGGCTTTTTTGACCGCCATCTCACTGTCAGATAGCTCCTCAATTATAATCACGTAGGCTGAGTGGACCTCGAACCAGCCCTCAGATCCAGGTAAAAATCCCTGACCTGGCCGGGAATCGAACCCGGGGCCTCCGGGTAACAGGCTGGCACGCTACCCCTACACCGCGGGCAGGCTGTCTTAGTGTAGAACAATAGTAAAATTCATAATAGCTTTACTGCACTGCGAACACTGAAGGATGCGAGCACTATTCCTGGTTAACAGCACGAAGTTCATCTGGATATGACGAGAAGCATAGAAGGAATGTGTACCGCATTTACCGGTAATTTTTTAAAATAATTATTTCCGAATTGACCCCAATAGTCTCCACTTTATCTCGGTTAGTCAGGGTTCTACTGTATCACATGGTAAGTATTCTCATTTTGCAAGTTATAGCCACTACTCTAAACAATTTATAGCATGCAGTACAACCAACAACACTAGATCATGCTTATTTAAATGATAGCATTTAGATTAGCAACTCACGTAAATGCTGATTATTTGTACAGGAAAGCAATCCTTCTGTCCTTCAATCGCGCAAATTTCTCAATCACTTTACGATTGAAGTCACTGATGTTGTTGACAAATCTCTTCTCAATAGCAAGCATAGCCAGCGCTGACAGTCTTTCTCCAGTCATGGTGTTCCTCAGAAATGTTTTAATTCGTTTCAAAGTAGAAAAACACCTCTCAGGCTCCGCTGTCGTCATTGGGGTTGTGACAACAATTCGGAGTAATTCGCATACTTGTGGAAATGTGTCCCTATCTAGTTCATTGTCAAGCAGAAACTGCAACATGGAAATGGCCCCATCAGCTTTCTGAAAGTCATTTCTCATATACAATACTTCTAGTTCAGTCTTCAGCTGTGTCTTATTTAGGCAGGGATACATATGCGCCACTGTATTTAGTTCTCTTTCTGGAAAAGAGTCTGAATAGACACCAAACGCACGCACATCAACCAGACTAGAAGCCAGTAAGTGAGAACGGAATGAAAATCGTTCTTCCATGTGAACAGTTATTACATCACACACTTCTTTAGCAGCTACTGAACGATCTGAGATTTTTCGCCTCTTTTGAGAGAGTTGATCATTGGAGGATATATCAGCGTCCAAGTCCGTGGTGCAGTCCCTGACTTTCTCAACATGCCTTCGGAATTCTGAAATATGTTCTTTCACTTTAACTGCATCGATATTTCTGTGCTGTAGTAATTTGAAAAGAATGTCTGCATGTGGCATCAAACGGTGAAAGAATTGTAGCCAAAACATAAATTCCGTATCTCTCAAACTGTAGAGAAGTCCGGAGCTCTCCCGCCTAGTAACATCGTCAACATAAGATGAATTTCGAATTTCTTCGAGACATTCCATTAAATTGTCCGTGTTCTCATATACGGTTTGGACTAAACGAGCTGAGAAATTCCATCTGGTGGTTATGGTCTTCGGAAGCCTCTTCTCTACCAGCGAATCCAAAACTTTCGTTCTCTGTGCTGATAGAGAAAAGAATGCTGGAAAGGCTGTTAAGTTGGAAAAAAATATCCTACACGAACTATTTATAGATGCCGCTTTCCGTAAAATTAAATTAAACTGATGAGCATAACAATGGATGTAATAAGCTTGAGGGTAAATCTCCCTTATTCTGGCCTGCACCCCGTTTCTACCCCCACTTAATACTGCGGCTCCATCGTAGCATTGTCCAATAACCTTCTGTCTGTGGCTCCCCACTTGGCGTTCTAATTCTGCATGAACAATTCCAAAAACAGACTCCGCGTCTTGAGCTTTCGGGTTGACAAAACCCCAGTACCTTTCAACCGGAACCCCTCCAACTTCATATCTATAAACAATTACCATTTGTTGCAATGTAGAAACATCTGTCGTTTCATCAGCCATAACTGCCAAATAATGAGCGGCATGAATCTCATTAGATATTTCATCTCTGCACACGCTCAACATGCAATCAAGAAGTTCATTTTGAATAGTGTGGGAAGTACCTTTAAAAACGGTAGCACTTTCTAAATGCTCTTTCATTGCATTGTCAATAGAGCTTACAAAGTTTACTAGTCCCCTGAAAATCCCAGGATTATTAGAAGTATCGCTTTCATCGTGGCCACGCAGTGACAGTTCGAAAGCTCCACAAAACTTAACACAGTCGATTAATCTAGACAGTATATACCTATTTGCATCGACTTGCTTGTTATGTTTCTTAATCGATTCACGGTAAGCGGAATCCAGCTGCGTGGTGATATTGACATGGCCTAGCATAGAGAATTCAATACTCGCGTTTTTGTGTGCATGAGAATTTTCATGTTTATTTATTTTTCCACTCAAATGAGCAAGGTCTGTGCACCCAGCTGAATTCCATACATTTCTTTCTTTGCTGAACAATAAACAGGGCAAACAAAACAGCGCATTCCTAGATCTACATCCACAGAGCCACTTGCGTGTTTCGTACACTTCTCTCTTAAACTTACGCCTATACTCGCGTTTGTCAGTTTTTGTAACTTTTTCAATAATCAAATCTGGTCTGTCCGGTCCAAGCCTTTTAATTTCTAACTTATCCTGATAGGTTAATATTTCACTAGTTAAAATTACCTGAACCGAATTCATTTCCTCTTACACAAAGAATACCACGGCACGGTCACAAACCATACAAATACAGAAGCAAAATACAACACACAAATTAATTTAACTTGAAAATATTTTCCAGTCACAAGGTGAAGCAAACTTCTTCCCGCGATTACAAACACCTGTTCACAACGAGCTAGAAAATGCCTATTCAGAATTAGGGTACTAGCGAAATCTGCCGGTAACGTAATGCAATAGTAGCTCCTGGGAGGCTGTGGCTAACAGTAATAGGGGAGGTGGCGGACCCTTGTGGTCAACTGTAATACTGCCTCTAGGTTGAGGGTGGCTCTAAACGACAAGGCACGTACCTTATCGTGCTCTTCGCTAATGGGAATATCAGTGTAGAAAACCACGACGTCATCTGCTTTGCGCATGCGTATAGTCTTCAGCACAATAGCGCATTACCCAGTGTGCTCGCTGCACTGTCAGTCAAAATGAACAACTGTCGGTGTAACGGAGCTTCGATATAAGTCGAATGCTTTCGATCGATTGTCGAAATCAGGTCGAAAGAAAGGAAAGTTTTAAATTATCCATAAATTCGTAAATATGTATTAAAACTGGGTGTTCACATGCTCCTGTGCTCCTGAGTGCCCACCGCCACTGGTACTTAACGTCTCTTCATTTACTGAATATGGCCTAATATATTGAAAGTTTATTTCAAGTACATTCATCTTTCTTTGGTTTGAAGAAGCTGAAGTTCATGTATTGAATAACAAAGTTTTAAGAAGGGTGACTGAGAACTCAATCTCCCTTGGAGTTACATGTACCTTTGTACAAGTCATGTGATAGCACTCCAAATGCAGTCATCACTGCTCTGGTGTTACAGACAACCTACACGAGGCAGTGAACCTGTAGCCCTGCTCATGAATCATTGACACATGGTGCAGGATGATACAGGGTGTTGTAGAGAGTCACTTGACTCACAATAAGACAATTCTCCCTTGTTGTGGTCTTTCTAGTGTTGTAGTGTACTAGTATATTAATTACTGTATTGTCTTGTGATCTTTGTGTACTAGCGTAGACAATATTTCTTTCCTTCATTTTTTTCTGTGCACAGAATAAGTTATTTTATTTCTTCTCATCATTTTGTAAAGAATGGCTAAGGAGTGCAAGTGTAGGAACTGTGGGTGTGGCCGGGCATTAAGGAGTATGAGAGAGGAGTTGGAGAGTTTGAGAGAGATAATTAGGATTCTCTCAGAGGACAGGAAAGAAAGTAGGCCTCCCTCAAACAATGTACAGAATACAGTAGGTGTAAAAGAGGGATGGGAAGGAAAGGGGGAATTTTAGAAGACAGGTGGTCTAATGTTTCAAGGGGAAGGATATTGTAGGATCAGAATTCAGGACAGGTGTCTGTGAGAAATCGGTACAAGTCACTGCAGGTAGAACAACAGAGGGAAGATGAGGAACAGGGAACTGATGCTGAGAAGTGTGGAAGTAGAAGGAAAGAAAAAGGTAGGCACGGGAAATGTAGAGTCGAGGATAGGAAAAGACAGGTGGAACAGGGTCATGGGAGGGAGAAAAGGGAGGAGGAAGTAGCTTCTGCAGCTGTCAGGAAAGATAGGGCTGACCAGAAGGGGAGGGGATCAAATGAGGTGGGTAGAGTTGAGGCTCTGGTCATGGGGGATTCAAACAATGTACAATGACAAACGTGAATTGTTAGACATGTGGGGAAAGTGTATGGAGGAAAGAGAACCAGGGTAGAGTGTCATCCAAGAATTAGGTTAAAGCAGATGTTGAGGAAAGTAAAAGAGGAGGAGGATGGAAAGGAGAAGGTGGTAGTGTTTCACATTGGTACCAACAATGTAAAGCAAGCAGTTGTAAGTACCAACATGTGTGGGACCTGGTAAATGCAGCACGGGTGAAGTTTAAGGAAGCAGAGATTAACAGTGGAATACTATGTAGGAGGGATACTGACTGGAAGGTGATTGGGAATTTAAATGAGACTATGGAGTGGGTATGTGGGAAACTGGGAGTGAGATTTCTAGATTCTATCGGGTGCGTAAGAGATAGGTATCTGCACTTAGATGGCCTTCACTTAAACCGCAGTGGTACATATAAGTTAGGAAATTTGTTTAGAAGGGTTATAGGGAGGTACATTCAGGGAAACGGGGTGGTCTAGGGAGCGGTGATAAGGGTACAGGAATCTGGAAGTCAAGTAGGGATGACATAAAAATGTTAGTGTTGAACTGTAGAAGTATTGTAAAGAAAGGAATCGAATTAAGTAATTTAATAGATATATACTTAACAGATATTGTAATAGGAGTTGAATCATGGCTGAGAAATGATATAATGGATGCAGAAATTTTCTCACGAACTGAAGTGTGTATCATAGAGATAGGACAAGAATGGCAGGAGGGGGAGTATTAATTCTGATGAAAGAAGAATTTGTAGGCTACGAAAAAGTTAAAGATGACAAATATGAAATTCTAGGTGTAAGGTTCATCTCTAAAGATAACAGGCAACTTGATGTCTTTGGAGTATACAGACCGGGAAAGCATAGCGCTGACGTTGATTCAGAGTAATTTCATGAGTTTGCTTTTGCTAGTTGGTTTACGTCGCACCGACACAGATAGGTCTTATGGCGACGATGGAACAAGGATGGGCTAGGAGTGGGAAGGAAGCTGCTGTGGCCTTAATTGAGGTACAGCCCCAGCATTTGCCTGGTGTGATAATGGGAAACCACAGAAAACCATTTTCAGGGCTGCCGACAGTGGGGGTTTAAACCTACTATCTCCCGAATACTGAATACTGGCCGCACTTAAGCGACTGCAGCTACTGAGCTCGGTGATGAGATACTGTAATTGGCTATGTGGGAAACGATATGGAAAGGAACGTGATTGTAACAGGTGATCTCAATTTACCAGATGTCAATTGGGAAGGTAATGCGAACTACAGGAAGCATGACCAACAAATGGCAAATAAGTTAATATGGGAAGGACAGCTAATTCAGAAAGTGATGGAACCAACTAGAGCTGGGCCTCTCAAACGCCCAAAATCTCACGCGTGCAAACAGTGGCGCAGAGTTCCTATGCACAGTGCATCGGCCCCACTTGGCTTGGTTAGAACCAATGCTTCCTCTCTGGGTTACTCGGCTAAGCTCGGCTCAACTCAGCCCGGATTTGGAGTGCTACGGAGCAAGTGAGGAAGAGGGAGACAGGGGGAGCGAGTGAGACAGGCGTGGGGAAAGAGAGAGACAGCGCTATTGCTCCACTCTGCACTCTGGTCAACCAAGCAAAGTCGTCTTTTGCACCGTGCATAGTGCGTGCACCCTGAGAGGCCCTAGAGGGAAGAATATTCTGGGTATGGTTCTGGTAAAAACGGATGAGCTGTATAGAGAAACCAAAGTAATAGATGGTATTAGTCATCACAAAGCTGTTTTTATTGTAGCTAAAAATAAATGTGATAGAAAGGAAGGTCTTAAAAGTAGGACTATAGGGCGGTACCATTTGGCTGATAAAATAGGCACGAGGTTTTAAAAAGTAACTATGATCAGTGGAAAACGGTAAATAAAAATGTAAACATACTCTGGGATGGGTTTAAAGCAATTGTTGAGGAGTGTGAAAACAGGTTTACAGGTGGTAAGGAATGGTAAAGACACACTATATTATAGTCTCTTTACTTCTCTGTCGAATTTAATACCCTCTTAATCATTGCAGGATTAGATAATGCTTCGTCTATTCTAATTTTCTGAGTTCTGTTTTCTAGAAATGTAGCCACTCATTCAATCACTCTTTTGTCTAGTCCATTAGCCTTTATTTTTTGCCTGTAGTCTCCGATGATCTATGCTATCAAAAGCTTTGGATATGTCAATAGTGATACAGTCCATTTGACTTCCTTAATCGAAAATATGTGCTATATTTTGCTGGAATTCTACAAGTTGATCTTAACTAGAATGACCTTTCCTAAACTCAGAGTGCTTTCTATGAAACTAGTTGGTAGTTTCACAAACATGTGTACTATTAATCAGAATAAATGCTTTCCCAGAGCTTACATGCAACATATGTCAAGCCGACTGGGCTGGAATGATCTGCTTGATGTTTGTTATTACCCTTCTCTTTGTACACATGGACTACTATATTAATTCTGCATTCATCTGATATGGCTTCTTCATGTAATTGGTAATTATATAAGTACTTTAGATATGGCACTATATCCCAATCAATAGCCTTTAGTATTGGATCGATACATAAGTTCGTGCGGTTCTTATAATTTATATTTTATTTTATTTTACTGTCACTGTCACGCACTGTAACTCTCAATCACAATCACTCAGTGATGTATTCACCTCCACTCTCTATGACCTTCTGCCAACATTCAGGTAGCAGTTGAATGCCTCGCCTGTAGAACTGTTTTGGTTTTGGCTGGAAGAAATCTGTTAGCCATTGGTCAAGAGAAGCTTTGTCAGGAAACACTTGCCCCTGAATGTGGTTAGAAAGAGAACGGAAAAGATGGAATTCTGAGGGGGCAAGGTCAGGGCAATACGGAGGATGAGGAAGAGGTTCCCAGCCAAGTTCCGCAATCACACCTTTGGTCAGTTGCATTGTGTGCGGACGAGCGTTATCATGTAGCAATAAGACTGTTGTCTTTGTCTTTTGTTGTCAATAGTAATGGCAAACTGTCTTAGCTGGTCACTATACACAGCAGAGGTAATCATTACATTTTTTGGAAGAAGTTCATGGTGAAGAATGCCATCTTTGTTCCACCAAACACACAACATGATTTTCTGTCAATGGGCACTATCCTTGGTTCAGGGAGTTTTTTTTTTAAATGGGCTGAGCCACTCTTTCCTCTTCTTCATGTTAACATACAGGCACCATTTCTCGTCACCGGTGACAATGTTTGAAAGGAATGCTTCGTGCCTATCACAAGCCAACCAGTGCCGGGCAAGCAATGACGAACAGATGTTTACTCGTTGATTTTTGTTACTGTAACATAGCACATGTGGTACCCATATACCCAATTTCTGTACCTTACCTATCGAATGCAAATGGCATACAATAGTTGACTGATCACATTCAAAAACTTGTGCCATTTCCCGTATTATTTGACGAGGATTCTCATGAAGAAACTCATTCGAGTTATTTTCGTCGAAATCTGAAGGTCTTCCATAACGTGGATCATCAGACCAGTCAAACCGTCCTACTCTAAAGCGGGAAAACCATTTTTGTGCTTTTCTTTCTTCATAACGTATTTATATGCATTACATATCAGCCATTGACTTTGCTTACTTAAAGTTTTAGAATCATTTCTTTTCTTCTCAGAATTACTACTACTACTTGGTTGAGGTTGAGTATCACTTGTGGGCACCGAACCAGCACTATTTGGTCGAGTATCAGTGCTACTGATGCTCGGTTGAGGATTGTTTGTGTGTACTGGCAGATTTAATTCAGGATCTTATGGTGCATTAATTTCCAGGTTTGATTCCCACGGCTTCTACATTATTACATGAAACTAAGTGAAAAGCAATACACTTCACAAATGTTAATTAATGAAGCAAATATTACAAGACTTTCAAACAGCAAATAAAGCATGTGCGAATTATCTGAGCTAGAAAAAGAGGCTGATGTGCAATGTAATAAGAGGTGCATTGACAACAGAGCTGTAAGAACTTCTGTTTCAAAGCCCATTACCGTCATAAATCACTCGCTGCTGGGCAAGGAAGTGGCCGAGAGATAAAACGTTTGCTGAACTGTTTGAATGCCGATGGGTATGTGTTGCCCGTCTCAGCTAAGATGCTATTCTTATGTCCGACTATCTTTATTTACTGCTGACTAAATAATTCTGCCTTCTGTAAATCCTCAATCATACACACTCCCCTTGTTCGTTAATGATTCCTGGAATGTCCTTCCTGAATCTGGTATGACAACTGGGAGAGAAATGTGTTGACTTCTTTTGCATCATATTTTGGATGAAAATGTGCTAGGTGGACAAGGTTAACATTTTTAGGAGGGCAAACAAGATTTTGGGCCCTTTGAAGAACATCTGGAGAAGGAAGAGTTCCTGAAAAGTGATTAGAGCATATAGAAGCAATAACAGAGTTGTCTAGGTCTCCGTAACCACTTCATAAGCTGGGCTGAGGGAGTCTGCTAAGACTAATAAAGTCGTCAAATAGTTTCACCCCTTACGACATCAGTCACCACCACCAACATATCATAACTACAGAATAATGTATTATGAACATAACATTCTACTTGAAAGAACATTTATAGTGGTAACTTGTGAATGGTGGTTTATAAAGGTTTTTTTAACGTCATTTACATGCTGCTTATGATTTAGTGAAAATACTTATGGAGAACTCTGTCTTTTTACAAGCAGTTTCTTGTAACTATATTTTAATGTAATTAATTACGTTTATAATTTTGTACTTTTATTGTATTCAACTACCATATCTGTCTCTCTTTTTCCTAATGATGTGAATCCCTTGTTTTTCTCCTTAGAACAACAGTAACACCTGTATATTTTAAAGTTTGTCTTTATAGTGGTTTCGTCACACTCTCCATTTTTCTAAACGAAGTTCAGTGTAGTAGGCATGAATAGGAATATTCTGCTTTTCAGGTCAGTGATTCAGAATTGGTGTAACTTCTGTTGTATGAAGGGGAGTAAAGAGGAAAATAAATCTGAAAAATCCAGGTAATATATTTTGGAGAGAGAAAGGGATTGGGAATTCTCTTTTTTTGCTTACATTAGGAAGATCTGTTTCCTACCTCATATACAAGATCATTTCTACAGTAACAAGAAGTAACGCACGTTGCTTTTCATGTTTTGCATTTTCTAAACAAGAATAGCTTTCCATTGTACTGTATGTTTGTACTTAAATGTATTTTTTATTGTGCTTTGTGCCTCATGCATGGGCTGTATACAGTCTGTTTGTGGTCGTCTTATTATTGTTGATACTAAGCATTTGCATTCTCTCTATTATTAAAAAGTTATTTTATTGTAGTTTTATAGTGTTGATTTTGTTACATACATCATACATACATACATACATACATACATACATACACACACACACACCAGGGTGACCCTTATTTTGCAAAAATAAATAAGAAAGCTATTTTTGGGCTCATCCCCTAAATATTTGTGATTAGGTCAGATTTACTCAAAAACAATATTTCGTCCCAGTAGGCCAATATTAACTCATGCCAACTTGAGTGCGAAATTTGAATTTGAATTATAGGTTTTGTAGTTTTAAGTCAGTGGAAAAGCTATTGATACATGTGTAATATCAAATTTTATATTGCAGTTTAATACATTTTCACTCTTTGGACTGTATTATGGTGTTTAGTATTCCTGTGGATTTTTTCTGTTCAGTATTTCTTTCTTGCAATCTGGGTATAGTGTATCATGTTCTTGAACGTAACACAGTACAACACAACACAGATTGCTTTTGCTCCTCATCTACAGTCAGTAGTCCATGAAAATCTTGCATTAATTTAACAACCCCTTTCAGCACAGTCATTCACACCTTTCATCTCCATAACTTTCCTTTGAGCTTCTAAATATGAAGTGTTGCTCATCCATGTCGAAGGACGTTCTTGAATGAAACTAGTGTCCATCTTCAGACAAGAGAACAGATATCTGTTTTTGGTTGACACAAAGTTGTCTATTGTTTTTCACTGAAATGAAGATAAGATGGAATTAGGAGATGTAATTTTGTAATTTTCTTTGCCTCACCCTTTCATCTTTATCCGCAAGCATTTGGTCTACTCCTGCAAGGTAGCCTTTACTTCCTGGCTCTCTGTGACAAAGTAAAAACGTCGTGTCTTCTTCCAACTTCATCCTTTGTAGAACATTCGCACGTACAATATCAAATAGTTTGACCAAATTATTTCTAAACTCCTCTTCACGATGCTTAAAAATATCGTCACACTTGTGCGTTGTATATTTTTGCAATTTTCTCCACTCTAAATACAAGTTAAGTTTTAGTGAACAATGCTGATTAGTTCTTGTCGGAATTCTTACTTTCTCCCAGAATGTCTTGCAGTCACGAACAACAAAATTAGCACTTACACTGACAGTTAATTTTACCTCCAGTATGTTATACTGTAAAATAAAACTTCAAGCACTTGTAGCCGAGGTGGTAAAGGCGTCTTGGTTCACCAGTAAGAACGTGGGTTCGATTCCCTGTCAGGAGGTTGTCAAATTTAAGAAACAAGATTTCCATTTCCGGAGGTGCACCTGACCCTGAAGTTCACTCAGCCTACACCAAAAATGAGTACCAGGTTAATTCCTAGAGGCAAAGGTGGCTGGGCGTAGAGTTAACCACTACCCCACCAAGTGCCGAGGTTACGTATAGTGGAAGCCTTTACCTTCCACCCCTCCAGGGGCCTTCATGGCCTGTACGGAGATTACTTCTTTGCTTTACTTGTCTGATGATAATTTATGTCCAGTTATTTGGTGTTTAATATCTCCTATTAAAACACACACATTCCCTTGCACTGCGTAATTGATGTGACATTATGTTAGATTAGCGATCCAAACACCCATATGACACGATGGATAACAATGCACATACTGATAGGCTCAGACCTGACTCAACGCTGGATGGCAAGTCTGGACTTCTTGTTCATGCAGTTTCGCGCTCAAGTCGGCATGGGTTAGGATGGTCCGATCTCAACAAAATTTTGTATAGGCATGTTTTAGAGTTATTCGAACAAAATTGGAGGGTGAGCATTCAAAAATTTTGAAGTAGTAAAATAAGGGACACCCTAATTTACATACATGCATACGTACATGGCTTTCCAATGTATTTATGAAGATATACTGTAGGAACGTGGAAAAGAGTAAGATATTAGTGTTGATTAGAGGAGAAAGGGAAGGGAATTATAAAAATAAAGGGACCAAACCTTGAAATTGTGGAGAGTTTTAAATACTAGAGAAGCAAACTGATGCGAGATGCAGGGCTGGACATGGAGATCAGTAAAAGAATTCAATAGGGAAATGCATTCTACCAGAGTGTGAGAAATCTGGTGTGGAGGAAGGAAGTACCAATGAAGTGTAAAGAGGTGATGTATAAGATGCACTACTGCACAGTATGCAGTGGACACTGACAAAAAGACAGGAGAGTAAAATCCAGACCCTGAAATGAAATTTTTAAGAAGTATGATAGGAAAGACAAGAAAGGACAGAGTAAGAAGTGTGGACATCGGAAGGAAAACGCAGTGGAAAAGCTTTTTGACGAAAAGGAATAAATTTAGAAGGTTTGGACATGTTAAGAGGATGGAGGAGGGAAAAATACTGAAGCGGATGATGGAAACCTAGACAGAAGAAGGGAGGGCAAGAGGAAGACACAGATTAAGGTAGTTGAAAATGATCAATAATATAATTAGAAGAAACCTGGTTTACAGTTGAGGGGGAACAATGGTGCTCAGATAGAGAAAGATGGGAAGGTGCCATAAACATCCCAACCTGACGAGAGCTGACCGGGGGAAATGGATGAACATGAAGAGATACACATAGTAGAACAAACACGACAGGTCATTGAAAGAAGAGGGAGCAGTAAAATTTCTCTTTCTATTATTCCTTCTTTCCACAAGTATTGAATAGGTTGAACCACTTAATTTCTTGTTTCAATTTAATTGTGATACAGTTCAATACGGAACATTATGAAAAATTTTTATTTTTAAATAACCCATGTCCCGTTTCTCTAGGGGGTCGGGTGTGAGGTGAGTTGAATCTCTCGTGCCGGGTTTTTATGACTGGATGCCCTTCCTGACATCAACCTTATCAGAGGAGTTAATGGAGTTAATGAGATGAAATGAACGACATGATATCTGATAGTAGGAAGGGAGAAGACCGGGCGAGTTGGTCGTGCTGTTAAGGGCGCGCAGCTGTGAGCTTGCATCCGGGAGACAGTATATTCAAACCCCACTGACGGTAGCCCTGAATATGGTTTTCTGTGGTTTCCCATTTTCACACCAGGCAAATACTGGGGCTGTACCTTAATTAAGGCCACGGCCGCTTCCTTCCCACTCTTAGGCCTTTTCCATCCCATCATCACCGTAAGACCGTCCGACTCGTTGGCTGAATGGTCAGCGTACTGGCCTTCGGTTCAGAGGGTCCCGGGTTCGATTCCCGGCCGGGACGGGGATTTTAACCTTAATTGGTTAATTCCAATGGCTCGGGGGCTGGGTGTGTGTGGCGTATTCAACATTAGAAATCACCATAGGTAGGGCCCTCATCTTCATCTTCGCAGACATGCAGGTCACCTAATAGGCCGTCTACTAGAAAAAGATCTGCGTCAGTGTGATATAAAACAAATTGTAAGAAAAGAGTAAGAAGAAGAAGAAGAAGAAGAAGAAGAAGGGAGAGAGTGAAACCTGGTGCCGGCACATAGCTGCCTACTGTCGAATAGCACCAAGGGGTCTGCTCAAGGCTTAACATCCCCATCTGATGGACAAATCATTGTCAACAGCATCATATCGTTGTTGCCGGGACAAAACCTCCTATGTGATAATATTTTTGTAGGTATACTGACCTGCAGCACATACACTATGAAGAGCGAAAATGCCTTGGCAATATTCACACAATATTGCACCTTAGATGACAGAACCTTACCGGCCAAAGTTCTAAGCTAAAATATTTCACATAGGAGATTTTGTCCTGGAAACGACGATATGCCCTCTTACTCCATATGAGTATTACGGAGAGGTTTGGAGTTTAATCCAGGCTTTTGGCACACCATCTAGTGATTAGATATTGTATACCACCACCTCCCGTGCCCTGCTGGCCAACATTCTGATGAAGTTTTTTCGACCAAGGGGACTCGAACCGGCTAACCATGGTGTCAGACCGTTTAGACTTCAATGCCTTAATGATGATGGCCACCAATCTCTTTTATATAAGACTTGACAATTGTTTGTTCCTTTCCAAAATTTACATGAAGCATGGTTTTTAAGTAACTACCGTTTTTAGATGTGGTAGCTGCAGTGCTTCAGTCATCGTTCAGTGCATGCACACTCAATACATACATCTGTAGGCTAGTGACAAACACCATTACAGAAACATTAGTCCATATTTATGTTTGTGCATGCTAAAAATGCCTCTAACAATTAACGGTCTCGCCGAGTGTGTGAAGTACGCGCTGTGATTGGTTTTCTAAATGCAAAAGATGTGAAAGATGTTGAAATTCATCAGCAGGTTAGTAACGTGTATGGAGGACACACTATGAGCGAAGGAGTGGTAAAAAATTGGGTTAGAGCATTTAAAGAAGGCCATACTAATGTCCACAACGAGAAGCATAGTGGGCAACCGCCTGTCATTACTGAAGACTTGGTGCAAGAAAATTGATGCAAAGGTTCAAGAAAACGGCCGCTTTATGATTTCGTCATTAAGTTACGAGTTGCCTGAAATTTCAAGGGGTATTCTTTATGAAATTGTGGCAGGATGCTTGGATTATCGAAACTTGTGCTTCCTCTAGGTACCGAGGATGCTGACATAGGTGCACAAAACCAAGCACGTAGGCAGTGCTTTGACTTCCCTGAACGGCACAGTAATGAAGGTGATGCATTCCTAAACCAAATTGTCACCAGCAGTGAAATACAGTTGGCTTATGTTACGCTGGAATCAAAACAGCAATCCAGTAAATGGAGGAGACACTTAACATCACCCAAGAAGTGAAGTGCAAGCAGAGACTTTCAGCTCACAAACTCATGTGCACTGTGTTTTCGGATAGGCAGGATGTGTTGCTCATGACTTTTTACACCGGGGTGACACAAATGTTGAGACTTATTGTGAGACCTTACGTAAACTCCATGATGCAATCCAAAACAAATGGTGTGGCTTGCTCACAAGAGGGATTCTTTTGCTTCATGACAATACGCGACCTCACACGGGGAGAGCGCCTATCTGTTTGAAGACGGCAGTGTATGAAGTAGTGGAGATTGTCTTGGTTTGTTTTGTGTTTTCATGTTCATCTTTGTCTCCTCTTTTTGTTGATTCCTTTTCCTACACTAACCTGTCATATTGTTTGTCCTGTTATGTGTTCCTTTTCATGTTCATGTTCATGTCTCTCTATACATGACGTGATTTGAAACTTGTTTGTTTCTTTCCAGTATTGTCAATTTATAACTATATCTGCAGACTTCTACGATTGATTTAGTACCTCCTAAATCCCCTATATTCAACTAGCATTCCGAACACATCTGATGTACTGACATTTAAATATTTCTCTTGCTACACTCAACCCCCACCACCACCACCACCACCACCACCATAGCAGGGCTAATGGCTCATTGTGGTTAATTTCCTTTAGGTGGGGGAAATATTGGAAGCTGTCACATGTTTTCCTAATGACAAAATGGATGGATCTAGTATTCTTTTTTTTTATTATAAAAAAATATAATTTGCTTTATGTCGCACTGACACAGATAGGTCTGCGTTTTTAATTCTGTACGTACCCCGTGGTGTGGGTCCGAGTTCATACTCCGCGGGTCACTGCTTGGCAAGTTGCAATCCAACTTAAACATACATTAGTGATACTTTTTTGCACCCATTCTCTCACTCTTTTTTATTTGTGCATAAAGTGTACTGGTGAGAGAAGGATTGTCAACAGGAAAATATTGTGTACTCAAGCACTGTAACAAGTACTATTCGGAACACTCAGAATTCACAAATATAAAATAGAATCTACATATGTCAACATCCTCTAAATTCACACAAGACACGAATAAGCAAATATCAACACAATTATGGAAATTCTCCACAACAGCCCACAAAGACACGCTGTTACCACTCTAGAGTTATATTAAATATAGCACCAACATTCTCAATGAAGGGACACTATTCAGATCAAATGCTCGGTACAACCACATCATATAATACTCCCTTTTCATTTGCATTGTTGGTGACTGACACAAAAGATCAAGTGTTTCAGTCGTGGGAATCAGTTGGTGAGAAAAGCTGTACAGAATGGTTGAAAGAACTCTTAACAGGGCATTTCATTTGTTTTAGAGTTAGTGAAAGTTGGTTTTATTCCGTAAATTATCACCACCCTGTAAGGAATGTCAAAATGGATGAATACCTATTGAATGTTTATTTGTAGCAGTAACTTTCCATAGGGAAAGAGAAAAAGAAGCAGACACACACCACAACTCCAGAATTCCCCTGCTTCAATGAGCAGTCTATTTATAAGACTGGGAACATACAATTCTTGGACAAGTTTTTGATCTTGGCACTGACAGTGGCTAGCCCTTCTGTATATATTTCCCTACCTTCCTCAAAGCAAACAATGTGATATTTCTAGGGATGGTGATTTTCAGCATTTTGATTTGAACATTTAGCAGTTTGTAGCATTTATACATTTGCAACTTAGCCTTTTAATAGCATTTTGGAGAAATGCATATAATTTGGGTTAATTGAAATGACATTTATGTGAAATTAAAATCACATTTATAAAAAGTTAATAGTGAGATAAAAATGCATAAAGTAAATTGTGCACTTATTTTAAATTAATCCACAGAGGAAAATAGAACAACTGATACAGGCTAAAACATAACACATTTTTGTGCAAAATAATGACATTCTTTCTTTTCTTTTCATCCATGACACTGCAGCCCTTGAAGGGCTTTGGCCTACCAAGCAACTGCTGCTCAGCCTGAAGGCCTGCAGATTATGAGGTGTCGTGTGGTCAGCACAACAAATCCTCTCGGCTGTTATTCTTGGCTTTCCAGACCGGGGCCGCTATCTCACCATCAGATAGCTTCTCAATTCTAATCGCGTAAGCTGAGTGGACCTCGAACTAGCCTTCAGGTCCAGGTAAAAATCCCTGACCTGGCTGGGAATCGAACCCGGGGTCTCTGAGTAAGAGGCAGGCATGCTACCCCTACACCACGGGGCTGGCAATAATGACATTCACCATTTAAAATGGGAAACCACGGAAAACCATTTTCAGGGCTGCCGACAGTGGGGTTCGAACCTACTATCTCCCGAATACTGGATACTGGCCGCACTTAAGCGACTGAAGAAATATTTTAAAGCATCTAAATACTTGTTAACAACATACAGTACTTAAATATATAATCCCCAGGCTCTTGGATACGATTCATTGACCATGAGCTAAAGAAATCATATGCAAGTTATATCACATACCTATTGTGACATACACAACTCAAACCTGACAAGTGGCAAAGAAGGATAACATTCAGAAACATAATATAGCAGAAATGAAATCTGTGGGAATCATGTTACAGAAGATGGGAGTAATAGTATGAGAAGGTAAAATATGCATAAATAATCAAAGGAAGAAAAAAATGTTTGAATTAATGTGGATGATCATTGAAGAAGGAATCTTCAAACAACCCGTGGAATTGTAAACATAAAACAAAAAAAAGAAAGAGAGGCTAAAGAAGATCAAGATTACAATGTGTAGCATAAAGTAACAGGTCTTTGATTGGATCATGGTGATTGATTAAGAGTGGTGAATAAAGTTTAGAGCTATCATATTTGATTCAACCCAGCAGCATCTGATGAGGGGGGAGTGATGGCAGTAAGAACATACATGTTGGTACTCTTAAATTTTCAGTGCAACAAGTTTGATTACATATGAAACACTTTTCAGACTAAAGGTATTAGATATTTGTCATATAGTGGTGGTGGAATTTTACATATATACAACTTTTCTACATTACTTTCAATTGTCTATATTTCATTAAACAATGGGTGTTATTTGGAGGCAATATAATTTACTGGTTGTGTAGAAATTTTTTCATTTTCAGTTCTTCTATTGAAGTATTCTACTATTTAGAATCTTTATCCTCATGTGGGAGAACTGTTTTGGTTCTCTTCGTTTATAGTTCTTTGGGTAGAACTCCAGACATTGTGAAGGTGTTGGTAATCACGAACTTGATGATACTATATTTCAATTCTCAAATGATGTAAATATATAACTAAAATTTGCAGTATTTATGTGTAAGTTAATAAAATAAATTGGAAAGTATTTCTTATGCACATACCAGAGGAGTTTTAAAATGATTATCCATTTATTTTCCATTGCCTTTCTATGTCTACTGTCCAAGGATAAATTTTGAAGCTTACTTTCATTATTCTATGGGAATTTTTGAAAAGTAATATTTGCAAAACTATGCCTTTTTTAAATAACTGGTTTTAATGGTTTAAAACTGAGAAGTTGAGGTTAGTACTTTAGAGTTGTAAATAATGTTTCAAAGGTATGTATAGTTTTATGTTGCTTTGGCATGTTGGTACAATTGGATACAAGATTCATTGAAACACAAAACTAAACTTGAGGGATGTACATGTGCTCTTTTGTAGACTTGCTTTCGTGTTGAATATTTCATAAAATATTTCTTAAACTTGGAATAGCTGTTACATTTTGTTAAGCGTACATGAGTCTAAAATATTTGTTTTCTATATATTTTTCAGAGGATTTCTAAGAAGCGACACATTAATTGGAACAGTAAATGTGAAACTATCCCCACTAGAAACAAAATGTACTCTACATGATTCATTTGATGTAAGTATTTTGTTGTTCTTCAGCAAGCCTAAGTATTGGAAATAACTTCAAGCTTAAGCGTACTTTTAAGTTAGAAAAGTTTCTTTGTTATTATTTTATGGTTTATGTTTGGTACTTTTGAAACTGAGAATTGTATTTGACTACATCTTTTGCTGATAAAATGAGTTATTGAGTAGAACACTTAAAATTAGTGGTTGACATAATGAAAATTTTAAGAAATGTTTTACATTTTTATGGATAAACTAGCATTCATTTGTGGATTCACATGCAAGGAAATTAATTTTGTGGCCATTTATAGAAATGATGAACTCTGGAAACAGTATCAAAATACATTCAGTATTTTTGAGTAATGTTGGAACATGTTGGTTTCTGTTGATTTTTTGAGAGTAGAGATGTAGAGAAACCTAATATATTTTCAGAAAGTTTTTTTACTCTTTCTGTTGTCACTCTAACCAACACCGTCCTCTAGGCTACAAAACCAGCCCTTTGGACGATGGGCAGAAAAACCTTACACGCCTAGGAGGAATGCTCCCAGGTGAGAAGGTTGGTAGTGCATTCGCCCCCGAAGGGAGAGCTAAAGCGAACACCATAGAGCGGGCAGAAAGAACAAACAAAGCAACAACACACAAGAATCACCAAACGAGAGGAAAAGAACACTTATCTTGGAAGCATGAGGGAAGCAGAAAGATGCCGCAGTCATCATTAAATAAGGAACAGTGACAGTGCTTCATTGATTCAGTGTCCGACTCGTTGGCTGAACCGTCAGCGTACTGGCCTTCGGTTCAGAGGGTCCTGGGTTCGATTCCTGGCTGGGTCGGGGATTTTAACCTTAATTGGTTAATTCCAATGGCACAGGGGCTGGGTCTATGTGTTGTCTTCATCATCATTTCATCCTCATCACGACGCGCAGGTCGCCTACGGGAGTCAAATAGAAAGACCTGCACCTGGCGAGCCGAACCCGTCCTGGGATATCGCGGCACTAAAAGCCATATGACATTTCATTGATTCAGTGAAATGAAAATCCACCATTAGTAAGAAAATAAATAACTTTAATTCACCTTATTTCAACAAAATAAAAATATTGGGAAACAAAGGAGAGAAATATTATTTAAACTCTCTGGATAACACTAACAGACTATGAAAAGTCTTCCAGTAGTGAAATGCTCAAAAATCAACAAATGAAAAACCAACTAACTTAGTTTATAAAATTAATTGTTTTAGAATGACCTTAATTTAAAAAGACAACAAAACTCAAATTCAATAAATAAGTTTTAAAAGAAAATAGAACGCTGACCTCGATAAGAAGACAAATGAAAAAGGAATTGAAAACGTATCTATTCGACCGGTCGCGTACTCTAAAATTATTAAACTTAAAATCTAGAAAAGTTAGGCCTAGGTTGTAGTAAAATTCACCACAAGATAACTCTTACTGGATGGCGAGCATTCGCAAGGAATAAAATGTAATACCACCAAAACACGCGGAACCACATTTCAAAATTTACAGAACCGGGAAAAATACCTGGCGGAATAAATTTAAGTAGACTTTACACTTAGAACACACGAAACTCAATCACATCCACATTAAGGAATGTACCACAAAGACACCACGCCCCGATTAAAAATCCAAGTTAACCCAACAATCAAATCAACAACCCGTTGCCAAGGGCAACAACAACAACAACAATAGCAACAACAAATCGTGTACGCTAGTCCAAAACGGACACAGAAAAACCCCAAAGGAAAGAAATAACTTAACAAAGAGCCAGAAAAGCAAAACAAACCCAAAAACTCACCCAAAGGAAGAAAATTAGGAAGGTTAACTCAATTTCGAACAGAACCTTGCGCTAGCTCTCCATTTACATAAATTTCCAAGAAAATTAATTCAGATGAAATCATAGTCATACTTAAAATAAATTTTGGTTTTAGTCTGCACTGTACTTTCCTACTAAAACACTAAGATTAAGCTTCTTTGTGAACACATGGTAACGCAGCGAACATACAGTGATTACACCGATCGGAGATTATTATTATTATAATCATCCCGTGTAGAGTTCACTTTCGCCACTTCTGACCGAGATTTTCCTTGAAATTTTGCAGTTCTTAGATTATTTAAAAAAAGGGTAACTTACAGTTTTCAATCCATGAACAGGGAACAGATGCCGCGAGCTACATTCAGTTACCTTACTCAACCCAGGCTTCAAGTCGACAATAAAATGCAGTTTAACTGCTCGTGCACCAATTTGAAATTAATCAAGGCCAGCTCCAAGGTTTATAGGGCACCAAATGCCCACAGGGACCTGGTTTTATCCATTATCGAAGCTACTGTCCCGAACCATATCGCCGATCCAACACACACGTCTTCTTTCTTCTTTCCATGGCGATTCACTTCGAACTAACGGCGTGCTCACACCGCGTAGCGGGCTTGCCATGTTGCCGCGCGCACCAGTGCAAAACCCATCGTGCAGACACGAAAGTTCAAAGCTTAGTTGCCAGAATGTCGCACTTCACAGTGCAACAAGATAGGGTAATTGAGATCAGAGAACAACGGCGAAAAATTTCACATTAAATGTGAGAAACAATAATGTTCTTTCACAAGGTTCATTGACACAAATTTCTAGGAGTACAGGACCCAGTCCAAAGGGGTTTACTTGGGAGGTTAGGTACCTTAAATACCATCACATCACTCACTATTATTGGTTTAATTCTTGATTAGTGGTCACTGGAAAGCTTCTTTATATGCAACATTATTAGTTTTATTGGTATTGTTTCCTACGAAAATGTAAAGATTTTTGTGTTCGCTGTAAAGTAGCCACGTACATTGGGGTGTCGATATGAAAAGCATTTAGTTCTCAGGTCCTTACTTGCTTTGATCAGTTTCTGCCCTTGGTACTTATTTATTGTCATAGCTAAGCAGGCATGTGATGGGAACTGCAATCTTTAAAATGAAACTGAAAATTGTTAGGTATTAGGAGAAAGTGAGGTATAAACACACGTTCATCTTGGCTGCAATCAATATACAGCCTTGATAACATTACTAAGAAGGTTCGTAACTGACAACAGTGTGTTGTTACATAACTTGGGCAGGATTATATTTTTTAATAGTGTGATTTGAACACTAAGTTCGATCCTTATACTGTGTGCAAGCAGTCCTGAAACTGAAAGGTTGCTTGAAAATTCCACTGGATATTGAATTACATCTGTTTCCACAAGGGTATTTATCAAATTGTACACATTCTCTTTTTCTGGGAATATCTGAAAAATATAGCTTGGACTTAGTCGTTCTTGTGTGTAAGGATGACATGTTCGTATAGCCAAGTGTCATCTTAAGAGACGATCACCGAGCTCGATAGCTGCATTCTGTTAAGTGCAGCCGGTATCCAGTATTCTGAAAATAGTGGTTTTGAACCCCACTGTTGGCAGCCCTGAAGATGGTTTTCCGTGGTTTCCCATTTTCACACCAGGCCGCTTTCTTCCCACTCCTAGCCCTTTCCTTTATCTGTGTCAGTGCGATGTAAAAAAAAAAATTTTAAAAAGGAAACAAAACATTTTCCGTAGGTTGTTGTATTTGGGATAATGTTTCAGAAAGAAAAATCTCTCCATTTGTCTCAGGAAGCTTCCCTTCACCAAGTTTTGGAAGGAGGTGTGAAAATTCGCGCTCAAGTTCGTTGTGTAGGACAATACCTCTAGTAATTACTAGGAATGTTGGTCTGAAATCTTCACAGATTATGAATGTCACTTTTCCCATTACTTTATTATCTCAGAGATCTTGTAGTGTTTAGTAGAAGTGTATGAAATGTCATGTCGACTCATTCGCACTCATTTACCTTATAAAGGATGGATCTTGCTCAATATTTTGAAGTCTAGACTCGTTTCAAAACTTCCTGCTCGAGCACTCTGGTCAGTGAGTGTTTGAAAGAACCAAACTTGGAAAGATGCTCACTTTTATTGAACAAATGAGTCTTGTCAAATCGTCTATGCTGTGTGATCTCAATGAGCAGAATGAGTCTGGGCAACTCAATCAGCTTGGTGATTCTGAAGTTCAAATGCTTCACTCATTGGTACACTGTTGCTACAGGCATTGGTTCTTGGCACATCTTTATTGTACATTCTTCTTTTGCAGTATCACTGCATGTCAAGTAGAAACAAGGCAGTGACTGGCAGTTTGATCAATGAAGTGACTGGACAACTAAATAGAATGGTATACCAAGTCTGTTATCGAGTTTCAAGTTTAAGTTGATTTACACAGCTCACTGTTCAAATATCTCCCCCTTTGACTGAATAGCATTGAGTCTGGTTCAAGTCTGTCCAGATTGCTTGTTCCTTTCTTTGAATCTCTATCTGTTTGTGTATCAACCATCATCCAGTAGGCAACAAACTTATATGAGATAATTTTACTCTTCACTGTATAATAAAAGAAAGTGGTTAACTTCTTGTGGTGAGAGAAATGCTTTCCGCAATTGTTGATTGAAGGCGATATAATTTGAACGAAAAGTGGAGTGGTGGATTTGAAGCATTAAGATGAAAAGGCTAAAAAAAAAAAAACCTTAACATTTGGCTATACGCCTCAAAAACAAGGTTGACTTACCTAAGCTAGGATCGGTGAATGTTTTTTCACAACTAAGTGAGGCCCGTTGACTAGAAACAAACAAATACAATGAGAAAGTGTGTAAAAACCAAGAAATATTCTTAAAAATAATGGACTCTGTAAAATTATGTGGTAAATTTGAACTTCCACTACGAGACCATGACGAGACTGCTCATTCATCAAATCTCAGCATTTCCTGTTGATTATTAGAATTTGCTAGGAAGAGGATTTGCTGATAACCAGTTTTTTGAAATCCACCATCTCTAGGGGAACATCCAAAGTTATGCAGAACGAGCTTGTAGAGTGTATTCTTGAGGTTTGCAAAGAAGAAATATGAAGTGAAATTAAACAAAATTAAATTAAACCACCCTTCCTTGCTTCTACAATGAACATTAAGAAGACTGTTGATTCATCTTATCATAGGAGATTAACAATCTTAACAACTTCAACAGTGTAACAGCGTTACATTCTAAACCTCCACTAGGAGTGATCTAAAACACATTTCTACATCATTATCTAAAGATTAAGCTGTTCATGTTCTAATTAAAATTTTAACCAGGTTCCATTTAACGCTCCAAAAAAGTGTTCATAGAGAACTTATAACATGCAACTTGATATTACAGTTTTAGCCATGGACACTCTTAAAAGTTATAAATAAGGACTGATTGAAAAGTTAAAAAAAAAAAAAAAAAAATATTGTAAGAGTGGTGTAACAACCGTCATCCTACTCTTTCATCTTTTAGACGTATTTTAGTACGTAATGTTAAACAAGTACCTACAACAAGTATCCTCAACTTTATGATATGTACTTTTTCCTTCAAAACCTTGATTAAAAACAATCAGGATCCTGATTTTTATCCTACAGGTATGAGATTAAGGCTGATGATGCCCATATAAGGGGCAAAACATGTCCTTGTAATTAATATGAAAAGATATAATTCTTAATCGCTTTGTATTGAATAGGTGGAAATTAATACACACTTGTAACATTCTTTGTCTTAAGGTTATTGTTTTCTGCTATGAAGTAGATTGTGGGGATTCTTTAATCATGAAACTCAGAGTGCAGGACTTGCACTGTGTATTTTACAGCAATCAGATATTGTTTTGAATGGCAAAACTGATAAACTTATTGCACAAACACACAACAGGTCAACAGTAATGAGTATTGAGAAATGTGGTGTACAGACAATAATTAGAGAGTCCTACCAACTTGCACGTCTTGTGCATTGATTTGCACACTAATTAAATTTAATTATGGAGAAAACCTTTATGGTTATTAGCCATGCTGGATAGCATAACTAAAAGGATCCCTCACAGATGTAATACCATTGGAATTTTAATAGCCAACTGGTTAATACAGTCTGCAAAAATAAAGGATCTCTTAAAGAGTGTTTTCAGGAACTTCAAAATAACATGAATCAAGCAACTGTACAAGCAGTCGCAGGGCTTTTTCACATGATAAATGGTTGTGACTTCAGTTTCTGGCGTACATCTTTTCATCGTAATGTCCCCTTCTCCGGGGTCGCTCAGTCGGCGGAGCGAGAGTCCCAGAAGGGTGGACTGTTCGCAGGGCCAACTTGCTATTACGGGACCGACCTTCAGAAGATTTATATTTGCAGGGCCATTGGTGACTGGATAGGAGACATAATGTGGAATAAGAATCAGAACAAAATAACAAACTGGTTTATTAAAATGAAAATAAAATTCAGTCTGGACAATGCTAGGAAAGAAATTATATTATAACATTTCTACAACATAATTCAACTGATTATTTTTCTCGTTAACAAAATGACTATGAGTCCTTGGCATGCTTAGCGAATTCATTGGTTTCAATTACACCTTCAATGAACTTCCAACCGAAGCCATTCTCTGTAACATTTGATCAATCACGTAATTAGCGATACTGTCTTTATAATTGCAACAAAACAATGTTACACTGAACATGAAATAACCATATTTCATTACTTCCTTAATCTTTACGGATTACCCATTAATTAATTCTTTCTTTAGCACATCTTTGACAAATTTTTCTGTCTAATTTATATTGGCATATTTTGAGAAAATTTCTTGAGAAACTACTTTGTGATACATATGAGAAATCCTTCCTAAATCATTTTCTCACACCTTTGAGAAATTCTTTACAACTTATTCTTGAGAAATTCTATACAACTTATTTTCGAGAAATGCTTTACAATTCTGAGAAATTCCTTGAGAAATTCTTTGGCGTATTTCCCCTCTCTCGCAGATTTTGCTCGACTGTATTCTTTTATAAATCATAACAACGATTTCTAACTGACTAGAATTCTATGGATGGATAGAGCATCACGTAACACCATGCGTAAACAACAACAACAACAACAACAACAACAACATTGACTAATAAATCACATAAAAACACGAAAAGAATAAGCATTCTTGGAACGACATGGATAACTGTCACGTAATAACATAATCACGAACTGTTTATAGGCAGATTTATCACACAGTTGAAACTATCATACTTATTATTATTATTTTTCATTTATTATTATATTCTCCTCTTAAATTTTATTGAAGACCCTTATAGCATGAACCTATCATAATAAGAATTCATCAAGACTATTGTTACAAGACGAAATAGGATGACTAAATTAATCTTGAAGAAATAATCATCACCACCATCATCAGAAAGATGTGTCTGTGAGCCCTAGGAAAGGCTAATAAGAAGCAAGTCGTACATTATTCAATATCGGTTGTTGAGCGAAGGAAAGAACTATTATTAGTCCCTAAATATTATCAAATTACCATAAATCACTATCATCACTATAATTCATCATAATCACTACGACTGATATGCACCCTAGTGGTCCCATATCGTCAATTTCATTGTAAAATCCACCATCACAATATTCATTTTTATTCTCAACAACCAGTCAAATACCCGACTTTCATTATTATTATAATAATAATTTTTATTTTTCCTACTATGGCTCCGAGAAAACGTCTTCTCAATGGGCTGCTTCTAGTACACTTCAGTTACCATCCCTTCTGATATCAATCATATCACATAAACTAATAGTTCATTAAGCCTTCGATTTATTAGTATTTTACTCCTATATTTAATCTCATCCTCCTCGTCATGATTATTATGACCACATTTTATTCTTTTTATTTTTATTATTATGCTTATTTTTAGGTCTTAGTCCCCCATAATTCCTTTTGAAGATCTTAATTATTCATGACCTCGTAAAACTCACTGGCAACTGGGATTACTTATCATCGAATCAAAAACACAAACATTATTCCAAGAGAACGCAAAGATAGAAAATATAGAAACCATAAATCAAAGAATGCATGAATACTTAACTACTGCTATCAGCCACTTTATTTACATATTTATATTTTCTTTAATTTCGAATTGTGCTTGTAGAACACCAGTCAATAAGTATTACTAATCAACTCCGATAACGCCTTCGAGCTCCAATCTCGACGAGTGTGTTTGCTAGTGCACATAGCGAAAAATCTATACCAAAGATGATCGATCACATTAAATATAATCGCTAGAATACATAAATATTGATAATGGAAAATAATTATGCACCCTTAATCGCTCATAATAACGGAGGCATCAGTGACAGGGTTCTCACTGTAATTGAAGGATAATACACAGTTTAATATAGGAATCTTCAAGGGACAGAAAAAAGCTGCCGTTATAACAGAATTCTCGCTATATCAGACTTCCACTGTGTTTCTAAAGAGTATATTGTCTTTCAACACTGGCAATGATTACTGTAGAAAAGAATCTGATGGACAGTATAATCAATGCCAACAACATAGACAAATTCGTTTGTCGTAAAGAAAGGAGAACAGGTTTTGTGCTTAAGTAAATGTGAACGTGAAAGAAGCAAATTTGCTAAAGTGTACATTATTTTTGGGTATTGAATAATCTGGTACAATTTATTGCAGACTTGTGAACTGGAAGTCAGTGTGTTTAATTGATCATTTTACTAGATAGTAGGTAAGGGTTATTCTGCCCGAAGGCAGGTCCGAACCTCCACAGAGGTGTTCCTGAGCCGGAGTTTACGTGCGGTAGGGTGGCCAATTCCTTTCCACTCCTCCATTCCCTTACTCCCACCAACAGCGCATGGCAACCCATCCAACTCCTGACTCGCTATATATCAGACTCGCTATATCGAGCTCCAATCTCGACGAGTGTGTTCGCTAGTGCACATAGCGAAAAATCTATACCGAAGATGATCGATCACATTAAATATAATCTCTAGAATGCATAAATATTGATAATGGAAAATAATGGAGGCATCAGTGACAGATCTCACGGGATCCGATGTTTCAACACGGCTACGGCCGTTGGCTAGTAGATAGTAAGGGTAATTTAAGTGCATTCTTTAGGATAATCATATTGCAAAGTTAGCTGCAGCCCTACTGAAAGACAAATCCTTGAGCCACCACTGTAAGGGAGTAAGAAGTAACTTGGTACCTCTTCATTTTAACTTCCAATGGTTGTTACATTTTGCAGTCCATTTACTGGATAATTTTGGTAAATATTGCATTCTGGTAATTCCAAAATATCTTGAAGTTCTGTGGTTCATTGACATAAGAATTTACTTTGTATAATAATCTTGTCATTTCATTGTTGATCAGTGTCTTGTCCTAATTTGGGAGCAGTTTTACATATTTGTTACATTTTCATCTTTTGAAAGCTGTTCTTATTTTATTTTATTGTAATGTTTGTTTTTATCTTTTCAGTTGATGGATGGTCGGAAAACTGTTGGTGGTAAATTGGAAGTTAAAGTTCGACTTCGTAATCCTATTGTGACCAAACAAGTAGAACAAGTACAAGAAAAATGGCTCATTATTGATAGCATTTAGTATGACATTTTCTACCTACAGAACTTCACTGTTCTGTTATGAATGTGGCTACTTGTTGCAGTGCTCTGTAAATACACCAGCTGGGAGCTGATCATTTACCTTTTCAATCAATAAGAACATTATTGTTGAGAGGTCAATGCTTAATACATGGTTTTCCAATAAAGTAAAACAGATCATCGTTGCTGTTCCATGTTTTACTGTGCCTGAAATTTGAGAGAGTTAATTTGTCTGGCCATCACCTGTTTATACTAATTAAAAAGGCTTTGAACATGTTCAAGTATGGAATTCCATCACAGCTTTTGAATTCCAAAATATATGTCTATCTGCAGTTTACTGGTGCTTTGTGCAGTAATGGATGATCTCTATGATAGAGAGATTTAGCAGCTAGAAATTACATCCCTGTTCTCTGTGTGAAACTTTTATTGAAGTTGATTTACCTGTGTTGTGAATTCAAATAGATATGATTTGAAGATCAACACCCATGTAAGCAATATTGCCTATTTAAGTAATTGGAAAGGATTTTCTCTCAATTCTAGTGGTTCACCACATTGAAGTTATAACACGTTATTCAAGAACCATGGATGAGCGTTCTGTGATACACGAGTTCTTAGAAATCAGGTATGAACCATGATTGTTTGGCTGGAACCTGTACATACTAACTACAGTACTTCCAAGTGTATGCATATTATAAATGGTTGTGGTTTGTTTAATAATTTCTGGTAGAACAGAGTTTAAAAGAAAATATATTTTTGTTTGTTTTGTTTATAAATAATCATTTAAAGCAAATCATGCCAGCTTATTGTTTAGTTCAGAGTCTTGAGGATCATAAAAATTAATCAATAGCAGCTGGAAATATAGATTTTTTTTTTTTTTTTACATGATATAGGATACAATTTTGTTACTGTAGTTAGCCAATCACAATGAAATCATTTTTCAGTTATGTTTGAAATGTATAATTTTAAGATAAATCCATATGTGATCTTCTAAACAAGAAAAATCATTGTATTTTCTCTGTCATAAAATTTGAATTTTTTCTCTTTTTTTTTTTTTTTTTTTTGCAGGAATTATATTAATTTCAAATCAAATTATGATGCTGATATCTGAAAAGGGACATTATGATACCAAGCTTATTGTTTTAGTATTTGTTTTGGTTAATATAATTCTGTACTGACATATCATGATGATGATGAAAAGTTTTATTACGTTCATGTTGTCTTATTAATCGGATCTGTCTTCGTATTAGAGTTTATTTATTTAATTATGTGAAGTTGAGGAATTTTATTGTTCCTATTACTAGATACATTACTCTTCTCGCCTAAATATTTCTGATGAGTGTGGGTTTGATCTTAAAGGAAAATATACTTTGATGGAAATATGTAGTGATCTTTTTGTGCTTTTTGTGCACCGTAGTATTTGAAAATTGATTAATTTGTTGTTGTTATTATTATTATTATTATTATTATTATTATTATTATTATTATTATTATTCATCTATGCATATTAATAATATTAGAGAGATAAATCAGGTCCATACTCTTTAGAATACTAAACTTACTTTCTCTATTGTTTGATGTATTCTGCCATGTGTACAGTGTAAATTGTTGGTAAGTGTTATTGGATATTTTTAAGCACAGATCATTATAATAAAACTATATTAAAATACTTATTTTATACACAATTCTGCATATTTTATCTGAAGAAGGAATGGAAGAGAGCTTGAATGAATGAGTTACTGTCAGAATCACAAAATTAATTTAATTAACCTTTGCATGGATTCTGGGAGATTGTCCTCTGGAGAATTACTAAGAAACACCCATCACCTACCGAGCAATTTGGCCGTGCAGTTAGGGCACACATCTTGCATTCGGGAGATAGTTGGTTCAAGCCCCACTGTCAGCAGCTCTGAACATTGTTTTCCATGGTTTCCCACACCAGGCAAATGCTGGGGCTGTGCCTTACTTAAGGCCACGGTTGCTTCCTTCCCACTCCTGGCCCTTTCCTGTTCCATTGTCGCTATAAGACTTATCTGTGTCGGTGTGCCGCAAAGCCGATAGTAAAAAAAAAAGAACCACACCCATCACCATAGGATAAGACTAGTAATAGCATAGATAGATAGATGTCTTTATTTTCCTCCGGATCTACAGCATTGAAACCTTATTGATCTATTAAAGGAGAAAAATAATAATGCCCAACCTAGGCAGCTTAAGCTGACATACACATATAATAATTCTTGTAAAATAAACAAAACTAACACCAAAACAAGGAAAAAAAAAGCAATTGATGTAAATAATAATAATCAAATGGCAATGAGGCAGAATGGTCTGTTGGCCCTAGTATAAGGCAGTATGCCAATGAGAAACTAAGCTGGTAACATATTAGTAATAGCATCAGCCCTGAATGATAGAAACTATCGGGCGGGAGAAGAGGTCCGTGACGTAGCCCAGAATAGGTCATCTAGGCGTATCAACCACTGTGGTTTGGCATTGAAGATGCTAGTGAAAGACCTATGTTAATACTGATTGGCACATGAAGAAGCAAGCACCTTTGCAGTCAAAATTCTGGCACTTAGGAGGCATCTTTTAAGACCATCATAAGACAAAAGAACATAAGGTATTAAGGTATGTCATTATATTTAACTAATCAGCTGTTGTGTACCCACCATTGACTGGTATCATTTTGTAATTGCAGTTATTGCCATCTGAAAGAGATGAGTGGACATTGCAGGGAATCACATTTTTTTTTTTCTTCTTCTGGCTTGGCGATCATGTTTCTCTTCTCGCTTCGATAGTCATCTTCACTGCCTTCCTGATGAATAGGTGCTAATGATCACATGGTTTTGCAGCTTATAAAAACAATCATGACAACAACCACCACCATTGCCAGTTGGTTTGTTACTATGCAAGTACGCCGACTGTGAGTTTGGGTTTGAACACCACTGTTGACAGCACTGGAAATGGTTTTCCATGGTTTCCCTTTTTCTCACTGGGCAATATTTCTGACCGTAATTGTGGCCAGTGTCACTTCCTTCCCAGTTCCAGACCTGTCCCATCCCATAAGAGTTGTCTGAGTTGTAGTGACATTAAATAAATATTTAAAAAATTCATGAATATCTCCATAGTTATAATGACCTAAATTTGTGAGTATTTTCATTATTGTAGCTCATACAGTAAAAATATATTAGGTATAAATTAGTAAAAATTATGTTATGTTCACTTTTATGATGGACCTAATATTTTGGTGAAATTTGAAAATTTGTGAAAAAGACATCATAATTGCAAATATCTCCATTACTTTTCCTCTCACAATAAAAATTTACGAAACATAAGAGATTGGAATAGTTACAATGTCTGTAATTAAAGTAGTGACATTATTGATAGAACGCAGTAGTTAATGAACTAACAAGTACAATGGCATTACATTCCTTCAATGTAGTCGCCCGCAAAACCTATTTATTACCTTTTGCCCAATGTCGGAAAGCCATAGGGGACCATTGTCGCCGGGCTGAGTGTCTCAGACGGTTGAGGCACTGGCCTTCTGACCCCAACTTGGCAGGTTCAATTCTGGCTCAGTCCGGTGGTATTTGAAGGTGCTCAAATACGTCAGCCTCGTGTCGGTAGATTTACTGCCACATAAAAAAAACTCCTGTGGGACTAAATTCCAGCACCTCGGCATCTCCGAAAACCGTAAAAGTGTAGTTAGTGGGACGTATAGCAAATAACATTATTGGGACCATTGTCAAGGCGTTTTCTATTGATGACAGCGACGGACCGCCTTACTGTGCACAGTGCAGATGCGCCAGGAAATCGGCGGCGTCAGAGGGGTCCCTTCAACTTCAGAAAGAGGTCGAAGTCACAAGGACTCATGTCTGGTGATTATGGAGGGTGTTCCAAGACCTCCCAATGCCATCGTTGCAACGAGAGTTTTGACATTGTTTGCAACATGACAGTGTGCATTGTCATGCAACACGATAGGCCGATCGTCTCGCAATAATAATATTAATAATAATAATGTTATTTGTTTTTACAGCCCACTAACTACTGTTGCTGTTATTGGAGACGCAAAGGTGCCGGAATTTAGTCGCTCAGGAGTTCATTTATGTGCCAGTAAATCTACCATCACGAGGCTGACGTATTTGAGCACCTTCAAATACCACTGGACTGAGCCAGAATCAAACCTTCCAAGTCGGGATCAGAAGGTCAGCGCCTCTACCGTCTTAGCCACTCAGCCCTGCCATTTTGTCTTGCAATAAATGTGGACTTTTGTGCCACATAGCCGGACACAGGTGTCGCTCCAAAAATCTGTAATAGTAGTCACTGTTGATGGTTTTTCCCTCTGGCACAACATGCGTAAGAATAACACCCTCGTAGTCGTATGCCGCAATCAAAAATAAGCTTCATCCTATTAAGTTCCTATTGAAATTTCTGTGGACATGTTGAACCTGGGTGATGCCATTCATTCAATTGTTGCTTTAATTCAGGCTCATAGGCTTGTGCCCACTTCTCAGCAGTAGCGACAATATACTGCCGAAGTGCGTCTCCTTCGTTGTGGTATCTGTCCAGGTGGATGCCAGCTAGTGCATACCGGTGCCATTTCTGTACGTCGGTGAGTTGATGTGGAACCCAGCGGGATGCAATTTTCCTCATGTTAAAGACATTTCGTCAGTATGTGCCACACCGTTTGATGTCCGAGACCAGTCTCTATGGATAAATCCCGGACAGTCCATCAAAGGTCTACGGGAACAAGACCACTCATGATGTCAATCTGACCTTGAGGAATGGATGGCCGACCTGCATGGTGCAAATTCGCAGTCTCATTCTGACCCGCACAAAACACCTTGACCTAACGTGCAACCGTCCTATACGGTAATGCATTCTCGCCACAGGCTTCACGTACTCCTCGATAATATTCTGATGCATTTTTGCCACGGGCAACCTCGATTTTAATCCACGAACACTGATCACCTTTTGAAAACTTGCTTTAGAGTCATGAATTAGATACTCTTCACTTCAACGCCACATAACGACAACTCTTCCAACTGGATGCTCGTCGAATGCACGCTACACACTGACAACAGCGCCACCTGATGTCAGTTAAGTTCATTTAGGAGTGGGTAGGGAACAAGCACTGATGTGCCTGCTTCCTACAACAAGTCATTGCTTGTTCCCTATCCATTTCTTTGTTACATGGCCTGCCTGCTTCCTCCAGCAAGTCAGTGCTTGTTCTACAACAGACATAAGAGATTTACTTCTTTGCCTGAGGTCCTAAGTGAACTTAAAAACATCATAACATAATATCATGACAAGACCATAAATTTTGTTATTATATGCAATTTAATGTTATAATTATTCCTGCAACATTGTCTTTGTCTGTTGTACATATGTTTTAGTTAACACATAATCTGTTTAATTTTTTATTTGGCTGAAGGTGGCCACTAAGTGGCTGAAACTAGTCCCAAGACTGATTTAATATCACTTACTCGATACATTGTGTTGAAAAGGTTGCATTTAATTTGTCAATTTATTTCTTATAATTGCACTTCAATATGGAGCAAAAATGAAATTTATAGCTTATAGCTTTATAGCTTATAATAAACAACTTTTACTATGTTCAGTTGTTGATACAGCTAATACTAACTGGAAAAATGTGACATTTTCTGTTTTGGTCCCCTTAATATTTCTATGCCACTATATCCTAATCAAACAATACATTATGGCCTAGTGCATACCCTGACTATTCCTGACCCTAAATACAGAATTTAGAGAAATTCTGTTTACTGGTAACTGTTTTCCCATTATGTCGACACAAACAAGGAAACAAACAGACTGACAAAAATTGAGCTGAACCTACTTTTGACTTTTTCATACCTAATCTGAGATAAATATGAAGTACGAGGCAACAATTGGAATTACAATTTTAATTTAACTAATTAAGATCTCTTTAAAATAGTTTCTCCTCCTCCTCCTCTTCTTCTTCCCAATAATCTGAGGTCAGCGCTAAAGTGGATTAAGGTCATTTCTACGATCGGATGCCCTCCCTATGTGGAAGGGTGTACTTACTGTTGCTTGTTTCTGTGGTGGTTGGTACTGTAATGTGTTGTATGGAAATCGAGATGTGTATTAAGACAGTCGAAAGCATCCAGCCTCTGAATTAGAGGATTCAAACAAGTGTGGCTTAAATTCCCAGCCTGGTGAGGAACTGAACAGTGTTGCCAACTTATATTTTCAAGATCCGCTAAATACTACTAAAAATCCGCTAAAATTCCGCTAAGAAATCCGATCTCAAATAATGAGCAATACTAATAATAATAATAATAATAATAATAAAACTAAGTGTCTGCACTCACCTGATCTGTGAGTTTCACTGGGATTAACCCCCTGACTGCGAGCCGGCGAGCTAAAACTTGTAGATGTTTTAGTGCCAGGTGCAAACTATGTGAATCCCCTACCTCAAGGGCCACACACAAAACAGGCCAGTTCATTAAACAGTCTTCCTTCATAGCATAAATATAAATGCTACTCTCTCACAGTTTCATTACCTGTCGTCATTCGTCAACTAAGAGATAAGTAACCTTTCCCCACGGATTACAAATTTATGATATCATGATCTCATAACATCAAATCCAAATAACAGGTTTTCCTCGTGTGACTGCTAGTTCCTGACAAGAAATACGGAATAGCTCGGAGACATACTGGAGTGCAAATTTTTAAAAAACGGAAAATGGATAAAACACTAAATTCCGCTATAATAAGTCTAGAATTCAGCCAAAAAATCCACTGTCCACTAAATGATATATTTCTCTGCCGACAGTCTTCTAATTCCACCAAATTTAGCGGAAAATCCGCTAAGTTGGCAACACTGGAACTGAACCTGGTGCTCTATGAACTGACAGCCACTACACAGAACACCTAAGAAGGAGCCAAACAAGACAGTTACACTTGTTTTTACAAATTTATATCATATACATAAACTTGCTTTATAGTGTATTATGGCTTATATAGCAAATTAAACATGTGTTACAGGTAGTTTGTACATAGAACAAATATTTTCCTAATATTTTTTTTGGATATAAAAAGTCATATTTTCCAATTCTCCTTTCTAGCTTTCTACCTTCAATGTGTAGTGTTGCATTTTTGACTTAGAATACACCTATCATTTCGTTCCAGTACTGATGATTCGTGTGTTCCAAAATAATGTACACCAGATATCCTTCTGTTCCTCCAAACATAAACTACACTTCTCACAATGAGACTGATTATGTTTCTAGAATGGCTTCTTCAGGTCTGGGAAGTACAGGTGAACTTGATGGGCTGGTAAGAAATGGATTGTTCGAACCCCACTGTCGGCAGCCCTGAAAATGGTTTTCCGTGGTTTCCCATTTTCACACCAGGCAAATGGTGGGGCTGTACCTTAATTAAGGCCACGGCCACTTCCTTCCCACTCCCAGCCTTTCCCTGTCCCATCGTCGCCATAAGACCTATCTGTGTCAGCGCGACGTAAAGCAAAAAAAAAAGAAATGGATTGACATCTTGACACTTGTATAGACTGTATAGTCACTAAAAAAAAGAAGAAGAGAATATACAGGATGTTCCTGGAACACACCGACAAGGCTTAGTATGTTGTGTGGGATGGCAGACTGATCAGTTTTCAAGAAGGAGCCCCTGTCCGGAAAGGCACGGTTTGGGCGCTGGGGAGCGTCGATTGGTTGTGATGATTTGTTCCGATTTTGTGTCCGAATACGGAAGGTATGCAACCCTTTAGCCGTCTGTGTACTGCGGACGGACGACTTCAGCTTAATAACATTCCTGTGCATGCGCTACATTCCTGCACACAGTCCTTGATGCGCATCCTACTGCATTACTTGTGTACTGTAGTCTGCCAGTACAGTAACATTAAGAGCAGTCCGACATACCAGTACACAGCTGCGTAAATGACCGACATGGTGGTTGCATACAGCAAAGGGATTGCAATGGTAGAGCTGCTGCAAGATTGTATGCGGAACGTTTTCCAAACAGACGTACCCCACATCATTCCACATTCGTGGCCATCGAGAGACGACTACGAGAAGCCGGATAGTTGCACGTAGGTAGTATGAAAAGTATGGCGTATGACACTCCTGTAACGTCAGCAGAGGACCTTGTTGCTCGAGTCCACAGAGCGATTGAAATCCTTAAGACAACCACACGTATTGGGTCATCGGCGTGAGGCTCAGCACCACAGATGTAGGTTCTGCAATGACGTAGGGGGTACGCAGTTCGAACTCCATTTGTAATGAGCACGATGTGCTACTCATGTTGGGTTTATTGACGACATGTGGAACGCACACCCATCTCACACTTTGAAGTGCTACAGCGTCTTAACCGTGCGTTTCTGGCTACGGGTTTTTTCTTGAAAACAGATCAGTTTGCCTTCCTGCACAACATACTAAGCATTGTCGGTGTTTTTTGGAACACCCTGGATGTTCCTTGCATATACTGTTTTATCAGACTTAATTTTAATTATTCATCATCATCATCATCATCATCATTTCACAACTCCACTTTCCTGGGTGTGGTGTACAAGCGCTCGCCATCTCTTCCTGTCTGTGTACGTCTTCTGTTCCAGGACATCTTCCCATTTGAGACCTCTCTCCTCCACATCTGAGGTCACTGTGTCTATCCAGCATTTCCTTGGCCTTCTCCTGGGTCTCTTTCCTTGGACAGTAAGGTTGTGAAGCATTGTCTGGTAGGTCTCTCGCTCTTCATTCTCATAATGTACCCGTACCACTGTAGTCAACACTTCTTTATTACATTGGTAGTAAAGACCTCATTGCCAGCTACCTTCCTGTGTACTTCATTCCTGATTTTGTCCTTTCGAGTAGTTTGATTCATAGTTATAATGAATCTTATTTCTTTTAACTGAATACTGCTGTAGTCATTGTTTAGTAGAGTACATGCCTCTAAACCATACAATATGGAGAATTGTTGCGAAGTAGGTGTGATACAGTAATTCCTGCTTGACAGATTTATCTTCGAAGTTTGTGCTTCTGAGGTACTTGAAGTGAGAAACTGATTCTAATTATGCTCCTTCCAAAAAAGAGGTTTGAATAATAAGGTTCCTAGAAGGTAACCATAATTTAATTTCATCGATTGTAAATGTTAAAACATTTAAGCTGTTTAAGTCTTTAGGCTTTTTCAATCATGAAATTATCAGCGTTTCGCCCCAGTGTAGCAGTGGGCTCATCAGTTAGAATGCTACACCTTTCCAAGACGCTGGCGCTAGTGCGCCATTGAGACGTCATGACAAGCCTCCTATGTAGGACAATGCAGTGTCGGTACACTAAGGGATGCATGTGCCTCCACTTGTGTAAATGCCTGCCTTTGGCCTATATTAAAAAATAAGGTTCCCAGAAGGAAACCATAATTTGATTTCATCCATTGCAAATGTTAAAACACTTAAGCTTTTTAAGTCTTCAGACTTTTTCAGTTGTGAAATTACCAGCTTTTCGTTCCAATGTTGCAGTGGGTTCATCAGTTAGGTTGCTACACCTTTCCACAACGCTGGCGCTAGTGCGCCATTGAGACGCCACTGCAGTTACATTTTAATTGATTATATTTTATTTAATTTGATACTGGTACAATTTCTTTCCACAGATTGGATCATCTCTCATTATCCGTATATATTCTTTCTGGGATTTTATTAGGTCAGTGCTGCAGGATGGATTCTGGATCAATTTCTTCTCTGAGGAGCTATCACCCTATCTCTATCCAAAACTATCAGCTCTTCAAGGCAATAGTCATTTATGGTACCCCTTTCTAACACAAGGCTATGATTGTTGACTGCACCACATTGTTTGCCATATGTAGCAAAGACCCCGGTCGCTCTGTCATTGTTTATAATTACAGTACAATCTTTACTAATAAATGGAAGTCAAAATGTAGCGTTATACAAATGAAATGGACATGATTTATTGAGGTACTTCCAGGTACCCTAGAAACTTAAAACTTTGTGTTACAGAATTATTTCCATGATCCCTTGAAAAATTACCATAACTCCTGGATAGCCGGGGATTTGAAATTTAGGCTCAGAATCGAAATGGCATATAGCTGCAAACATAACCGTTCTTTTACCCAATAGGAAACTCTTTCCAAAGTGACGTAGATTTTGTATACTTAAAAGTCTTCCCGAAAGTTAGTGTTGAATGCATCAAGATGTCTTCCACGTCTAACACCTTGGTGATCACCCTCTCCACAGCTATCAGTACCAGGTTGCCAACTCCCTCTTAACTTTTCAGCCATGGGGTGAAGAATTAAAATAAATATGTATCAAGAATCAGAAGATATAGATTATCCTTATCCGTGAGGAAGATGACAGATGATACTAAATAGCAATATATTCAAATTTTGTGAAGGACAGTAAGGTGATTCTCAGTTAGTGTCGAATACATCAAGATGTCTTCCACATCTAACACCGCCGGGCTGAGTGGCTCAGACGGTTAAGGCGCTGGCCTTCTGACCCCAACTTGGCAGGTTCGATCCTGGCTCAGTCCGGTGGTATTTGCAGGTGCTCAAATACGTCAGCCTCGTGTAGGTAGATTTACTGGCACGTAAAAAGAACTCGTGCAGGACTAAATTCCGGCACCTCGGCGTCTCCGAAAACCGTAAAAGAGTAGTTCGTAGGACGTAAAACAAATAACATTATTATTACATCTAATACCTTGGCAATCACTCTCTCCACAGCTGTCACAACCAGGTTGCCAACTCCCTCTTAAAATAATACGATTACCACCACCATTTTTTTCTTAGTTTTCCTGTAGAATACACCTACGCTATCCCCTGCCTGTCTTCTGCCAGAACCTTCGTTTTTAGAAGGGACAGAAATGGCACAAGTAAGTGGAAGCAATGATTGGCTCAGCAAGGGAAATTATGTCCGGCCCCGCGGTGTAGGGGGCAACGCGTATGCCTGTCACCCGGCAGCCCCGGGTTCGATTTCCGGCTGGGTCAGGGTTTTTTAATTGTAAATGATTAATATCCCTGGCCTGGCGACTGGGTGTTTGTGTCGTCCTTAACGTTCCTTTCCTTACATTCAATACACTACACTTCCTCCCTTCCATTTACATGTAGGTTCATATCACATGGTGCAAGTAGGAGCAAAAGATCTCTATAGGGCGATGCCCCGAACAAATAGCATTTTTAAAAAAATGGTCGCCAACCCTAAGGTTGAGTGCCCCTGGCTCCCCTTTTAGTCGCCTGTTATGACAAGCAGGCGATACCATGGCTGTATTCTACCACCCCTACCTACAGTGGGTTGAGAGGCCCTGGTCCCCCTCTTACAACAGGCGGAGGATACCGTGGATGTGTTCCTGTATCCATCCATAAGAGGAGTACAATGGAACAACTGTCCCCTCTTAACAGTAATCAGAAAGGAACAAATTAAATTTTTTCACTGGGTCTTACGTTGCACTGACACAGATAGATCTTTTGGCGACGATGGGGTAGGAAAGGGCTAAGAGTGGGAAGGAAGCGGCCGTGGCCTTAATTAAGGTACAGCCCCAGCATTTGCCTGGTGTGAAAATAGGGAAACCACGGAAAAACCCTCTGGAAAACCATTTTCAGGACTACCGACAGTGGGGTTCGAACCCACTATCTCCCGAATGCAAGCTTACAGCTGCGCGCGGCCAACTCGCTCTGTGAACCTTTCTTTTATGGGATGGTATGATTCAATTATGGGAAGGAGTGTAGCAGAATCCCTCTTGAATTATGCAATATTTCTTTCATTCGTGTAAATAAAGGCTGCTGCTTTTTGAGAAAACAAAAATGTATGGGAGAGAGTAGATAAGTAGTCTCTTGAATCTTCGAGATATGAATATGAGTGAGAACTGTTTTCATGTTGAGTCGTAGTTGGTTAGTTCATTGCTACCTTAAGAGCCGTATTGAGTTTCGTGTTTGAAAATAGCGACCTACTTGTACACAAACAGTCAGGTTAAATGTTAACAAGCGCCACTGCTGGCGATATTCCCTCTCGAATTCTTTTACACGTTTGGAACAATCCCAATTAGAAGTGGCTGACAAATAAATTTGGACCAATAAACTGTAATCTACCTTACGTGGCAGATATGGCTGAGAGACCTGTATTGTATACAGAGAATAAGTGCTTTAACATCACATACTTCTCTTGAAGTGCACAATTTGCCGAATATGAGTGGCGTCACTGAGACTCTGAGCTGAGTCTGATACATTTTAACCTCCTGTGGGTGGGGGCGGTAGAATAACATCCACGGTATCTCCAGTCTGTCGTAAGAGGCGACCAAAAGGTGCCCCAGGGCCTCTCAGCTAGGAGATCGGGTTGGCGACCACAGGGCCCTGAGCTGAGTCCTGGCATTGCTTCAACTTATGACAGGCTCCTCACGTTCATCTATCCTAACCTATCCGATCTCCCTTCGTCAACTCTTGTTCCTTTCCGACCCCGGTGGTATTAGAGCATTCGAGGCCCAGGGCGTATTTAATTTTTACGCCCTTCGTGACCCTTGTCTTGTTTTGCAGATATCTTCATTTTTCATTTTTTATGTCTCATTAGTGTTAATAGAGGAGGGCTGCACTTCCTCCTGAAACAGTAACCACCACCACATTCACCACCTTTGATACATTTTTGCTTTAAGTACTATAGTATGCTTGAATTAGTTTTTTTTTTTTTTCATCTGACTTCTGATGGTTTATTTCCACCGACTTCAACACTATTATCCCCTTGTGGGTGGGGAGGTAGATACACCCACGGTACTCCCAGCCTGTCGTAAAACCCTTTGAGGTTGGGGAGAGTAGAATAACACCCACGGAACCCCTGCCCGTAGTAAGAGGCGACTAAAAGGGGCCCCAGAGGCTCTCAACTTGGGAGCTTGGGTTGGCGACCATGGGGCCCTTAGCTGAGTCCTGGCATTGCTTGTACTTGTGCCAGGCTCCTCACTTTCATCTATCCTATCCGACCTCCCTTGGTCAACTCTTGTTCTTTTCAGACCCCGACGGTATTAGAGACGCAATTCGTTTTCGTTTTCATAGATTCTGCTTCAAGATGTTTCTATTGTTGTTAAGCACCTCGAACCTTCTCTTCAGTTAAGTCAGTAGAAACAAATAGCAAGTATTATGTAGCTTATTACATAACTCATGATATTCTTAGTAAAGGCAAGTAAACAACTTTGACATTATTGTTAGCGTGATTATAGCTACGGTGCGATTCTCTTAACCACCGTGACGTGACTTCATCTTTCAAAAACTCCCACATAGATTGACTGGGATTCGAACCACGGCTGCTTTGATAAGGAGCCAATGATGGTGTCTTTCAGTCATACCCTTCTACGGTATTTTAGACTAATAAGACTCCTCCTGTAGGTGGGTGCGGTAGAATGAATACACTCACAGTATCCCCTGCTTGCCGGAAGATGCGACTAGAAGGGGACCCAGGAGCTTGCATCTTGGAAGCATTATACGTCAGCCTCGTGTCGGTAGATTTACTGGCACGTAAAAGAACTCCTGCTGGACTAAATTCCGGCACCTCGGTGTCTGCGAAAACCGTAAAAGTAGTTAGTGGGACGTAAAGCAAATAACATTATTACCTTGGAAGCATGTGTTGGCGATCACGGGTCCTCTAGCTGAGTCTGGCATTGATTCCGTATATGGTATATCCCAGAGCTGCTCCCGCGGGAGCATATAATAGGGCGGGCGAGCGATCAGCGTGTTCACTTCGTCGATAGCGACGTTGTGGTTACGTCAAGCCCGTGAAGGTCAATGAGCGATGAACGTTCATTTGAGTACATATTAACGGATTAGTGTTTTTTTTTTTTTTTTTTAGAAATCCTGGTCATTTTCAATATAAGTTACGTTGTACGGAACTAGTTCTTTCTGTTCTGTTTACGTATAGGCCCTATTGACCGGATACAACAAAGATTTACCTGTATCACAAAAGTATTTTTGACAGTGCAGGTGGCTTTGCGTCACGTAGCTATCAGCTTGCATTTGAGAGATAGTAGGTCCCCTATTGGGTGGGGACGGTGGAATAACATCCACGGTATACCCAGCCTGTCGCCCCCTTGTGGGTGGGGCGGTGGAATAACACCCACGGTAACCCCTACCTGTCGTGAGGGGCTATTAACTTGGGAGCGTGGGTTGGCGACCACGGAGCCCTCATCTGAGTTCTATCATTGCTACCACTTACTTGTGCCAGGTTCCTCACTATCAGTTATACTATCCGACCTCCCTTGGTCAATTCTTGTTCTTTTCCGACCTCGACGGTATTAGAACACTCGAGGCCTAGAGTGTCTTTCATTTCGACGCCCTTCGTGGCCCTCGTCTTTCTTTGCCCAATACGCTCATTTTTCGAAGTGTCGGATCCCTTCGATTTTTTCCTGTGATTGTGTTAATAGAGGAGAGTTGCCCAGTTTTACTTCCTCTGTTAACAACCACCACCACCACTACTTTCTATGACCGATACCTTTATTTTTCGAAGTGTCGTACCGCGTCCATTCCCTCCCCCCCTCCCCGATTGGTATTAATATATGATGGTTATAGTTGTACTTTCTCTTAAAACCACCAACACCACATGTCGGACGTCTTCCATTTTCTCTCTCCGATTAGTGTTATATATATATTGTTGGTTGATATCCTTGTATTTCCTGTTAAAGCAACACCTCTTCCATTTTCCGTCTTGGTAGTGTTATAGAGGACTGTTGCTTAGTTGTACATCTTTTTAAAAAGACAATCACCACTACCACCTCACTATTTCACTCGGCTATCACAAAATTATTTCTGGATCTTTCGTTAGACAGTGTATTCATTGAAATGTGTTCTTATAGTGAACTTGATACTCGTGCTCAAGGTAAATATTTAGGTAAGTGAACGCCCTGCCTCAAGCAGTGTAATGTTTTACGAATGCTACCTATAATTAGGATCGTGACATCATAGCTGAGTGGGAGTAGAGGTAAACAGTCTCAGCCTTCTAGGCTTCTACCATCATTACCACACAAGCTTCCTGCAGGACTCGTTGTGTATGTTACTTTGACCTACAAGCTCGAGAAATCTTTTGCATGAGTTTATTAATGACAAGGGATATCACGTGTTGTGGTGTGATTCTTGAAGAAAAGAGTTATCCCTGAGCAGTTCAGTCAATCACACAATCACCACTGATCTGCATTTAGGACAGTTGCCTAGGTGGCAATTTCCCATGTGTTGTTTACCTATTCCTTCCTTAAATCATTGCACCACGAACCTACTACGCTGGCGTAGCAGGGGGAGAGGTGATACTCCCACGTGGCGGGTCCCAGGTGGCGGATAGGGGGGTCCTAACCGGCTTGCCGGCTGACTTGAGGAAAATAAAATACCTCTCGCTGACCAAACACACAACCCCCTGTGGGTGGGGGACGCAGACAAAGAATACACCCACGGTATCCTCTGCCTGTCGTGAGAGGCGACTAAAAGGGGTGACCAAGGGATGATTGGATTAGAACCATGAAACTACTTGTGATTAGTACCACCACGCGGGGAACATCATGGGTCGCTATTACTTGCGCGTAGTACCACTATGTTAGGTACCAAATAGGTTTGTTATTAGTAGCACGCAGGAGCACCGCGCGGTCAGGCTTTTACGGTACCTGTAATTAGTAGCACTATATGAGCGACACCAGGGTTCTGGCTTGCCTATGATTAGTATCCACTATATAAGGAACACCACGGGATAGTACGAGTCCCGGTGGTTAGTACACTTATGTGATGAAAACCATAGATTTGCGTTGCCTGTAAATGGCGCCGCTATGTGCGGAACACAATAGGTCTGTATTACACGGGCGAACTTAACCTGTCAGTAGTACCATAATGTGTGGAATACCGCGAGTCTACGATACTTTTGATTAGTACCGCACCATGACAAATACCATGGTTCTACTTTCCAAGCAATGAGTACCATTATGAGAGGCCGATAACCTATATTTTGGACCCTTTTAGCTTGCAAGCATCACCGATTCAGCATTGAGCTATAGAAGCAGTCCCTTGGTCAGTATTACTATTCTTTTCCGTCAGTTTCTGAGACTGAGGCATTGCGGGTCGGCTCCACTGATTGTTTTAAATTCATATCCATCCGTTCATTTTTCGTCCTCACGCTTTGAATTCTGGTCAGTGGAGGATTTTGAATTTTTTTAAATCGCATTTCTTCTCATTTCGTAACCATCAGGGGCTGATGACCTAGATATTAGGGCCCTTAAAACAACAAGCATCATCATCAAATCATTGCAAAGAATTCGGAAATTTATTGAACATCTCCCTTGATAAATTATTCCAATCCATAATTCCTCTTGCTATAAACTAATATTTGCCCCAATTTTTCCTCTTCAATTCCAACATTATCTTCATATTGTGATCTTCCCTACTTAAAAAAAATAAACACTCAAATTGATTCGTTTATTAACGTCATTCCACTGACGGTTCGGAACATTCCACGTAGGGAAAATTCTTCTTTGATATTCTTCCGCCATTTTAAAACTGTATCTCCCAGGAACTCTCGACCCCTGTGGGTGGGGGTGGTAGAATATCATCCTCGGTATTCCCTGCCTGTTGTAAGTGGCGATTAAAAGGGGCTCCAGTGGCTCTTAACGTGGGAGCGTAAGCTGGCAACCACGGAGCCCTTAGCTGAGGCCTGGCATTACTTCCAATTACTTGTGCCACGCTCCTCACTTTCACCTATCCTATCCGACCTCCTTTGGTCAGCGCTTGGTCTTTTCCGACCCCGATGGTGTTGGGTTTTTGAGGCCTAGGGTGTCTTTCGTTTTCATTCCCGTCGTGGCTCCCAGACCTGTCAGAACTCAACTGCTCTCCGTCAATAGTCTTGAATATGCTTGTGGTTTGCCGAGCCTCTAAGTTTACAAGGGCGGAAAGTCGAGAGCAACGTTACGCAGTCACGTTCTGCGTTATGTTGAACGCTTCAAGATCCTCGTAGAGTTTATGGTGAGTCTACAGTGTCCCGTGCTGCATGTTTCCGTTGGCATAAATCTTTTAAAGATGTAATAGAGTTGTAAGCTTCCCCCCCACCACCGTCCTTACTGAGATCACCATCAACACTGCGACTGTACTCGTGACCGAAGACTTATGTGACCGTTAGAGAACTCGCAAAAATGTTGGACATATCCGTGGGAAGTGCTCACACCATTTTAAAGGACCATTTGAACATGAACACTTCATCGTGACAACGTGCGGCATTTCCCCCTGTAGGTGGGGGCGGTAGAATAACACCCACGGTATGCCCTGCCTGCAGTAAGAGGCGACTAAAATGGCTCCCACGGGCTGTCTACTTGGGAGCGTGGGTTAGCCTCAGCTGAGTCCTGGCATTGCTTCTACTTGTGCCTGGCTCCTCACTTTCAACTATCCTATCCGACCTCACTTGTTCAACTCATGTTCTTTTCCGACCCCGACGGCATTAGGTTTGCGAATCCTAGGGAGTCTAGGGAGGCCCTTCGTGGCCCTTGTCTTTCTTTGGCCGATATCTTCATTTTTCGAAGTGTCGGATCCCTTCCATTTTCTCTCTGATTATTGAATAGAGGATAGTTTCCTAGTAGTTGTACTTGCTCTTAAAACAATAATCACCACAACCATTGAAGAGCTGTCTGGCGGTGAAATGGCGACACCATTCTAGAAAACCAAGAATAACGGCCAACGTTATTTGACGCACTGAACATGAGTCATCTCGTAATCTGTGAGTCTTCAAGCTGGTAAGCAGTCTCTTGATAGACCAAGGCCCATTAGGGCTATACCGCCGTGGGATTTGTTTATCCCCGAGTTTTATATAAATTATAACATTGCATAAGTTATAATTTGCTACATGTTACTATGTCACGAACTGAATTGCTGCGGAGCTGGAAGTTCGACTAGACGAAATTATTGTGACGCAATTGTATCGGCCTGTTATTTTTACTGTTTACATACAGTCATTTTCATCAGATTTACTACACCACGAGCAGTAGTAGTCTTCAGGCAATAGTTTGGTCTGGAGGTAAACCGCAACCCGGAAAGAAACCTGTCGGCTTGTGGTTTTATAAATTAGCGTTTATATCGCCTGCACATTTGAATGTTATTGCTCGTGACATGTAATGGAATACTGATAAACCTGACCTAGCCATTTATAGACAGAGAATTATTCGCACGCTGAAAGCAGTTGCATGCAGATCGTTAAGTGGCCACTTTTTTTCGCCAATTAAATAACAACGGGCAAAGTGTATCTCCTTGTACATAGCTTGTCATGATTAAAATGAATAGTAAATATTAAACTGATCGAAGCAAAAAAAGGCACTAATGTAAACTAAATACTTGGTTCTTACGTGGCAGATGTTGTTGCTTGAGTCATCAGTCCATAGACTGGTTTGATACAGTCCTAAATGCCACCCTACCCTGTGCTAATCTTTTCATTTTCACGTAATTACTACATTCTAATCTGCTTGTTATGTATATACCTTGGTCGACCTACCGTTCTTCCCGCCTACACTTCCCTCGAAAACCAACTGAACAAGTCATGGGTGTCTTAAGATGTGTCCTATCATTCTATCTCTTCTTGTCGAATTTAGCCGCCAGTCTGAGTGGCTCAGACGGTTGAGGCGCTGGTCTTCTGACCCCAACTTGACAGGTTCGATCCTGGCTCAGCCCGGTGATATTTGAAGGTGCTCGGATTCGTCAGTCTTGTGTCAGTAGATTTACTGGCACGTAAAAGAACTCCTGCGCGACAAAATTCCGGCAACTCGGCGTCTCTGAAAAGCGTCAAAAAGTAGTTAGTGGGATGTAAAATACAAGGTGTTTAAATAAAGGAGTCCGGTATTGCAACAGGGGTTGGGATTAGTGAAAACGAGAAGAAATGTTCCAATAAACATATGTCCGGAAACAAATACATTTTGAGATATGCGCCGTTGTACCCGCGTGGAGGAGCGATGTGTTCGGTGGTGCAGGCGTCCTCCCGTTGAAGGTCTTTGCACGCGTCGGATGTTCAGTCATCGTATGCGGTTGTGCTGGCAGCGCAGTGCTGTACCCAAACCAGACTATTGGTCTCCTGCTATGTGGACGACGTAAACAGTGCGATGGGGTATTCCTCGAGGTTTTTTTGCTGTGGATTAGCCAACGGTAGTGGACGACAGGCCCGTATCATGTACGCTCGACGACATCCACACCGCAACATTCCATCGGAAAAGATTTCCGCTCGGCTATTCCAGCGACTTGCATTTGCTGCCAGGACAACGGATCGCTGTAGACCACGTACCGTTCGCACGCCGGAAATGGAGGAACGGATGTTTCAACGCGTGGAACGTGATCCTCGAACAAGTGTGCGAAGGATTGCAGCTGCTAAAGGTATCTACCATGCTCTTGCGTGGTTTGTTCTACATGAGCAGTTACTGTATCTGTACCATGTCCAACGCGCGCAAGCTCTTCTGCCTCCTGACCACCCTGCCAGAGCACAATTCTGTCAATGGCTTCTACGCCAAAGGGTGGAGGATCAACAATTTAGAGCCTGCATTTTATTTGAGGATGAGGCAGTATTAACCAGAAATGGCATCTTAAATTACCACAACACGCACGTGAGGGCGGATGAAAATCCTCGAGCTGTCAGGGAGTCGAGGCACCAGGATCGTTTTAGTCTTAATGTGTCGGCAGTAATTGCGGGTGACAAACTAATAGGGCCGTGCATTTTGCCGAACAGATTAACAGATGCTGTGTATCATCGATTCCTGCGCGATGAATTACCCGGACTCTTGGAGGACGTTGAGCTTCTAGAACGCCATCGAATGTGGTTTATGCATGACGGAGCACCACCTCATTTTCTACGCATCGGGCGAGGATACCTAAATCAAACCATTCCTGGACGATGAATTGGTCGAGGAAGTCCAGTAGCATGGCCTCCCTGTTCGACGGATCTCAATCCATTGGATTTCTGGCTATGGGAACATTTAAAGACGTTGGTGTATGCCACACCCATCGACAATGTTCAGATGTTACAGGAGCGTGTGACCAATGCGTGTGCCCACATCCTCGAGCAGCCAGGCGTGCCTGGACGCGTTCGAGATTCGTTGCGAAGAGGCGAAACATGTGTACAGATGCGTGGTAACCGTGTGGAGCATCTCCTGTAACGTGCAGATGGTATCCGCGGACAGACAGGCAGACATCATCACAGCTCCTGGTTGGTGGTGTTGATGGCTGTTTGCATAACGCGTGTTCTGTGCAACGTGTGTGACTGTCATGTGTTCATTAGAAGTAGCTAGTAGGATGACGTCTATTGTCGGAAGTGTAAATACGCAACAAAAATAAAATGGCTCATATCTCAACGGGTATCTGTTTCTGGACAAATGTTTACTGGAACATTTCCTTTCGTTTTGACCAATCCCTACCATTGTTGCAATATAGGATACCTGTTTTATTATTATTATTATTATTATTATTATTATTATTATTATTATTATTATTATTCAGATTTAGCCAAATCGATATCCTCTCGCCAGTTCGATTCAGTAACTCTTCATTCGCCTTTAGCATTCTTCTGCAACACCACATTTAAAAAAAACTTGTATTCTCTTTCTTTGTGAGCTAGTTATCGTCCATGTTTCACTTCCATAATGCCGCGCTCCAGACGAAAGTCTTCGAAAACATCAAATTCCTATGTCAGTGTTCGAAGTGAGCAAATTTCTTTCCTTAAGAAAGGCCTTCCTAGCTTGTGCTAGTCTGTTTTTTTATGTCCTCCTTACTTCTGCCATCGTTGGTTATTTTACCACCCAAGTAACGATATTCATCTACTTCCTTCAAGACCATTTCGTAATACAATATTTCCTACATCATCTGACGACTTCCTTCGACTACACTCCATTACTTTTGTTTTGGACTCACTTTCATCTTGAACTCCTTCCCTAAGGCTCTGTCGATACCATTAAGCAATTTCTCAATATCTTCTGCCGACTCAGAAAAAATACTCGTAACAATATCATCGGCAAATCTCAGGGGTTTGATTTCCTCTCCTTGGATTGTGATTCCCTTTCCTACCGGGCGAGTTGGCCATGCGGTTAGAGGTGCGCGGCTATGAGCTTGCATCCGGGAGATAGTGGGTTCGAATCCCACTGCCGACAACCCTGAAGATGGTTTTCGTGGTTTCCCATTTTCACACCAGGCAAATGCTGGGGCTGTACCTTAATTAAGGCCACGGCTGCTTCCTTCCAACTCCTAGGCCTTGCCTATCCCGTCGTCGCTATAAAACCTATCTGTGTCGGTGCGACGTAAAACTACTAGCAAAAAGAAAAAATCCCTTTCCAAATTCCTCTTTGATTTCCTATACCCCCTGTTCTATATGAACATTGAAAAGGAGGGGGGGGGGCAAACTGTAGCCTTGCCTCACTCCTTTTTGGTTTGCTGCTTCTTTTTCAAAGCCCTCAATTCTTGTCACTCCAGAATGATTTGTATACAGTTTGCAGATGATACTTCCTTCTGGGTATCTGATCCCGATCACCGTCAGAACTTCAAACATTATCGAATGCCTTTTCTAGATCTACGAACGCCATGTACGTGGGCTTGTCCTTCTTAATTCCGCCTTCTATTTTTTTTTTTTTTTTTTTTTTTTTTGCTAGGGGCTTTACGTCGCACCGACACAGATAGGTCTTATGGCGACGATGGGATGGGAAAGGCCTAGGAGTTGGAAGAAAGTGGCCGTGGCCTTAATTAAGGTACAGCCCCAGCATTTGCCTGGTGTGAAAATGGGAAACCACGGAAAACCATCTTCACGGCTGCCGATAGTGGGATTCGAACCTACTATCTCCCGGATGCAAGCTCACAGCCGCGCGCCTCTACGCGCACGGCCAACTCGCCCGGTAATTCCGCCTTCTAAGATCAAACGTAAAGTCAGGATTACTTCATGTGTTCCTACATTTCTTCTCAAGTCAATTTCATCTTCTCTCAACACAGTTTCAACCTGTCTGTCCATTCTTCTGTAAGTAATACGTGTAAAAATGTTGCAGGCGTGAGATATTGAACTAATGGTGCGTGCTTTCTTAGGTACAGGTATAACAACATTCTGCTGAAAATCTAGTACCACTTCTCCTGTATCATACATCGTACGCACTAAATGGAATAACCTCGCCATGTTGGTTTCTCCTAAAGCAGTCAGTAATTCTGAAGGTATGTCATCTATTCCAGGTGCCTTGTTCCTGTTTAGCTCTCCCCCTGTGGGTGGGGGACGCAGACGAAGAATACACCCACGGTATCCTCTGCCTGTCGTAAGAGGCGACTAAAAGGGGCGACCAAGGGATGATCAAATTAGAACCATGAAACTATTTGTGATCAGTACCACCACGCGGGGAGCACCATGGGTCGCCTTTACTTGCGTGTAGTACCACTATGTTGGATACAAAACAGGTTTGTGATTAGTAGCAAACGTGGGCACGACGGCTTTTACAGTACCTGTGATTAGTAGCACTATATGAGCGACACCATAGGATGAAGGAACTCATGGTTCTGGCTTGCCTATGATTAGTACCCACTCTATGAGGAACACCACGGGATAGTACGATTCCCTGTGGTTAGTACACTTAGGTGATGAACACCATAGGTTTGTGTTGCCTGTCGAGGGCCCCGCAATGTGCGAAACACATTAGGTCTGTAATACAGGTGCGCAGTCACGAGCGAGACATCGGGAAGTGCGGACGTGTGAATGGGCTGAGGTGCGCAATATGGGAATAACGATACAGCAATACAGGCTAAGAATTGGAAGATGGCATGGTGCAAGGCAGTGTTGGAAGGAAGGTGGAGTTGAGAGAGGAAGAGAAATTAGTGGTTATAAAGGACTGTTGGAGATTATGTTGTGTGCGACGGTTATTGCGACGCTGCTGGTGGTAGGAGGTATAGAAAAGAATCCGGGTCCAAACCAGGGACCGTTCGGCTGGGAGGAGCTTGAAGAGATCAAGAGAGTGGTGAAGGAAGCAAAGGAGAAGAAATTAAGGAAATGATGCAGGAACATCAGGCAACCCAAATGAAGGAGATGAAGGACTTAAAAAGTTTTATAAAAGAAGAAATTGGAGGTGTAAACGACAAGTTAGCGGAGATAGAAGATGAGGTAGGGAGCTTGAAAAAGAAGGTGGTGGTACTGGAAGAGGAATTAACAGCAATGAAGAGAGAAGTGAGGTTAGCGAGGAACGAATCGGCAAGAAAAAATGTGTTTGTGTATGGTGTACCTGAGGAAGGAACAGAATCAAAAGTGGAATTAGTATTGAAAGTGGTGGACATAGTTTCGAACAAAATGAAGATAAACTTTTCTGAAGTTGATATAGATGATATATATAGAGTGGGAAGGAACAAGGGACATAGGCCGGTGAAGTTAAGATTAATATCAACCCTGATGGCTGATATACTTCTGAGGAATGCTGGAAATTTGAAAGGATCGAACATTTATTTGAAGGCTGAGATAGAGAAAGAAGATAGGGTGCGGTTGGATGTCTATAAGCGGCATATGTGGCGTGCTAGAGCGGAGGGATTGCGAGTCAAGATAGTGGGGAGGTGTCTGGTTACTTCAGGCAGAAATTGGTCGCGATCGTGGACACAGGAGGAACTGCTGAGGATGGAAAAATGTGAGGAGGAAATGAGTTGCAGAAATCGAGAGCAGGGCGACATCAGTACGGAGAAGGAAGAGAGAAGAGGGGACTGCGGTGTCAGCGGGCAGGTAGCGAAGACAGCAGAGTCCTTGGTGAGTCAGAACAGCCCAGGAAGGAGTGAATCAACAAGTAGGACACTAGACCGAAGTGAAGTGGATACAGGTAGTGAAGAGGTGACGGGAAGGGAAAGGAGTCAGGGTAGTGACTTAACCTCCCCAAATAGGAATAATGCAGAAATAAACCTGGAGAGAAAGCAGGCGTTAAATAAGGCGAGATCCTTAAGTTTAAAAGATCTATGGGGTGGGAAAAAAGGCTCTGGCACGGAAAAGGGGAAGGATGGGGGTGAGAAGAAAGAGAGGGATGGGGTGGAGCCAAAAGGAAGAATCACGAGAAGTAAGGGGGGGAAGTGGTGAAATGCAGAAGTATAGGGAGGGAGGGGGAGGAAATAAATAACTAGATATGGTGATAGGGATGCTGAATATTGAGGGGTTGATGGGGAAATTAGGGAATAAGGAAATTGTGGATTTAGTGAAAGATTTTGAGATTATTGCTCTAGTAGAGACGTGGTTAGGGAAGGGGGTTGAAATTACATGGGACGGTTATAGATTAGTTAATGTGTTAAGGAAAAAAATAGGGAAGAGGGGCCGAAACCCAGGGGGCATAGTAGTTTTAATAAGAAATGAGATAGCTGAATGGGTGGAGACGTTACAGACTAGGGTAGAAGGGGTAGTGTGGTTGAGAGTAAAAATGGGGAAGGGGGCAGCGGAAGCAATTTGTCTGGCACTGCTTTATAACCATCCGAGCGATTCAGTGTATGCAAATAAACATTTTTTTGACGAACTGATTGAAGAAATAAACACAATTAAAGGAATGTATGTAGAAGATAGGATGATTTTATTGGGGGATTGGAATGCGAGAGTGAGCAATAGAGTACCGGTATACGGGAAAGAAGTAAAAGTAGACGAGATACTGCAAAGGAAGAGTAAGGATAATGTTGTAAATAGTTATGGAGAAAGGTTATTAGAGTTATGTGCTCTAGAACATTTATTTATTTTAAATGGGTGGATGAAGGGGAATAGTGTGGGTGATTTGACGTATATTACAACAAATGGAGGGAGTGTGGTGGACATAGGAATAAGCTCAGAGATAGCGTTAAGGAGAATAATAAGTTTTGAGGTGTTAGAATATGGGTTGACAGAACATATGCCTATCAAAATAAAATTGAGAACTTTGGTTGCTGATGAGAAGGGAAAGATGGAGGAAAGTAATGAGAGGTATAGGAATGGAGGATGGAAGTATGTATGGGATGATAATACTAAAGAGAAATTAAGACGGCATTTGAAAGAGGAGGGAGATATATTAAGGGTAGGAATTGAAAGGGTGGTAGAAGGGAATGATATGGATAACGTGTTAAAATTAATTGAACTCCCTGTATGGAGGGTGGGGAAGAAAGTGAGGAGAAGGGTAGAGGGAAAAAAGAATAAAATGAATGGATGGTTTGATGAAGACTGTAGGAGAAAACGTGAGGTTGTAATGAGAGCCCTAGCGGAGTTTAGGAAGGAGGGTATGCAAGAAAAAAAGGAAGGAATATTATAAATTGAGAAGGGAATATAAGGAGGTATTGAATGAGAAGAAAAGAGGATGGAAGGAGGCGGAAGCTGAAAAAATAAATATATATTGTAGAGAGAAGAAATTTGAGAGGATTTGGGAGTCAATAAACAAGATCAGAAGAACGAAACCGGAGGGGAAGGGGGATAAAATAGGAGAAAACGAGTGGGTTAGGCATTTTAAAAGGCTTTTAGAAGGGGAGAGGAAATTGGGTAGAGAAATAGACAAGTCACAAATTGGAAGGGAACTGGAAGTAGGCATTACAATATTGGATGGGGAGATAACAAGGCAGGAGGTAATTACAGTATTAAAAAATGCTAGACCCAAGGCCGCAGGAGGTGTGAATGGTATTTCCAATAGTGTATGGAAAGAGGTAAGGGCAAATGGACCGATGTTGAGAGGGATTGTGAAATTCTTTAATAGGTTGCTGGAAACGGGGAAATTTCCTAGAGAATGGAGGATGGGGGTATTATGCCCTATTTATAAAAATAAAGGAGCTAGTAGTGATCCAAACAACTATAGAGGAATTACACTCCTAGACTCGCTGTCAAAGGTGTACACAGGGGTTTTGGCGAATAGGATAACAAATTGGGCGGAACAGTACGGTAGGATATCTGAGTTCCAAAATGGATTTAGGAAAGGATGTAATACAGTTGATAATGTTTGGATTCTGGACACTTTGATTACAAAGTATGTGAGGATAGCAGGGCGTAAATTATTTATAGCAGCGATTGACTTAGAAAAAGCCTTTGATACGGTCAGTAGGGAGGCGCTATTTTTGAGATTAGGAGAGGTTGGAATGTCGAAAAAACTGAGGGTGGCAATTGAAACTATTTATGAGGAAGTGTTTGTGATGATTAAATTGCAGGATGGAAGGTTGAGTAAGTGTTTTGAAATCGAAAAGCGTTGTGAGACAGGGATGTAAGCTATCCCCGATATTATATTATTTATAAATAATGTTTTAGAGGGTCATGGTGGAGACGCATGGCATTGCCCTTGGGTAGGGAAAATGGAGGTGCCGGGGTTGCTATTCGCGGATGACCTATTGATTTTGGCTTTGACGGCAAATGGCTTGCAAAAAGGGTTGGACAAGGTAGTTGAATATACTAGGAAATGGTCTCTCAGAGTAAATGTAAGAAAGACTCAGATATTGGTGTGTAGGAAAAGGGGTGGGAGAAAGAATAAGGAAGTTTGGAGGCTGGAGCAGGAAGAAATTAAACCAGGGGGAAAAATTGAGTACCTAGGTGTAATAATTAGTAAGAATGCTTCTTGGAAAAATCAGTGTAAGAAGGCAAAACTTAAAGGAAGAGGAGCGCTTGCGGTAGTAGGGGTATTAGAAAAGAAATTTCCAGAAGTTAAATACACAATTCAGAAAACGGTGTTTAAATCACTGGTAATGGGCAAAATGCTATTTGGGGTTGAAGTATGGGGAATGGAGGAAGACAGGAGTGAACTAAATCAGGTGGTGGCGAAATTTAGCAAGATCATGATGGACCTACCGAATTGTACAGCCAATGCCGGGGCCAGATTAGTCTGTAAAGAATCGATAGAGGTTGAAATAGCTAAGAGGGTGTTCAAGTACTGGATTAGATTGGAGGAAGGGAAGGGTGGGGCGTTAGTACAAGAAACGTTAAATTTTCAGAAAGGTATGACGAATGAAGGTTACTGGGTGAATAAGTGCAAAAAATGGTTACAAAAGATTGGATTGGGGGTATATGGAGAGGTCTGGGGGGATGGTAGGAATAAATGGGTATGGGAAAGGATAAAGGGAAGACTACTAGATATTGAAAGACAGAGCTTAATAGGGGAATGTAGAGAGAGAGTCTCTTTATCAGTATTAAATAAATTGGTGGAAGTAATAAACCCGAAAACGGAGTTTGAGGGTAGAAGGGATAAGAGAGGTTTGTATTGGTGGTTATTGGGTGTTCCGAGGAATAGGGGATGGGTAGGTAGTGAGAATAGGGATAGATGTGTGTTATATGGAGAGAAGTGGGAGGACCTGCATATTTTTAATCAATGCCGACCTTTGGCGGAGATAAAGATCAAACTACTAAGTAAGAAGGAGCTGCATATGGTAGGGGAAAGCTATAAGATAACATCTTGGTTATGTAGAGAGTGGGAGAAAGGAACGAATATAACGAAATTCTTAAATGTGGCCAGAGCTATATTTATAAAGAAATTGAGGGAGTAATAGGGGTTGTGCAGATAATGTGGTTCGTGCTGAAGGAGAAAGGGGGAAGGCATTCTGCTCAGAGGAATGGATATCCGCCCTGAGCAAATGCGGGAAGGGTATCATGGTAATCATGATAACAGAAGAGGGGGCTGTAGTGTTAGGGGAAAGGGGGAGAGCACCCTGCCCTGTGGAAAGGTGATCCGCCTGGGGCAAAGGGAAAGCCTGAGAAAATTAGGTAAGCGTTGAGAAAAGGGGAGGATGAGTAGGTTTGAGGGTAGTGTAAAGCTTAGTTAAAAAAAAAAAAAAAAAAAAAAAAGCGAGTTGACTGAGTGAACTAATGGACTTGGAATGGAGTACTGTCTGTTGGTGTGTAAATGAGGAGTGAAAAAAAATGGATTGTTTGTGAGGAGGAAGTATAAAGAATTGATAGAATTGAGATAGATTAAGTGGGAATGTAGTTAAGGAGAAAATGTTGGCAGTATGGAAATTATGAAAGTAGGTAAAAAAAAATGGTGTAGATGCCTTGATGAAGGGTATAAAATTGAGGGATTCTTGATGTTTATGTATTAAGTTTAATGTGTAATAGTAATTTAGATAGATTAAGGGGGACAGTAGTTAAGGAGAAAATGTTGGAAGTATAAAAATTAAGTCTAACAGTTTGAGGCAAGTGTGGTGTTGTAGATTGTGAAGACTGAGTGAACTGATGGACTTGGAATGGAAACTGTCTGTTTGTGTGTAAGTGAAAAAAAAATAATGTTGATGTTTAAGTCTTAAGTTCAAGAAGGTGAGATGTAGTGGGCGGGAATAGTGCGAGAGAGGAGAAGGTGGCGTATCAAGGGAAGAGGGAGGGGTTGGGGCTTGACCCAACCCAAAGAAGCTAGGCTTTAGCATGTCTGCACGGCAAGAAAAGAAAAAGAAGAGGGAAGGTAGTGAGCTGACAATGAACAGAGAAGGTGTGACGTATATAGCCGAAGTGTGTGACAAGCCATGTGATGGGTCTGGTTTCCGCCAAGCTGGCTTGGCACACATGGTAGGTAAGGAATACATTGTCAGCAGGTGTAGGTGTGAAATAAGATCAGTTCTCACGTGGCGAGGCTGGTCCCTGCGATCAACGGGTTGGTGGGCATGTATTCCATACCAGGACTGACGCAGAGACCGGTCTATTATATATTTTTTTTTAGGTGGTTGGTAGGAATAGGAGAATAGGGAAATAGGGTAATTTGTAGTGCGGTGCTTCCTGCACGTTTGCCGGCTATCCGCATGCGTGTGGGAGGACACTGAGTAGATTTAGAGGTAAATAATTTAGCTAAGTAGTTTTAGGAGAGATGTAGTGCCTAGTGTTTGTTTGTTTGTTCTTTTTGTTTTTGGGTTTCGCTCTGTCTGTCTTTATTACCTGTAAAGGCGATGGTGTATTCTAGGGTGGGTAATAAAGATATGTATGTATGTATGTATGTATGTAATACAGGTGCGAATTTCATTACCTGTGAGTCGTACCATAATGTATGGAATACCGCGAGTCTACGCTACTCTTGATTAGTACCGCAACATGGGAAATACCATGGTTCTACTTTTCTAGCGATAAATACCATTATGAGGGCCGATGACCTGGATTTTGGACCCGTTTCGAGAACGAGCATCTTCTAATCGATTCAGCATCGTGCTATAGAAGCAGTCCCTTGGTCCGCACTACTATTATTTTGTGCCAGCTTCTGTGCATGTGAGGCATTGTGGGTCGGATCCATTGATCGTTTTAACTTCATATCAATCCATCCGTTCATTCTTCGTCCTAACGCTTTGAATTCTGGTCAGTGGATGATTTTGGGCTTTCAATTTGTCATCTCATTTCGTACCATTAGGGGCCGATGAACTTGATGTTAGGCCCCTTTAAACAACAAAAATCAATCATCAATCCTGTTTAGCTCTCCCAAAGCTCTGTCGAATTCTGACGTCTTAATTGGGTCTTCCATTTCATCAGCATCAACAGCCTCTTCTTGTTCGAGAACCATATCATCTACTTCTTTACCTTGATACAGCTGTTGGATAAGTTCCTGGCTTCTTTTTGTCTTGTCTTTTTTCTCTAGGAGTGGTTTTCAAATTAAGCTCTTAATATTCATACACCTAATTTTCGTTTCCCCAAAGGTTTCCTTGATTTTCCTATATGCAGCATCTATCTTTCATATGACCGTACAACCTTCAACATCCTTGCACTTCTCTTTCAACCATTCTGTCTTGGCTGTCCTGCATTTTCTATCCACTTCATTTTTTAATCGCTTGCATTCTTTTCTGCCCTCCTCAGTTTTTGCATTCTTGCACTTTCGTCGATTGTCAGTCAGGCCTAGTATTTCCTGATTTATCCATTCTCTTCCTATCCTTCTTCAGCATCCCTGCTGACCTGGCAGATGATTAGTATAATAATTTATTGCAGCCAATGGCCATACACACAATAATACACAATGATTATGTTACATAGGTAATTCAATTCCATCGAGTACCATTGTACACAGTCAGATAGTCATTGTCAGGTACTCACTAGCTGTCATAGTGGGGATCGACTTCTGTTCCGTTTGTGGGACGGGACCTCTTATAAAACTCCTTTGGAGCTCCTTTTGTGGGACCTCTTATACAATTCCTTTGGAGCTCCTTTTGGTTAAATCCTCTCTTGGGTCACGTAGCGTTACACATAGCGGGGGTAGGCCCTTTGGTTGTTCTATTTGTGGAAGCGCATTTAAGCGGTCGTTTTTCTTAGGAGACACATTGATAGTCATAATGATAGAAGGCTATTAGAGATGATAAGTGATTTTGCTCTTTTCTGTCTCGTTCACTCCCAGGGGCTCTGAACTTTAGAGCGTGGGTCGGCGACCACGGGGCTCTCAGCTGTGTCCTGGCACTGCTTCCGGTTACTTGTGCCAGGCTCCTCGCTTTCATCTATCATATCTGACCTCCCTTGGTCAACTCTTCTTATTTTCTTACTCCGACGGTATTAGAGCACTCGAGGCCTAGGGAGTCTTTCATTTGCACGCCCTTCGTAGCCCTTGACTTTCTTTGGCCGATACCTTCATTTATCGAAGTGTCGGATCCCTTCCATTTTTCTCTCTGATTAGTGTTATATAGAGGATGGTTGCCTGGTTGTACTTCCTCTTAAAACAATAATCACCACCACTCCCGTTCAGGAACTTTCGTTTAATTTAATGGTCCGTAGCTAGCGATGCTAGGCCATGACCCTCTGAACTATCTTCTGTGGTTTGACAAAGAAAGTACGAAAGTAAATGCCAGGATTTTGATTTACCATTACCTGTATGTGAGAAACACCATAAGCCTACGTTACCTGTGATTAGTATCACTATAGCAGGAACACCATAGTTCTGCTTAGTACTATCACGAGGGGCCAGTGATCTGGATTTTGGACTCCTTTTTATAACAAGCATCACCTCAGAAAAGAAGGCATTGTGAACTGGATCCACTGATTGTTTTGGATTCATAGTAATTTTTTCATCATCATTCGTTTTATATTTTAGTCGGTGGATACATTTTGAAGTTTTAACTATCGATTCATTTCGTTGCACCTCGTACCATTAGGGGCCGATGAGCTAGCTGTTAGGCCCACTTAAACAAACAAACATCATCATCATCATCATCATCATCATCATCATCATCATTTACCATTAGGCAGTTAAGTCCTTACAATTTGTGAGCGCGGAGTAAAGACAAAAGGGCTTCAATTTCGTCTAGTATCGCTTCCAGGTACTTGTATAGCTCATTTCTTTCATTTTTGTGCTGGGCCGATGACCTGGATGTTAGATCACTTTCAATCGGCATTGGGGATTCCGGAGAAATTTACCTACGTTTATTTAGAACTTCATGCCCCTTCTCTCTCTCTGTGGGTGGTGGGCGATAGAATAACTCCCACGGTATCCCCTGCCTGTCGTAAGAGGCGACTAATAGGGGTCCCAAGAGCTCTCAACTTGGGCACCTTACTTTAACCTATCCTATCCAACCTTCCTTGGTCAGCTCTTGTTCTTTTCCGACCCCGACGGTATTAGAGCACTCAAGGCCTAGGGAGTCTTTTATTTCTATGCCCTTCGTGGTACTTGTCTTCTTTTGGCTGATACCTTCATTTTTCGAAGTGTAGGATCCCTTCCTTTTCTTCTCTCTCTGATTAGTGTTATATAGTGGATGTTTGCGTAGTTGTCCTTTCTCTTAAAACAATATTCACGACCCCCACCACTACCATGCCCCTCCTTGTAGGGAATGCATATTCTCATTACTACGTCCAAGAAAATGGAGTACCTCAGGAATCTGTACTGAGTGTTCGCAATCTAGCCCCTGTGGGTGGGGGCGCAGATGAATAATACACCCACGGTATCCCCAGCCTGTCGTAAGAGGTGACTGAAATGGGCCCAGGGGATCTCAACTTGGGAGTGTGGGTTGGTGACCACGAAGCCCTTAGCTGAGTCTTGGCATTGCTTCCGCTTACTTGTGCCAGGCTCCTCACTTTCATCTATCCTGTCCGACCTCTCTTGGTCAACTCTTGTTCTTTTCCTACCCCGACGCTGTTAGAGCACTCGAGGCCTAGGGAAACTTTTACTTCCACGCCCTTCGTGGTACTTGTCTTCTTTTGGCCGATACCTTCATTTTTCGAAGTGTCGGATCCCTTCCTTTTCTTCTTTTTCTGATTAGTGTTATATAGTGGATGATTTGTAGCTGTACTTCCTCTTAAAACAATTATCACCACCCCCACCTCTACCGTGTCCCTCCATCTCCTTCAAGTCTTTGTACGGAATGCATATTCTCAGTACTGCGTCCAAGAAAATGGAGTACCTCACGAATCTGTACTGAGTGTTCGCAACCTACCCCCTGTGGGTGGGGGACGCAGATGAATAATACACCCACGGTATCCTCAGCCTGTCGTAAGAGGTGACTAAAAGGGGCCCCAAGGGCTCTCAACTTGGGAGTGTGGATTGGTGACCACGGGGCCCTTAGCTGAGTCTTGGCATTGCTTCCGCTTACTTGTGCCAGGCTCCTCACTTTCATCTATCCTGTCCGACCTCTCTTGGTCAACTCTTTTTTTTTCCGACCCCGACGCTATTAGAGCACTCGAGGCCTAGGGAGCCTTTCATTTTCACGCCCTTCATGGCCGTTGTCCTTATTTGGCTGGTACTTCATTTTTCGAAGTGTCGGATCCCTTCTTTTTCCTTCTTCCCTCTCTCTCTACCCCCTGTGGGTGGGGGACTCCGACTTAGAATACACCCACGGTATCACCTGCCTGTCGCAAGAGACGACTAGAAGTGGTGAACTAGGGATGATGACATTAGAACTATGAAATGACTTGTGATTAGTACCATTACGTGCGGAACACCATGAGTCGACGTTACTTGCGACTAGGACCACTTTGCGAGGGTCTACGTTATATAGCAGCAGTACCATTTTGCGCGGAACATTATGGATCTGAGTGTTGCTTGTGAAAGAGATCATAAAGTGTATTCCATTGATCCATTCCACTGAGTTCAATATGGCCTGCGTTACCTATGAGTAGTACCACTTTATCTACAACGCCATGGGTCTACGTTGCCTGCGGTTGGTACTACTATGTGAGAAACATCACGAGTTAGGGCTCACATCCGTAATTAGTACCACTATTTGAGGAGACCCATTGGTCTGCGTTTCCCGAGAGGATTATTATTATGTGAAGAACACCACGGGATTGTGTTGCCTGTGGGCGTTACCATAATGTGTGATGCACCATGGGTCTGCATTGTCTGTGATTAGTACCTATGTGAGCGACCCCATGAGTATATGTGATCTGTGATTAGTTCCACCAAGAGAGGAACACCAGGGGAATACCGGCGCCCGTGATTAGTACACCTAGGTGAGGAGCACCATGAGTCTGCGTTGCTTGTGGGTGGTTCCATGAGTTTACGTTACCTGTGATTGGTACTGTAGGAGGAATACCACGGTCCTGTTTTATTAGTGATTAGTACCATTGTGAAGGGCCGGTGATCTGGATTTTGGACCACCTTAGATGATAAGCATAATCCAAGTAATTCAGACACTGTGAACTGGATCCACTGATTGTTTTTATCTCACGAACATCTCACCATCTTTCGTTTTAGATTCTACTCAGTGGATACATTTCGAAGTTTTAGTTTTCATTTCGTTACACCTCGTACCATTAGGGGCCGATGACCTAGCTGTTAGGTCCTTTAAACAACAAGCATCATCATCATCATGATGTTCGCAATCTCGATTAACGGCATAGTTGTCACTGCTATGCCCGCAATCGTACTATCACTGTATGTAAACAATTTAGCTTTGCATTTCAGTTCCGGAAGGATGGCGGTTACTGAGGGACAGATGAACCCTAAAACATGCTTTTCGATTTTCGGCGGCGAAAACCTCAGTTGTGCACTTCTGTCGACGTCGGCTTCTGCATCCTGAATCAGAGCTTTGCTTGCGAAACACGTGTCCTACCAGTGGTAGACACCTACAGGTTCCTGGACCTCTATTTTGATAAGCGACTAACGTGACAGTCCCACACCCGTCAGCTGAAGGTTGCCTGCTTGACGAGACTTAACATGCCTAAGTTTCTCAGCGGCCCTTAATGGGGGGTTAACCGTGCAGTGCTGCTACGTTTTTAAATGGCTGCAGTCCTTTCCCGAATAGACTATGGTAGGGCCTAGTGCGGCTTACGGTTCAGTCTCACGATCTGCACTGAACAGTTTAGATAGTACATTATTTACCATGGTGGAGTTAGGCTGGCAACCGGGGATTTCCATACTAGACCAGTTCCCAACCTACTCGCCGGACCGGGTGTTATATCTTCGCGAAGAAGGCGGCAGCAAATAGTACTCATTTACGCTGCCAAAATTCGTTCAGTGTCGCAACATCCACGTTATCAATGCTTCTTTAATGCCCTATATCACTATAGGTATGAAAACCGGACCGGTTGGGATTCGAATTGATAGCTTGTGTCGTAAGTTAGATATAGCTATCAGTGGTTGTCTTGAGCGGAGGCACCTTTGTGATTAGTTCCGCGGCCTGGTATACGCTAGATCTACTCCAAAGTGAACACGGATAGGCCTGCCTATGTTCATCGGAAGTATTTTCAGGACTTCGTTTACCAGTAGCCGGACTCGCAACATATCTTCACGGGCGGTTCCAAGGAGAAAATGTTAGATGTCCCTTCATCTCCGATAATGTTAGCATGATGATCCTGCTTCCTAGTGCCTGTAGCATGTATACAACTTTGAAGCTCTGCGGTTGTATGGTGAGTGATGAAAGAGGCCCTTTCTCGTGTGTAGGGACTCGTTGAGTTATTTGTAGTACAGGGTTTCCCAAACGTTTTGTCTCTGAGGCCCCCTGACTTCATCGCATGCATGTCCAAGGACCCCTTAAGCCACAGAACGTAATACTGCATTTATTTAAAAACAGATTTTGTTCTTTTCCGACCCCGACGCTGTTAGGTTTCCGAGGGCTAGATCTTTCCTACGAACCTACTACGCTGGCGTAGCAGGGGGAGAGGTGATACTCCCACGTGGCGCGTCCCAGGTGGCGGATAGTGGGGTCCTAACCGGCTTGCCGGCGGACTTGGGGGAAATAAAATACCTCTCGCGGACCGAACACACAGCCCCCTGTGGGTGGGGGACGCAGACGAAGAATACACCCATGGTATCCCCAGCCTGTCGTAAGAGGCGACTAAAAGGGGCTACCAAGGGCTGATTGTATTAGAACCATGAAACTACTTGTGATTAGTACCACCACGCGGGGAACACCATGGGTCGCTTTTACTTGCGCGTAGTACCACTATGTTAGGTACCAAATAGGTTTGGAGTTAGTAGCAACAGAGTGCGTTGCCGGCTTCTACAGTACCTGTGATTAGTACCACTTTAGGAGCGACACCATGGTTCTGGCTTGCCTATGATTAGTACCCACTGTATGAGGAACACCACGGGATAGTGCGGGTCCCTTTGGTTAGTACACGTATGTGATGAACACCATAGATTTCCGTTGCCTGTAAATGGCGCCGCAACGTGCGAAACACCATAGGTCTGTATTCCATGTGCGAATTTCATTACCTGTGAGTAGTACCATACTGTGTGGAATGCTGCGAGTCTACGCTACTTTTGATTAGTACCGCAACATGACAAATACCATGATTCTACTTTCCTAGCGATAAGTACCAGTATGAGGGGCCGACGACTTGGATTTTGGACCCCTTTCGACTACAAGCATCATCGATTCAGTATTGTGCTATAGAAGCAGTCCCTTGGTCAGTAATACTATTGTTTGACGTCAGTTTCTGTGAATGCGAGGCATTGCGGGTCGGATCCACTGATTGTTTTAAATTCATATCCTTCCATTCATTCTTCGTCCTCACGTTTTGAATTCTGGTCACTGGAGGATTTTGGACTTTTAATTTGTCATTCCATTTCGTACCATTAGGGGCTGATGACCTAGGTGTTAGGCTCCTTTAAACAAGCATCATCGCCAGCATCGGAGATTTTCATTTTCACGCTCTTCGTGGCCCTTGTCTTCCTTTGGGCGATACCTTCATTTTCCGAAGTGTCAGATCCCCTCCATTCTTTCTCTCTAATTAGTGTTATACAATAGAGGATGGTTGCCTAGTTGTACTTCCTCTTAAAACACTAATCACCACCAACAGAACTTTGTAATTATAGCATGTTTGATTTTATTCATATAGGCCTAATTTAGGACAAATATATACTTCCTTTGAATGTTTAATTTAACTTCATTTACATAAAGATACTTTATAAATACACAGAAATTATAAAACAATGTGACACTTGGCTAATAATTACAACAATGTGATCTGGAAATTTACTTGAAACATAGTTTCTTGTGGTTGTTGGATGAATGGGACGGATGGCGCTTTTTTATTTTCCAAAAACCAAACGGTAGGCCTATACAAGCGTAGCCACTCGAACCAACGATGAGACTCTACATAAGCTCTGTTTCTGTACTTCGTTTCTTTTTTTTTGAGAGCAGAAAAGGTACACTCACACAGGTATGGTGTCGTGAATTCCCCATATGAGTGGGGGCGGTAGATTAACACCCACGGTATCCTCTGCCTGTCGTAAGAGGGAACTAAAAGGGGTCCCAGGGGCTTTGAACTTCAAAGCGTGGTTTGGCGACCACGGGTCCCTTAGCTGAGTCCTGGCATTGCTTCCAGTTACTTGTGCCAGGCTGCTCACTTTCATCTGTCCTATCCGAACTCCCTTGGCCAACTCTTGTTCTTTTCCGACCCCGACGGTATTACGTATGGAGGCCTAGGGAGTCTTTAATTTTCACGCCCTTCGTGGCCCTTGTCTTCCTTTGGCCGATACCTTCATTTCTCGAAGTGTCTGATCCCTTCCATTTTTCACTCTGATTAGTGTTATATAGAGGATGGTTGCCGTACTTCCTCTTAAAACAATAATCACCACCACCGCCACCTGTTGTCGTGAAAGGCATTAAACGCAGTATTTCCTTTCTAGAAATTGTAGGATAGAAGGGATACCATGGGCACAAAAGTCGATCAGAGACGTGGAGTTGTGATACATTCAAGGAACATCCTGGAGCTAAGCATGCCACTCCATCTGATTCTCCACCCATATCATACTTCAATATCTTTGCTGGCAGGATCTAGTGTTTACAGTGCACTAAGTCTTCTGGTATGGGCTAGAGCAATTTCGTTACTTTCATTGATCTGTCTCTGTCTTATCTATGGCTTTGACAAAATGAAAGTGACTGAGGTATGAGCGATGATAGTAATGCCATTCCTTACGCATCCAGTCCCTGCTATGAATGGTGTGAAACTGTTGCTCATAGGGCCAGTTGGTGCATGCATTTCAGTGGGCTTGGCAGACTGATATGTTATAGCAACTTCTGGCTCGGTGAGGAAAGCAACGGGAAACTACCTCACTCCTCATTTCCCTAGTACGCCTCTTCAGTGATGCCTAGGCCATATATGACAGCTCATGGCGGAACTGTTGAGGATCCAACCAGCCTTCGGGCTGATGACTAAACATACATACATACATACATACATACATACATACATCATACTTCAATGTATTTTTCACTTTCTCTCTGTCAAGATACTTGGGCTAATTGATCTTACTTAAGTGGGAGGGTTCATGTTCCGTTTCAAAGAAGGGATTTCTGATCCACAAGATTTTCTCAACTAGAGGCGGAAAATGTGGTCTGACTGTGAATACTAGCAATTACAAGTGTCAAAATTACATCACTTAATCTGCCTTGTGGTATTTCTCCTTTTTCCGCTGATGACTTGTACCATATATCGACCAAGTTAGGAGTTATACAGGGTGGCCCACTTAAGCCTTTCACCGCAGATATATTTGGAACAACAAGAGATATTGAAAAATGACTTTCACAGGCATGAAGGCAGGGAAGGGGCTAATTAAAGTAAATACTATGAGACAGTCAAAAACGTAGGAAAATAGTATTTTCAACACCAACTTACGTTTTTTAAATGGACACCCTGTATTATTTCGTGCGCAATCGTTAACATGAAAAATCACATAAATAATGGCGTTTGTTTCATCGCAATAGGTCAATTACATCCCGAGATATTGCAACGTGAAGTTGACGCTTGAGATAAACGAAACGCGCAGCAGTTGCACATCCCGAGATTCCAGCACGAATCTCACGGTCCTCCAAGGTACGTAAAATACAAGGTAGGGATCACGAAGGAGGTGCGAAGTAGCAAGCAGAGCTGTGACGTCACGCAGGACCCTCGCGTTGAATCTGCTCTGAATGAGGTAAAAGTAGTTCGAATAAGAATCGCTGTACACGCAGAAGCTAGGTGCTAATTATACACGATAGTAATATATCTGTGGTGTATAAGAAACCGTGTGTGTTTATTTTATGTGATAAAACGTAAAAAGCAGTAATAGGGTACACTTTTCAATATGCTTTGTCATGCCATTGCAGGCTGCACAAATTATAACAGGCACGCGAAGGAACGAAATATACACTTTCATGTATTCCCTAAAGCCACTGACATAAATGAATGGTGACAGAAGTAATCAAGACATTAGAGAAACCTATCTTTCTCAGCTTCGAGGGTTCGGAAGGCTTTATGACCATCATCTTCCGACAGCTGTGACGCGAAAGGTGAGATCATTGCTTCTTTCTCAATGCTTCCGAGGCAATAAGAAATTCCATTTGTTCTTCGAAAGATTATGAAACATTACGCCCAAATATCTTACATGCTACTGATGAACTCGATCAAAACTCGGATATCGTGTGCCAGTCTAAGGCCAGCGTTGAGCCCACAACACCCTATTATTTACCGGAGGATGAGCAAGGATTCGTTAAAGCCCTTTGAAGAGCTAGTAAAACAGCTCGAGGACAGTCGCGAAACCAAGGATCGTGATGAGCTGCTTGAAAACTTCACAGGCTATATTGTAGCTTTTAGGATAAAGAAGAAGAACCTCGATATAGAAAACAATTACGGAGAGAAAACAGGTCAAACTACAAGGGGTGGAAATTAGATTTCAAAAAGAGGTCTATTTTCTTTGCAAGATGCTTTACGTCGCACCGACAAAGATAGGTCTTATGGCGACGATTGGACAGGAAAGGGCTAGGAGTGGGAAGGAAGCGTCCGTGGCCTTAATTAAGGTACAGCCCCAGCATTTGCTTGGTGTGAAAATGGGAAACCACTGAAAACCGGAAAAAGGACTGCCGACAGTGGGGTTCGAACCCACTATCTCCCGAATACTGAATACTGGCCGCACTTAAGCGACTGCAGTTGTCAAGCTCGGTAGTTTCAATTTTACCACGGGAAAGAACTAAAAGAGGGTTCTAACATCATCACAAACCTTACGGATATCTTGAAGAAGGAATTCCCCGAAATTTATGAGTTTGCAAGTTGCTTCGTGAGAAGCCATTCTTTTATTCGAATGGGTGCCACGTGCCGCCATACGGCGTCACGGTGGTCTTCAAATTTGAGATGGCGTGACGCCATATGGCGGCACACCGTTCTTGAAATCAGAGTTGGCGTGACACCATATGGCGGCACAGTTGAGTTTCAGGCGGTGCACCATAGATAATCAGCTGTGACATCTATGCACGTAAAATTGGTACTACGTGAAGGGCGAACTTCAGGGTCTATTCCAGCTATGTATTTTTACTCTATACCACCATGTGGCGCCACAGTATTCTTCCGAAGCCACTGACTGGCCAGTGGTCATTGTCACAGGTGAAAGCGCGCCAGGCATTGTTTATTCCTCGTTTACGTACGTATTATCACTCAGTTTATATAGTTGTGCAAAAATATAAAAAGTGGAAGATATTGGTAATAATCTTACGAGGGAACACATACATGTGTTACACTCGGATTCGGTCGAAATTTGGTGAAAACTGCATGTACCCAGCGCAAGTTCAAACGCCAAAATTGAACAAATAAATAGTCATAAAATTAGAAGTGCCGCGGGAGTATCGGGGTGTGGCGGAGAGGTAGGGAAGAGCGAAGCAGCGGACGTGAACCAACCGGGCTGCGTCGAGCTGCGCTAGCAGCCAGGCAGCGTATAGTTAGCGCGTTCCCCATAACTTCCCGATCAGATGTGCAAAACGTAAATATGAAAATAGCACATGAAACAAGTGTACAAAGGACGATGTTTGAACAACGATGCCAATAAGGTTTGAAAAATTACAACGAGTAACAAGAACTCGGGCGTACCGAGACGCATATTTTCATTGTTTAGAGTTATCAGAAAACTGTCCACAACAATATGTAATGTAATATAAGTACTTGTTTTGCATTTTACTAGGTTTTCATAAATATTGCGTTAATTTGAATTAGCAAATAAATATCCCGTATTTGAAATTCGTATTGCACATTCCATGACAAAAAATTCTGTGACACCATATGGTGTCACGCTATATTTTATCTTTCCTAAAAGTTGATGTGACACCATATGGCGTCACACATGACCATGATATGGTGAGATAAAATTTACTTAGTACATCATATAAATACATCCCAAGATTATACAAACAGACTAAACGCGTACAATTGCTTTGGCACCAGCGGAATGCAATTCAAAAACATGCCTGGCACCAGTGGAATAGTGTGCTACAATCGGCTCGGCACTCAACGTGTTAAACAAAAGTAAGACATTTAAGAAACCGGCTTTCAGTTAATAAAATACCGATATAGAAAGAAGAAAAGCAAAGAAATTCCATTGATGCTAGGGATGTGTGTTTGATATTCTTTTTTTAAAAATATCAGCATTACACTTTGTGTATAAAGCACCTGTTTTTTTTATGAAAGGCAATTTTTTATGTTTTATATGAAACCAGTGCTAAGAATGTTAATATGCAGGCTCATTAATTTATATGGCCTATCTAATGTTAACATGGAGTTTGTCAGTGCCTGGCACATGGAGAACATTTACTGTACTGCTTGTGTTGTGGACAGTTTTCTAACATTTGCTGTTTGTATTGTTGATAGTGTATATTGTTTCCCAATACTGCTTGTAAGAATGGACATATTTCTTGCAGTCATCAAGCTTTAATGTTCGCGTCTGTAACTGTAAAAATTAGAGCCCCTTGTTATTGTTATCATAGGTGTTGAGAACATGAACATATGGAATGGTCATTGCACTGCGATCATAGTCTTAGCATTGTTACAACCTTTTATACAGATCGAAATACTTCAGAAACGCAGCTGGATTCACACTGTATTTGATCTTATATTATTACTATACTGTAAAAGTGAAGTGCAATGCCTTTTGTGAGGTGATGTTAAAATATCAACGAAGTTCTCTTATCTCTAACTTGTGGCTAAAACAGAATAGCTTACAGATGTGTATTAGCCTACCTCATTTAGAACACAAGGCGCTGAGGGTTCACGTGACGTCATCGACGACCAAGCGTGGTGGGGAGACCTGCGCGTGATCCCTACCTCTTACTCAAACTACCTTGACGGTCCTCTTACTCGCGATATGATTGCCGTACTACAATGCGACAGGTGCTATACTTAATGCTATTTACATTGCTATCAAGAGGGATGAAAATAAGAGAATTTCGTTACAGTAACTTTGCTTTACGAATTATGTACATTCTGAAGTAGTACAGTACAGAGTACTGCAATGTACTGTATAGGTAAATAAAACACGCAAGAGAGAAACCGTTATTTACATATCCTTTTGCTGTGGCAGGAAACCCTCTTATTTTCATCCCTCTTGATAACAGTGCAAATAGCATTAAGTCGCATCGTAGTAAGACAATCATATCGCGAGTAAGAGGGATGAAAATAAAATACTTGCGATTTGATTGTCTTACTACGATGCGACCGTGAGGCTCGCGCTTGACGCTCGGGGTGTGCAACTGCTGCGCGTTTTCGTTTATCTCAACTTCACGTTGCAATATCTCGGGATGTAATTGACCTATTGCGATGAAACAAACGCCATTACTTAGGTGATTTTTCATGTTAACGATTGCGCACGAAATAATACAGGGTGTCCATTTAAAAAAAACGTAAGTTGGTGTTGAAAGTACTATTTTCCTACGTTTTTGACTGGCTCATAGTATTTACTTTAATTAGCCCCTTCCCTGCCTTCATGCCTGTGAAAGTCATTTTTCAATATCTCTTGTTGTTCCAGATATATCTGCGGTGAAAGGCTTAAGTGGGCCACTCTGTATACAATGTATGTAAGTTATACAACTGTGAAGACACATTTCGTAATTTTAGTATAGTGGTCTATGAATTGTGTGTGTACAATAAAATTTCATTCTTTAAGTACTAAAAACTTGCATTATTATTGTGGATCCCTTGGATTATCATCGCGGCGTCCCAAGGGTCCGCCGACTACAGTTTGGGAATGTCTGCTGTATGCTTAATCATCTTCAGGGCCGCCGACAGTGGGGTTCGAACCCACTATCTCCTGGATGCAAGCTCACAGCTGTGCGCCCCTAACCGCGCGGCCAACTCACCCGTTATACGGGATTGATGACGACCCTTCTACGGATCTGCTACGCTGTCGTAACAGGGGAAAAGGTGATACACCCTCGTGGTGCGTCCTAAGTGATGGATAAGGGGGTCTTAACCGGCTTGCCGGCGGTCTTGAGCGAAATAAAATAGCTCTCGCGGACCGAACACACAACCCCCTAAGGGTGGGGGACGCAGACGAAGAATACACCCACGTCATCCCCTGCCTGTCGTAAGAGGTGACTAAAAGAGGCGGAGAAGGGATGTTGCATTTTGAACCATGAGATTACCTGTGATTAATACCATCACGCGAGGAACACCATGAGTCGAATTTTCTTGCGATTAGTACCACTATGTGAGGAATACCATGGGTATGTGGGTGGATCACTATGGGTTTGCAGTACTCGTGTATAGTATCCGCCACTATGACGGAGTCTCACCCTATGTCCAGATTCGGCTGAACACCCCAAGGATATAAAAAGAGACTATCCTCGCTGGGATATTTCAGCATCTGGTTATCGACATCATGCGTCCGCTTTCCGTGGAACACCACGGGTCTGGGCGTTGCCTGTGATGAGTACCACTATAATATGAGCGACACCGTGAACCTGCGTTGCCTCTGATTAGTTTCAGCTATGTGAGGAACACCATTAGTTTGCGTTGCCTATGAGTGGTGTCATTATGTGAGAAACACCATAGGTCTGCGTTACCTGTGCGTAGTACATTACCTATGAGTAGTACCACAATGTGAGGAACACCGTGAGTCTACGCTACTTGTGACTAGTACCGCTATATGAGAAATGCCATGGTTTTACTTTACTAGCGAGAAGTACTACTATGAGGAGCCGTTGATCTGGATTTTGGACCCCTTTAGACAACAAGCTACCGGGCGAGTTGGCCGTGCGTTTAGGAGCGCGCAGCTGTGAGCTCGCATCCGGGAGATAGTGGGTTCGAATCCCACTGTCGGCAGCCCTGAAAATGGTTTTCCGTGGTTTCCCATTTTCACACCAGGCAAATGCTGGGGCTGTACCTTAATTAAGGCCACGGCCGATTCCTTCCCATTCCTAGGCCACTCCTGTCCCATCGTCGCTATAAGACCCATCTGTGTCGGTGCGACGTAAAGCAACTAGGAAAAAAAGAAAGGACAACAAGCATCATCGATTCAGGATTGTGCTTTGGAAGCAACCCCTTGTTTTGTTTATAGCATTGTTTTAAGTTGTTTTATGGGAAGGTCGGGCATTGCGGGTCGGATCCATTGATTGTTTTAAGTTCATAATGTCCGGCCCGGCGGTGTAGAGGGCAAAGCGTCCGCCTGTCACCAGGTGGCTCCGGGTTCGATTACCGGCCGCATCAGGGGTTTTTAATTGTAAATGATTTGTGTCGTCCTTAACCTCTCTTTCTTCACATTAAACACTCTACACTTCCGCAATCACACTTACACGTAGGTTCATATCATATGGTGCAAGTAGTGGCAAAAGATCTACAGAGGTCGACGCCACGAAAAATTAGCATTTTGAACAACAACAAAAATTTCATAATCATTGTTCATCGTCGTATTTTTGAATTCTAGTCAGTGGATGGATTTTGGAATTATTTTAACTTTCATTATTGTGAGTTGGATCCGGTGATTATTTTAAATTCATATTCAGTCATTCATTCTTCACCACCATGTTATGAATTCTGGTCAGCCGATGAATTTTGGAATTTTAATTGTCATTACATTTCGTCTCATCTCGTACCATTAGGGGCCAATGACCTAGATCTTAAGCCCCTTTAAACAACAACAATCATCATCATAATCATAATCCCTTAAATAAATTTACAGCAACTTCCTCTGATTTTCATGCAATCGAGAGTAGAACTTCATAAATCAAGAACAGTAACTCTCATAAGAGCGCTCTCAAACTGCCATTCTACACCAGACATGGTAACGGTACACTTGACTGCTGTAAAACAAAATTTATTGTTCTGTTTTCTACTCTTCTTCTGCTCCGCGTGTCTGCCAGCTGGTCGTACTGGAGCAAGCGAGTGAGTGTTGAAGGCGGTATTTATAATGAGTTGTGTGAGCATATTATTGCTTTCACTTTCTTCTCACTGGCTTCCTGTTTACCTCTCCTCGACACTATTACTGGAACCACTCATTTACTTGGCAAGCATTCACATGTGGGACAGTGCGCTGCATATTCTGTCCGACTTCTTTCTGTTTTCCATTAACATAAATTAGATGATCTTTGCTTTGGCATGGGGGAATGTGAAGGAGTGGGAGACGCCGTAGCTAATCAAAGACAAACAAAAGTTTCTAATGATTTGTTGACCGCTGTTATGATTATTTAACATTAATATTTCTTATTCTTCTGCAACTGCTTTATTAAATTTGAAATTTTACATTTGAAAAATGTATCTTCCATGTAGAATCTTAACATTTAAATAACACCTCCTAGTGTCTTTTCCCCCTGTGGGTGGGGGCGGTAGAAAAACACCAACGGTAACCCCTGTCTATCGTAGGAGGCGACTAAAAGGGTGTCAGGGGCTCTGAACTTTGGAGCGTGGGTTGGCGACCACGGGGCCATTAGCAGAGTCCTGGCATTGCTTTCACGTACTTGTGCCAGGCTCCTCACTTTCATCTATCCTATCCGACTTCCGTTGGTCAACCTTTTTTTTCTGACCCCGACGCTTTCGAGGGCTAGGGAATCTTTCATTTTCACGCCCGTCGTGGCCCTGGTCTTTCTTTGGTCGATATCTTCATTTTTGCGAAATGTTGGATCCCTTATTTTTTCTCTCTGATTAGTGTTATATAGAGGTTGGTTTCCGTTTTGCACTTCCTATTAAAACAATAATCACCACCACCACCACCACCACCACCACCACCAAAACCACTTCGAGTGTCTTACAGTTTATAAGCTAAAAAGAAAATTATTGAATCGTCAAATTTTCGAAACCAATCTAAAGGTAAAATTATAGACTACCTGAGTAAACTATACCTTTCTTAGAACATAAAATCCGATTTGTGCTAAAAGAATATAAAGGCAAGTTCATAAACCGCATTTCATCCAGAAGTCTGTTCGATTGTGCTAGTAAAACATGTTGAAATACAGCTACTGTCTTGATAAAATTTCGTTATGATGAAAGTTACAGAAGTACATAAATAAGAAGGCGAACGTGTTTTCCGTGACTGTTCCCTGTTGATGTAATCCTTTAATTTCGGAATTCACCTATTATACTGATTAACACATGTGTAGTATAAACTTTCACATGCCTACAGAACTAAAATATGCTTGTCCTTTTTCAGTTATCTTTAGTACCTTACATACATTTACTCTCAACGAAATTGCAATACATTCTAGTTACGGTGTACAGGTTTCCAAACCTGGACAGGCTCTTCACTTTCATCTTCCCTATCCGGTCGAGGCGGTAGAATGCATCTACGGTATCCCCTGCCTGTCGTAAAAGGCGACTAAAAGGGGTCCCAGGGGCTCTCAACTTGGGAACGTGGGTTGGTGATCACGGGGTCCTTAGCTGAGTCCTGGCATTGCTTCCACTTACTTATGACAGCCCTCCACTTTGATCTATCCCATCCGACCTCCCTTGGTCAACTCTTGTTCTTTTCCGACCCCGACGGTATTAGAGCATTCGAGGCCTAAGGAGTCTTGTATTTTCAGTACCCTTCGTGGCTCTTACCTTTCTTTCGTCGATACCATCATTTTTCGAAGTATCGGATCCCTTCAGTTTTTTTTCCTCTCATTAGTGTTTTGTAGAGGATGGTTGCCTAGTTGAACTTCCTCTTAAAACAATCATCACCACCACGACCACCACCACCACCACCACCTCTCTTGGTCAACTCTTGTTCTTCCCCGACCCCGAAGATATTAGGTTTCCGAGTCCTAGGGAGTCTTTCATTTTCACGCCCTTCGTGGCCCTTGGCTGTTTTTGACCGTCATTTACCCCCTGTGGGTGGGGGGCAGTAGAATAATAACCACGGTATCCCCTGCCTGTTATAAGAGGCGACTAAGAGGCGCCGCAGTGGCTCTGAACTTGGGGTGAGTGGGCTGGCGACTGCGGGACCATTAGCTGAGTCCTGACATTGCTTCTACTTATGCCAGTCACTGCACTGTCCTACATAGGAGGCTTGCAGTGGTGTCTCAACCGCGCACTAGCCGCCAGCGTCTTGGAAAGGTGTAGCAATCAACTGATGAGCCCACTGCTACACTGGGGTGAAACGTTGGTAATTTCACGATTAAAAAGACCTGAAGAGCTTAAATGTACTTTTAGCAATTTTACTATTGGTTTGCTATGTGGATCAATGCTAAACTGCTGGTCTCTACATCCCAAGATTGTAAATTTAAAATTGGCTGGGGGTATCGGATTTTGACGAGCGGGAAATAGTTCATTCGGTACTTTTAGAAAAAAATACAGTTCACTTTACTTCGCACCGATTCAGATATGTTTTATGGCGACGATGGGATAGGAAAGGGATAGGAGTGGGAAGGAAGCGACTGTAGCCTTAATTATGGAACAACCCCAGCACTTGCCTTGTATGAAAATGGGAACAGGGCTGCCAACAGTAGGGTTCAAACCCAATATCTGCCGAATGCAAGCTGACAGCTATGTAACTCAAACTGCGCAGCCACTCCCTTTACCCATTCGGTAGTCCACGCCATGTGATATGCATATGTAAAATATCTTTGGCCACATATTCAGTGTTTACCCAACAAAATTAATTAAAACTCGGCAATAGGCCACCCGTTAGAGGTCTAGTTTCTCTGCCATCTGCTAGAATTAGAATTTTACGGTATAAATGCCAAGTTATAGTCTAGCACCACCACGGTATATGAGGTGGTGTTCTTCTTCTTATAGGGCGGAGGGGGCGTCACTATTTCACTAACGCAGTTGCTCAGCTCCTGGGTTTCTATCCAGACGGCTGAGTTTCGAGTGCCAGTAGATTCTGAATTAGAATTTTCACCTGAAAAATTACGTCTAGTCAGGAAGCTTATCCTGGCCAAAACCGAAAGAGCCAGTTGGAGTGGCTACAGCGAGCCAATTGGGATTGACCTAAAGAAATATTATTATTATTATTATTATTATTATTATTATTATTATTATTATTATTATTATTATTATTATTATTATTATTAAGCTGAACCCGTTGAAATTCAACGGAACACTAAATCCTTGGTTCAGTAAGGTATATTTTTCTGGCACTTAAAAACTGTTGAGTGACAGCATTTGCTACATGTAGTTTGTAGTGGCTAAATACAGACTCCAGGCATTAACTTGTAGACTAAAATGTATAGTACCTCTGCAGATAAATTTAGGTCCAATGTGTCTGAAATGTAGTGCTGTTAGAGCACCTCCTTAAGCACTATTGTCCTATGGCTCGCTTTCACTATTTGTACTTTCTAACTGACCAATGATCGAACTCGAGACATTGCTACGTTAAGCTGGCCATGACTAAATATAGACTGGAGTTAATATATCTACACCAACGCGGTCTAAAGTCTGTCCTTGAACTTTCTTAATCGTCATACTGAATGCAAGGCGAATAGGAAACTGGCGTCTTTTAAAATTAAATGGAAGAGCATTGTCAGATGTTGTTAAATCAATTCTAGGAATCAAAATTCTGTGCTCAACACTTAACCCCGTAATGATTTCGAGATCCAAACAACTGTCATGTATTTTTAGGGTAGGGTGGACTTACAGATATAGATTTTGACAGTATGCATTGCGATCCTATGACCTATGCACTTATATCACCATGTGGAGAGACAGGATTGTATATTTCAATGTCAGCCGGAGAAGAACGGAATACTATAATCCGCCAGAATATCACTATGCGATAATATATTTCATACAGACTTCAATCAGTTCAGTGCTTTTCAACCCCGCTCGAAATAGAACTTTGGCGGCATTGTCATTACAAAAATACTGTACACCGTCTGTTTATCTTGTAAATGAACAGGTAAGCGAACTGCACTATGAGATTGTTCGTGCATACTATAGGAAAATATTCTATAAGCAGCTTCACTCGGACCCGGACACAGCCTACATATCGGGTCTTCAGAAAGCTAGATATTTCATTATGGTGAAGTAAACACTCTTCGATTGTTAATTGTGGTTACATATTTTAAACTCTTAACACTTGCACAAATTTCTGCATTAATATGAGCTTGGAAGTACAATAAAAGGAAAGGATTATAAAGCACCATAAAACGATTGTCAACTGTCACGTCATTACCTTGAACGCGTTTGACGTTCTGCCAGGCCACGGCTCTACCGTGGCTCTACGCCTCTATATTCGGGAGACGGGTTTTTCCATTCTCCTGCACTAAGGCGAATGCTGGGACAGTTCCTAGTATAGGCCACGGTCGCCAGCCCCCTCACCTTCTCCGAGCATCTCCTTCACCGTAACAAATCTCCCGGCCTGAGAAACGGCGTTACCATCTAAGAGGCCCGCCTTCCCCTTCAGGGGAGGAACGAAAACATTTTAGCAGAAGTAGTGTTCTGCCATTGTCCTGCCTTCGATATAGGGGATAGCCGTTCACATTATTTTTTGTTTCGGCCATGAAATCCTTTCGGAATTCCCCTTTTGGTTTGGGTCGGTAGAATAACACCCACGGTAACCCCTGCCTGTCGTAAGAGGCGACTAAAAGGCGTACCAGGGGCTCTGAAATTTCGAGCGTGGGTTGGCGTCCACGGGGATCTTAGCTGAGTCCTGGCATTGCTTCCACTTACTTGTGCCAGGCTCCTCACTTTAATCTATCCTATCCAACCTCCCTTGGTCAACTCTTGTTCTTTTCCGACCCCGACGGTATTAGAGCACTCGAGGCCTAAGGAGCATTTCATTTTCACGCCCTTCATGGCTCTTGTCTTTCTTAGTCCAATACCTTCATTTTTCGAATTGTTGGATCCCTTCCATTTTTTTCTCTCTGATTAGTCTTATATAGAGGATGGTTGCCTAGTTGTGCTTCCTCTTAAAACAATAATCACCACCACCTTTCGGAAGTCCGACCCCAATGGTATTAGATCACGAGGCCTAGGGAGGCTTTCATTTTAACGCTCTTCATGACCCTTCTCTTTCTTGTCCGATACCTTCAGTTTTCAAAGTGTCGGCCCCCTTTCACCTTCTCCTATTGATTAATGTTATCAGAGGATGGTTGCCCAGTTGTACTTCCTTTTAAAACTGTACCGGGAGGTACACCTCAACTCCGTTCATTTGGAAGAAGCGCCTTAAAAAACTCCTCAATCCATCAAAAGGTGAAACTGATACTACATGAAGGAACTTAAATCAGAAGATGTCACCACTGAAATATTAAGTAATTGTGTTATGGTGAAGTTTCCTAAACTGATTGAATTTCTCCTTGTTTTGTTTTGCTATACATCAAGAAGTTTGGACATTTTTCCACAGATGACACTACCAAAAACTGATCATGCACTCTGGTGCAAGGTGAAAGAACTTACAACTTAAGGAAGTTTTGTATTTCTAGGTTTTCATAACTGAATCTATGTACATTTATTTTTGGGTTGGCAACACTTCTTTTCATTCCGCCAGTTTTGAATATAGTCAATCAGGAATTTTTGTAATTAATTTTCAACCAATTACGCATTTCTTGTTCACTTTGAATTTGCCAATACAAATTAAGAGGGTGTGTCCTGATTAGTTTTGAATTCTCTCGAACCTTCCTTGAGGGTATATAAACTGCGGCGTTTTCTGGGTACCTTGTCAACTGATCGCCGTCTTTATAAGTGTGTGTGTTAAGGCAGGAGGCGGGGCGCCTCTTTCTTCGGCCAGCAGAACATCTACAAGGTAACGGCCACATAAATTCTATCTTTATTGCTGTATCCGCCAATTAATCCGGGGGGGGGGGGAGGTCCGAATCTTTAATTATGTAACAAACTTTTCTAAAATGTAAGTCTTCTTTCGGCTAATGTAAACATTTCATAAAGTTTTAACTGTAAGTCGGGGATAGAGAGTGAGTTACCCTCTCGAGCTCCCCTTCATCTTGGTTTGAGGTGTCTGCGATTTCGCAACCTTGTTTTCTGTAATGTATTACAGTTATTTCCATGCGCGCCACCTCAAGTAGCTTGGGATTAGCCCCTGCTTCATCGGCCGAGAGCCCTGTAGGATTTTATATTTCATTATCTGGAGCGCAATGTTCGCCTCCATTGTTTGTGTTCGGGCCGCTTATTTAACCTGTTCTTTTTCGCAAAGGCCCAGTAGGTTGGGTAATAGATACCCCTGTATAAAGGAATTTCCATTTGTAATTTGTGCCTTGTGAGGCCAGAGAGTGTAGCATTTTGATGTAAGATTGCCTTGAGCGGGCTGTAAGAAACTGGGAGCCTGTTAGCTCTTCCCAGAGTTTTGTAATAGTGAAGGGTGCCTCTGGAAGGCTTAACATTGTAGTTTAGGGAGCAAATGCACTTGAATTAGGGGATTTCTGCCCTTGAATAAATTAGTTCTCATTTTGAATTGTAAATTTGAGCTGGGAGCTCAGGAATTGTAAAACGAGGGGCTTGAAGCCCAAAATGGTTAAAGTTCTGAATCTTGGATTTTTCCAAGTCTTGTTTCAAGATCGCTAATTGTACCTGTCATGTTGTTATTTGTTAATTTTTGAAATTCTAAAGAATTATAACCTTTGTTAAAGTTTTAATTCAATTTTGATGTGGTAGTTAGATCCATTCAACACCCGCACCTTCTTTAACCTCTTCCTGCTCCACGGGTAACCCCGAAACAAAAACAATAATCACCACCACCTGTTATCTTTCGGAAATCTAAACAATCTAGTTCCTTTAGATGAGCGACTTTTACGGTTTAGAGCGACATAATAATCCTTCAATATCATTGCACTGGAAGGATTTCCGTCATAAATGCTCATTTATTTACACACTTTTTATTGTAATTTACGCTCAACCACGACAACGAAGCAGGGTTCCGATTGCGTGGCCTGTTCGTATATCTCACGGCATGACGATTCTCCTTATCCTTTTCGAAATACCCTACAATCAGCTGATCGTGATGTTGGCCTTGCGCCGCAACATGGATGAAGTGGCGCTATTCGCACTATATGATTATTAATGCTCTAAGCTTTTGGCTAACGGTCTTTAATTTTGCACCAGTGGTTATATAACGCGTATTTTCAACATTTATCGTAATTCAAGGTCCATGCTCCTTTACTGACCACTGAAAATATGGCAGACGTTCGTCCAATTAGCTTCAGCCAGGCAGCGCTTGCGCCTGTTTTTTCTAGTTCCTTCGTATCACAGCCGACTGGATCTCTCGCTGCGCTCCTTGAGCTAGCTAGAGCGACGCATAAAGTCGGCCGTGGTTCGTATAGACCTTGCTAGAATGTGCAGTGCCATCTCTTGAATTCATCATGAACTATGATTTGCCATATCTTGTCAGTTATTGTAACTCATTGATACTGCCTTCTGAAGCCGAGAGGAAGCTTCGTCCGAATAATACAAAATTCGTATTAAAGTGATAACTTTCAACGAAAAACGTAGCGATGCGGAATGTAGAGATATGTATTTGTAATTTAAAGCAAGTAACTTCAAGCCCAGCCTAGTACAGGCATTCCCAAACTGTGGTCCACGGAACTCTGTTGGAGGGGGGGGGGGGCGAGGATAATTCAAGGGGTCCGCAATAACAATGTAACTTTTAAGTATTTAAACAGCGAAATTTGATTGTACGCATAAAATTCATATAATATTATTCTAAATTTAGGAACTATATCTTCACTGTCGTATAACTTACTGTGTAGAGATGAGAAGAATGCAAGAATGAGGAATGTGGGCTGCAAGCACGAACTTTCCGTTCTGCCCAGATAGATCGGCTCTTATCTGCTACACGAAAACATTGACTCACACTTTGCAGTTTGTTGGATTACAACTGACAAGAGCGAAGCGCTGCCAGTAGAAGATAATATAAAGTCACCTGGGTAGTAAAGGAGGTGCTATGGTAACCATTGCTTCACTGGCTCTGCTGGTGAAAACCCCTTCATCCCGTGCCTCACCGGGCATGTGCATTCTTCTGGTCTCCCAACAATACATACAGCACAAGTCATTCTTGGGTGATAAATAAGTTGGCAGTATCTTGTGAAGACCTTATATTATAACTCCACGTTTCTAATGAAATGGCGTATGGCTTTTTAGTGCCGGGATAGGTCCGAGGACTTCGGCTCGCCAGGTGCAGGTCTTTTGATTTGATGCCCGTGGGCGACCAGCGACTCTACGTCCCTGATCGATCGTGACATCCCCTATAACCTACAATTTCTAGAAAAGCAATACTGCGTTTATTGCCTTTCATGACAACAAACCAGTGTGAGTGTACCCTTTCTGATCTCATACTAATGTAAACGAAGTACAGAAATTGAACTAATGTAGAGGCTGATCTTCGGTTCGGGTGACTACGCTTGCAAAACGCTTGGTGTTTGGAAAACAGCACTTGATCGAACAACCGTGCTAAGCGAATTTTCTCAATTACGTTTCCAGATCCAGACTGTTGTAATTATTAGCTGAATGACACAATGTTTTATTATGTCTGTGCATATAGTATCTGTATGTAAATGAAGGGAAATTAAATATTAGTCCTAAATGATGCGAATATAGTGAAACATGGTAACATTACAAAATTCTGAGTTTTGTTCCCTGAATTCATTATGACGTTCTGTGGAAATACTGAGGGGGCCTCAGACAAAAAAGTTTTGGAAACTCCGGCCTATCAGAATTGATGGATTGTAGACAGAAAACATGCTTGTCGAATATGAGCGAATAGCATTATGCACATGTTAATTTCATAAAATAAAATAGTAATAATCGCTTAAATAAAGTAAACAGTAGTGTCGGTATATATACATGTAAGTACCTCTCATCTAAATCATTCCCCTGTGCGTGAGGACGGTAGAATAACACCCACGGTATCCCCTGCCTGTCATAAGAGGCGACTAAAAGGAGCCCTAGGGGCTCTGAATTTCGGAGCGTGGGTCGCCGACCACGGGGCCCTTAGCTGAGTCCTGGCGTTACTTCCACTTACTTGTGCCAGACTCCTCACTTTCGTCTATCCTGCCCGACCTTCCTTGGTCAACTCTTGTTTTTTTCTGACCCCGACCCTATTAGGTTTGCGAGGGCTAGGGAGTCTTTCATTTTCACGCCCTTCGTGGCCCTTGCCTTCCTTTGGTCCGTACCTTCATTTTTAGAAGTATCGGATCCCTTCCCTTTTTTTTTTCTCTCATTATTGTTATATAGAAGATGGTTGCCTAGTTGTACTTCCTCTTAAAACAGTAATCACCACCACCACCATCACCACCACCACCACCACCACCACCACCACCACTTCATCTAAATCACATTTCATAAAAGTCGGTCCAGTGGGGAGATGTTGGCGGATTGCAAAACAAAATGCCTTGCGTTTTAAATATATAGATTACGCAGTGCAACAGTGAAGAAACTTTTCACAAACGTAGTGTACTTCATGTATTTTTGCCTCCTTAATTCGAAAATGACACTGAAAATATCGTATCACCCACAGCTTTGGCATAAAACGTATACATTGCTAATAATGATATCACATATTGTAGTAGTACATATATATGGCACACGAATCATGCTGAACTAGAATACAAGTTTAAACCAAAACCATACTGAAATATGCGCACATTGAACAGATGCATATAGAGAAAGTGGTAGAAAACATGCACTGAAGTAATTCATTCCGTGCTTTCTTAGTTGTCATGGCGTGGCCCCTACTTTTCCTCTTATGGGGCATTTCCGTGTGCTGACGGTGAAGCATCCAACAGTAGTCGCCCATCATTCGAACATTGCAACTTCCCTTGTATCGTCGTTCCGTGTCCTTTATATCCTGATGACACCTTTCACCCTTTTCCTCACTTACAGAACCCAGGTTTGGAGGGAAAAAGTTAAGGCGAGAATGTAAAAAAATTAACTTCCAACTCGATGAGCATTCCAGCATTTTCTACTTCGTCAGCATGTTCTCCACTATGTCGACATACTCTGGATTACGATTGTTTCCCAGGAAGTTTTGAACCGCACACTTAAAGGCAGTCCACCCTTCTCGCTCCACGGCATTCGTTGAGTGAAGGAAATCTTCATCTAGTATTACTTTCGGAAAATCGGGACCAGTAAACACGCCTTCTTTCAACTTAGCATCCGACAGGTTGGGGAACGTGTTACATAGATATTTGAAACAGGTGCTTGCTTGTTGATGTTTGTTGTTGAAAGGGGTCTAAGGTCATCGGCCCAGCAACAGTTGCCACACCTAGGTAATGCTTTAACAAAGTGCTTCATTAAGCTCAGTTTGAAGTGCAGAGGTGCCACGAGTATTCCGCCTCTTTCCACTAGAGGGTCACACTTAATATTTTTGTCCCCTGGAACCAATTCCAACCCTCGGGGCCACTGCTTTTCCATATATATTATATTATATTATATTATATTATATTATATTATATTATATTATATTATATTATATTATATTATATTATAATAAACACTAAAACACCATATGAATCTGAGAATATCAATCAGAATATTATTATAATAACATTAAATTGCATTGCCATTAATTAGAAATTTACGCTATTTGTGCAAAAACTGTGGGTGATACGATGGTTTCAGTATCATTTTCGAATTCAGGAGGTCGAAATATATAAAAAAATGTCTAAACTATTGAATTCTTTGTTGCATTGTGTTATTATTATTATTATTATTATTATTATTATTATTATTATTATTATTATTATTATTATTATTATCATCATCATTTAGACTGCTTGCAGACTAATAAACTTACGTTAATTATGCCTGAATAAGATGAACTCATGGACTTTGCTGATATTGTATATTCCTATACTTCCTTGTATGTTTCTATGCCAGAGAAAATGAGCTGTTTGCATTACATCAGATGAGTAATGTAATCAGAAGAACGTTGACCTCCATATATGTAGTTCTATCAGCTCTATTAGACTTAGAGCCCATTGTAAGGTCATCATATCTTATATCACTTAAATTATACTCTGTATGACGAAATGGACGTAATTCATATTGCAATATTTTAATATCACCTCCTTATCTCAACTTTTGAAGAATGTCTCCTACAGTATTTTCATTGCAATAAAACGTGGGGATAGTTTCTATTAAAACGATCTGATGATCGATCCGTGACCATTTCAGACCCCTCTATAGGGGTTCGCTATTACTGGGATGTAAACTGTGACAACGTGATTCCATACCGACGGAGAACTCATTCCATTTCAATGTCGGAAAAACGTATTATTGAAGATTTCATTGATAACTGCACACCAGTGTTGCCAACTCATTTTCTACTTTGGTCCTACAGACCATTCGAAATGTCCCTACTCAAAAGTCCTCAGAGTCCTTACTCCAAAGAAGGCTGTATGAAAAATGCACAATATACATATTTAATAAGAATAAGAATGATAGAAATAGCACGTTATCGACATGATGTAGACAAAGACAAATTTGTCCTATGCATGGATGCTGATGAGTCCTCAGGTTTTGAACTGGGATATGATTATGTTTTTATTTGACTATGAGGACAAATGTACAGGATGCTCGGGATGAATTTGCGCAGTTCGTAAACTATGACTCGTTACATTTAGGGAAAAGTTTGTCCGAGGGATGAACTTGAGGTAAAAGTGCGATCCTTTTGAGGTAACAATTACGTTTCCCCCTCGACTTATATCACCCGCCGTACCATTATTCAGGCAGCAAACATGACGTGTAAGTATGTACACCACTGCACTGCAGCTGTACACACTTCACTGCGGCTGCAGGACGTATTCTGCATGAATAATGTGTAAGAAATAATTCCAAGTACAGAGCTAAACTACGGCTTCAGGTAGTATGAATGTTTAAAGGTGCGTCCACACCAAGATGTTTTCGTTAACTTTGTTAATAAACTCTGTTAACCAACAATGTTCATAAACATTTTTGACTGTTAATAAACGAAATAGCGTGTTCGTAAACTTTTCGTGCATGTTGATAAACAAAACCACTTTAACTGCTGTGAATGAAACGTTTCATTAACTTTTTGTATTTTCGTTAACATTTCGGTTCGCACATACGCATGGACGCAACTAGAGCAGGCAAATTTGCTTTCCCATTTTCACACCAGGCAAATCCTGGGGCTGTACCTTAATTAAGGCCACGGCCGCTTCCTTCCAACTCCTAGGCCTTTCCTATCCCATCGTCGCCATAAGACCTATCTGTGTCGGTGCGACGTAAAGCCCCTAGCAAAAAAAAAAAAAAAGAGGAGGCAAATTTGTAGCGCGTGATATGATGCTTTCTTATTTCTTCTAAAAACTGACTGTCAAATAGCAAGCGAAAGTTCTAATATAGCGTATTTTTAATTTTGTTTGATATTCTTTTAGCTACGTTCTAATGTAGTTTCATTTCCTGCATCGCTCTTCGCTGAATAACCTAACCTTCCATTATCATTTGTATGTCATCAAAATAATACTATGGTATCCTAATCAGGTTAATTGAAGATTTTCTTTATTTCGTATCTTACTAATTCCTTGATATTGTTGTATAAAGCTTCAAACACCTCAGGCACAATAACTGAAATTGCTTGTTTTGATACTTTAGACCAGGGCCCCTCAGGGTTGCATGTGCCAGTGCACTGCACGGCGCAAGGTGCAGGAGACGACTTCACTAGGTTGATCGGAATGCAAATCCCCACTCCTCTTTCCCTACATCTGTCTCACCCATTCGGCCTGTCTCCGCCTTCTTCTTCTTCTTTCTTTCTTTCTTTCTTTTTTTTCTTTTTTTTTTTTTTTTTTTTGCTAGTTGCTTTACGTCGCACCGACACAGATAGGTCTTATGGCGACGAGAACCCCGCCTTCTTCACCTTCTCCGCTGATTCTTCCTTCACTGCGAAATGTTTATGTGCGGTGAGTGGAGACACTCTGTTGTATGGGACAATGTTACAGGTAATAAAAAAACCCCTCTTCTTTCCGTTTGGTTTGAGCACACAATTTATCTTTTCTACCTCTTTTTACCCTTTTCTTTGCAATTATACCAGAAATGTTTGGAACAAGGGATCGGCTGACAGCAATTCTGAGAGCGTTTTTTTAAATTACAATCAGAAATATTCGCACACAGTCTAGTTTTCGTACAAGTCAAAAGAGGAAAAAAAAAAAAAAAAAAAAGCTTTCACATATGCATGTGGAGCCAAACATACATATAAGCTGCTTCTCGATCTAGCTTAGGAAAGGCTTCCTTCGACAAATTCTCGGAGAATTCGAGCAAAGTCTTTGTATTGAAAAATATATATTTTTGATGATAACGTAATTATTGTCCAACAGATTAAGCATTTGGCTTTATCGTCACGACTGAGAAAAAAAAAAACGAAAGTTCCCAGTTCGATTGAAATGAATTTTCGGAAGTCTTTGCTTTCTTCGAAACAGGTTGCTCCATTATTATCTTATCTATTTCACTGATAAACAAGGAGTCTATCACGGAACGCTTCGTCGGTCTCAGCACACTACACCATCCGATTCAAACAGAGTTGAGCCGAGTCGGACCAATGCACAGTGCACGGAGCCTCTGCACCTCGGTTTGCACGCGTGAGATTTTGGACGTTTGAGAGTCCTTGCTCTAGATAAATACATAAGTAAAATGTACGAGACACCAGTTGTTAGGAATCTTAAAGTTATATCTGGCCTTTCATTAGTGGAGACGGCTTTCCTATAATCTGTATAATTTCTTGCAATTTTTGAGGCGCAATTACTGTCAACAAGAACTGAGAGTCATGTGGGGGCATTATCAAGAAAATTTTGAAAGCATGCTGCAGCATGAATTCAAAGTTCTGACATATCTAATTGTCCTCTCCAAACTTAATTCTAAACGCCTTTCTAATATTTTTCTTTGCCACACTTTGCGTCTATTTTCTTCTTCCTGACCCTAAGCATCGTAACTTCACAAACAGCTCTTTTTGGTGTGGAAATAATGTTGAAGAAGTTTGTTAGGAAATGTTTATTAACTATGGTGAGATACGTTTTCATTAAAATTGTTTATTAACTCTGTTTTGTCATATTGTTATCAGCTGTTTTAGACGTTCAAAAAATGCATTCAAGCACGTTTAACCATGTTTGCTAAATATTTTAATGTAGATATATAATATGTTTTATTGAACTATCAGCATATAATTCCATTTGGTTAGAGTATTTTCCTGCTATAACATTAATCACTTCACAAATATCAACAAGGCTCGCCTCATACATGACTAAACATTTATAAGAATGGAGCTTATTTTAACTGATTAGGCAAACGCCTATGGTAAACTATTCCTACATACTCATTACGCATTAGAAAAATACGAACTCATTTTATTATAATTATATGTGTACATTGGGTCATTATATTGTGTAATAAGCGTATTTAACATGTTATAATTTTAGCTATGTTGTAACATTAGAACTCTTAGCAAAAGTGTAATCAACACAATGTTCTTAAATATCAGATAATGTCATAAAGCTTTCAAGAATGAGGCATAATACAAAAAATGCAAACATAAGATTCTAATGCAGCTGAGGACGACCTTGTAAGAGGTCGAAACCACTCCTATTATACATGTGATATTCTATCATACATGTGATAATAATATAAGTACTGATCAGGTGGAACTTTTCTTTCTTTTATGATATTTGGTGGCTATCGATACGGAACAAAAATGAAATTTATAAATCAGGATAACTCTGTTTTGTTAAGATTGTTCATTAACTTCGGTGTGAACTAGCCATAAATTGCATGAAGTAGTTCTACGTTCAAGAAACGAATGTTTTCACACTGGAAAATATTTTAATGTATGTCAGCAAAGCCCTATAGATCATTCCATGTTAAGAAAACAGTATTGCTCTTATGGACCTACAAGGAGTGAACACGCCCCCTTTCAGACAACCATAATTCTTCACGATAAGATATATTATAATATACTTTTATATTGTATTATGAAAGGAAGAAAAAATGATGAGGCAATTTTTTGCTCGTGAGTTATTGGCATAACTACTTAATGTTCTCTATTTCATAGATATACTCTCAGGGAGGACGCACAATGGCGGGAATAGCCACGCTTTGTTGCCTTGCTTCATTTGCCTTCTGAGTTGCTCTGGTACATGTAACGCGTAATCCTTTACGCTGTGAATCGCCGGCAGATTATCACTGTTGAAGAGAAGTAGTAGTAGTAGTAGTATTTATTCATTCATCAAGTCGTTTACATATTTACAGGACTCTGTTTTATATATACATAACTCTTCTAATAACATTATTACTGAGAAATATTAATCTTATAACTAAACCACATATATTACAGAAGTAGTAGTATTATTATCAACATATTAATACTTAAAATAAATTGAACTTCTAACTATCTCTTGCACACATTAAATATATTATTATTATTATTATTATTATTATTATTATTATTATTATTATTATTATTATTATTATTATTATTATTATTATTATTATTATACAAAATCACACCAACCTCAACAGAGTCGAGTAGATATCAGTAAAATACCACGTAAGGTGAAACCTTGTGTGTGGTAATTTAGAATATTAATTACATAGTGAGAAATATATTTTAAATGATGCCTGAAATACGAGTATGGGTATGAGTGAATGACGGATATGATCAACAGCACATGGTGGAGCATTGAATAGAAATTGGATATGGTGACGTGATATTCTCATTTAGTTATTTCTTCCATAACAGTTTTATTATCCCTGACAAAGGATTTAAGACACTTCAGACTCATTTTCTGACCTAATAAAGTAGTTTGTAAAGAACCGGGAAGGACATTAAAGAATTTTGGAATGAAGTACAAGAAATTGCGCTTTGTTATGCTAAGTTTGGGTTTGTATAACATACAACGGTGGTTCATCTTACTGCGTGTTGAATATTCATGTTTAATGTTCTCAATTATATTTTTGTTTTTGTTAATATATTTGTATATTTCAAGGGCATAGAGCTGTTTTACATTAAATATATTTGCCTCAGCATATAATTGACTACTTGGGTACAATCTTCCTTTCTGGTACATTATTCGTAATATAAGGTTTTGAACAACCTGTATTTTATTGATTACATTTTTGTAGGCTCCTCCCCATGCCAAAATTCCGTAGCTAAGAATAGACTGAACTAAAGCGTAATAAACCTCTCTTAACAATTTTATACTGGATATGTATTTTAAGTTATGAAATATATAAACAGTTCTTCTGATTTTCTTTCTTAAATCGGTAATGTGACTTTTCCATTTCATGTTCGAATCAATTAATAATCCCAAATACTTAACATTATTTACTTTATAAATTTTGTAGCAGTTACAATTAAATTTACAGTTGATGTTGTGTACAATTAATTCATTAAAATCGTTTCGTGTATCTGTTACAGAAAAATTCATAAATTTTGTCTTTTTAATGTTTAGAAATAATTCATTATTATCTAACCATGCTTGAACTTTAAGCAGTGCTCGAGTTGCTCTCTGTCTGACGAGATTCCAGCTATCACCCTCAACATAAATGACTGTATCATCTGCATATGTTACGACGTGCGTATGTTCGGCATTTGCTATTGTTTTCTCTAGATCATTAATAAATATAATAAACAATAAAGGACCTAATACTGTGCCTTGTGGGACACCCTTTATTATCCTCATTGGTGTGCTTAGATGTTGATTAATTTTGACATACTGTACTCGATCTGTCAAGTAACTCTCAAGCAAATCCAGCACATTACCCCTAAAGCCGTATTTTTCCGATTTCTGGAGGAGCAAGCGGTGTGACACACTATCGAATGCCTTTTCAAGGTCGAGAAATATCCCTGTGGAGAGCAGAGAAGAATTAAGATTTTCGTATATTCTCTTTGTTAAGGCGGATATAGCATCAGTCGTTCCGAGATTTTTAATGAATCCAAACTGTCTGGGCGAAAGTATTTGGTGTTTTTCTAAAAATTGGTAAATATTGTTCTTTAAGCATTTCTCGAATATTTTTGATATTGTTGTAGTTATCGAAATGGGTCTGTAATTTCTAATGTCACAAATATTTCCAGACTTGTGAAGAGGTTTTACTATTGTTGTTTTAAGCTGTTTTGGAAAGTAACCTAAGGTGAAGGAATCATTGATAATATTCAGCAACGGTTCCTTTAATGACTCTATATTTTCTTTAATAATTCGAGCCGAAATATTGTCTATTCCTACAGCTTTGTTTTCATGTACTTCACTCAAACATCTCTTCAGATCGTATTCTGTTACCGGTGCAAGGAAGCAAGTATGAGGGTTGCGAGCGATATTTAATGTGGAGTCGGAAATCTGTCTGTGATGCTTTGCTTTCTCAGTGGTTTCGTTAATGAAATAATTGTTAAATTTATTAGAAATATTTATGTCATCTTTCCAGATTTCACCTTTATATCTGATTTCCTTGATCTCTTCTTTTCTAACTGACCTTTGTGTTATTTCATTGACTATGCCCCAGACCTTACCCCGGTTATTTGAATTGCGATTGATCAGATTCCTATAGTACTCAGTTTTCGTTTTCATAATTAGATCATTTAGTTTGTTCCTATATTTCCTGTACTGTTCTTTAATTTCCAAGTTATCCTTATTTTTTAAATATTGTTGATAAAGTCGGTCTCTTGTGTGAATAGATTTTACCAAACCGTAAGAAATCCATTCTGTTCTTTTGACTTCCTTTGATTTCAATTTAACAGTGGACAGGCTCATGCAGCTTTTAATTGTATTCACGAATTTATCAAGTTTGATATCTAAATCACTGCTGTTTAAGATGTCTCCCCAATTTATTTTACTTAAATGATTTTTAAGCTCAAAATGATCTATTTTAAAACAGTTACGTCGAAAATTTGGTATATTACTAGGGACCGAGGCATTTTGAATGTTGAGACTTACTATTATAGGATAATGATCTGAAATTTTACTTTGAGAGATGATAGACAGAATGTCATCTATTTATTTGTGTGTGTGATCTAGTATTCTTGTATTGTACAGTAGTTGTTACTGAATATTTTGATGCTATGGTATGCAGTTATATATCACGGCGTGACTTGTACTGATACAAAAATTTATGATTTTTATCTATGCTTGGTGTTGTTATTTAGCTAAAAAAATCATAAAGAAGCACATAATCCATCAATGGAACAACTTTTGGACTTCTTCCACTAGAGGCCAAGTCACCAGAGAAATATTCTTCCCTGAGGTTTTCAACCGCCTGCAAAGTAACGTGTTGGTGCCAAGCTTTGAAATTACTCAATTTTTGACTGGTCATGGCAAATTTAGTTATTATTTTCATCGATTCAGAATCAATCGTCCTGATGGCTATGTGTGTGTTTGCGGATCCTCACAAACAGTGAACCACCTACTATTTGAATGTGCTGCGTTTGAAAGAAGAAGGCATGACTTGAACTCTCATTTGAATTATTGCTGTTACAAATATTTTATTAACTTCATCCACTTCATTTTCCGTCGATTAGATACATGAATTCATTTTCATTGTAAAAGTGAATGTGTATTTTAACTACAACCCTAGTATACTAAGCAAAATCGGGTTCCAAACTGCTTTGGATATTCAATAATAATAATAATAATAATAATAATAATAATAATAATAATAATAATAATAATAATAATAATAATAATAATAATAATAATAATAATGTTCTGGTTAGGTAAGTCTATATTTACTTTTTAATCTATGCATTTAACGTTATGACATTTTCCAACAGTGTCTGCGATGCAAGTTGCCAAGAATTTTACTTACCCACCCTAACGATAGACCACTGGAGGTGATTTTGATTCCTGTGACTGTATGTGAAGTGTAAAGTGAGCCGAATTCCCTGTTTTCATTAAACGGTTGCACGGTTTCAGACTGAGGCTGTCATGTGCTAGCTGTTTATCCCTATTGCTGTAATTAATAATAATTAATCATCACTACAGGCTATTTAGGTAAGCAGCCTTTATAGATCAGTCGTAGAATTTGACGTTCAACAGAGTTTCGTTTCCTCTGCCGTCTGGTAGACTAAAATGGAATGTCGAAATTGACTATCAGGTAAGCTAAATGGCATCGAATCAAAATATATGGACACGGTAGCTGAGGTCATAAGATTATTGTCTAATTTTAAGCATGATGTAAAGTTTATTCATCTTAGACCTGGAAAGATTGTGTTATTAATATTCTGTGTATGCATACGAGAAAACTGAGATGTCATCGTCGTCCCTGCCATCATTGTAGGGTGGCTTGCTAAACACACCTTGAACTCATGAATGCGGTGCCGCAGACAAGAGACGGGTCACGGCAGCAATTGGGCGGCGCGTATCATGATCATCGATAAATGAAGTCCTCTCGACTATCTCAAAGTGTTATTTGAGTGTCTTACAAGTTAGCCTTGATATCAGGTCGAGAGTTAACTTCATACGTCAAAGTGACAAAATATCGCATAGCGAATGAATCGATCGGCTATTTAACATGCGTCTCCGTACCTTGCCAAAAATAGAAAATTATTATTATTATTAGTCTATTATTATCTTTTCTATCTGACTTTCCTTGGTCAAATCTTGTTCTTTTCCGACCCCGACGGTATTAGAGCATTCGAGGCCTAGGGAGTCTTTCATTTTCACGCCCTTCGTGGCCCTTGCCTTTATTCTTCCGTTACTTCATTTTTCGAAGTGACGTATCTCTCTCTTTCTTTTTCTCTACCCCCTGTGGATGGGGGACGCAGGCGAAGAATACACCCACGGTATCCCCTACCTGTCGTAAGATGCGACTAAAAGGGGCGAGCAAGGGATGATTGAATTAGAACCATGAAACTACTTGTGATCTGTACCATCACGCGGGAACACAATGGGTCACCTTTACTTGCGAGTAGTACCACTATGTTTGGTACACAATAGGTTTGTGATTAATAGCAGCAGAGTGCGGGTTCACTGTGGGTTTACAGTACTTGTGATTAGTACCACTATATGCGGTATACCACGGGCTTACGTTGCATGTCGTTAGTACCTTTATAGCTGCCTCTGTGGATCAGCGGTAGAGTGTCGGCCTCCGGATCCCAAGATAGCGGGTTCAAACCCGGCAGAGGTAGTCGGATTTTTGAAGCGCGGAAAAAAGTCCATTCGACACTCCATGTCGTACGATGTCGGCATGTAAAAGATCTCTGGTGACACATTTGGTGTTTACCCGACAAAATTCATTAAATCTCAGCCATAGACGCCCAAGAGAGTTTCGGTTTAATCGGTCTGCCATCTAGTTGGGGTCTAGAGTAAAACGGAACGTTGAAATTGACGAGCAGACAGCCAGATGGCGTCAAATTGAAATGTTTGCACACGGTAGCTGAGGCCATACGATTATTATTATTATTATTATTATTATAATTATTATTATTATTATTATTATTATTATTATTATTATTATTATTATTATTATTATTATTATTATTATTATTATTACCTTTATGCGAGAAACACCACGGGTCTGGGCGTTGTCTGTGATTAGTACCTACTGCGTGAGGAACACCACGGGAATACCGGCGCCCGTTATTAGTACACCTACGTGAGGAACATCATGGGTTTGCGTTGCCTATGTGTGGCGCCATTATGTGAGAAGCACCATAGGTCTGCGTTACCTGTGCGACGTACAATACTTGTGAGTAGCACCATAATGTGTGGAACACTGAGTCTACGCTACTTTTGATTAGTACCGCAACGAGACAAATACCATGGCTCTACTTTACTAGCGATACGTAGCATTATGAGGGGTCAAAGACCTGGATTTTGGATCCTTTTAGACCACAATCATCATTGATTCAGGAATGTGCCTTAGAAGCAGTCCCTTGGCCAGTAATGATATTGTTTTAAAGCTAGTTTCTGGGAATGTGGGGCATTTCTGGTCGGATCCACTAATTGTTTTAAATTCATATTCATCCATTCATTCTTCATCGTCACGTTTTGAATTCTGGTCAGTGGATAATTTTGGACTTTTGAAATGTTATTACATTTCGTCTCGTTTCGTTCCATTAGGGGCCGATGACCTAGATGTTAGGCCCCTTTAAAGAACAAGCACCATTATCATCATAATCATCATCATCATCATCAAAATGGTAACTTAAATATTGTATCTCATGTATTATTGTGTAACTTTCACTCGAGACGGTGGTTGTTAAATTGAGGGCGTTACAATTTGCCTTTTAACACATAAACCATATTCCCCGTTGAAAAATATGAGAAACATACATTACGATATTATTATTATTATTATTATTATTATTATTATTATTATTATTATTATTATTATTATTATTATTATTATTATTATTATTATTTTATTACCGAATTATTATTGTTACAGGGATACTGTGGTTTACAGAGGCGAAAGAAGGTACGGGTATGAATGGATGGTGGATAATGAAAAGTCGGAAGATTAATTTAAAACTTAAAAATTGAAGCTGTATTTCTTTCTATTCTATTTTTTTTAATGTTTAACTTTAGACTTTGCTAAGCAAATAAGAAATCAAGTACAGAACTAGCTCGTGAGATTTGATGACAATGTTAGAAAAATCAGAATAATCAACTAATAACCAATTAACAACCTGAGCTTGAAGCTCCCTAATTACAAATTTTACATGGGCATTACTGCTCCCCCTATTTCTTTTACATCAGATGGAAGAGCGTCTTTGCTATACAAATTTACAGTTTCTAGGCCTATAAAAGGCGCAACCTACATTTAACAAAATTAAGCAGTTTTATCTGCTCAACAGCCTGATTGTCTTAAAATGAAATGAATAAGGTAAACTGTAACAGGGGTAACAAGTATCCATTCTACGTGGCCTTTGGTAAAAACAAAAGGTTAAAGTTACTGGCCGAAAATCAAAATGGTAAGGAGGCGAACTCTTGCGCTCCTTAAAGTTTTAAAGTTTACATGAAATACTTAAAACCCTATTTGGGCTTATGGCTACAGAGGCTAACCCTATACTACGGAGGTGACTAGATGGAGAAAATACTTAAGTTACAGAAATTACTAGATACACCTTAAAAGTTACAAAATCATAATCACTTCAACACCAAGTTCAAGGGGGAATATAAGAGGGTATAACTCTTTATTCCCTGTTTCGAGTAAGTTCTTTAGACATGAGTGAAAATTTACATTAAGAAATGAAAGTTTCATTGCGAAAGAAATCTGAAACCTTCCCCTCGAGTTAGCTTTCAAAGACTATTACGTTGTTAAGAAGAATATTCCATTGCATTGAGTTGATAGACCTCCCGAAGATGGAACGGGGGGCCCTTTCCCCCTGCTTCCGCCATGAACACACTCTAGACTGGAGCGATCACAAAGACAACATGACCCGAAATGTCTCAGCTTTTATAGCGGGGAAGAAGGTTCCAGATTTCTCTGGGTCGAAACCCTGACACACCCACATTTTTCATTGGCAATCAAATAAATATCAAAACCGTGATTGGTTACTTAAATAAATGTACACATTTTCTCATTGGTGGAAAGTTTAAGGTGGCGGGAAAAGATAGAAGTGTTGATAACTTTTGAACACCAAAAACAAACTATAAACAATTCAGTTTAGGAAACCTTAACATACAAAATAACTTTGAAAGTTAATAGTTCATTTTCACCCCAGACTCTCAGAGGGCGCATTTAAGTTTATGGTAGCGATATCTGTCGAAAAGTGTTCAAACTTCTTGTATCAAACACTTTGACGAACCAGTTTTAGATGGCCTTATAAAAGGTGCTTGATTTAAATGCACGGGGCAGGTGTACCGCCGGTACAATTATTATTCATCCTTTTCGGTGATGGATATTGCATTTCCTTGTTCCTAAGCGGTCTAGCTTCGAAACAGTGGTATCTTGTGCAATAGCGTAGCTAGGATCGGCCGATGGTGGGCGGGTTTATAGGTACAAATTGTTGGTAGAACTCACTGAAGGTACATGAATGACTTGTCATTATAAGGATACTGGTACAAGTAAATTACAGATCTGTTGGTTCTACAGTTATGTCTCTCAATGTTTACTTAGTTTATTGTCAGTTTCTGTTATTCATATTCATACAACATACTACACTACCAACCACCACAGAAACACGCAATAGTGATTACATCCCTCCATATAGGGTTGGCGTCAGGAAGGGCATCCGGCCACAAAAAGGGCCGAATCCACATGTGCGACACAGTTCGCGACCCCACAAGTGTGCGAAAAGCGGTAGAAAAAGAATAAGGAGAATTGTCAGTTTCTGTTCTGTTTGTTTGTAAATATTCCATTTGGGAGGAATAAAATTCTATTTTAAAAAGTGAGATTCTTAAAGAATAATTTCCGGGACTCGTAGAAGAACAGTGACATTTTTCTTTTTTTAAAAAAAATATCGTAGTCTCATATCGAATGGAGTCGGTGATGGATATTGCATTTCCTTGTTCCTAAGCGGTCTAGCTTCGAAACAGTGGTATCTTGTGCAATAGCGTAGCTAGGATCGGCCGATGGCCGATAGAACCAACAGATCTGTAATTTACTTGTACCAGTATCCTTATAATGACAAGTCATTCATGTACCTTCAGTGAGTTCTACCAACAATTTGTACCTATAAACCCGCCCACCATCGGCCGATCCTAGCTACGCTATTGCACAAAATACCACTGTTTCGAAGCTAGACCGCTTAGGAACAAGGAAATGCAATATCCATCACCGACTCCATTCGATATGAGACTACGATATTTTTTTTAAAAAAAGAAAAATGTCACTGTTCTTCTACGAGTCCCGGAAATTATTCTTTAAGAATCTCACTTTTTAAAATAGAATTTTATTCCTATCCTGTACTTATTTGAACAGCTTGGACTAAGATGACAAACCCACTCTGCTTCTATTTGAGGAATTTCTAAGATATGGTTGAGTTGAAGTTGGCTGTTGATCAGACTGAGTGGGCTGTCGATGTGACGAAATCGAGGCTCTTCCTTGCGCGGCGCACACATTGACTCCCGTTGTGATGACGTTAGAAGCTCTCAACCTTGACCTCGAGTCTTCCTTCCTATTATTTTCTTTCCATTTCTGCTCTTCCAGACGAATTTGTTTTCCTTGCAGATGTTCCTTGAGGGAATTTGTAAGTTCTTTCAGTGATTATTTCAATGGGGATCCACATTCCAAGATAAAGCTGGAAAGTTGCACCGTGCGGAAATCCTAAGTTCAAATCCAAATGGTGGTAGCCACTGTCCTGAGTGTGGTTGTCCCAGACCTTTATCCCCCTGTAGATAAAGGCGGTAGAATAACACCCACGGTAGCCCCTGCCTGTTGTAAGAGGTTAGAAGCTAGAACTAAACGAGGACACAGAGGATTGTGTCGGCGTTTAGTGAATTCACAGAGACAGAAGACGTATGTATGTATGTATGTATGTATGTATGTATAATAATTCTTTCTTTTTCCGCCACTTTTGTCTCTCCCTAAGGGGATCACGGATGCGAAATCTTGCACATGTGGATTTGACTATTTTTCACGGCTGGTTTCCCTGCCTGACGTCAATCCTTTGTGGAGGGACGTACCGGTATTTGTTCTACTAGATTCTGTTAGGGTTGGTAGTGTGGTGTGATATGTTTATATGAAGAGAGAGGCGTATCCAGAATTCCCTAAACGGAGGGGCTAAATAAAAAAATAAAAAAATACCATATCGCAAACTAAAAACGAGTAATTGGGACATTTTATCTCCGTAGTGATGAAATATCCCAAGTTTATTTTAAGGAGTCCGCCTCTGTGGTGTAGTGGTTAGCGTGATTAGCTGCCACCCCCGGAGGCCCGGGTTCGATTCCCGGCTCTGCCACGAAATTTGAAAAGTGGTACGAGGGCTGGAACGGGGTCCACTCAGCCTCGGGAGGTCAACTGAGTAGAGGCGGGTTCGATTCCCACCTCAGACATCCTGGAAGTGGTTTTCCGTGGTTTCCCACTTCTCCTCCAGGCGAATGCCGGTATGGTACCTAACTTAAGGCCACGGCCGCTTCCTTCCCTCTTCCTTGCCTATCCCTTCCAATCTTCCCATCCCTCCACAAGGCCCCTGTTCAGCATAGCAGGTGAGGCCGCCTGGGCGAGGTACTGGTCATACTCCCCAGTTGTATCCCCCAACCAAGAGTCTGAAGCTCCAGGACACTGCCCTTGAGGCGGTAGAGGTGGGATCCCTCGCTAAGTCCGAGGGAAAAACCGAACCTGGAGGGTAAACAGATGATGATGATGATGATGAGTATTATTTTAAGGAAATTGTTACAGTATAGTAAACGCTAGTTAAGGCGATTTATTGATATTTATTTAACCACAAAACTCTATTAAATATTGTTTAAAATACTACATCAACTTTACTATGTACAGTTATGTAATTGCAGTTCACATCAATCAACATTTACCAGTTAGAAATATCAAACCTTCGTGGTTTTGACTGAAGAGAGATTTAATATTTATTGCCCTTTTCTTAGAGATGTTTGGTAATGCAAGGCCATTAAGCCGGTTCTCTCCCATTGTACTTGTAGGTTTTTAGCTTACGTAGGGCCAAGTAACTTCTCTCTGTAGAGGCTGTCATCAATGGCAGGGTGACAAATATTTGTAGCGATAGTCTAGTATTGGGAAAGAAGTCTTCATTACACAGAGCTAATATATCCAAATATTGTGCCTTCTACTCTCTTCTGGATGAGACGTTGTCCAATTATCTCTCCATCGTGATATTTCTGCTCTTAATTCAACACTTGTTGCTATGAAATCTGCTTCATAAATCTCTGCTGCTTTATAATTTTGTCTACTGAAAACTTAGAAAAATACTTTGAATAACCCCTTTTTAAATAGATCACTTTGTTAACATTATCACAAAGTCTTATTAAGGGGTCAACACAAAGCAAGAATAGCCTGAAGTATTCCTAAGCGTCCTTAGTTTGCACATTCATTCTTTGCTAGCCGCAAATACGTGGGAGACGGATTTCTTCTCCCATTGAAACAGCTATGTCACTTGCTGCAGTTAAAATGCCTTTACACTTGGCATCGGTATTTTTCTCATTATATTCAACCTTCCTATTAAAGTGCCAATGCAAGACAATGCAGATTATAAAAATATCGTTTAGGATCTTGCAAGAACTTGCTTAGGTTCAGAGTGTGGGCCAAAGAATGAACAGCCGTTTCCAAACCAATGATAAAATTCACTTCTTAAAGCCGCGTCCAAGGCAACAGCTTTACTTTAGGTCTCACTATCTGGATATTCTCCTATTTGTTCAAGAAACCTTACAACATATCACATAAGTTCCTGAAATACAATGAAGCTATCATATCTTTCTGTCCAGTGAGTAGGACAAAATGCTTTTAACTTGGTCTTTTTTTTGGCTCATGATATCAGGTTCACTAATAACACTCTTTGAAGAGCAGACATTCTCTTCGCAGAAGTAGAGACAAATGTCACTGATGAGGTATGTTCCGAGCTGTCAGCGGAGAGATGGCGTGGAATGACATTAGTAGACGAATAAGTTTGAATGGCGTTTATAAAAGTAGGAAAGATCACAATATGAAGATAAAGTTGGAAGGGAGTTAGGGATTGGAATAACTTACCAAGGGAGATGTTCAATAAATTTCCAATTTCTTTGAAATCATTTAGGAAAAGGCTAGGAAAGCAACAGATAGGGAATCTGCCACCTGGGCGACTGCCCTAAATGCAGATCAGTATTGATTGATTGAACATATTATAATTCGCCTAATATCACAGTTTTTTTTTGTAATGCACAAGTTCAGTTTATGGCTGAAGCGTTCTGTAAAATGCCGGAGGTTGCTCATATAAAATCAGTGCTTTATCTGACATATTTGATTCGATATCAAATTTCTAAGCTCAAAAATCTTGAAAGTTTAATCAGACATTTAAATGTAACTAGAGAGAGGGGACTAAAGGCCTCCTCCCTGGATCCGTCCCTGTATGAAGAGGTGTGTACTGGGACGAGTACCCAGTCCCCGAGACAGAAGAGTTAATACTAATTATATCAGTTACACGGCCCTTCGATTGCTATCGACCTGCTTTAACGCGCCAGTAAATAGACTGTTAATTGTCTTATGCATTTAAACTCTCCTAAATTCTAATGTAATCGTTTTCACGTCCTTGAACAGCTACTTTATCGGTCAAGGAGAGAGAGAGAAGAGAGAGAGAGAGAGAGAGAGAGAGAGAGAGAGAGAATATTAACGTATAGTACGTAGATAATTTTGTAACCACGGTAAATACTCATTTTCATACTACGATCGATCATTCTTCAATCGATCTGTGTATACAAAGTCCTACCCACCAGTTCCAACTTCAAATCGTGCCAGATATCATCAGCTATTTACAAATGTCGCTAATAGCAGCGTTTGCTATGTTATACAACATGCATGTCCTACTTCCACACTATTGTTTTCTGCATCAAAGGTACCACGCAGATATTCCATGTGCGAGAAGGAAATGGAAAGGAGAAATTTGGATACATTACTCGTTGATGTCTGTCTGTTAGGTCATCAGCCCAGAGGCTGGTTGGATCCTCAAATAGCACCACCAAAGGTTATGCGGTTATAAGGAAACCCCAAAAACCAATGGCAGCACCAAAATGAGGCGTACTAGGCAAGACGAGGAGTGAGGTAGTTTGCCATTGCTTTCCTCACTGGGTCAGGAAGTACTATTGCAGCACGACTGCCCCTTTAAGCAACACCTTTCATAACACTCAGATGCACTAGTCGTGCTCTGAATGCCATTACTCAGCACTACCCATACCCCAGCAGCTCCCATATTGTCACAGCCATGGATGTTGACTGGGACTTCGGTGGAAGCTACACTTTACTCTGGCCTGTGCCAAGAGATGGATGTAAAAGTACTGTATCCATCAAGAAATGACCAATTAATCAATGAGTGAAACATGATGTTCTTGACGATGGTGGTGGTGGTGGTGGTGGTATTTATTGTTTTAACCCCTTGACTACCAATTTGATTTGCTGCACCATAACACTAAATACTTGTTTAAAATGGAGGCTGTAATACAGAATGCCCCAAGCGACAAAGAACATGACATACGTCATACAATTCACTCCATAAATCATTGAAATCTTGTGAACATGTTTAAAGATGTTTTTATGAGCAAAAACAACTGGGAAACCATCCTCTATTAACACTAATCTCTTTCAGTAGAGGTAGATTGAAGAGAGGATATAACCCCGACAACATCTATGTGCCCTCCAGAATTTTCGCACAGTGCAAAAATCTAATAGGAGATCCAATCCCCCGAACTCAGCACTCGCTCATCGTTGCATAGTCGGTGTCATCGTGAAGCCAGAGCAAGTAACGTTACAGAGGAGATTTCATTTCAAAGCTCCAGGGACTCTCGACTTGGGAGCTTCGATTGGCGACCACGGGGTCTTTAGCTGAGTCCTGTCATTACTTCCACTTACTTGTGACAGGCTTCTTACTTTCATCTATCCTATCCGACCTCCCTTGTCAAATTTTGTTCTTTTCGATCGTGCCGGTATTAGAGCACAAGAGGACTAAGGAGTCTTTCATTTTAACGCCTTTCGTGGCCCTTGCTTATCTTTGTCCGAAATCTTCATTTTTTGAAGCGTCCACGCACCTGCTACGCAGGCGTAGCAGGGGGAGAGGTGATACTCCCACGTGGCGCGTCCCAGGTGGCGGATAGGGGGGTCCTAACCGGCTTGCCGGCGGACTTGAGGGAAATAAAATACCTCTCGCGGACCAAACACACACCCCCTGTGGATGGGGGAGGCTGACGAATAACACACCCACGGTATCCCCTACCTGTCGTGAGAGGCGACTAAAAGGGGCGACCAAGGGATGATTGAATTAGAACCATGAAACTACTTTTGATTCGTACCATCACGCGGGGAACACCATGGGCTGCCTGTACTTGCGAGTTGTACCACTATGTTCGGTACGAAATGGGTTTGTGTTTAGTAGTAGTCATGAGCGTGGCCTGGGGGTTTCCAGTACCCGTGCGTCGTACCCATGTGAGCACCACCGCGGGTCTGGGCGTAGCCTGTGAGTTGTACCACTATATGAGCGACACCGTGGGTCTGCGTTGCCTCTGATTAGTATCCACTCTGTGAGGAACACCACGGGGCCCGTGGGACCGGCATCCGTACCTAGTACACCTAGGTGAGGAAACTCATTGGTTTGCGTTGGCTCTGAGTGGCGCCAGTGTGTGAGAAACACCATAGGTCTGCGTTACCTGTACGAAGTACAATACTTGTGAGTAGTACCGTCTTGTGTGGAACACCGTGAGTTTCGCTACTTTTGGTTAGTACCCCAACATGCCAATACCATGGTTCTACTTTACTCGCGACATGTACCATTCTGTGGGGCCTTAGACACGGATTTTGCACCCCTTTCGACATCAAGCATCATGGTGCTTTATGAGTGGTCCCTTGGTCAGTAATCAATTATGTATGATCTTTGAGTTTGATCCACTGTATTTTGGTTGTTTGTTTCCTTTTTTTTTTGTTGGGTTCATGTCCATCCATTCATTCTTCATGACGACATTATTATTTTTTTGGTCAGTGGATGAATTTGACATTTTGGTTCTTTCATTTCGTACCATTAGGGGCCGATGACCTCGATGTTAGGCCCCTTTAAACAACAAGCATCATCATCATCATCATCATCATCATCGAAACATGATGTTCTTGGTGATGATGGTGGCGGTAGTTATTGTGTTAACCCCTTGACTACCAATTTGATTTGCTGCACCATAACAATGAATACTTATTTAAAATGGAGACTGTAATACAGAATGCCCCAAGCGAAAAAGAACATGCCACACATCATACAATTTACTACATAAATCATTGAAATCTTGTGAACATGTTTAAAAATGTTTTTAAGAGGAAGAACAACTGAGAAACCATCTTCTAATCAGACGGGGAAAAGGTGGAAGTGGTCTGACACTTCGAAAAATGAAGATATCGACCAAAAAAAGTCAACAACCTCTTTCAGTAGTGGTAGATGGAAGAGAGGTTATAACCCCGACAACATCTATGTGCCCTCCAGAATTTTAGCACAGTGCAAGATTCTAATAGGAGATCCAATCCCCTGAACTCAGCACTTGTTCATCGTTGCATAGTCGGTGCCATCGTGAAGCCAGAACAAGTAACGTTACAGAGGAGATTTCCTTTCAAAGCTCCAGGGACTCTCGACTTGGAGGCTTCGGTTGGCGACCACGGGGTCCTTAGCTGAGTCCTGTCATTACTTCCACTTACTTGTGACAGGCTCCTTACTTTCATCTATCCTATCCGACCTCCCTTGTCAAATTTTGTTCTTTTCGATCGTGCCGGTATTAGAGCACAAGAGGACTAGGGAGTCTTTCATTTTGACGCCTTTCGTGGCCCTTGCTTATCTTTGTCCGACATCTTCATTTTTCGAAGTGTCGGATCCCTTTAATTTTTTCTCTCTGATTAGTGTTATATAGAGGATGGTAGCCTAGTTCTACTTCCTCTTAAAACAATCACCACCACCACCACCACCACCACCATCACCACCACCACCACCACCATCACCACCACTTTCATTCCAACTGGAAAAGCTTCAGTGAGAACCTTAATACAGAAATACTGTAGTTACAGTTTCTCTGTAGGTTGAGTAATATCAAATACAGTAGAGACAATACGCGACACTTACGGATTTCGCCTTGCTAAAATGGGAGACAATTCGACGGTGGCGCTCCTAGTGACTTGACCTGAAAATATCGCGCTAAATTCAAATATCAATGGAAATGTATATACGGAAATGGATAAATAACTTACGTCTAGAAAGAAAGTGTTATTGAGATATTAACTTCGAAGTTGCTAAAGCAATTCTGGATAAATGAATGAAGAATAATTTAAAAGGTTATTATTCAAAGACTGAAATTAGACATATAAACAAGAAGTGAAATGGACTGCTGGAAATGGCTTGATCTTTCATTTATGCATTACTTTTTTAGCTTTAGCATTCCTGTCTGAACTCTTACGGTTGGATTTGTCTTTTCTATTTAAAAACATTGTATCATCACATTAAGACACTTGTCAATAAAAATATCGGCACATTCGTTACACATGTGATGCAATGAATTAACATTTAATAGCTGGACAATTTTCCTCTTAACATGAAGCCTACTAACAGAAAGATAATCTATAAAATCCCGGCTTTAATCTGAGAAGAGGGATAACAGAATGAAAAGTATGAAAATGTTGTCGATAGTGATTCTTTGAGGAATATTTACGTACAATTAGAGTAAAAATGTAACATATCCCTGGCTGTATAGTCGAGGATTTTTAAAGTCGCTGGCCTGGAAATGATCTGAACAGATCTTATAATTCTTATATAAGCGTAACGTCCCTTCTTTCTTGTACATCTTATCCAAATAATTTCTGTGAAATTTCAAAACCCACAGATCACACCTACAACACCACCTCGGTATTGAAGGTTAACTGCTGCACTATACAATAAAATATGCGTATTACATTTTAAGCCAGATAAAATATGGGTCGAGCAGGTCAGAAAGTTATGAAGTACTATAAAAATCTCTCTCACTGGAAGAATATGTATGCAAACACAATATTACTTACATTTTCTTGTCACGAGGGAACCTGAAGAACGACCGCGCATTCTTCTCTACTTCATAGTTACTGCAGCCAAACACAGCACATACCTTTCCCCTCATGTTGAGAGGAGATATCAAGGAATGACACACGCTACTATTTAATTATGTCAACTCACTGAAAACGCATAAATAACACCAAAAACTTCACACAAAAATACACGTGCTCTTATGACAGAATCAGTAGTTTTCAGGTCTACTCGCTAGAGAGAGCTCCAATAGCTGTCCCTCGATATCTCGCTCAGTGTCGCGTATTGTCTTTACTGTATTTGGTAATATAACATCTTGAAGAAAATCTCTAGAAGTATACCATGAAGATGCAGAATTCAGTACTCTTCAGGAATGTCAGAATATGCTAAGCACCTACTGAACCGCTAATTCATTTGGTATCTTTTATCGGTTCATATGTGAGTCACATATATGTCTCGAGTGCTCTGCGTAACCATGCCAGGGTCAAAGGGTTATCGCATATGAGTGCGATTTTGTATCGCTAGGAGAAGTTGAATATCGAAGTCAGCACCTGGATAGAGAAATACTATCAGTAATGGTCAAGGATGACGGGGCGAGATCAACAGAAGGAAGTACCCAAGACCCAACTATTTTGTCTTATTTTATAGAGACTGCTAAGAGATGATGGTGATGATTATGAGAACCGAAAGAATGTGTATTATAAGTTTTTCTTTCATGTTTTGCAGTCCTAATTTTTGTAATGTTTTACTGTCTTATTTTATTCTTATATAAGTTGTGTTTACTAATCTGCCACGGAAATTCATTTAGGGATCGAGCGAGTTGGCAGTGCGGTTAGAGACGCGCAGCTGTGAGCTTGCATTCGGGAGAGAGTGGGTTCGAACTCCACTGTCGGCAGCCCTAAAGAGGGTTTTTTATGTTTTCCCCATTTTCACACCAAGAAAATGCTGGAGCTGTTCCTTAATTAAGGCTACGGCCACTTCCTTCCCACATTTCGCCATTTTCTGCCCCATTGTCGCCATAAGACCTATGTGTGTCGGTGCGACGTAAGGAAAATTGTTTTAAATAAATATTTTAAACAACCTGGTTGTGTGCTCTTACCTATTTTTCTATCATTTTCGGGGTTCAGGTAAGATCCAGGTAATAGAATACCAGATTTTCTGCTTTTGTACGCCAACTGAGATGTAGTTGTACATTCTACAATTTTCATAATAATATTAGGTACGCTAAAAGTGCTTTACAGTTTTTTAAGTAATAATGTAATCTTTAAAATGTTTGAGGATTTCTTTGGTGACCTCATGGCGACCATTTACCAGCATTTTTGGAATATTATTATTATTATTATTATTATTATTATTATTATTATTATTATTATTATTATTATTATTATTATTATTATTATTGTACCGGGCGGTACACCTCCACACCGCTAATTTAAAATGTGCGCCTGTTGAAACTCCTCTGCTGGAGGAAGTCTGAACTTTATGGACAGTATTAATTTTCAAGTTTCTCAGAAGATGTCTCTACCTGGAAATCTTGGAGTTTTTGAACTGTGTCATTTTCGACGTATTTTTGTTTTGCTTGTAGTAAGAAGTGTGAACTTTCTCTTCTAGAGGACACTACTGAAGATCAACAATAGTGCACCCTAGTGCGGAGTGAAAGAACTATTTTTTTTGGAGAAGTTCTTATTTCAAAAGTTTGTTTCTTGTTAAATTTCTTTCTGTTATTGTTTAAGTTGGCTGTATACCCCTCTTTTCCCCCTTGTTTTAGATTTATCCAATCCCGAATTTCTTTAGTAATTTCCGACCAATCCGATGCATCTTCCCCCAACTTGGATATGTTTCTGTACCCTAGCCAATAAAGTGATTGTGGGCGGGTGTTCTTTTCCCTAAAACGCCTAGAACCTTCCGCGAGAGTATTTAAACTGCTGATTTTTGGGTCTCCGGGCCACTTCTGTTCCATCTTTCAGTGTGTAAAGTACATAGCAGGGGGCGGGAAGCGCCTCTTTCTTCTCCAGCTGTTCAACACCAGGTAATGGCCTCTTAATAACTTCTTTTCTTGCTGGGTTGGCAGTTCAACTCTCGGAGCGGGTTCGAAGCGTTTCCACCATGTAACCTTTTCCTAAAATGTAACCAATCTTTTCATCTATTCTCTTTTAAAGCTGCATATTGGGATAGAGAGTGCTAGCCCTCTCGAGCTCCCACTCACATTGTTTTGAGGTGAACTTATTTTCTCAACCTATTCTTCGTTAACGTAAAACAAATTGTTCTTTTCTGAAGTCACCTCTGTAGTATGGGATTAGCCCTTGCTTTAAAGGCCTAGCGCCAAGTAGGTTTTAAATAAAGTGTATTAGGAGTGCGGAGAGCCTCCTTTCAAGTTGGTATTTTAGAGGTCATGTAATCAACCTTCTTTTCATTTAATAAGACCTCAGTAGGTTGGGTATTTTACCCCGGTGTCTATGTCCAGTGAGGACAACTCGAAGGTGGAGTTTGGTGTGGCCTTTGAGAGGCTTAACGTTGAGAGCGAGTGGCTCTTTTTGAAAATTGAGTGTTGTATGCCTCGTGGAGGCTTTTCAGTGTAATTTGGAGCAAGGGCTCCTAGGCATGAATGGGGTTTTCTGCCCCTCTGTTGAAACTTGTGTTTGGGGTAAAACTGAGCTTTGTGAAGTCAGGGCGCGAAGCCCAAACCCTGTAAATATTGTAACTACCCTTTTGACTTGCTACTTTGTACCTGCCATGCTTGTTATTTCCTTATTTTGAAAAGAAAATATAACCTTGTTAAATTTTAAATTAATTTTACTTTCGTAGCTCGAGACCCGTTCACACCCGCACCTTCTTTCACCTCTACCTACCGCTAAAACACGGTAACAATTATTATTATTATTATTATTATTATTATTATTATTATTATTATTATTATTATTATTATTATTATTATTCCATGAATTTCCGTGGTTGTGCAAGGGAAAGTAACTGGAGGGGTAATGGCTGGACAAATTGAGAACCAAATATTAAATTTTGACAACTACAATTACTGAAATAAGTTTTCTTTCTTTTCTTAGGAAACTTGTAAGAAGAGAACAACAATAACAAAGTTTAACAAAGGGAAATTAACAAGAAAGCTTAGAAGCTTAGAAGGTTCAGAATCGGGGATAAAGCGCTCCTATTTTACACAAGACTCATTCAAAATCTTACCAATAAGACTTATATAAATTTACGATTTTTTGGCATTAATTAGGTGGTGTGCTGGACTTTACACAAGAACTTCCTCAGCAGAGGAATACGGAATGGTACTTGTTCATAATAGAAAGAACAAATTACCACGAGTTTCTTTCTTTCTTTCTTTTTTTTTTTTTTTTTGCTAGTTGCTTTTACGTCGCACCGACACAGATAGGTCTTATGGCGGCGATGGGACAGGAAAGGGCTAGGGGAGGTAAGGAAGCTGCCGTGGCCTTAATTAGGGTACAGACCCACCATTTGCCTGGTGTGAAAATGGGAAACCACGGAAAACAATTTTCAGGGCTGCCGACGGCAGTGGTGTTCGAACCTACTATCTCCCGAATACTGGATACTGGCCGCATTTAAGCAACTGCAGCTATCGAGCTTGGTACCACGAGTTTAATCGAACCCTCAGCACATTTAGAATGGTCTCAACCGAGCTCGATAGCTGCAGTCGCTTAAGTGCGGCCAGTATCCAGTATTCGGGAGATAGTAGGTTCGAACCCCACTGTCGGCAGCCCTGAAAATGGTTTTCTGTGGTTTCCCATTTTCCCACCAGGCAAATGCTGGGGCTGTACCTTAATTAAGGCCACGGCCGCTTCCTTCCCACTCCTAGCCCTTTCCTGTCACATCGTCGCCATAACACCTACCTGTGTCGGTGCGACGTAAAGCAACTAGCAAAAAAAAAAAAAAAAAAAAAAAAGGATCGTCTCAAAGCTAGAACAACAATTTACAATTTTGTGTTTACAATATTCTCATGAGTTTCGAGCTCACATAAGCTAAGTGAATGTACACTAATTACTTAACGTAAAGACACCTCTAGTTACATTTCGTAGAATGCCATTTTCTGCATTTAAAACCTTAATCAGCTTTCACACTCGCTACCCTTATTTCATAGGGGAGCCACACTCTAAACACGGATAGAAAGATCCAGAATATAAAGGAGTCGAAGGCCATACTACATGGCCAAGAAATGGAAATCAAATATGAAAATGATTACTGAACCCACTCAAGCACTCTCCGTAAAAGTTTTAAGATAAAACCTATCAGATGTCGAAATATTAATGTCGTAGTGTGTACTTTTCTTAGTTTATCACTGAGTTCCAGGACTGCTTCTCATAATAAGGGGAGATATGTATCCTAAAGTTCAAAGAAAATATAAATCTTCTACACGAGTTATTGTCTTCTGAAGTTTCATTGTTTGTTCTGCAGTTGCATCTCTTAGTTTATCACAATAGTAAATTATTGGAAAAATGAGTGTTTGAATAAGTGTTATTTTCATACTGTGTGAAAGAATAGATTTTTTCATTTTAAGGGCTTGAAGAGTTGCTTATACTTTTCTGCAGACACTTGTTATGTGATCATTCATTCCAGTTTAATGTGTCATTCATGACGACACCTAGGTGTTTTACAGACTTTTGGTAAGGGTATAGTTTCACCACAGAGCGACAGGACATTTTAAAGCCTAGGCTCTCCTAATTTGATTACTTGCATTTTCTTTGGGTTAATTAATAGGCAGTTCTCTTTTAGATAAGAGCTAATTTAATTTAAAATCGAGTTCTTTTGGTGGATTGCATTATCAATGTCAGAAACTTTAAAGTGTGAGTATATTTGAAGATCGTCGGCATGAAGGTGATTGTTGCAGCTATTCAGTTAAGATGTCATTAATATAGATTATGAAATAAAGGAGGTCCAAGAACAGACCATTGAGGGACACACGATATCTTATTCTTGTATTCGGTAGTCTTTATATTTGATACAATTCGCTGTCGTCTGTTGTATGATCCCAAGAGCTAAGTAGCAGATTGAGCCATATGCGATTTCTGTAACTTAGCTAACATTACGTCAAATGCACTGCTGAAGTTTAGAAGGTAATTATAGTCAGTTTTTGTTCGTCCATTGCCCGTCTAATGCCATTCGTAATCTTGACTAGTGTTGTTGCACTGCTGTGTCCTTTCTTAAAAGCAGGCTGTAAGGGCTCGAGTAAATAATCTTTTTCCAAGTATTTAACAATTTGTTTGTGCATTATCTTCTCCAGAACCGCAGAAAGCGCTATGAGAATGCACGCAGGTCGGCAGTCAGGTGCATTGATTGCTGGAGATTATTTTGGGACTGGAACAATGAGTGCATCTTTCCATTTAACTGGCATATTGCCTGAAGTAAAGCATATATTAAATAAATGCGTAATAATAGGCATTGCTATGTCGATTAAGTAGGTCACAAATGAAATAGGAATTACATCACCTCCTGTTGCGTGAGATTTAATTGATATAATTTCCCTTCTTACTTCGTGATCTGTAACAGTATCAAATTCAAATAAAGGACGGACTGGAGATTGTTGCTTTAATATATTGTCAATGCTGTTTTGTACTGTCTGTGTCTCAGGACTGAAAGCTTACGTGGTGAGATCAAGGTAAACCTCAGGATCAGCTTGCTTCTTAAGTGCTTTGTCAATACCAAGAGACCGATGTTGTCACCATGTAGAACCAGCGTTAATATTCTTATTTAAATGCCGGACATAATTAAAATTTATTATTGTGAATTACTAGTTTTAATTCGGTTTCGAAGAACCACGGTACTGTTCATGTACGTCAGCTGGTTGAGTCGGTGTAGTGCGTCTCGTTCTTTCCATGAATGATACGGTATTCGGTATTTCCACAAGTGATTCGGTATTTCAAACTATAGTCCTACCAAATTTTAGCTCAATCGGTTCACTATTTTTCGAGCCTATCCGGAACAGAGAAACAAGCAGACATACACCATCTCATTATTATTAATGGTATACAGGTGTATCAAAACTTAAGGAATGGATTCCTCATACCGAACGGAGAAAATAAGGGTATGGAATTATACGTCCGAAATTGCATAATTGAAGTGTTATTCGACTTTAAGAACGTTAGAGCAATCCGATATTTCCAACACTGTTGCGTTGTTACACTCAGAGTTGCCAAAACGGCAGCTTTCCCACTGCATCTAGGTCTTTCTAATTTTCATCAGTGGGAAAATTTCAGCACAGGGTGGACAGTGAGAAATCTAGTCTTTTTCAGGCTTATGTCAGTGGATATTTTGGTGGTTTTTAAAATTAAAATTGTATGCAATATGATAGTGTGTGTAATAAAGTAATAGTTCAAATTTAAGTTCCTAATGTTGACAGTCGTGATGCCATCAAAAGGCGAGCCATGGAAGACCTGAACTGTAGGCTGAGCTGAGATGTAGGGCATTCCCTTAAAAGCAAGGAAGCAAGGAGCGCTCAGTGTGTCTTTCTTTCGTAGTAAAGTGTCACTTTTTTAAGTGTCAAATGCACTTAAGATTGTTATATTGTCGTTTATTATTTCCTTCCTGAATCATGAAACTTGGAAACCAGCGCTAAGATGAATACATCAGTTGCAAAATTCTGTTCTTCAAACCATGGTCTCTTACAATGGACATTCATTAATTTTTGGTGTAAAATGATTAAATACTGCAATGCAAGTAACACCAATCCATTTCAGCAGCTATAAAATTTACACTACCGTGCCTAGTACTGCCATGGTCAAATGCGGAATTGGAGAGAAATTTCAGTCAGTAGAACATTAAGCCAAAAATAGAATGAGACCTGAAGTGACAAGGAAAGGGTTTTAACGTTTACAGACCTTGGTATAATTTTTGGTGGTAGGCTAACGTTCAGCGATCATATTAATACAATAATAAAGAATGCTAATAGAATGCTAGGATTTTTGATAAGAAATTCGAGACTGTTTACCCAATCCCTTGTACTGAATAAATGTTACCTTAGTAACGAGCATACTGAAATATTCTGTAATAATTTGCAGCCCGTATACAAAGCAACAAGTGAATGCCATTGAAGTTGTACAAAACAAGTTCCTTCGTTATCTTTATTTCAAAACTTTTATTACTTTTTTTTGCCCTTTCGACACATTAATCCAGTTATTGTGGAATATATTTCACTTTCCGTCATTGAAAACCAGACGGTCCTTAATTTCTATAAAAATACTAAGCAAAATTGTAATAGGACGATTTGATTCTTCGGACATGTTAAACCGCATTTCGTTCCATGTTCCGCAGACAAGATCACGCTAGCACCAATTATTTCACGTTGAAAGATCAAAAACATTGCATCAGTCAAATTCACCTTTCGTAAAAATGACAGTGCTTTATAACACTGTAACAAAAGAAGTCGACATATTCACCAAATAGGATAACGTTTTCAATAAGAAACTAGACGCCTTTCTTTATAATTTGTAAATTTTTGATAATTCTTTTTGGTATTCATCATATTTCCCAGTGTACTCATTTGTGTTTTAAGTTCGTTTGCTTTTTTGTATCGTCTTTTGCTTTGAATTACCGTTTGATTTCTTAGTGCATTTTTAATTTCTTTTAAATTGTAGATTGTATCATAATATATAATGTTAATATTCATTTTGTTTTATTTTGTTGTTGTTGATTTTAACTTTGTTTATGTTAAATTTTAACTTCGTAGAGATGGATTAATAATGAATATCAAGAAGGTACTTAATTGGGGGTAAAACCTGTGGACTTTCAGATAAATAAATAAATAAATAAATAAATAAATAAATAAATAAATAAATAAATAAATAAATAAATAAATAAATAAATAAATAAATAAATAAATAAATAAATAAATAAATAAATAAATAAATAAATCATGCGCGCGTGGAGAAATGGGTCATCAACAGCAGTAAAATACACGACAGTCTTGACGTATCCCCGAAGTTAAAAGTCCAGTGGGTGAAAGTCAGGAGAGAGCGGTGGCTATGTCGGATAACTCTGCTATTAGGCACTTTTGGCACTATACTGTCGTGAACTGTTTTTCTTCTCTCTATATGAAGAATCCATTCCTGAGGTTTCGCCGTTGAATTTTGACACACCCTATATACAAGATGGTCGAAAAGAAGCTGCTGAAGTTAACCAATCAGATCGCTTCGCGGGCGAATTCAAATGGGCTTTATGAGGCGGTGTTGCTAAATCTGCACGTGGTATAAGACCGGCTTGACAGCATCAATCTAAGGAAAACTTCGCAGGAGGAGGGATTTGAACACGGACCTCCGACCTGACAGGATAGCGCCATAACCAGCACGCTATGGTGACACCGGCAGAAACCCTCGGTGAGTTTGTGTTTGGTGTCGATTTCTCGGCACTGTTCTCAGGCCGATTTTAAGCCACGTGCAGATAATACCGGTAAAGCTCATTTGAATTCGCTTGTGAAACTATCTGATTGGCTAACTTCAGCAGCTGATAAAACGACAATGACGCGAGATATCGAATTACTTTTTTGAAATTATCAGTCAGTATGACCAACCCTCTAACCCTCATATACCCGGTTCACGTTGTTTCCGGCCATCCTGTAGATTACTTTTCAACGGTCGTTCATTCTGCAGTTGTTCAGTCAAACAACATCAACATTTCTTTTCTCAACTATTCTTAGAATCTGTCAGGAAAGAACATATTTGCATAAAATGTTATTGATTACCACCAGACTATCAACTGTATTACCTGTACTACCTTGAAAATCCGGGCGAGTTGGCCATGCGGTTAGGGGCGCTCAGCTGTGAGCTTGCATCCGGGAGATAGTGGGTTCGAACCCCACTGTCAGCAGCCCTGAAGATGGTTTTCCGTGCTTTCCCATTTTCACACTAGGCAAATGCTGGGGCTGTGCCTTAATTAAGGCCACGGCCGCTTCTTTCCCACTCCTAGCCCTTTCCTATCGCATCGTCGCCATAAGACCTGTCTGTTTCGGTGGGACGTAAAACAAGTTTAACAAAAAAGAAAAATATTAATAATTCAAGAAGACGATTTAGAAAAAAAGCCGCTGTAGGAGAAAAGATACACAAGATGGAAAGAGCATACAGTGTAACTAGGAACATCTACAACAAAGTCCGGCTCGATGGCTAAATGGTTAGCGTGCTGGCCTTTGGTCACAGGGGTTCCGGGTTCGATTTCCGGCAGGGTTGGGAATTTTAACCATCATTAGTTAATTTCGCTGGCACGGGGGCTGGATGTGTGTGTCGTCTTCATCATCATTTCATCCTCATCACGACGCGCAGGTCGCATACGGGAGTCAAATAGAAAAATCTGCACCTGGTGATCCGAACTTGTCCTTGACACTCCCGGCACTAAAAGCCATACGCCATTTCATTTCATTTCTGCAACAAAAGGTATTTATCTAAAAACCTCAGAATACAACACAACAACTCAGTAGTGAAACCGGAATACCGATACGCGAGTGAATGTCTAGTATGGAATTACAAGCTGAATAAATTAGAAGTACTTGAGAGAAAGGGACTGCCTGGCCGAGCCGGTAAAGGCGTGCTCGGTTCGCCCGGAAGGACGTGGGTTCGAATCCCCGTCAGGAAGTCGTAAACTTTAAGAAACGAGATTTCCACTTCCGGAGGTGTACTGAGGTTCACTCAGTTTACACCAAAAATGAGTACCAGGTTAATTCCTGGGGACAAAGGCGGCCGGGCGTAGAGCCAACCACTCTACCCCATCACATGCCGAGGTTACGAATGGTGGATGCCTTTACCTTCCACTCCTCCAAGGGCCTTCATGGCCTGTACGGAGATGAATTTGCTTTGCTTTGGTTTTACTTGAGAGAAGAATTAGACGGAAAATACTCGGTCCTCCAAGAACTACAGAACTCTGGAAATCAAGAAGTAATGATGAAATATTTCGGAACATAGAAAGCTTGACACAAACAATACAGAAGAGTCGATTGATGTTTTTAAAATACAGAATAGATGACAACAGATTAACCAAACAGATCTTCAAATATCTTTAGAACAAGAAATCAACAACAACCTGGTTTCATGAAGTCACGGAAGATTTGGAAAGAAACAATGTAAGAGAAGAAGAATAAGAAACAGAGAGGGAGAGATCTAGAAAAAACATGTTAAAAATGGAAGGATTCCAAGGTCGGAAGGAAAAGAACACAGGCGGGAAATTTTTCGAGGAGAGGAGGAGACATTTTAAGAAGACGAGGGAGTGTTGGAGGAAGAAGGAACAATAAAGGATGAAGCAATGAAATTGGCACGTGGTTCCTAGAAGACCCTAAGGGAGAAAGAAAGAAAGAAAGAAGAAATGAAAATGATCGTATGACCTTAGTTACAATGTTGTAGGTATTTCGATGTTACGCTAGTTCAGTCTGTCTCCTTGTCAATTTAGACGTTGTGTTTTATTGTACCAGGTAGCAAAAAACTAAATAGAAAGACAGAAATCTCTTGGGCGATCAGTTACTGACTTTTAACACCAAATTTGTCACCAGAAATCTTTTGCACGGAGACGTAGTACGACATGGAGAAGTTTCCGACTACCCCTGCGGAGTTTGAACCCACGACCTTGGGATCCGGAGACCGAAAATCTATCACAGCTGCACACTAGGAGTCCAGTGCTAATGTTAATTAAATAACATGACAGCTATTTGGTACGACAGAAATTCATACACCAGGCAGTGTCACAACTATTGGTACTTTAACTCCATTCCTGTTCACGCAACATTAGTACCATGGGTTACGACTTGCATCGCCAATATCTACGCGTGGTATGTCTGTCCCACAGACATATCGATTTAGACTGGCAATGAGCAGCAGAATTCTGAAGCCGGAAGAGTGCGGCAGCTGCCATCTTACGTCACTACACTATCTGGATGCATTAATGTAAAATAGTAGCCGAATCGGTAGTAATGGACAGGAGAGGATTACAATAATAAAAAGCACATCGAAATAACAACAATAATACTAATTAATTAGACCTGTTATATCCTTTATTTTACTTTTAGATGAAAGAAATATATCAATTTACACATGCTCAAAAATAGCCAACCTGTTGTAGACAGATCTGTGGTCAAATTGTTTCCATTTAACTCTTTTACAGCATAATTCACATGTATTTTCAGGTACAGTGATGAAATTACACTAATAAGGCGATAAACATGTGTGTACCTTGGTTTTAGATCTAAAGCTTATGAGCTTAACCTTGAAAGCAAATTTATTTCATACAGCTGAGCTGTAACTTCATTAGGTATGTTCCATTTCATGAGCGAGCTTAAATCATTATTGCATTCTCTCTGAAACACATCTTAGTAAGTTTACACACATGAACATCGTCTTTCGTAGGAACATACATATCACCCCAATACTTTAAAGTAATCAATGGATGAGGACTTTCTTATTGTACAACTGCCTCCTTACAAGTATCACATTGTATAGAAATGACTAACATCTTCATCACAAATCCTGACATATTTCATAATATTCTGTGATAATAAACCTAACACCTATGCAAGATTACTGATCCTTCCACTCTAATTTAAACAGTAATTTTGACATCATTACAACATATCTTTAGAAGAGATCGAGACCACTATTATCCAATATTACTAACACAACCGAAACAAAACCTTAACCTTTAACCAAGTATTGCAGAAACATTATTATTATTATTATTATTATTATTATTATTATTATTATTATTATTATTATTATTATTATTACAGCTGTCACAGATAGCCTAGGCGTCACTGAAGAGGCATACTAGGGAAATGAGGAGTGAAGTAGTTTCCCGTTGTTTTCCTCACTGAGCCAGAAGTTGCTATTACATATCAGTCTGCCAAGCCCACTGAAATGCATGCACCAATCGACTCTATGAGTGACATTTCCACATCATTCATAACAGGGACTGGCTGCATAAGGAATGGTATTACTAACATCACACGTACCTCGGTCACTTTCATATTGTCAAAGCCAAGAATGAGACTGAGACAGGTCAATGAGAGTAACAAAATTATTCTAGCCCATACCAGAAGACATAGTGCAATGTAAACTCTACATCTCGTCAGCAAAGGCATATGATTGGGTATTAGGGCCTATTGGGTATTATTATTATTATTATTATTATTATTATTATTATTATTATTATTATTACTTCTTTCTTTCTTAATCCGTTTATCCTCCAGGGTTGGTTTTTCTCTCGGACTCAGCGAGGGATCCCCCCCTCTACAGCCCCAAGGTCAGTGTCCTGGAGCGTGAGACTTTGGGTTGGGAGGATGAAACTGGGAAGGAGGACCAGTATCTCACCTCACCTACTATGTTGAACAGGGGCCTTGTAGGGGGAAGGGAAGGTCGGAAGGGATAGACAAGGAAGAGGGAAGGAAGCGGCCGTTGCCTTAAGTTAGGTACCATCCCGAAATTAGCCTGGAGGAGAAGAGGAAAACCACGGAAAACCACTTCTAGGATGGCTGAGGTGAGAATCGAACTTTCCTCTAATCAGTTGACCTCCCGAGGCTGAATGGTCCTCGTTCCAGTCGTCGTACCACTTTCCACATTTCGTGGCAGAGCCGGGAATCGAACCCGGGCCTCCGGTGTTGGCAGATAATCACACTAACCACTAACCCACAGAGGCGGACATTATTATTATTATTATTATTATTATTATTGTTATTATTATTGTTATTATTATCACTATGCCGCACTCCATCACAACAAATAAATATCGGAAGGAAGTGATCTCTGTCTCCTACATAATTAGGCATTTTAATAGTAAATTCAATTGCATTACAAACTAGTTAACAAGTGTAGGTAAGCCACCTACCGATGTGTTAAAATTCCTGTCCCTTCCTTCCTCTTTCTCTGTAAATTGGAAAGACCACACTCAAGCACTACGCAGGTATTCACCATTCTGCCCCACAGTAGTTTGCCGAAAAATTAACGTGAAGTGGGCAAAAAGGAAAAAAAAAGTCAAAACTGCACGTAGGCTAACACGGTAATAAACATATTTACAGTGGATCTGTAGTGACGTAAGATGGCGGCGGCCGCAAGTTTCCGGCTTCACTAGCACCAATGCTACGAGATAGAGCGCTGCCAGTCTATTTACTGTATGTCTATGGCCTGTCCTATGTTTATTTTTCGCAGACGACTCGCCGACGAAAGGCTGCCAACCTCTCTACTTAGGAACTAGACTAATGGTCTGGGTTGGTTAGAATAGGGCCTGGATAAGGCCGTTGGTCTGGATAGGTTAGGGTAGAGCTTGGACAAGGCCATTGGTTGAATAGGTTAAAATAGGACCCGGCCAAGACCATTGGTCTGTATAGGTTAGGGTGGGGCCTGGACAAGGCCATTGGTCTGGATTGGTTAGGGTAAGGCCCGGACAAGGCCATTGGTCTGGGTAGGTTAGGATAGGGCCTGGACAGGACCATTGGTCTGGATTGGTTAGGGTACGTCCTAGACAAGTCCATTGGTCTGGATATGTTAGGGTAGGATCTTGACACGACTATTGGTCTGAATAGATTAGGGTAGGGCCTGGGCAAGCCATTGGTCTAGCTTGGTTAGGGTAGACCCTGGACAAGACCTGTGATATTGGGACAAGCAAAGGGGGCCTGGGACGTAAGCCCCAGGTTAGTGCCGCGAAGCGGCCTTAGGCTCTAGTTTCCTGTGCAAATACCATTGGACTGCATTGGTCATGATAATGCCTGGACAAGACCATTGGTCTGAATTGGTTAGTGCAGTGGGCCCTGGACCAAAATGACCTTTTTGTCTTGCCGTACTACCACAGCGCATTCATTCTATGTGGGTACTGGTGAGAAGATGAAATATATTTTTCTTTCTAGTTGTGAAAAGCTTCATTAATTAAGAATGCCGGATAGTAGCAAAGCCTACTACATTGTTCTCGGCAGATTGCGCCTCGAGATTGAGACATCAGTGCACTTCTCCATTGTTGATACAATACCTATGTAGTTCTATTGATATGTTCTTCTGTATTATACATTACTTCACTTAAAGGCTTTATTTGCTGTGCTTTTGTACTTCGCGGGATGGAAACGGAATGTACTTCTGATCATTGATGGGAATGACGTCGTAACCAATTCTACGTCAGCCAATAGCAATGCGAGTAGCCATTCCATCAATGGAACATCGCGTGCACTACTCTTCGTTAGGTTATAAAAGTAAATGTACTTCTGGGGGTGGTCTGGTGGGTCCCTGGACATGGCAGTGAACACATTTCTTCTCTAAAAGAAATTCTACGTAAGTTTTGCATGCTTTCTACTTCATCATCTCCTTATGAAACTTGCGTGAACAGGTCTGGAATTTTACCAGATTCGCAAACGAAATGTACACGTCAAAGCAAAACTTTGAGATACCTTAAGGACTGCGCAGTCCGGCTGTTTAATAAATAAGTAACCAAATAAATACATAGATTGATACCATCATTGAGATGCGACCTACTCTCGGCATTTCGGTCGTATTTCACGTTGCAAGAAAACACACGACATTGGCTATAACATTCTTGGAAGTCAGTGTCATCAGCGCAATGCTTGACAGTCAGTACTGTCGTATGATGACGATGTGAAATTCCTGCCGTAACACTCGGGAACTACTTTGACGTTCCTGTTGTATCTCGATCGTCTTCAGTGTCACTTGGCATACGATCCGACGATGCATCTGGTGCTTCAATACATTCCTTCTTGTGTACTGCCCAATGCAATCTCTGGCATTCTCTGTCACAATAATACACGGACCTACACCTGGAACATTTCTTATTTACTCCCTCTTCATCGCACGTGCTACAGTACACAGAATTCCCACCTCTAAGAAAACGCCGCCCATTAATCGTGGCAGTGACGACGTTCAAGGCTGAAGGTGAGTCTGATTTTGACAAAGTAGCTACCATCATCCTGAAGAGTGGACATCTTCGATATGGAAACTGACGAACACATTCACGAAGGAAACTATCTTGGAATACTGGACTTCCAGGCTCTCCTGGTTCTTTCTTAATCATTTTCTTGGCAAATAATTCTAAATAGTTGTTTTCATCTTCTCTATGACGAGTTGAAAGTAATTTATCCTTCCACCGCGAAAGCTGACCAACTATATAACCTAAGTAGTGATATTTGAAGGCCAAAACTTCGTTAGTCTGGGCTCCTTTCTTCATTTCCTTATCTCTCATCATTCTTAAGACCGCACTGATTTTTTCCAAATTACTTTTCAGTTGTGGTGTCCGGTCAAGGTTTAGTAAGATACGTATGGGGTGAACATTTACTGCCAAGACAAACTTATGAAGTGGTCCTACTAAATGTTGAGATAAGGGAGGTTCAAGGGTTCCGCCATGCGGCAAGGTGTAGATATCTATATCCTCTTTCGGGACATAGTTGTTGATAGCCGAAACACATGCCTGGTTGTCAATGAGAGCTGCCATCTCCGATACAGAGCACCCTACTGAATTTACAGCATGGCGCTTGGCACCGGCCGTCAGTAGAATCTGACACACTTCAGCGCTTCCTGACAAGGCGGCATAATGAAGAGCACTATAGCCGTTCCCTTGCTTCTCCCAGTTCACATCTGCTCCTAAACTTAGCAGTAGTTCCACCATCTCTTTATTTCCTTTATATGCAGCTAACTGAAGTGGGGTCATTCCAAATTCATCGTAAATATCCGGGGCGATGTCTTCACTTAACATTATATTTTTAAGGCCGGAAAAATCGTTTCCGGAAATTTTCTCAAAAACTTGTTTCTCTAAATCAGGGGTTGATGTCGACATTTTGACCTTGAATTTTCTGAAAGAGAATTACACACTATAAATTTTGAAAAGTTACTTCATATCGTGGCAAGTAAGATGTTGCCATGAAAACCATTTTCCTGTACTTGAAAAGTTTCGATTGTTGAAGTTTCAACACCTTTACAACACTGTGTGAGTATGAACGACACATTCTGTTGCCTGGTAAAGCCTCAGTACGTTCGATTTTCGTATTCTTTGCTACGCGTTAAATTGTGGTATATACAAAATTAGTGTTGTGAGATACGTTATACAAGTTCTGAGGTAACCAAATAAGTGCTGCACTTTTCTCACCGTAGAGATAATAACTTGTGTATTGTGATTACAGGATTTTAACTGTACCCAATGTTGCTTTCACTTACTCATGTTAAGCTCCTAACTTTTGCCTTTCCTACCCGTATTCCTTCGTCAACTGTAGTGCTCTTTTGATCCCGATGGTAATATACTTGCTAGGCCTTGTGAATATCAATTTTTCCGCCGTTAATCCGCGCTCTTTTCATTTAACCTATAACTTCATTATGCGGAGGGCCACCCACACTTATTCCTCTTTCTCCTACAACTTAAAACTCCGATGCACAGTACATAAAAATCGATTGGCTTATACGACGAGGCGAACTTCAGTTTGGTATTGCACTGTGTTGAAATAAATGTAGGGATTAGTTTCCGTAGGCGAAATATTGTTTGAAAGTCGAAATTATTAGAAAACACGTAATATTCTCAAGAACTGTAATTACTGGAAGAATATTACATACCAAGCAATTAAGGATTCATCCCACGCCATCTTGTCGATGAAACTCAAGCTAACAATAGTACCAACTTCAACATCACTTAGTCTCAGTAGCGGTTATTGGGAGGGGAGGGGGGCAGTCGCCCCCTCACTTTGTAGATAAAACATTACATTTTAATTCCATTTTAGCTGGATGAAACTAGAAATTAGAGGAATTATATATTTAAAAAAAGAATTTGTACAAGTCTTGTTGTCTTATCGGAATTCTTTCCGTTTAACGAAAGTTTTAGCGGAAATACGCATAAAATGTCTTTCGTTGCGTCTAACCGCGAAGACTTTGCATATGCTGTGAAGCAGGCCTCTCACTAGCGAACTTGTTGACCAATATGCTCTCCGACGTGCTCGTCAACATGCCCTGTATTGGCCACACACCGAGACGAACTTCAGTTACACGCGAGCTGGAAAGTGGGTAATAGCTGTAAAAATGGAAGTGTTGTCTAAGGAACAGAAACTGGCAATTGCTATGGGCCTGCAAATAGTGTTGGAAAAGGGTTAGAAAAAGAAGAAGGATATGGACAACGCAGTGGCTATTAAATCGCAGAAAATACACCCATACGAATTTGATGCAAGAACTGAAATCTACAGAACCAGCAGACTCACAGAACCATTTTAAGAATGGACGATAATACATTTGCCACTCTCTTAGAACTAGTGAGACACAGCACGAATTACTTGCAGTCGTCTTCTACAGATTTTGAAATTAAAGAGGTTGACTGGCGTCGAGAAGTAAATCAACTATTGAGTTTTCAGCGCTTACGAGGAACAAACAAACAAACATTATTTCGAAAGACAGCAATTATAGACTTATACAAAACTTATTACAGTAACAATACTGGATGTGTACCTTTTCAAGAAACCATGATCAATCATTGAACTGACTAGTGGATGTTAAACAGTTGGATATTGTGCACCTTGTGCTAAGAAAACTACAATGTACTGCAAATCATTAGTATTAATAATGACTATCACTTAACGGTGTATGACCTCCCTCATCTCCACTATTGCTAGAAACATGGATCATAGATGACATGCCATCTCGAACAATTTCACAATCGGTAGTGAATAAAAGCAGGCCGTAGTACCATAGAGACGGCTCATAAATGTCATCGGGAGATGCACCAATACTCTTCGACGTTAACACTTTCCTGAGTTCTCTTCTGAACGATGCTCTTAAATTCTTATTTTTTTTAAATTTACGAACTCCTTGTCTGCATTAGGATAAACACTTTGACATAGTTCCATTAATGTCTGTATTGCCTCATTCCTTAGGTGTTTATTTGAATATTCTTTTCTTTAACATCCCACAAGCATGGAACAGATCCATATAGTTCAATAAATTATTTCCAAAACTCTGTTATCACTGAAAGATATCGTGTACCCTGTATGTTGCAAGCAGACCACTGTGGTGGTTGCCAACACGTTGCAACATGTTACAATTTACAATTTGTTTATTTTTACGTCGCACCGACAAAGGTGGGTATTATAGTGACGATGGAATAGGAAAGGGTTAGGAGTGGGGAAGAAGCAGCCGTGTCCTTAATTAAGGTACAGCCCCAGCATTTGCCTGGTGTAAAAATGGGGAAATAAGTTCGCTCGTGAGTGATCTGCTTGAGGGGGGGGGGGTATCGAAGGTATATTTTTTTGCCGAGGTCAAGGACACTGAGGTATGATTCACCCGCTTGCTGTGCACATTCATCAGTCTACAAGTCTCTTTAGTGCCTGTTAGTTTCTTAGTGTCTACTCAAATGCTAAACGAATTTTAATCATTCCGAACTTCTATTTAATTTTAATAAATGTGTAATATTGTTCATGTGGTGAAAGTTTTATTGTATGGTATTATATCGAAATCCCAAAATCTATTATTACCGCACTTAAGTTGATAAACTGTCAGCCTTTACCTCTCTGTCAAAATTCGTGCAGAGAACATCAAAAACTTACCATTTTGTAGCTTTTTTTCTTTCAGTTTTGATATATATCCCCCACACTGTCCGCTATATCCCACAAACTCGGGTGCATTTTGATGTCGGTACATTTTTTGCCCCCCGCTTCTAATTCCCAATCGCCGCTACTGCTTTAGTTTCATTGGTCAAGGAGTTCGTTTAGTAAAGTGCCATGTCTTCAGTGTTTTTCTATATGACACGAAATCACGGACGTTAAATGAGACAACCTCATAGAAATTAGAATCCTTTGAGATGCAGGTGTACAGACGTTTGTTAAAGATTTCCTGGACCATACATCAAACTATGAAGTGTTGAGGTGACCAAGAAAAGTCTTGTAGAAACTGTACTGGGAGGTACACCTCAACTCCGCTCATTCAAAAGAAGCGCCTTAATGAACTCTATCTATCCAACAAACGTGAAACTGCTATTGTATGAAGTTGCGACATTAATCAGAAGATGTCACTGATGAATAATTGAGTTTATCATTTCTAAGTTTCCGAAACTGATTGGATTTATTTAGTTTGTTTTGCTGTACATCAAGACGTTTGGACAATTCTCCATAGATGCCATTACAAAAACGGAGGTCATGCACTCTGGTGCAAGGTAAAAGAAGTTGTTATTGAAATAAATTTTGTGTTTGTGGGTTTTCTCAAGTAAATGAAATTTAATTTATTTTTGTATATATTTCGAAGCTTGCAACACTTCTTTCTCATTCCGCCAGTTTTGAATCTGCCAATAAGAATTTTCTGTAATTATTGTTTAGCCTATCACAGGCTTCTTGTTGCTTTTTGGGTGTCTCTTTTGAATCTGCCAATAGAATTGAGAGGGTGTGTCCGGATTAGTGCAGAATCCTCTCGAAAAATTCCCTCGGGTATATATGCTGAGGCTTTTCTGGCTACCTTGTCTTATTGATCGTCGTCTTTCTGAGCGTGTGTGTTAAGACAGGAGGCGGGGTGCCTCATTCTTCAGCAGGCAGAACAACAGCCAGGTAATGGCCACCAATATTCTATCGTTCTAGCTGTCTCCACAAACTTATCCGAGGGGAAGTTTCGAATTTCTAACAATGTATCCAACCTTTTCTAAAATGTAAATTTTCGTTTGGCTAATGTAAAATTCCATAAAGTCTTTAACTGTAAATCGGGGATAGAGAGTGCGTTACCCTCTCGAGTTCCCCTTCAGCTTGGTTTGAGGTGACTACGATTTCGTAACTGTTTTTCTTTCCTGTAATGTATTAAATTAACCTTCATTCGAGTCACCCTCAGTAGCTTGAGATTAGCCCCTGTAATATATAAGTAATAATAATAACAACGTAAACGTTTCCACCTTTTCAATACTGAAATATTTTAATATATTTTAGATATATATTTTAGTATATTTAGTATATTTTAATATATTTTAGATATATATTTTAGTATTGAAAAGGTGGAAACGTTTACGTTGTTATTATTATTACTTATATATTATTCTCAGTTCAATACGGACCAAAAACATGAAATTCATAACCATCAATTAGCCCCTGTATCACTGGGCCGAGAGCCCCGTTAGGATTTTATTCTTCATTATCTAGGAGTGCAAGTATACGCCTGCATTCATTTTGTGTTCGGGCCATTTATTTAAGCTGTTATTCTTTTTCCACGAAGGCCCAGTAGGTTGGGTACTAGATACCCCTGTGCACTAACTTTTGTTAATTGTTAATTGCGCCTAGAGAGACCAGAGATTGTAAGGTTTTGTAATGTTGCCTTAAGCGGGCTGTTGGAACTTGGTTAATGTCAGAGAGCATGTAAGCTCTTTTCTGAAATTCCTTTAATATTGAGGGGTGCCTTTGGAAGGCCGACTGTTGGAGCCAAGTGCTCGTGAACACTGTGTATTGGTAGACATCTCTCCTTATCTGAAACTTGTAAATCTGGGGCTTGAAGCCCAAAATTGTTAAATTCCCTTTTCTGCGGTTCTCTGTTTTACTATCCAAAGTTGTCATTGTTATTTCAGTAAGTGAAAGATTGTTAAGTTTGTTTTTTGAAAAGAAATATAACCTTTTAAAGTTTTAATTCAAATTTTGATATCGTTGTTAGACCCATTCAACACCAGCATCTTCTTTCACCTCTTTCTGCTCCACGGTGATGAGACATCCTGAGCAGTAAGGTCTACTTGGCTAATAGTTTAAGTAAAAATTGTTGGTAGATTTGAACCTAAAAGAAGAAGAAGAAAAAGAGGAAGAAGGAAGGAAGAAGGATATCCTGACTAATCATTTAAAAACGTGATTTCAGGATCTGTCTGCTGAGCTGATCCGTGCTGCAGTCAACAAAGACGAAATTGGCCAGTGGATCGCCAACATTTGGTAACGGATCGGCACTGGAAAATAAAGGAAAGGAGAAGAATAAGAAGAATTCTTTGACGTGCTGGAAACTAATGGCTTGGAGGTTTCGCATTAAAATACCCTCAAAGGTGCCAGACTTGCAATCTTGAGAATAGGACAGAACAGGTCAACGACTAACGGACTGTGCCACTGAGTCAGTGTGGAACTAAACTCTTTTCTAGTCAAAATATCGTCGTTGTGCCTCGAAATACTGACCCGCAGCACAGGTATCACTTAGAACGAACATTTGTTGATAAAAATCATGCAATACTGAACCTTAGATGACAAAACTTTTCTGATGAGAGTTTTAATAATAATAAATATAATGCTATTTGTTTTACGTCCCACTAACTACTCTTTTACGGTTTTCGGAGACGCTGAGGTGCCGGAATGTAGTCCCGGAGGAGTTCTTTTACGTTCCAGTAAATCTACCGACACGAGGCTGACGTATTTGAGCACCTTCAAATACCACCGGACTGAGCCAGCATCGAACCTGCCAAGTTGGGGTCAGAAGGCCAGCGCCTTAACCGTCTGAGCCACTCAGCCCAGCTGTCTGTGTTACATGTGCGAATTTCATTACCTGTGCATAGTACCATACTGTGTGAAATACCGCGAGCCTACGCTACTTTTGATTAATACCGCAACATCACACATAGTGTGGTTGTATTTTCCTAGCGATAAATACCATTATGAGGGACCGATGACCTGGATTTTGGACCCATTTAGACTACGAGCTCGATAGCTGCAGTCGCTTAAGTGCGGCCAGTATCCAGTATTCGGGAGATAGTAGGTACGAACCACACTGTCGGCAGCCCTGAAAATGGTTTTCCCGTGGTTCCCCATTTTCGCACCAGGCAAATGCTTGGGCTGTACCTTAATTAAGGCCACGGCCACTTCCTTCCTACTCCTAGCCCTTCCTTTTCCCATTGTCGCCATAAGACCTATCTGTGTCGGTGCGACGTAAAGCAACTAGAAAAAAAAAAAGACTGCAAGCATCTTCGATTCAGTATTGTGCTTTAGAAGCAGCCCCTTGATCAGTAATATTAACGCTAGTTTCTGGGAATGTGGGGCATTGCGGGTCGGATCCACTGATTGTTTTAACTTCATGTCCATCCATTCATTCTTCGTCCTCACGTTTTAAATTCTGGTCAGTGGAGGATCTGCACCTGGCGAACTGAACCCGTCCTGGGATATCCCGGCACTAAAAGCCATACGACATTTCATTTCAGTGGAGGATTATGGATTTTTAATTGTCCTTACATTTCGCCTTATTTCGTGCCATTAGGGGCCGATAACCTAGACGTTAGGCCGCTTTAAACAACAAGCATCATTATCTTTTCTTTTTGTCGGTACCCTCATCTTTGAAGTGTCGGACCTCTTCTATTTTCCTTCTGATTAGTGTAACAGAGGATGGCTGCGCGGTTGTAATTTCTCTTAAAATAATATTCACCATTCCTCTTCCAAGAGAAGGTCTGATTCCTTAGCTGAATGGTCAGCATAGTCGTCTTTCTTCACAGGCACTAGGTTCAAATCCTGGTCGTGTCAGGGATGTTAACTGTGTATAGGATTAAATCCTGATGTTCAGGGACTGGATGTATGTGTTCCTCTCATCCGTGATGTACACAGAGCACACCACTCTGCCAACCACGACAGAAACACACATCTATTTTTAAATACAGTGTTCGGGAAAGAAATTTGGTCACGTTTTTAGATGTTCCTAACTGCATTGCACGAATGCATAGTGGGGTGGGGATTGGTGTATTACGTCAATGCCATGCTCTGCTTACATAACAGAGACACTGCTAGCCGGATGTTTGGGAGGTGTCTGTTGAAATGCACGAGTGCCTCAATTCGAAGCGTGTGCGAAGGTTGGTCTCTTCTGAAAAAAAAAAAACAAAAAACAAAACAAACTGCTCGTGATAAATATATGAAAGGTATACTTTCTTCCAGGAAAAATGGGTGGAAAAATCTCTATAAGTATGTTAGGAAAGGGAAAGGTGCCAGCGATGATGTGTCAATGATAACGTCCAGAGAAGGGTAGGTAATCACTGACGATCTACTAATAGCTAATGAAATAAATCATTGGTATGGGAACGTATTTAATGAGCAGAATAGCCTGGAGATAGACATTATCGGCAACTCTGATTGTTCTCTCTTCCAAATCATCCGTATAAAAAGTATAAATCGACAGGACCTGATAATATTGCTGGGGAGGTTCTGAAACTGGGAGGTAGAGCTATTCTACGTTATTTGGAAATACTATTTAGTGTGTCGCTCAACAATATGCAAATTCCAGATGACTGGAAGAAAGCAATTGTAGTCCCGGTTTTTAAAGGGGGCAACAAGATGCTAATGGACAACTATATACCCATTAACCTTACGTCCATTGTATGCAAACAAATGGAACACTTCATTTCAGCATATCTAAGAGAACAATGGGAGAAACGTTCATGGATTAACGGCCGTCAACGCGGTTTTAGAAAAGGATTCTCCTGCGAGAGCGAGATGTCGCTCTTTAAAGATATTAACGAATCGTTAGACAGAGGTTTGCAAGTTGTTGCTATTGTAATTATTTTGCTGAAGAATTTGATGTAGTTTCACATGGCACTCTGGTCCGAAAATTGTTGGAAACAAACATAGGTAAAAGGGTGGTTCTCTGGATCCGAGAATTTTTGACAGACTGCACGTAGAGGGTAAAAGTGGGAAGTAAATACTACGACGAAGTTTCTATAACGTCGGGAGTAGTCCAGGGTAGTGTTATATGGCCGCTCCAATTTACGGCATTTATCAACGATCTTCCGAACGAAATTCGAAGTGAATGCAGATTGTTTGTGGACGACTGCATAATACACAGAAAAATACAGAATACTACAGATGAAATGAAATGGCGTATGGCTTTTAGTGCCGGGAGTGTCCGAGGACATGTTCGGCTCGCCTGGTGCAGGTCTTTTTATCTGACTCCCGTAGGCGACCTGCGCGTCGTGATGAGGATGAAATGATGATGAAGACGACACATACACCCAGCCCTCGAGCCGGCGAAATTAACCAATGATGGTTAAAATTCCCGACTATACCGGGAATCGAACACGGGACCCCCCTGACCAAAGGCCAGCACGCTAACCATATAGCCATGGAGCCGGACAATGCTACAGATAATAGGTTATTACAAGCCGATATAAATATATTCCACAAGTACATGATTCAAAATGAAAATAAATTCTCGAAAGTGCAGTCTCATAAGAATTGGAAAGAAACGCAGGCAAGCGAACTTTCAATATTGTCTTGGATCGGACGCTCTGGTTGAGAGTGACTCATGCAAGTACCTAGCAATCCAAGTAAAGAGAGATCTAAAATGGGACCCCCACGTAGGAATGTAATTGTCAAAGCGTACAAATCCTTACATTTCGTGATGAGAGTGCTGAAGGGCAGCAGTTCCCAGGCTAAGGCGCAAGGCTATATATCACTCAATAGGCCAGTCCTGGAATATGGAGCAGCCGTATGGGATCCATACCAAAGAGGACTCATTAAGGAACTTGAGATGGTTACAGGGAAAGGCTGAAAGATTCTTGCTTAATGATTTAAATCCTAGAAGTAGCGTGATAATTAAGATGGAAAAACTTGGGTGGGAGATACTGGGGACTAGAAGGAAACGAACACGGTTATGTGCCATGTATAGTGCCTACACAAATAAGCCAGCTTGGGGAGAGTTGAACAGTCGACTGGAAAAGCCCTGTTACATAAGCAGGACAGATCACCCGCATAAAGGAAAAGGTAGATCGCAGAAAACTAACTATGGCAAATATTCGTTCTTATATCGGGGAATTAATGACTGGAATGCACTACCTGCAGCTGTCTTAGAGCCTTTTCCCAAAAATGTAAGATGCTTCAAGCCGGGCTGAGTGGCTCAGACGGTTAAGGTGCTGGCCTTCTGATCCCAACTTGGCAGGTTCGATCCTGGCTCAGTCCGGTGGTATTTGAAGGTGGTCAAATACGTCAGCCTCGTGTCGGTAGATTTACTGGCACGTAAAAGAACTCCTGCGGGACTAAATTCCGGCACCTCGGCGTCTCCGAAAACCGTAAAAGAGTAGTTAGTGGGACGTAAAACAAATCACATTATTATTAAGATGCTTCAAGAATAGACTCCAGCATTCTGTAAACTGTGTGTAAATTTCTATGTGATGGTGTCACATTTTAATGGACTGTAAATTTTAGTATTAAGGCATTTGAATTAATCAAGGGTAGTGTGAATTTGTATATGAACGTGCTGTATTTACAATGTTAAGATAATAGTTAGTAATTGGGCGGCTCAATCTAATGTACATAATAGTATACAATTTTGAAATACTTAAGGTCGTGTGAATTTGTATATGACGGTGTTTTAATGTTAAACTAGTAGTATGCTCAACCTATAGTATTGTAAGCCATAGTATTAAGCACTGCAAATCCTTAAGTTGTATGTGAATTTGTATGTGATTATTCTGGATTTAGAATGTAAAACTAGTAGTATTCCTTGTTATATTTTCTTTACAGGGAATTGCTTGTTGAACTCCTGTTGTTGTTGTTGTTGTAATTTATAGTGTAAAATTTTGAAAAACTTAAGTTGTGTGCGAATTTGTATATAACGACGCTGGATTTAAAATGTTAAAGTAGCAGTATTTCTTGTATTATTTTCTTTGCATGGAATTGCTTGTTGTACTCTTGTTGTTGTAGTTGTTATTGCTTTGTTGTTGTTGTTGTTGTTGTTGAGTAGTTATGTTTTAACTTTACTTTATTATCGCACTACTGTAAGTGACCATTGCCACCGGGATATTTCCCATTTGCGATGTATTTGTTAATAATAATAATAATAATAATAATAATAATAATAATAATAATAATAATAATAATAATAATAATGTGGAGTGAATTGTTTACAAGTCATCACTGATCGTGCGGACCGAGGTAGTGAATGGAGAAAATCAGTTGTCGTCGAGGGTAGCCACTCGTGCACTTATTCTGCTTCAAGACGACTATTCGCTGAGGTACTGTCCATTGCCGGAATTCTAGGGGTTGCTGAGGATAGTTTTTTTAAATCTGTGGCAACGTTTCCAGGAGACTGAAAGTGTTGCCAGGTGCACAGAAATGGGACGCCAAAGGAAACCAATCCCAAGATAGGATCGTTTTGTGCGTCTACATGCTTTCCGAAACCGCCAAAAGTTCCTGCACGAGTATCACAGTTGGACCTACAGCAGGCTTATGGAGTACGAGTTCGTGAACAAATAGTCGTCTTCGACAGACCAATCTACGATCCTGACGACCTGCTCAAATTCTTGCATTGATCAGACAGCATCGTGGCAGAAGACTACACTTTGCTTGAGTTATTAAGTTATTAAGGCAGGCAAGACACTGGCGTCCTGTGTTGTTCACGAATGAATCCCGTTTCATCGTTCAGATGAGTCTGGAGAAAACGTGGGGAGCCATTACATCCAGCGGCTGTCCAATATGCCGTCGCTTATACAGGTGGACCTGTTATGGGCTGGCAAGCATACGTCCACGAACCTACTACGCTGGCGTAGCAGGGGGAGAAGTTTTACTCCCATGTGGCGCGTCCCAGATGGAGGATAGAGGGGTTCTAACCGGCTTGCCGGCGTGCTTGAGTGAAATAAAATACCTCTTGCGGACCAAACACACAACTCCCTGTGGGTGGGGACGCAGATGAGGCATACACCCGCGGTATCCCCTGCCTGACGTAAGAGGCGACTAAAAGGGGCGACCAAGGGATGATAAAACTAGAACCATGATACTATTTCTAATTAGTACCACCACGCAGGGAACACCATGTGTACCGGGCGAGTTGGCCGTGCGCGTAGAGGCGCGCGGCTGTGAGCTTGCATCCGGGAGATAGTAGGTTCGAATCCCACTATCGGCAGCCCTGAAAATGGTTTTCCGTGGTTTCCCATTTTCACACCAGGCAAATGCTGGGGCTGTACCTTAATTAAGGCCACGGCCGCTTCCTTCCAACTCCTAGGCCTTTCCTATCCCATCGTCGCCATAAGACCTATCTGTGTCGGTGCGACGTAAAGCCCCTAGCAAAAAAAAAGTGTCTAACTTCCTTTGGAACACCATGTGTTGCTTTTACTTGCGCGTAGTACCACTATGTTAGGTATGCAATAGGTTTGTGATTAGTAGCGACAGTGTGTAATCAGGATGCATTTTGCAGTACCTGTGATTCATACCACTGTATGAGCGACACCATGGGTGAGCGACACTATGGTTTTGCCTTCCTTATGATTAATACCCACTATGTGAGGAACACCACGGGATAGTGCGAGTCCCTGTGGTTAGTCAACTTATGTGATGAACACCATAGGGTCTCGTTGCCTGTATAGTTTTGCGTTGCCTGTAAATAGCGACACAATGTGCGAAACACCATATGTCTGTGTTACATGTGCGCATTACATTACCTGTGAGTAGTACCATAAATGGAATACCGCGAGTCTACGCTAGTTTTCATTACTACCGCAACGTGACAAATAGCATGGTTTTATTTTCTTAGCGATAAGTACCATTATGAAGGTCTGATGACCTGGATTTTTGACCCGTTTAGACTACAAGCATCACCGATTCAGTATTGTGCTTTAGAAGCAGTTCTTTGGTGAGTAATGCTAACGCTAGTTTCTGGGAATGTGAGCATTGCGTGTCGGATCTACTGATTGTTTTAAATTCATATCTGTCCATTCATTCTTCGTCCTCACGTTTTCGAATTCTGGTCAGTGGAGGATTATGGATTTTTAATTGTCCTTACATTTCGTCTCATTTCTTACCATTAGGGGCCGATGACCTGGATGTTAGGTCCCTTTAAACAACAAGCATCGTCATCATCATCAGCAAGCATAAATCTTGACTCCAAAACCGATCTCCTGAACATTCGCAATGGATCTTTAACATTGGCGAGATCTAAGTGTCCCATGTGATTGTTCACGGGAGGAAACTTGGGGAAATGGCAATAACCGAGCATGATAATCAGTAGCGTAGCCAGGATGGTGATAGAACGTAATGAATATGCTTGTGCGTGTGTCGTGCGTGCGTGCATGAGTGTCATTATAAGGACACTGATACAAGTAAATTATGTTGGTATTCAGATTGCAGTACCAGTGCACTACACACATTTACATTATCATACAGAACATAACAATACGATCAGGGTGAACAGTTTTGCGGTGAATGGTATGTTCAGATTACAATCTAAAATCCAACTTTCGAGGCTTCTTAGGAAATATATTCAAGATATTTCTTGGTTTTAAAATTACGTCTCTGTGAATGTTCAAAAGGGCCAACCCACTGAGTCGACTTTCACTTGTTTATTGTCCGTTTCTATTTCTATTCTTTTGTAAATTTCTATTGGGTGTGGGGGGGGGGGGGGGCTTCTAACCCCCAGTAACCCCTCCTTGGCTATGCCCCTAATTATACTGTTAGAGTGCATCATGCCAACATCGTTCGGAGATTCCTACAAGAGCACCGATGTGCAACGTGCAGAGTGGTCATCCACAATATCCGACGTGAATCCGATCGAACAACCAACTGGAGAAATGCAATGAAGATATTCACCATCCCACACAGGCGCCCAATTGGAAGAGTGGGAACGTCTGTCTCAACTGAACATGCGGAGCCTTATCAGAAACCCGAGAAGTTGTTGTGAATGTGTTATGTATGCGATAGGAGACAATCCTGCTTACTAAGATGCCTCCACGAACCTGCTACGCTGGCTTAGCAGGGGGAGAGGTGATACTCCCACGTGGCGCGTCCCAGGTGGCGGATAGGGGGGTCCTAACCGGCTTGCCGGCGGACTTGAGGGAAATAAAATACCTCTCGCGGACCAAACACACAACCTCCTTTGGGTGCGGGAGGTAGACGAAGAATTCACCCACGGTATCCCCTGCTTGCTGTACTAGGCGACTAAAAGGGACGACCAAGGGATGATCCAATTAGAACCGTGAGACCACTTGTAATTACCACCATCACGCAGGGAACACAATGAGTCGCATTTACTTGCGCGTAGTACTACTATGTTAGGTACGCAATAGGTTTGTGATTAGTAGCGACAGTGTGTGAATCAGGAGGTGGATCCTACAGTACCTGTGATTCATACCCCTACATGAGCGACACCATAGGATTAGGGATACCATGGTCCTGCCTTACCTAAGCTCAGTTCCCACTGTGTGAGGAATTCCACGGGATAGTACGAGTCCCTGTGCTTAGTCCACTTACGTGAGGAACGCCATATGTTTGCGTTGCCTTTATAGGTTTGCGTCGCCTGTAAATACCGCCGCAATGTGCGAAACACCATAGGTCTGTGTTACATGTGAGCATTACACTACCTGTGAATAGTGTCATAATGTGTGGAATTACGCGAGTCTCCGCTACTTTTGATTAGTACCGCAACGTTATGGCATGGTTCTACTTTCCTAGCGGTAAATACCATTATGAGGGGCCGATGTCTTGGATTTTGGACCCGTTTGTACTATAAGCATAATCGATTCAGCACCGTGCTATAGATGCAGTTCCTTGGTCAGTATTACTATTGTTTTGTGCCAGCTGCTGTGCATGTGAGGCACTGTGGGTAGGATCCACTGTTCGTTTTAAATTCATATCCGTCCATCCATTCATTCTTCGTCCTCACGCTTTGAATTTTGGTCAGTGGACTTTTTAGTTGTCATTTAATTTCGTCTCATTTTGTACCCATTAGGTGACGATGACCTCGATGTTAGGCCCCTTTAAACAACAAAAATCTAAGATGCTTAATTACAATGTAACCATCTTGGTGTATGTTCAGGGACCACTTTGTTTATGACACCTTGTGCAATGACGTCGTGTATTGAGTGTCAAAAGAACGCTTTTCAATTAAGTTCTTCATTGCTACAAAGAGAAGCCTTCGTTGCTCAAGCGGAAGCGCGCCGGCCTCTTACCGCTGAGATCCGTGGTTCAAATCCCGGTCACTCTATGTGAGATTTGTGCTGCACAAAGAGGAGGCGGTACAGGATTTTCCCTGAATACTCTGTCTTTCCCTGTCATCTTTCATTCCAATATCATTTCATTTGTCGGTCATTAATCATTGCCCCAAAGGAGTGCGACAGGCACAATTCTTATCCTGGCCGCGCGTTGCGGGCTTCATTCATTCCGTTCCTGACTAGGGTTGGGCAGACCGGGACAGTCAGTTGTTCCTGAACATTAGGAGCTTGAGGTGGAGTGTTTCGGTACAGTTTGCCGGCTCACGGCACACGGGACTGTAACTGCGCGGTAGAGAGAACTTCGTGAGGCAACATGACATGCTCCACGACAGCTTAAAGCTGCACGGAACGTGAAGGAACAGTCGGAACACTGAAATTCGCGCCCAATAATAACGTTAAAGGCTGCTTTTAAGTGAAGAATTTTTCGGTCAATATGAAATACACAACACGGTTACCATGGCAGTACATATGTTTAAAAGTAACTAATCCAAGGATATTTTTACCATTTGAATATATCAGCCTATATTGTGAGTAATTAGGGCCAGGATGAAACTTCACAGCACGTGAAAAAGCAGTCGGCAATCGCACCCAAAAATCATGTCTAAATGTTGCTTTTAGGTTAAGAATGTTTTCTTTCATTCCGAAATACACCTGTCACAATTACACTGGCAGTAGATGTGTTTACAAATCTCACAATGTTATTTTCATCAATTAAAAATATACTTGCACAGTTGAAGGAACATTCGTCAGTACTCTATTTACGTACACTATATACAAGCGGAACAGGAGATTAAAAATAAAAATAAAATAATAATTGTGGGATGTTTAAGTTTCAAATGTCTCGTCATTGTGCCGGTTGAAGATCCGTTTGCAGGGAAAATAGAAGAACATAAATTGCATTTCACTTTGTCCGGTTTTATTCTAGTAAAAAAGTCGTAAACAGGACTCCGGTGCGACATTATGCAAAGTTTACCGGTTTTTGTGCGGTATACATTACTAGGATTCAATGTAAACACTCTTACAAAACAGAACACATTAAGTTATCTGCGTGTATACCGAAGGCCAGTTGCCGGTGCAACGGAACTCACAGAACAAAGAGGATACGACGGAACACGGAACATTCCAGCACATGGTGGCACACTGCTGGCATTGACAGTCAGCTAGTGGACGAAGGCCAGTGCATAGTGGCGCTTCTGACGGGATAGCGAGTCACTGTCTCGGTCTCGCTTGAGAATGTTTCGGAACAACTGACTATCCGTGTTCCGGAACAGCGGAACATAACTGTGCACCGGCACAGTGTGCCGAAATAGGGACATAGTGCCCAACCCTATTCCTGACCCGGCCGACTGACTGGAAACTAAGTGAGGCTTCTCAATGTTGCAAAGACTAAAGTTTGTTTTCATCGTGTGTCTGTTTTCAAAGTGACCATATTTATTTTTCGAACAGTGTAAATTTGATAGTGTTTTAACATTTCATCAATTCAGAGAAAATTTTGGTGACGATGCGATGGGAAGACAGATGCTATTGACTTAATTCATATACGACCCCTGCATATGCTTTGTTTGGAATAGGAAATTAGTTTTGTAATCAGGGAGGGCATCTGGGCATAAATCTGTGATAAATTCCCATTAAAAAGACCAGGAATAATAAGAAGAAGTAGTTTAGAATGGATGACATTCTTCGAAAGATCGGACCTCTTCCATTTTATCTTCTGGTTTCCTCTTAAAACAATAATCACTACCACTTTGCCTAGCTGTACTTCCCGTTAAAACAATAATCACCACCACTACTGGCTTAATCAGTTCTTTTTTCTTCGGACACTACCGAGCGAGTTGGCCGTTCGGTTAGCGGCGCGCAGCTGTGAGCTTGACATCGGGAGATAGTGGGTTCGAAACCCACAGAAAGCAGCGCTAAAGATGGTTTTCCGTGGTTTCCTATTTTAACACCAGGCAAATGCTTTGCCTGTTCGTTATTTAAGGTCACGGCCGCTTCCTTCCCACTCCCAGTCCTTTCCTATACCATCGTCGCCATAAGACATATCTGTGTCGGTGTGACGTAAAGCAGATTGTTAAAAAAAAGTCTTCTGGCCCTGATGGAATTAGATATCCTAGATCAAGTGTGTCCTTAATTTTCCTGCTTCATTGCGTTTTGTTGCTTTTCTTTATTCAATGATACTTTTCGAGGGGATCAGAATACTGTCGTTGAGGCTTGTTACCCAGTGGCCGCCCCAGGAGCTCTGAAATTTGGAGCGTGGGTTTGCGACCACGGGGCCCTTAGCTGAGTCTGCTATTGCTTCCACTTACTTGTGCCGGGCTCCTCACTTTCATCTATCCTATCCAACTTCCCTTGGTCAACTATAGTTCTTTTCCGACCCCAAAGGTATTAGGTATCAAGGCCTAGGGAGTCTTTCATTTATACGCCTTTCGTGGCCCTTGTCATTCTTTAGCCGATACCTTCATTTTTCGAAGTGTCGGATCCCTTAGATTTTATCTCTCTGATTAGTGTTATATAAATAATGAATGCATAGTTGTACTTCCTCTTAAAACAATAATCACCACCACCTACCCAGTTGCCTTGCAACGTAAAACAATAATATTACGACCAATTGAATGAATACATTTAACGTCTTTTTATCCCCCTGTGGGTGGGGCCGGTAGAATAACACCCACGGTATCCCCTGCCTGTCGTAAGAGGCGACTAAAAGGGGCCCAGGGGCTCTGAACTTTGGAGCGTGGGTTGACGACCACGGGACCCTCAGCTGAGTCCTGGCATTGCTTCCACTTACTTGTGCCAGGCTCCTCACTTTCATCCATTGTATCCGACCTCTCTTGGTCAACTCTTATTCTTTTCCGACCCCGACGGTATTACGTATGGAGGCCGAGGGAGTCTTTCATTTTCATGCCCTTCGTGGCCCTTGTCTTCATTTGGCCGATACCTTCATTTTTCGAAGTGTCAGACCCCTTCCATTTTTTCTCTCTGATTAGTGCTATATAGAGGATGGTTGCCCAGTTGTACTTCCTCTTAAAACAATAATCACCACCACCACCACTAACATCTTTTTATATATTTTGGATTTTAGAGAGTGAATGCATGATTCATAAAACTAAATTCATTTGTATTTATTAAAAATATGGAATTATTTGATGTGCCAATAGCGCTGATGGAACTCCGTGAATGTGAAACTATTAGTAGTACTAGAAGATAACCTAAGTGAGGACTTCTTACTTTGAAGTTAGACCTACTTGATCAGTAGATCATACCATTCCATTTTTACACTAGTCTTTTATACTTGGACAACAACTAGCCCAGAAAGAAAGATAATTTAAGGTTTTGAAATGTGGTGTTACAGATGCAAATAAAAACGCTTGAAAGTGTAGTTTGTTTTGGTAGAAAGGCGCACAAAACCGTATTTAAACGTGCCATGCAGGGCCTTGGAAGAATGGAAGGCAGATTCTCTCCCAACTCGTAAAATCGGCACTTAGAGTGATTCGCTCTATGCCTGGCCACAATTGTCCCAGACATTAAGCGGGTACTCTTTTTAGGAGAGGGTTGAGTAAACCCAGAGCTATGTGTCTCTCCAAAAGAGAAAACCTCATTTCTAAATTTTTCGACTACCTGAAGTGTAATCAAACCCACATCCTTCTGAGTGAACAGAGCGTATTTTTACTGTCTCGGCTTGGCAGACTCTGATAAATATAGTGCAAGAGGATACTTTCGCCTTTGAAATAAATGACGGTTCTTTCTGGACGGAGTTGTTAATTTGCCAACCTACTCCTCCCACATTACAGTAGTTGTGTTATATAGAGGAGGTTTGCGTAGTTGTACTTCCTCTTAAAACAATAATCACCACCATCACCACCGGTCATTTTGCATTGTTAATTATTGCTACTTTGCCTCTGTTTGGCTGAGTGCAACGCGCTTGGGAATTCTGTAGTTTTCTTTTAACTTTGACCTATGTAGACTTACGTCAGAAGTCTGGAAGGAAAATTACTGGCTGTTCTTAGTCTAATGACTTACGTTTCAATTCCCAATGCACGCGACGCCCAGTTCACGCAGGACGTCAGTAAATGTCAGCAGCTGTTTTAAATAGACAACAGGGACAGCGACTCTAGCTTAGAAACTGACAGCAGATGACGATTAGATATTCTACAAGTCTGTCAGTAATTCGTACGCCCACAGTTTTTTATTTCGACGTCGGATACCTGGGGCCCCTTGTAGTTGCCCTGTGTGTGCGGATAGTAGGATAACATTCACAGTGTCCGCTATCTGTCGTAAGAGGCGACTAAAACATGCTCCATAGGCTCTTAACTTTGGAAGCGTGGGTTAGTGACCACAGGGTCCTTAGATGGGTCCTGGCATTGCTTACACTTACTTCTGCCAGACCCCTCAATTTCGTCTATCCTATCCGACTTTACTTGGTCAACTCTTGTTCCTTCTCCGACCCTAATGATATTAGGTTCACGAGGCTTAGGGAGCCTTTCAACTTCACTCCCTTGTAGCCCTTGTTTTTCTTTGACGGATGCCTTCATTTTTTGAAGTGTAGGACCCCTTGCATTTTTCCCTCTGATTAATGTTAATAGAGGATGATTGCCCAGTTGTACTTCTTCTTACCACCATTTGGGACCCCTTTTAGTCCCCCTGTGTATTACGGTTGTAGAATATATCCAGGGTTATGCCCTATCTCTCGTAAACCCCTTCTAGGTTGAGCGGTAGAATAACCACAGTATCTCCTGCCTGTCGTAATAGGCGACTAAAAGAGGCCCCAGGGGATCCGTAGTTGGGAGCGTAGGTTGGCGACCACGGATCCCAGAGCTGAGTCCTGGCATTGCTTCCACTCACTTGGGCCAGGCTCCTCACTTTCATCTATCCTATCCGATCTCCCTTGGTCAACTCTTGTTCTTTTCCGACCCCGACGGTATTAGATATCGAGGCCCAAGGGAGTCGGTCATTTTCACGCCCTTCGTGACCCTTGTCTTTCCTTGGCCGATACCTTCATTTTTCGAAGTGTCGCACCCCTCCATTTTTTCCTCTCTGACTACTGTTATATAGAGAATGGTTGCCTAGTAGTACTTCCTCTTGAAACAATAATCACCACCACCACTACCTGCCTCTCGTAAGAAACGACTAAAAGGGTAACACTCAGGGGCTCTCAACTTGGGAGAGTGTGTTGGCGACCACGCATCCCCTTAATGAGTCTGACACTGCTTTCATTTATCAGTGTCTCATCCGTTGTGGTCTTCCCCTTTCTTTATCCATTATCTTCAGAGGGTTGGGCCTTTTCCTTTTCTTCCTCTGATTGGAGTTACCAGGGGATGGTCATCTAGTTTTATTCTTATTTTTGCTATTTGTTTTACGTCGCACCGACACAGAACTTATGACGAAGATAGAATAGAAGAGGGAAGGATCAGGATGGAAGCAACAGTGGTCTTACAGCCCCCAGCATTTGCTTGATGTGAAAATGGGAAACCACTATAAAGGATGCTGATAGGTGGGTTCGGACCCACCATATCCCAATATCCCAAATGGCCGTGTGGCCAACTTGTTGGGTGGTCATCTAGTTGTTTCTCGGAGTGTCACTTCCTCAATGTCCTTCAAAAACATCTTGAAAATCTAGTATTAAAGCTGTGAACAAGCAATAGTATTCTGCCATGAACCTACTACGCTGGCGTAGCAGGGGGGAGAGGTGATACTCCCACGTGGCGCGTCCCAGGTGGCGGATAGGGGGGTCCTAACCGGCTTGCCGGCGGACTTGAGGGAAATAAAATACCTCTCGCGGACCAAACACACAACTCCTGTGGGTGGGGGACGCAGACGAAGAATACACCCACGGTATCCCCTGCTTGTCGTAAGCGGCGTCTCACTTGTGATTAGTACCACCATGCGGGGAACAGTCGCTTTTAATTGCGCGTAGTACCACTATGTTAGATACCATATAGGTTTGTGATTAGTAGCAAAAGAGTACGTTGCCGGCTTTTACAGTACTTGTGATTAGTACCACTGTATGAGCGACACCATGGTTCTGGCTTGCCTATGATTAGTACCCACTATATGAGGAACACCACAGTATGGCGCGAGCCCTGTGGTTAGTACACTTACGTGAGGAACACCACAGGATAGTACGAGTCCGTATGGTTAGTACACTTATGTGATGAACACCATAGGTCTGCAATACACGTGCGAATTTCATTACCTGTGAGTAGTACCATAATATGTGGAATACCGCGAGGGTACGCTACTTATGATTATTACCGCAACATGACAAACACCATCTACTTACCTAGCGATAAGTACCATTATGAGGGGCCGATGACCTGGATTTAGGACCCTTTAGACTAAAAGCTTCATGGATTCAGTATTATGCTATAGACGCAGTCCCTTGGTCAGTAATAGGCTACTATTATTTCACGTCAGTTTCTGTGACTGCGAAACATTGCGGGTCGGATCCACTGATTGTTTTAAATTAATATCAATCCATTCATTCTTCGTCCTCACGTTTTGAATTCTGGTCAGTGGAGGATTTTGGACTTTTAATTTGTCATTCCATTTCTTTTCATTTCGTACAATTAGGGGCCGATGACCTACATGTTAGGCCCCTTTAAACAACAAGCATCATATCATCAATAATATTCTGCTTAAACTGTATGACACTTAATAGAACGCCTCGGCAGACGCGCTGCGAAGTTCTGCCCTTGGCCTCGTGTACTCAGCAGCCTATCACTACTGTCTGGTATGGCTAACAGCTGCCACATCAAGGCAGTCAACGTCCAGTTCAACAGTACCATGCTTGTCTTCTCAGGCACTAACACGCTTAGCGGCTGTTAGTTTTGTCGCATAATGTTCTGTGAAGATTGTGCGGCGCAAGATTGTCTCAAACCTAGCACTTCCGGTCCACAGAAATATCACGAATCTTTGGGGACATAGGCTTATATCTCGCTGTCTACCCATTAGCCTTTCTCAACTCGCGCCTCTAATCCGAACATTGTTGGACACGCGTTGAATTGGGGACCGCGTTTTTATAACAACTATAAAATAATATTTCGTGATTTATTTCCTTTTTATATTCTGTTGTTAGTGAGCCTCCGTGGCTCAGACGGCAGCGCGTCGGTCTCTCACCGCTGGATACCGTGGTTCAAATCCCGGTCACTCCATGTGAAATTTGTGCTGGACAAAGCGGAGGCGGGACAGGTTTTTCTCCGGGTACTCCGGTTTTCCCTGTCATCTTTCATTCCAGCAACACTCTCCATTCTCATTTCATAGCATCAATCAGTCATTAATATATCACTTTGGGAGTGGCGACCCCATCGTACTAACAGCCTATATAGTATATATGCTTCATTCATTACATCCCTGTCCGACTCGTTGGCTGAATGGTCAGCGTACTAGCCTTCGGCTCAGAGGGTCTCGGGTTCGATTCGCGGCTGGGTCGGTTAATTCCAATGGCTCGGGGGCTGGGTGTTTGTGCTGTCACCAACATACCTGCAACTCACACACCACACATAACACTATCCTCCACCACAATAACACGCAGTTACCTACACATGGCAGATGCCGCCCACCCTCATCGGAGGGTCTGCCTTACAAGGGCTGCACTTGGCTAGAAATAGCCACACGAAATTATTATTATTACATCCCTGACCAGGTCAATGACTGGAAAACAGGTTGTAGGTTTTCATTTCATTCTGTTGTTAGTAACAAAGAGTTTGGCTAAAACATATTGTAAAATAAAACCAAATTATAAATAAATAAATAAATAAATAAATAAATAAATAAATAAATAAATAAATAAATAAATAAATAAATAAATAAATAAATACATTTATAAAAAATCAGGAAGTAATGATTTTTGACAGAAATCATTTAGACTATTGATTAAGTAAAACATATTACACTTAAACTTCTTTTGAAGTCTTTAAACATCTATACATTTTCAATATATGCATATTTACTTTCATAAATGTTCTGTAAGTGTTATATAGGCACACACAATTGTGTAACAGTACAATGTATAAGAGCTCGCGCCCGGTATGTGGGTCTGCAAGTCAAATTATAGGCCGAAATATTCAGTTGATCGTTTCATAAACCACACTGACTGACGTGCCCGTCTTCCTCTGAGGCAATCCGGAAGTATCCTTGATGTGTCGGCGTTGTTGCCGAGCTTATAATCGCAGATGCGGGCTCATAGACCGCGCGCGTGTGGTTGAAGGTTAAAACAGCTAAAAAGCTGATAGATGCTGGCTTCAGGGTTGCCACCTTTAGTACTTTAGTACTAGATTTAGTACTTCTTGATCATTTTTAGTACTTTAGTTCTTTTTATGGAAATCTAGTACCTTTTACGGGGGTAGAGTAGCCTATAAACTCTTCTAGTGCAGCAAAAGAACAAGAAAGAAATTGATAAGAAGCTTCAGAGCCATGTTGAAGTTTGTAAACAGATTTTTTGGACGGTGGATTTTCGTGATCCTATTTTAAGAAATCTGTCCATGGCGAACCTGCAAAATTACTAATGAGGTGGCAGTTTCATCAGTATAATCCCGTTAGCTATATATTTCCCGACTGTAATTACAGAAAGTGTTAATGAAATTAGATAGGAAATAGTGGTTAACTAAGTCCACAGAAACTTAAAAGATTTTCAGCCCGGTGTGAAAATGGGAAACCACGGAAAACCATCTTCAGGGCTGCCGACAATGGGGTTCGAACCCACTATCTCCCGCATGCAAACTCACAGTTGCGCGCCTCTAACCGCACAGCCAACTCGCCCGTTGTTTTTGAAATTAAAAATCCTGTAGGCGACTACACCTTTCCAAATTTGACGAATTTTGTGTTTACTACATTCTTCTGCTGCAACAGAACGGTGTTTTTTTTTCTGCTGTTACTACCGATAAGACCAAGTTGAGAAACAAGCTCCAATCCTGTGTGATGAATGGGCCCCTTCTGACAAAGGAGAAACTAAAACATTCGTCTGCACATAATTTTCACATTTCACATTGCTTTGGCATTTTTTTTTCCAAAGATTAAGAGAAGAGTAAAATATGAAGATGAAAACCGGTAAGTTCTGTTCTCATTTAATAAATGTGTATTTTTGATAAGTATACTTTGATTTCTATAACTTACTTCCTTTATGAATAACCCTATTCCATTGTTAATAAATATTTAGTACTTTTTTCCATAATCTAGTACCTTTTTAGGGGAAAATTTAGTACGAAAATATTTTTCCCGGTGGCAACCCTGGCTGGCTTCAGTATAAGACGGCAATGGGTGCACGGAGTTCCAGAGTGGCCCTGGCTCGTTGATCCAAGCCATCTTCCGGCTGGTTTTGAGCTTCCAAGACGAAAGTGGACATTCCTCAACAGGTTCCGGGTTAATTAGTTGAATATGCTTTCACACTACATCAGTGGAGCTTCAAGAACTCACCAGTTTGTGTTTGTATATCAGAGTCCTAGACAGCAGCTCTGAAGATAGATTTCCGTGGTTTCCCATTTTCACACCAGGCAAATGCTGGAGTTGTACTTTAATTAAGACCACAGTCGTTTTCTTCCCACTCCTAGCCCATTCCTATACCATCGTCGCCATGTGACCTATCTGTGTCGGCGCATAAAAAAAATAGTTATAGACCAGGGGTTTCCAATCTGTTATGGCTCGAGAGCCATATTGGAAACCTTAGCCATGTTCGCGGGACACACTTTAATAATTGGCCAATTTTCGTAAAATTCCGCAAATAGATCAGAGGTTATTTATTATTATTATTATTATTATTATTATTATTATTATTATTATTTATCGTATGATGAATGTATGTACATATATACAGTGACTCGCATAATTATTCGGACAGACATGATTTATTACATTTTCCTTTGTTTTAGTGATTTCAGTCATAATAAATCACTGATATAAATTGAATACAAGTTTCTGTAAGAAATATACAAACTAAACGTCCATCGTTCTTCTAATGAACACTGTCAATGAAAATATAATAATTAAAAAACGAAATAAAACCAAAACCAATATTGCACAAAATTATTCGGACACATTCCTTTTTACTTATGATCCTAAAGGTTCAGGACCTGGTTGTCTCTCCTTTCATTTTAATTACTTCCCTGAGTCGATCTGGCATGCTTTCCACTAATTTCCGGGTGTAATCGGGAGATATCTTCTGCCACTCTTCTTGAAGTTGGTTTTTCAGCTGTTCTCTAAATGTGATTGTTGTTTTTCTTATTTCTTTATCAAGTTTGTCCCAAAGGTTCTCAATCGCATTCAAGTCCGGTGATTAAGGAGGAGGATGAAGCAGCTTTGGGCAATTAAACAATAACCATATCCTTACATTCCAGGTCATATGCTTTGGGTCGTTATCTTGATAAAATTTGAAATGTTCACCAATCCCCATCTTTTCGGCACTTTTTTCATATTGTCCCCCTGTATTCTAAGGTATTGAAAGTGGTCAATTTTACCTTCAATAAAAACCATTTCACCAGCTCCATTCGTCGACATGCACCCCCACACTATTACATGTCCACCGCCATCCTTCACAGTTGCTTTCAGATTTTTCTCTTGAAGCTCAGTATTAGGACGCCGCCAAACTGTTATCCTCTCATCAGACTGAAATATGTTAAATCTACTCTCATCAGAAAATATAACGTCATTCCACCATTCATTGTCCTTTCTAACATGCTCTTGGCAAAGAGCATTCTCTTTCTTCGATTTATTTGACTTATGAAGGGCATCCTTCTTGCAATACGACCGTGAAAGTTACCTCTTCTGTGCATCTCCGTATTGTTTAGGGATGCACTTTCTTTCCGGTGTCTGCGGCAATCTGCGTAACGAGTTTTGGAGCACTTGTCTTGGGTTCCTTTCTTGTCTTTCTGGTGATATAACTCTCGTATCTCACAGAGAAAGTTCTTGGACGTCTCTTATGCGGTAGATGTTCAATCCTATCTTCCTCCCGGAATCTTGTGATAACTTCAGAGACTGTACTTTTCTTCATTTGTAACATTTCAGCAATTTGACGACAACTTTTACCTTTATCATGGTGGAAAAATTACTAGCTGCCGCTGTTCGATTGTGCTCTCTCTTCCTCTGCGGCCCATTTTCTCTTAAGTTGTACACGGTACTCTGACTCACTGAATGCTTACGTTCATACTGTCCGTGGCTCTTCTGTACACGACCTCTGCATGGCGATTGACTTGTGTCCGAATAATTTTGTTGAAGCACGTTACCTGAGTTCTGAGGTTCCAGGGTCACTGGTTCTCTTCTGTTAACTAAAAGTACACATTTCAACGCCGTGTTGAATCTGTCAAACTGGGTTATGTCAGAAACTAGTTTGCGTGTACAATATTTTCTCTGAAATATAGGGACAGTGTGTAGCAAAGGCTACAATTACTAACGTGTCCGAATAATTATGTGAGTCACTGTATATATACAGTGCATAACAGTCTTGTTTGTACACCAACTTATTGCAACGAAATAACGGTTAAATTTTTGTATACAATTATTATGATGTATTTTATTGCCCATATCGTAATAGATACACTAATAAACATTCTAAATAATAAAAAAACTGATCTGTGATCTTACAATTTAACACAAATTCAAGCAATGTACAAAAACCGGGCGTTTCATCATGCAACAATCTTGTTTGTACACTTACAGAAGATAGCAAAATGTTCACGCAAAAACACTCGTTAATATCCCGATGAGTATCCTGAGAACTGCTTTGCACCTTCGCTGCATCGAATGAACCAGTTTCTCACATATTTTTAGGTCGGTTTTACCCCATTCTTCGTTGACTATACTTCTTAAATGCTCTAGTGATTGAGGTTTCCTTGCATGAACCCTTCTTTTTAGATCGACCCACAAATGTTCTATGGGGTTCAAGTCAGGGGATTGGGCAGGAGTTCGCAGTTGCGATGGTACGTTCCATATCAGCCACTGCTTGCAAATATCAGCTGTGTGCTTCGGATCATTGTCTTGCTGAAATATGTAGTAAGACCCCAACCCCATTTTTACTGCACTCTGTTTGACATTGTTCTTTAAAATGTTTAAATAACCCCATCTGTCCATGATGCCACTGATGATTTCTATATTTCCCACTCCACAAGACGACATGCTCCCCCAAATGATAATTGATCCACCTCCATGTTTTACGGTGGGTAGCGTATTTGCAGGTTTATTGGCTGTATTAACTTTTCTCCATACATAACTGTTTCCATCCGAACCGTATAGAGATATTTTAGTCTCATCTGACCAAAGAACTTTGTTCCAGAATGTGCAATCCTTGTTTTCATACTCTCTGCAAAATTTCATTCTGGCTTGTCGATTTTTCTTAGTAACAAACGGCCTTTTCCGTGGTCGTCTACCGTGATAATCATATTTCCACAATACCCTACGAATTGTCTGACTTGACATTTTCTTCTTCGTACTTTCTTCCAGCATTACGCGGATCTTAGGCACACTTAATTGTGGATTCTGTTTTACTTGTTTCACAATATAACATTCATCTCGCCTATTCAGTATCTTTTCTTTTGCTTTCCTCAGCAAATTCTTCGTGGTTCCTCTATATCTGAATTTATTCAACACATAGTGTATTGTGGAATGAGGTTTATTTACTTTGCGTCCAATTTCACGCAAAATACCCGTGCAATCCGAGAGATACAATTACATTTTTTAGTTCGTCACTTAACTCTGTTCTTTTACCCATTAGGCCTATGTAAACACACGGTCTGGTGCACTAACTGCGAAACTATACACACTAGCACAGCACAGATACACACCAACTAGCTAGGAGTGTTCCCGAGCGACGAGGTAGCTAACGTGTACAAATAAGACTGTTGCAAGCAAATAGGCCACTACACAACATATATCGCTCATATTATTTTAAAATGGTGTACCGAGACTTTTGATCGCTAACATCAAGTTCTCAACACCTTGTGCAATAACTTATCCATGTCTTGTGCACTGGTTTTGTACTATTTAGAAATTATAAAGACATTGTATCTGCTAAGTGGGGTGTACAATCAAGACTGTTATGCACTGTATATTCAGGATAAATGTGCGTAGTCACAAGTCCGTACAATACTACAACTCTAGCTGTAGTATTTTGACCCAATCAACTGCTTCATCCGATGTGCGGTGAATGTCCATTAGCGTTCCTTTGAAAGCTCGAATTGGGTAGCCAGCAACAATGTGGTGGATTGACTGAGGAGAGACTTCACAATTACAATCTACAGAGCTAGTCCAACCCCATTCGCACAATAGATAACCACTTCTGTCGGAAACGACCTCTCGGTCAAAGAGCGAACAAAAAGATGTGTGCTCCTTTTCAGGACCTTCCAAGTTTGTAGAATTGGACCATCGCTGCGCATTTGTCATTTGAATAGATCAGAGGTATCGGTATGAAATAATACGCATAGTTCAATTGAAATGAAGGTTTAATAATTTTAATTGCTTAAAACACTATTTTACAATTTCATAAAAAAGTGGAATTAAAAATACACACTATCATACCCAGGACAATTGAATTTGAAAGAAGAGCACCCAACAATGTCAGTTCATTTGAATTAATATTTGACAAATTACAAAAAGGGAAAAAATAATTCAAACTGAAATTAATAATGTAGCCCCACGAACCTTCTACGCAGGCGTAGCAGGGGGAGAGGTGATACTCCCACGTGGCGCGTCCCAGGTGGCGGATAGGGGGGTCCTAGCCGGCGGACTTGAGGGAAATAAAATACCTCTCGCGGACCAAACACACTACCCCCTGAGGGTGGGGGACGCACATGTAGAATACACCCGCGGTATCCCCTGCCTGTCGTAAGAGGTGACTACAAGGGGCGACCAAGGGATGATTGAATTAGAACCATGAAACTACTTTTGATTCGTACCATCATGCGAGGAACACTATGGGTTGCATGTACTTGCGAGTAGTATCACTAAATTGGTACGAAATAGGTTTGTGATTAGTTGCAGTAAAAAGCCTGGCCTGGTGGTTTCCAGTACCCGTGCGTCATACCCATGTGAGCCACACCGCGGGTCTGGGCGTAGCCTGTGAGTTGTACCGCTATATGAGCGGCACCGTGGGTCAGCGTTGCCTGTGATTGGTACCCACTATGTGAGGAACACCACGGGAATACCGCCACCCGTGACTAGTACACCTAGGTGAGGAAACTCATCGGTTTGCGTTGGCTATGTGTGGCGCCATCGTGTGCGAAACACCATAGGTCTGTGTTCCCTGTACGAAGTGCAATACTTGTGAGTAGTACCATCTTGTGTGGAACACCGTGAATCTTCGCTACTTTTGATCAGTACACCAAAATGACAAATACCATGGTTCTACTTTACTCGCGACATGTACCATTCTGTGGGGCCTTAGACGTGAATTTAGCACCCCTTTAGACATCAAGCATCATTGTGCTTTATAAATGGTCCGTTGGTCAGTAATACTCTAATTAACTACCTTCTTTTTGAATCTGATCCACTGTTTTTTTGTTTGTTTTTGTTTTTGTTGGGTTCATGTCCATCCATTCATTCTTCATGACATTTTTTATTTTATTTTGGTCAGTGGATGAATTTGAACATTTTGTTATTTCATTTCGTACCATTAGGGGCCGATGACCTCGATGTTAGGCCCCTTTAAACAACAAGCATCATCATCATCATCATCAATAATGTAGCCAAAACTAAACTTTAAGAAGGACAATATAGTGGGAGTAGTGTGAAGGGAACAATGATATACAGTTGTAAGAGCCTAAAATATCGGCAATGTTCTTCCAGGAGTACTTCCCTGAAAATTTCTTCGAGTGTGCAGCACTGCCTACTAACCAATATTACTAATGAGAGAAGAATGACGAATAGAAACCGCTTCTTACACCAATAATGGATGCCATAGCCATGTTTATAATGGTTAAAACCTAACACTGGCATTTGTGAGGGCTCATTTTCCGCCGAAGTTTGGGTTTTAATTTTTTTAATTAAAAATATATATAGACCAAGTAAATACTTAAAATAGAAAATAATATTAAAGAATGAATTAGTTCTGACTTGGATTTATAAAATGTATAAAATATTTTTTGTAAATTTTCTTCACATTTCATTAAAAAAAATGTTAATGCCCTCGCAGCGGTCTGTACGAACGAACAGGTGAGCGGGAAGTGAAGGGAAGGAGAAAGGAATGCAGGGATGTGTCAACACTGTGCACGTTAGGTAACAAAATGGTTTAAAAAAGCAATGTACATTTTAACCTTATAGCAATTGTATAGTATTTTTTGAAATGATTCCACATACTGTATATGAATTGATTATGTGTGTAACTTACAGAAGATATTATGAGTAGAATTTTGTAAATAATATAACTTTATTAAGGATGAGCTGTGTGTTTAATAGGAAAATTGTTAATGTAAATTGTATAATACCTTATTTTAGGAAAATATGTCTCCTTTTCTTTTCAGTTTAAAATGTAGTTGTTGAGAACAATGTATTTTGGTGTATCATTTGCCACCGAGGTAGATACCTCATTTACAAATAAAGTATTTTGATTTGATTTGATTTGATTTGATTCGATTCGATTCGATTCGATTCGATTCGATTCAATTTGCACTGCAATGCTTCTCCCTCCAGCTCTGTCTGTCAGAATGCTGCTTTAAATTTTACGGGTATGGTGCACTGAGCAGCAGAACGTTTTGTACTGATATTGGTTTGTTTATAACAGTATTTTGATTTGATTTGATTTGATTTGATTTGATTTGATTTGATTTGATTCGATTCGATTCGATTCGATTCGATTAGATTTGCACTGCAATGCTTCTCCCTCCAGCTCTGTCTGTCAGAATGCTGCTTTAAATTTTACGGGTATGGTGCACTGAGCAGCAGAACGTTTTGTACTGATATTGGTTTGTTTATAACAGTATTTTGATTTGATTTGATTTGATTTGATTTGATTTGATTTGATTTGATTTGATTTGATTTGATTTGATTTGATTTGATTCGATTCGATTCGATTTGCACTGCAATGCTTCTCCCTCCAGCTCTGTCTGTCAGAATGCTGCTTTAAATTTTACGGGTATGGTGCACTGAGCAGCAGAACGTTTTGTACTGATATTGGTTTGTTTATAACAGTATTTTGATTTGATTTGATTTGATTTGATTTGATTTGATTTGATTTGATTTGATTCGATTCGATTCGATTCGATTCGATTCGATTCGATTTGCACTGCAATGGTTCTCCCTCCAGCTCTGTCTGTCAGAATGCTGCTTTTAATTTTACGGGTATGGTGCACTGAGCAGCAGAACGTTTTGTACTGATATTGGTTTGTTTATAACAGAATTCAAGGACATAGCAAGCGATCTTTGCTATGAGCACAGCAGTAGACACGTTGCACACGTTGCAGAATTGTCTCTGTTTCCACTTTTAAAAGTCTACGTATTTCAGAAGATGTGAGGTTTAGTAAAGTGAAACCAAGTCGCTTTATTAGGGACCGATGCCATAGATGTTAGGTCCCTTTAAACAATAACAGTCATCATCATCATCATTATCAGCAGCATTATCATCATTATCATCATTATCATCATCACCAAGTCCGTTATCAGTCATTGTTCCCCTATTTTTCAATTCGCTAGAAACAACATATCCGTTCCATTTTTAAAAACGTAACTTTGACCCCCTGTGGGTGGGGGACGCAGACGAAGAATACACCCACGGTATCCTCTGCCTGTCGTAAGAGGCGACTAAAAGGGGCGACCAAGGGATGATTGTATTAGAACCATGAAACTACTTTTGATTAGTACCATCACGCGGGGAACACCAAGGGTTGCCTGTACTTGCGAGTAGTACCACTATATTAGGTACGAAATAGGTTTGTGATTAGTAGCAGCAGAGAGTGGTTCACTGTGGGTTTCCAGTATCCATGCGTCGTACCCTTGTGAGCAACACCACGGGTCTGGGCGTTGGCTGTGAGTTGTACCACTATATGAGCGACACCGTGGGTCTGCGTTGCCTGTGATTAGTACCCACTATGTGAGGAATACCACGGGAATACCGGCGTCCGTGATTAGTAGACCTATGTGAGGAACACCATCGGTTTGGGTAGCCCATGTCGGCGCCATTATGTGAGAAACACCATAGGTCTGTGTTACCTGTACGACGCCCAATACTTGTGAGTAGTACCATAATGTTTGGAACACCGTGGGTTTACGATACCTATGATTAGTACCGCAACTTGAGAAATACCATGGTTCTCCTTTACTAGCGATAAGTGCCATTATGCGGGACGGTTGACATGGATATTGATCCCGTTAGACAAGCATCATCGATTCAGGATTGGGCTTTGGAAGCAGTCCCTTGGTCAGTAATATTGTTTCTGGGAATATGACGCATTTCACGTCAGATCCACTGATTGTTTTCAATTCATATTCATCAATTCATTCTGGTCAGTGGATGAATTTTGTACTTTTAAATTGTAATCGCATTTCGTTCCATTTCGTACCATAAAGGCCGATGATCTAGATGTTAGGCCCCTCTAAACAACAATAATAATCATTATCATCATCAACGTAACTTTGTGTTGGATATGATGCATGGTGCATACCTTACCACTATGTGAACCCCTGACATGAATACATTCCTACGCAACTAGACATTTCACATTTCATTTCATTTCGAAAATATTTTATGTCGCAGAGTTAGCTGAGACACTCTGTATACAGTAAATGATATGATAAGAAAGGGAAATCACAGATAAGGCCATATGCGGATGATATTATGCTGTGTAGAATAGTAAACACGTTTCCTAAATAGCTGGTAGCTACTTCAGCCTACCGAAACTAATTTTGAGTAATAATAATAATAATTATTATTATTATTTTTTTTTTGCTATTTGCTTTAGACCTACGTCGCACCGACAAAGATAGGTCTTACGGCGACGATGGGATAGGAAAGGGGTAGGAGTGGGAAGGAAGGCCATGGCCTTAATTAAGGCACAGTCCCAGAATTTGCCTGGTGTGAAAATGGGAAACCACGGAAAACCATCTTCAGAGTTGTCGACAGTGGGGTTCGAACCCACTATCTCCCGACTGCAAGCTCAAAAGCCACGTGACCCTAACCACACGGCCAACTCGCTCGGTGAGTAATAGATTTATAAACTATATAAACTACCTGTAAAAGAATAATAACAAAATAATGTCATTGGCTTTACGTCCCACTAACTACTTTTACTGTTTCCGGAGACGCCGAGGTGTCTGAATTTAGTCCCGCAGGAGTACTTTTACGTACCAGTAAATCTACCGACACGAGGCTGACGTATTTGAGTACCTCCAATTACCACCGGACTGATCCAGGATCGAACCTGCCAAGTTGGGTTCAAAAGGCCATCACCTCAACCGCCTGAGCCATTCAGCTCGCCACCTGCAAAAGAAAACATGTGGTAACAGTATTATACCTGAAGAAAAGAAACAACTTAATTAAATAGAGTAGAAGTCGGTTATAACGACAGCGATGGGACCGCTAATCAACAGTCGTTATAGCCGATAGTCGCACAAATCGGTTTTTTGTTTTGTTGCTAAAAATTTCAAATCTGTATGCTTTGGGGTGCATACGTACATGGCTAATTAACAGATTTACGTTAAAATAAAAAAAAAACGAAATAAGTACTCTATTTACAGTACAGTATTTGTAGATTGGGATTGTGTCGATTGTGGTTGTGGTAAGGATGTAAATGAGAGGGCATATAAGTCTCTGGTAAGACCTCCAACTAGAGTATGGTTCCGTGTATCGGACCATTGAAAATGAAATTCCACAGCCTGTTTTCAGTCATTCTTCGACCGGGTCAGGAATGGAATGAATGAAGCCCCTATCTAGTGGCGAGGATAGGAATTGTGCCGGCTGCCGAAACCTGTCGCACTCGTCTGGAGCAATGATTAATGAATGACAGATGAAATGAGATGATATTGAAGAGTGTTGCTGGAATGAATTATGACAGGGAAAACCGGAGTACCCGGAGAAAAACCTGTCCCGCCTCCGTTTTGTCCAGCACAAATATCACGTGGAGTAACCGGGGTTTGAACCACGGAATCCAGCGGTGGGAGACCGGCGTGCTACCGCCCGAGCCACGGTGTCTCTGTATGTATGGGCCCCTTATCAAAATTAATTGATTCGAAAACTGGAAAAAGTCCAAATTAAAGCAGCTCGATTCGTTCT